>NC_045689.1:12235564-12847612 GCF_003331165.1 Xiphophorus hellerii | reverse complement strand
TTCAATAGCACCTGAGGTACAACACAACAAAATATTATAGCAGAACCAAGTATAGTGAATGGAAATATTAACGCTTTAGACTCCTAAAATGTTAAAGGGTAATTTGGACCTGTGTTAGACAGTAGTAAAAGATATCAATATTGTTTCATTACAGACTCATTATTTTCTAAGAGGAGCTTTTAGTTGAACTATGAACACTTTTCTTTCTGTCTGAAATACCTTATAAACACCTTGCTGTCAGATTGGCAAATAGATTACAGTAAAGGTATCAGGAAGCTCCAAATTAATATAACTTCGAGAGGTGAGCTTCACATGATTATCAATTAGAACTACTAACGTCAGAAATTCCTGTTGGAATTGAAAATAAATGCAGAAACGCAGTCCCGGAGCTGACTATGAATTTTTATGGATACCAAAGTGTCAAATGTTAGGTATTTTGTACACCTAAAGCTTGGCCCAAACTAGGTCATCAAAATATTAATAAAACCATTCTCTTTTTCTGACTGTCAGCATTCTCACTGCACAAAAGGACTGTGATTTTTAACGGGATTCATTATTTGCTTGTGTGCAGTTTAAAGTGTTTGTGTTGGAGTGTGTGCTACCTGTCCAGGACAAGGCCAGTGTATTGAAGAACACAACAGCAGAGCCTGATGTCCATGTCCTCAGCCACACACTCTCCATCCTGGCCGAACCGCCACACACTCAAATGCATCTACCTGCTTAGACAAGGATTTACATTACTCTTAGAGTGAGGAAAGCAATTCATATAAATCAAATCACAACAGTGCAGTGACAAATGTTACACAAGTTACACTTTGGTATCCAAGCAAAGGGCATTGAGTACAAATGGAATCTAAAATTTTCAGATTTTTATTTGTTAAATAAATAAACAACAATAATAATAATAATAATAATAATAATAATAATAACAGAATTCTCAAAGTATGTATTGTTTTAGTTCCACTTCATAACTTGTGGTTGTAATTAGGGCTGCAATTAAAGATTATTTTAGTAATAAAATATCATGTCAATTAATCTGACAATGAATCAGCCCAACTTAATCAGTTTTAAAAATTGGCTGATTTTGCAGATTTTTTATTTAACCGCTTAAGGATTTTTTTTAAAACCGCTAAGCATTTTTTTTAAAAACATGCAAATTAAAAATATATACATATTCTTTTTTAAATAAGAAAATAACACTGCATTTCGATAAAATGCAGTTATAGAGCGTTCCTTTGTTGTACGCTGGATCACTTTCAGCAAAGGATGCATCTGCAGCTAAAAAGAAACACTTCTATCATCAACATGTGAAAAGCTCAGATCTTCCTGCTTAACTTACTTCAATACTTGATGTACTGCTTGACTTGAATTACATCAATACGGTGTAGGGCTGATCTGTTGATTTTGTTTAAGATCAATCCATTAATAATTGGATAGCAAAAGGTGCTTAGATTCTTTTTGTTTCTTTACAGAATTTGAACCAGGTGAAGCTAAAACTATGTTAGTTGAGAAGTTTTGGATAGAACATATTTACAAGAAAGAAAGTTTATATATATATATATATTTATTCTTTGTACACTTTAACTTAATTTCTACTCTTGAGTGTGTTGATATTTCAGTAAATAGCCTTTATTAGGAGTCTATATACTCCAGTTAACAATTAATTGATTACTAAATTAGTTGGCAATTATTTCAATGATCGATTCACAACAATTAACCCAATTAATCGCTTCAGGACTAGCTGTAACATGACAAAATTTGGTAAAGTTCAAGAGCTATTAATATCTTTGCAGTGTGCTACACATTAAGATGAGGGCTTGGGTAAATAAGTGGGTATAAATCTCTAATAGACAAATAGGTTCTGAAAGGAAACATGCCTCAAAGAAGAAACACACCTTCTGAAAATAAGATCACAATGTATTAAAGACAATAGCAAAGCCAACACAGGTCTGTCCTCACAGTGACATGGCTCTGTTCAATAA
This sequence comes from Xiphophorus hellerii, assembly GCF_003331165.1. NCBI lineage: Eukaryota > Metazoa > Chordata > Actinopteri > Cyprinodontiformes > Poeciliidae > Xiphophorus > Xiphophorus hellerii. The sequence continues at coordinate 12,845,630 of NC_045689.1, read as the reverse complement.
TTCACTGCCTTTGTAGCTTTGATCTGCAGAGTACTCTTCCATCACTGCAAAACCAAACATCCTCATGCCGGCTTAGATCAATACACACACACACACATCTACAGTAAAAGGGGGCAGAGCTAGCGGTCTCCAGAGCTGGCGTGCTGTGTGGGGTCATGTGATCTGTAGGAGTAATAGCAGAAACTGAGCTGTTAAAGATGCACACATAATCTGCATAATCAATACAGTGATCACCAGGAATAATCCACTAATACGAGTGCAAGACAGGAGCTGACAGCTCTCTGCGCTGTGGGTAAGGATGCTTAATGCTTTGAGCTGACAGTCGGGGGTAGAGGAGGGATACACACATCAGTTCACACCTGCACACACAAATACACCGAGACACAAACAGTCGGGGTGCACACACAAAAAAAACCCGCCTTGTGCAACAAACAGACGTTACTACCTTTGTCGTTGGTGCAGATCCCGTCTGGATTCAGTCCACCGGAGCTCCATGTCAGAGGAGAAGGAGAGGAGGCAGAGGGAAATATGGTGATGACAGCAGAGGGATGAGAAGCAGCCCTTCCTGACTCACTTGCTCTCCCATCTGCGTACGCTCATACTATTACACACACACGCACACACATTTGGCTCTCTGCAAGATACGGCAACCTCCAGCAGCAGCTTTCACTGGCTGATGCAGGCAGTTGTGTTGTCGCCACTTTGAGGTAGAGAGGAGAGAGAGAACTGGGAAACAGAAAGCAGAAGGAAGGAAAACAAGCAAAGGATATACAAAGAGAGGAAGGATAGGAAGATGTGAGAGAGGGACAACAACTGGTGTGGAGGAGGATAGGGAGGTGAGAGAAATGAGCTTCATGCACAGGATCAGTTTGAAACTGTCAGAAAATATTTGGTGTGGATACTAAGCTGTCAGCTCTAAAGGTTTCCCATAAATCTTATAATTCATCGCTCCAAACATACACCAGCTGAATAGTGTGGTCACGCCATGATGGGCACTTATACAGAACATGATTCACCTGGTCTGAGCTCAGCTAATTCAGACTGAAAAGCCTCTGCAGTGCAGCTGTACAGACCAGAGCAGCAGCATGCAGAGCAACGCTACACAAGCAGAAAGCTGTGGCTTAAAGGAAAAACCATTCAAAACTAATCAATGGAGACTGGTTTTTCACATTTTCTCAAGCTGCAAATGAAAGTTTAATGTGATTTAATGTGACAGAGCTGCAAAGTGTGATGCTTAATTGCACATTCAAGTTAAAATGCCTCCAGAAGTTGCAGAGAAAGAGACTCCACTTGTGCCTAATATAATCTGTTAAAATTCAGATGTTTTGCAAAGAATGTCAGAGACCAAGAGAGAAAAAATAAAGCATCAAAAAGACCAAGAAACCCAGCAGGTCAGGTAAAAAGTTGTGGAGAAGTTCAAAGAAGAGCTAGGTGAAAACCCCAACCTTTGGTTCAGTGCATCATCTGGATGAAAAGACTATAAAGGGCTGCAAACTTACCAAAACGTGACGACCATCTAGAATGACAAAAGGAGGTAAAAGGACCTTGTTAACTCTGGAGGAGATGCAGAAATCCACAGTTTGGATGAAAGAATCTGCCAACAGAACAAGTATGAATCACAAATCTGGCTTTTAAGAAAGAGTGGTATAAGAAAAGCCTTAAGAAGTCTAATTTAAAACTGGCCACAAACCATGTTGGGGACAAAAACCATGTGAAAGACACCGATCTGGTCAAACGAGAGCAAAATATAACCATCAAGCCAAATATATTGATCAATGTTCCAGTTATTATAAATCAAAAGCAACTCTTAAGCAGGTGGGGGTTTTGCCTTAATTTAAAGGAACTCAGTATTTCGGCTGTTTCGCAGTTTTATGGACGTTTGTTCCAGATTAGTGGAGCATAAAAACTGAATACTGCCTTTCCATATTTGGTTCTGGGGATGCAGAACAGATTAAAACCTGAGTGATCTGGAAGGTTGATACAACAGATCCTTAATGAATTTTGGTGCCAGGCAGTTTAGTAGGAGGAAGAGAACTATTGTTGAAGGAAAGCCATGGGAAATCCTGTCTGCTTTAGTTATTTATGTACAAAAATTGATCTCAGTTTGGTTGCTTGGATACATGTGGTCTCAACACAATTAATATAATATTGGACACTTAGGAACTGACAGGCTAAACACTATGTTTTTATAAACTGCAAAAGAGGAGACTGCAAGTAAGAATAAAAAATACCCCACACACATCAACACTTTTAAATTATTTATTTATATATATTTATTTATTCATCTCAGTTTGGTTGATATTCTTTTGAACCATTGTTGTTGCACTTTAGTATTTTTGTACCCAACAGAAATGAACAGAAACAAAGACAACAGGGGGGAAAAAAAATCATAAAATGAACTGATAGAAAAACAAATGAATCTAAGGAAAATGGGGAGGAGCAGAGAGAGTCGGCTTGCAGGGATGGAGAGAAAGGACGACAGTCGGCGTCGACAGAGTTAAAAAAAAAAGAGGTGGAGAGAACAATGGTCAGTCTGATCAGGCTGAATGTGTCTATGCGAGGCAGCTTGCTTCATAATTCTCTGCAGTCTTTTAAATTCCCATAAGTGGTCCCTTCTGCCATGCATCTGCTCCCACCTCCACACACACACCCCCACACGCACACACACACCCAACACAGGCCACAACACAGGCCAGTCACAACATTAAATCAGATGTGAAGTTCCTGGTTGGATTCTTTTGCTGCCATGCTGTCAGAACCGTGCTCCAGTATTCAGATAAAACGCTCCTTTCTCTTCCAGACCTCCTTTGGTTTGGCGTAAACAGAGGAAGAAAAAAACGAGGACAGATATGAAAGAGAAACAGAGCTGAAGTGAACACTGAATCTGTAATGGCAGAGCTCCTATGAGATGAGAGCCCTCCCTTTGTTTTAGAGGACAAACCAATCACAATGGGTCCTTTTGGGCGAGCTTTGGTTAAAAACAAGCCGATTGGACAGAAGCAGCTCTCTCAGGCGATTATAGCATACAGTATGTCAACCGTGCAGCCAGTTACTAGGATATCTGACCTGTACAAACATGAGTGGAGATTTGTTTTCTCTAAAGCAGTCTCTTTGATGGTCAAACTTTGTTTCCATGTTCAATATATTGGGAGGACAGAGTGAGCTCAGACATATAAAAAAAATAAAGGATAACGGTGAAGGTATCATTCATTGATGATGGTCCCCAATGTGCTGCAGCTTGAATTTGACCGAACTTCAGAGTCATGTCTGAATACAATCTTGGATTTACTGTAGAAGACTTCAGATGACTCCTGAAATTATTCCCTTTCACAGTTCGCTGGCGTCCTCCAACGACAGGAACCTTTAATGGTTCACGAGACGCAGCTCTCACCTCCCGTCCTCGCTTCTGGTTTAGGGTTGAACAAACCGGTGCAGGAACCAAGTAACATGAATAAAAGGGAAAGAAAAATATACAGACGGGTAACTGAAGCTGTAGTTTTCCTCTGTGGTTGTAGCAAAATTAGCTCAGAAAGAAGGGCCGAGTCCATAAGGCGCCATCTTGTCAGAAGTCAGTGTAGTCGAGGATGGTGGGAGGATCACAGCAGGAAGGGGCGGTGGGGAGAAGTAGGTTTATCTGTCTCCAGGCTTGGGATGTTTAGGATGATATGTCAGCTATTTTACAAGTTATTCCCTTGTTTATTTGTCTTTTTTATTTTAAGAGTCTCTGTAGCACCCAAACCAACCCAGACAAAGCCCCAAGCCTGACCCTGTATAGCCCGCCACGACGACCCTGGTAACAGAAAACAGGCCCAACATCAACTAGAATGACAGTCACAACAACATCGATTGAAATGATACCTTAAAAAGCAACATAAAATAATTGCTCTTCTCTTATTCAAGTGTCTCAATATAATAATATTAAAATAATAACAATCGCTTTTTACGACAGACAGAGCAGAGCCCTCTTCTCTGTCCTCTTTTGGATAGAAATCTCAAGATTCATAAAGCAAAGAAAATAAAAAATAAAAACAGAAAGGAAAACATATTAAAAGACTCCAAAAATACAAACAATAAACAATACCAATAAAAATAAAAAATAAAAGCTTCCCCAACGACATCAAAAAACTAAATAAAATGGAAGAAAAAATATGATTTGATACAGAAACTGTAATAGCGTTCTATACATGGCATCACTGTACAAGGAAAGGAGGAAATGTCTGGTAAAACTACCCACAATGCAATACAACAGTCACTGACATGGTGGGAGAGGAGGATGAGAACATAGAGGTGGGGGGGTGTTATAGAGATGGAGAAGGTAGGGAAAAGGAGAGGGGTGAGGGGGTAAAAAGCAGGTGAAGCATGAAGGAGAGGACAGGAAGCCCAGAGGGACAGAATGAACCGAAAGTGCAGAATTAAGTCAAAGAACTTTGTTGTCCTCCTCGCAACACATAACTATTCTCCTTTAATAATAATAATAATTCATATAATAAACATCCTTTACAGAAAAACATGAGTAACCATATTGACCATAATGCCTACATTAACTGTAAAATGAGTCTTAAAATAATAATAATAATAATAAAAAAAAACAAACAAAAAAACAAAACAGAATGCCTGAAAAGAAAGAAGAACAGAGCTGTTTTTGTCCTGTGCGATTTCGAAGCGCTCCGCCGCTGGATGGAGCGGTTTTTGGTGCCCATTCAGAGCCCGGCCTAAAACACCTGAAAGGGGCCTTCGTTGCTAAGGTTTCAGCCCCGACGTTCCTCGCCCCGTTGCCTTCGCCTTGCTCATATGCACACAAACACACACACTCACTCCGAATGGGAATACTTTGGGTTTGTGGCAGCAGTGTGTGTGTTTGATTGTGTCGCTGTGTAAATGCACTGGCCAGTCAGGCACGTAATGAATGTATGCCGTTACAGTTGCCGGGGGTGGGGGGGTGAAGGAAGAACGGAGGTTCGGGTCAGAGCTGCAGGTGAGCTTGAAGCGGGCCGGGTTGCCGATCGGAGGAGGTGAGCTCGGCGAGTCGAAAGGGAGGGGGCTGGGGGGGTGGAGAGTGAGACCTCCAGCTACCCAAGATGAGAGGTGAGAAGAGGAGACGACCTGCAACAGAACAATGCTGGATGTCTGTGTAGAAAATGCTGGCACTTTGACCTTTGAACCCCAAGGACCCCACCTTTGGCCCAACCCACCCACTCCCTCCCTCCGAAGGGACAGATGGAAACAGACAGATGGACATAGAGCGCCCCCTGCTTGAACAGACAGCGGTGGTTTGGCGTGATGCTGCTCAACTCAAGTCAACAACTCAGGGTGGCTGATATGGACGACGCACACAGGGCTCCTACGGGAAGACAGAGGGACAAAAGACAGAAGCTTTCATTGAAAATTCCACCTTAAATTGAAGGAAACATGTGCAGCTGAAATCATGGAGTTTTGACAGGAATAATAAGGAGCTGCACTGATTATTCACTCCAGCTCCAAAACTCTGTTTTTACGTTACAATCAAACTCCTGTGGTGTGTTTTATTTGGATATTCAATAAGAGGCAGGAAAAAGGAAACAGTTTTCAGTTTGTACCCCTGATAAAAACTGATGTATTTTAACTGATGTATTCATCTTCAGCCCTGTTTACTCCAATACCCATAGATTCCATGCCTCTATTAATATGTCTAATAGCCATATGTAATTCAATATGTAACCTGTATGGCAAATTGAAAGTTGTTAGAAATCAATTTCGGTATGTTAACTATCATTTAAGTACGGAAGAGGATTAGGGCCACCGAAAAAAAAAAAAAAAAGAATTCTGAGATTAAAGTCAGAATTCTTTTTTTTTTCGGTGGCCCTAATCCTCTTCCGTATTTAAGGAGCAGAACCAATTATGGAAGAAGGTTCCCTGGTCAAATGAGAGACAAGTTAAACTTTTGTCCCCGTCGCCATGGTGAAACACAGAGGTGACATCATCATACTGTGGAGAGGCCTGACAGTGACAGGGAAGCTGGTCAGAGTTGTAAAAAAAAATGCTGTGAAGGACTTGAGGCTAACACTACACTGAACTACACACACAGTCAGTTGTAGCTGCAGCAAAAGGTGGTGTTTCAGAAAATTAACTTGTTAAGGATCAAAACAACTTAGATTGATTTGAAAAGCTTGTCGGTTTTCTTTTAACTCCACAACTGTTTGCTACATTAGTGTGAGAAGCCCACACTAATGTGACAAAATTGAAACATTTAAAGTGTTTGAATCAGGAAAAATAAAAAATAACAAAGGCTAGAGCAGCCAGGGACAAGGGTGTAAAATAGGATTCTTGTTCAAAAGGCTGGAGGCTTTTGGTGCGAATTTCATTTTGAAAGGTTCAACAACACACTACTCACAAATATTGTTTTTCTATTACTATGTACACATACCTGTGCTAGACCCCAGCCTGCTCCATGCTGTACTGCAGATCTGGGGGTTTGTAGCTGAGGAGCATGTCACTGGTGCAGGACGATGGGTAACAGGCTGCAGCATGGAGCTCCCCTTCTACATCGCAAACTGGGAGGGGAAAAAAAACAGCTAATTTACTGGGTTTGTCAAAAAAATTGAACATCTGCACAACGCTAGAGGTGTTTGCTCCTCTACCGACCTGACTCCTCTCGCTGGTGAAGCTGCTGGCTTCCAGTCAGAGACGTCTGGCTGAGAATGTCGGACATGCGAGCCGAGCTGAGCGCCTTTCCTGCCAAGAGGCTCATACCAGACATGGGATCTACCTGATCCTGAGCAGAAAGAGGGAATGACAGATACAGAAGCAGAAAGATAATTTAACATGTTTTTCTTATATAGATAAGACAAAAATAATCCATCACAATTGGTGTGGAAAACTAGAAAGGCTAAGGATTTGCTTCCATTGGATTTAATAAGAGAGAAGGTGGCAAACAGATGAGAAACAACAATGACGTAAAGGTGATTCTGTGAGCTATTAGCAGAAAATACAGTCAGAGAGACAAAACGGCAGCAACTTTCTTAGCGAGCAAAGAAGTTCTGATTATGTTCCACTCTTTTCACTAATGATACATATAAAGTCTGATTCAATTTGCATATTTAATTTCTTCCTCCCGGCCATTCTTCAGTAAAGTTGGCTCGATGAGAGATTTATAAAGAAGATGAGCCGCAAACAGTCGGACGTGCACCACAGCACTTCTAACGAACCACACAGAGGGAGACTGTTCCTGCCAACTTATTTACATGACATCACTCGCGAATCATGAATCCCTTTGATAATTCTCTCAGCGTAAGTGAGAAAATAATATGTATGCAGCACTAATTAAATTATGATCTGCTAAAAAAAACACATCTTATCCAACAACAAAAAAACCCACATCATTATTTGACCCTCCTAAAACAAGATTAAAAACTATTTGCTGTCAGGAGCTGCAGATATGGAGAAATTTGCTGGTAAATATTTGAATCAAATAAATCCCTCTTTTACTGCAGTAGCATAATCTCATACTGAAAATCTAAGAGAGATCCTACTATTAATTTTAGTGCATTTTGAGAAATAATGGTGCCAAGAATTTTGCCATCTGTGGTTTACCGTTTTCTTCAATAAAACATCTCTTCAAAAGAAAGGTAAGAGGAGCATTTCTCTTATTGAAATTTCACTTTTTTTAGGTTATTGTACGGTAGAAGACCAATGATGCTACAGGCCTGTTTCTCTTCCACAATAAATTTTAAATGAAATCCATGTAGATTCTGTCTACAAGGACCCCACCTAAATGGGTTGCCAAAGGGCTTTTTAATAGAATAATAAAAAAATAAAAAAATATGGAAAATCAACTCATAAATCAACCTTCTTCCATGCCCATCACAGTCTCCAGAACTAAATCCTACAGTTCTCTTTTGGTGAGCTGAAGAGAGGAATCAGGAGGATCTGGATGGGTTGTGTGAAGAAAAATTAAAAGATCCAAACTTTGATATCTGAACTAGATACTATGTAGACCAAAATACTTGGTAATTTTTTTTTGCTGTTACAGTAAAAGTGAAAGGACAAAACTAAGTGACAGTAAATGGAGTCCTAATAGGGGTTGTAAAAAGATTGGCAGCAGGGGTGCTTACGAATTTTAAATATTTTTTCATAACACTGCATAAATCTGTATAAGAGGCTACAGTTTCAAAAAATGCTTCAGTGTAACATTATGCATCTTAAAATAGAAGCACATTTATTTTAAGAGGTTTTGGACATCTTTACCAAAGGAACAAACAAATTGGTTTGTTTCCTATGCAACCGGAGGAATCTGAGCGGACTTTTACTCACGTAGGCATCGTCACAAGTCTGAATGGTGTGGTGACGCTGAAGCTGCCCTCTAGATCTATAGACTTCGCTTTGGGGGCCTCGCTGATAGTTCAGCCCGTTGTGATCAGGCACTTCCATGGCCTGTCCTTGGGGCCGGCACTCTACATGCTCAGACTCTAAAACAGAAGAGTTCATATGAAGACATTTTGACACAAAAGTGAAAACTGCCGCTCGTTTAAGAGTTGAATTGTTGATTGAACAGATGTCGCTTTTGAAGAACCAGTCTGACCTCTTGAAGCAGGAGGACTCCTTATGTAAGCACCGTGCCTGTGTGTAGGGGAGTTGTAAGGTGGGGTGCCACCTCGGGGGGGGCCCAGGAGCTCATGCGGGTCTCCTGCTTTAGCCAGCAAGCCTTCATGAGGGTGGTGGTATCCAGCAGGGGCCTCGTCCTCTTCCATGCTCTCCGAGTGTGGTAAACTGGGACATGGTGCCTGCGTCACGTGCTGCGGCTGCTGTTGAACCTCTGGGGGCTGTATTTGGAGGAGATGGTGGTAATGTTGACCCCCTGAGGCAGGCTGAGCCACGGGGGGCTCCAGGGTGTCTCCCGGGCTCAGCTGGCGGAGGAGCAGCATTTCTCCAAACTCCTGTGCTGCACCGCTGGGTGGGGTTTGGGGCGCAGGGCACTGCCGGAGGTTTTGTCTCTTCAGGAGGGCAGCCAAGTCCTGCGGGGGCAACCTGGGATCCGCGTGGCCCGTCAGAGAATGCCGAGGAGACAGGAGGCCCTGCAGGGTGGGAGTGACGTGCTGCTGCGGGGGGCGGTAGTCCAAAGGAGTCGGGGAGAGCAGGGCCTGCTGTAGTGTGGAGGGGGTCCCGTAGCTGCCGGTCCCCACAGCCTGGTAGCCCTCCAGGCCAGGGACTTTCAGGGAGGCAGCCTGCAGGTAGGGGTTGTAGGAGCCAACGACTCCGGAGGCGCCCCGAGAGGCAGCGTCGCCGGAGAAGAGGTGTGGATTGAAATGGGCCTGGTCGTAGGCGGAGGTGAAACGGCCGAGGCTGCGGCTGAACAGGAAGGAAGGAACAGGAAGGTTAGCGACAAACAACATCTTCCAGTTTTCACACAGAATGGACACAAGGCATGGGCCAGGATCACATTCTCATCGGTTTTTATTTTTAGATTTATTTAGTTTCAGTTTATTTTTAATTTCCCTTTGTGGATCAATAAAGTATTTTTGAATTTGGATTTTACATAAAAATACCCCAGTTTTACCATATTAACACAATATGATTTAATTGATTTATTTAAAAAATAATATATTGAATGTTGCTGAAAAAATATCTAATACTGATAATTATCAGCAATCAACAGGAGCTTGGCTCAACTTTTATTTGGCAGACTTGGACTATTTTGCATCCTTTGGTAATCATGCCCCAGTGCAGCTGTGGCTATAATCCATTCAAATGCCATAATCAGCATTTGAATGGTTGCGTGAATGAGAATGACTCATTTCATATAAAGCGTTTTTGAGTGACCTGAAAAGTGATAAATCAGTGCAAACAAAAATGACAGGTGGGGATCCTTTTGAACCACTTTTATTTAGCATCTACAGGCTCTCCTTAGCCCAGATTATGCTCCACTACATCTCTTAATATCTCTTTATATTTCTGTGTTACCATCTCACCACAGACCACTGCAGTGACTGAAGCTGTGTGCGCAGAATATTCACTTTAGTACATTTGATTGTCAGATGTGAGCCACGTCTCATCCTCAGTTTCCAAGTCAACTCAATGAAAACCTTGTAACTTTTCAAACGAACTGTGGGCGCCATTTACTGTTTTACTTTTTAAAAGTCAAAAACTGTTTAATCACTTCATGTCTTAATTTATTAGTTTGTTTTAAATTTTAATTTAAATGACTTTTTTTTCTTTGAATTCACTCTGTATTTAATTTTCTCTGCTCCATTTTTCTTTAAAGCACCTTCAATTACCCAATGTAAGAATGATGCTATTGTTTTCCATTGTAGCCATTTGCTTTGATATGGCATTAAACACTGGAAGCATTAAAGCTGATAATAGCTAGTTAACTGGTCGGGTGTGTACCAGATTTTAGTTCAGACAAAATCTGTCTTTCATGTGAATAAGAGAAAAGTGAAGTAGGCTTCTTTCAGCCAGTTGATTGGCAGTGTGCAGCGCTGTGATGCTCTCTGCTCCATGGCAGGAGGAAACTCACATTGGTGCATTCTCTGGCATTTCTTTAATAGGTTTTTGAACCATAGCACAGTATGACAAAAAAATTTAACACCTTAGAAGAATATCTGTTTAAGACCTTGATTTACCTTGAGATTTGCAACTGGCCCATGCCTAGTGGAAACCTTTTACAATAATCTACAAAACGTCAACACACACAACCTAGCAAACACTTCAGTCTGGCCAGAGTACAAGTTTTCACTGAGGAGTGTAAAAACAAAGCAAACATTTTAACTGGTTAATACAGTCTCTCAGTGAAGACAGTCCTGCCAATAATAGAGAGTTTAAGGAGCTCACAAGGTAACTGATCTAATCCACTGGTTAGGTCGCACTCATATCTGAACACTCACCCAGACACACTGATGTGGAGAGTTAGTTGATGATCTCTCAGCAATCAATGATGATGAAGATTTACATGCATTTTTTTAAAATGGTAACAAACATGATGCCCATTCTCACATACACACATCTTAAAACCTCTGAGAAACATGATGGATACTTCAAATGTTAAAATCCAAGTATTAAAAAAACAGTAACTGTGTCCACAATGTCAATAACCAAGAAAAAAAAATTCATTAAATTCATAAAAGAACAGAGTAATTACAATTTTTTAACAATCAGATCTGTCTCAAAGAAAATAAAAAAAACTGTAAGGCTGCAGAAGAAGACACTGTAACAGTCCATTGGGTAATGTTGGTAGCCACCAGGGGGCGCGCTGACTGGCTGTTCAGAGGGGTCACCTGTGCGTCTCGGCGTTGTCTGCACTGAGCTGCTTCCCGAGGACTCTGTGTCCACCCGGTGTGGACAGGAAACTGCCTGGTCTCTGTGCCCCTCCTCCCAGCTCCACATCCTGCACCTGAATGGTCACCTGCAGCAGCAGCAGAGAGTGAGGCCTCCCGGCACATTGGATTCAACCTTCAGTGACTGGTTTAGCTGTTGGTAGATACCTGCTGCTGTTGCGGTACGCCCGGTGCCAGTGGGACGGCAGGGCGGCCGGGTGCTGTCTGCGAATTGGCTGGGAGAGTGACTCGAGGCAGGCCTGTAGGGGGCGGGCTGCCACTTTGTCCCTGGTACAGCGCTGGAGCACCGTGTTGGTACTGCACCGATGACTGAGCCCCTGAGAGAGAACGCAATCGGTGAGAATAAAAGCACCGTGTGAGCGCATCTGACATTGTCAGTAAGAGTAAAAATTAGATTTTAGCGCAAGGACTCCTAAAATCTTAAAACTATACAACAAGTTCATGAGGCAACATGAGCTCTCTTTGGGTGAAAGATATTAAAAATATAATTTGACAGCTGATTTTATTTTATTTTAAGTGTCCAATTCTTTTCTATTCTACTATATGTATGGCGTACTTTAAACGTATTTTTTGATATGAGATATATGGATTCAACTAGTGCAAATTAAAGTGCAGATATCTTGAAAGGAAATAATGAATAGGCAAAATTAAGTGACATCTAGAACTGTAATTTTAACTTGTCAGAATTTCTTCTAAGATATACCTAAATAAATTAGAGATATCTTAAACATAGATGGTTTTTCTATTTCAGATATCTTGAATTAACATTCTGACTAGAATAACATTACTGATATAGTCAATAATTATTCTGTCTAGTCAAAACATCCCAGATTTTCATAGAACTTTGAAATTTCAATGAGAAAGGACATCCAAAATCCTGCAGGCAACTGTTTGGTCAGTTCTAAAAAAGCAGAATTTTGGCAAGTCATAGTTACATCTGTGATATCTTGAATTGTGTTTATGAATGTCAGACCCTTCAAATGATGAATGTATTTGAATATATCTTGAGCTGTTCTTCATACTAGTCAGAATGTGAATGCAGATACCTTAAATAACCATTCAGGATTGTCAAATGTAGTTGTGTCCAGTCAAAACCTAATTTTAGATATCAGGAATGTAATTACGAATAGTCAGATGGAACTGAAGCAATTTTATGTTAAAATGGCCTGCCGTATGCAAAGAGACAAACACTCAGTGAAGGAGCCACCTGTGACCTAAGATTAACATCTTTACAGCTACCTTACAGTACTGCTGCTAAACCATCATGAATAAATTACCAATTAACAGTAAAGAAAAGTGAAACCAGCAGCCTCTGCCATGTTATATATGAACACTCAGCAAATACAAAGAGAGGAAAGTACGTACTGTAAATTACATTTAGCCAAATGACTCCTGATTTCGTTCTGTTACTTTTGACTATTTCTTTAAAAAGCAGCTGAGCAGAATGGGCTTTCCACAGAGTGCTTCCAAATATCAAATATCTTTTTTCCTTAATTTCAAGACAGAACTAAGCAGGGAAAGTGGTGCAAATGGAGATAAAGAAAACTTTAAATTTTTTTGGGTATTATTTCAAGAAGACAAAATATACCCAGGGCATGTTCAAGAAGAACTTTTGATTATCTGAGATATTTGTTTCCCCACTTAATGTAACAGAATGTTCTTGTGAAGACTGGCATCATAGCGCTGGAATATAATTTCAACATTGCCATAAGAGGTTATTACATTAACATCTGGTGTTTTTTTGTCTGTTTTCGCAGTTTGAAAATTTTATTAAGTAAGCAAAAACTTTGCCTTCATGCCTCATGCATTACTAATGATAATGTGAAGAATTACCACACGAAAATGTTTATATAAGGACAATAAAAACAAAAAGTAGTAAAGCGGACCTCTTTAAAACCTTGATGCATCCCACCTCATTTTAATCCTACTTCTAATTAATGTTTTAAAAAACAAACAGAATGTAATTACCTAAAGGGTAATTACCCATTAATAGATGTGCGGCTAAAATATAACAGGACAGTTAAAGCGGAGCAGTGGAATGTTAAATCAGCCAGCCCTCTGGTTCTTGTAAGTGATCTGCAGTGATCACAGCATTTCTGCTTAGTCACTGCACCTACACCAAATTTTTGTGTCGAAACCAAAAAAAAAAAGAAAGAGCACCATTACTAACCATGCCCTTGCATTAGGCCTGCAGAGCCAGGCGGAGAACTCTGATTGGGCTGTCTGAAGAGGTGGTTGCTGGGATGAGTTGGCGGAGGGCTGGAGGGCTGGATGTGCAACCTGAAGGAGGACGGGCCAGAGAGAGATAGCAGTGATGTAACACTTCAGTCGATATTGCTGCACCACAGCATCATTGTTCACCATTCAATAGCTGATGAGTAATGTGTGTTTGTTCACCTCTGGAGCTGGTGGGTTAAGTGGCTGGGCTGGCTCTCTCCATGGCCTAAAGACAGACCCTGTTGGCAAAATGCAAAACAAAACATGTCACCTACATAGTATCTTACAGTGAGTTACATTTTGGTTTTTATGACCACACTTTCTGTCCTTTTTATCCAAGCAACAAATGGGACTTCAATTAGATTTTTCAAAAGTGTTTTCGATTTGCTGTTCGCCCAAAAAAGCAACATAGTCGACAAATTCCTACATTCGAATATTAAATTCTGCAGCTCCTCCAAAGCTAAAGGTACTACTAATGGTGTCAGGTTAGCTGTTGTGTCCTACCTTTCTATTTTAAGATGATGAATTGAACAGGGCTGAGTGTTCAAAGCTAGGAATATGGCTTCATATTCTAACCCTGCTTCAAAAAGTCATAACTTTAAAAAACAGTTTGGTGAATTCAATGTAGGGCTGGAACATGGTTAAATAATTTATGATATAAAGGTTATCTATCAGTTGATAGATAATTCTTGATTCTTTTTTTCTTTTAAGTATTTGAAATACTGCCAAACTGGTGTGACCTCTTTTTATTATTTTTAAACTTTTCTGAAGTGGTGAAACCAGAAACTGCTGCTGCGCTAGTTACTCAACAGGTTGTTGCTAGGTAACCAAAGAGTGAGTAAGTTGATGCTTATCTGGCCGTGAAAAAGCTACGTATATATAAATACATACAAAATTTAAATAAAATTATTGAATATTCTATTGATATTGATTACTTATATGTATAGATTACTGATTCATTACCCAACTCTAATTCAATGCTCCAGTGTCTGTTGGTTTGTCACCTAAAATTTCAATATGTTTAAATGTCTGATAATAACATATAAAAAAAAACACAGACTGTATTAGGCTTCATGTCTTCTGAAATTATACGTAAAAATCTCCACTATCAAACAAAAGCCATCTGTTTATAGTGCTGACAACATGAGTTGACCTCAGTCAGTGGGAAATTGTTTGAAGTATTCCCCCACGGGGCTTTTGGTTTTATTGCTGCATCTTGGTATACTTTGTGAACTCAATCAGAATATTTAATGTGATCAACAGGTACCTGGATTTGCTGGTGAAGGATTTGTTGCTCTTGCTGGTACAGGATGTGCTGCTGCTGGGTGTGCTCAAGGAAGCGTTCATCCTGCTGGGCAGCATACTTCTTCTGGAGCTGCTCACACTCCTATTTCATACGCAGACATGAGAAATATTTTATATTAATACCAGAACAGACAGTACAGATTCCAGAAAGGTTTGCCGCCACCTTGATGAACCATTGCCAGACTGGCTTGAAGGATTGTGATTGTATGTAGATTTTGGAAAGTTTTTAAAGGCAGCACCACTTTTTAATCTGCAATGTTAATCGAAATGTGGTAAAAGTCACTACTGTGGACTCAAACTAAATTCATATCTGGATCTTGATACTTTAAACTACGGTTTATGTGCGTGAAAACAGTCTTCTGTAAGGTCTTAACCTGACTCTGCCCTACAATCTGCATATGGAGCACATGACCCTCTAGTTGGCTAGAGGAGGAGTTAACATAACTACCGTATGTCCTCTAGCCTATTAACCCCTGGGACACTTAAGTAATGATAATCCCAGCACATCAGTACAGGCCAAAGATGGCACACCTGCTGCTACCATGATGATTATCCCTTTCCCTGCCTACTTCCCTGAGATGTAATCCTACTGCGGGCTCACTGCGGATGATGTAATGTCTCAGAAAGCAGCTTGTGGGTTTTCCCAGGTCAGAGCCTCGGCCTGATCTAATCTTTTCCAAATACTGCTGAGTGTCACATTCCCAATAAGGCCACAAGAGTGAGCGGAGCAGAGAAAAGAACAAAAATATCAAACAGGAGCAATCCTGTTAGATAAATGGCCTCTGTAAATTACAAAGGTTCTTTGTTTATATGCTGTGCTGGGACAACATGATCCTGTTCCATTCCTACCATTAACCGGAGTCCGAGCCTCAGCATATCTTACCTACAACTCCTCATGATGTGTGTGGAATGTGGAAATTACTGATTTTACAAACAGTTTGTTTTTAAAGGGGCAGTAAATAAAATGATACCATTTTATTTCACTATCAAGTACCTATAACTTTGAGTTGTTATAAAAATGCTGTGCATTTCAAACATGTCTTGATGTCTTGAAACTGGGCCTCTGCCCCTTTAAGAAGCTCCTAATCTTTCCAACACTTTGCCTTCATCATGTCATCAGAATAATGTTCCTCATTATGACGTTTATGATGTTCCTAGGAATGTTATACTGAGAAGTAGCTCATATGTTGAGCTCAGCAGATGCGCAGCTCCAACACGTGTTAGCTATTTGCTGCTGTCACTAGTCTGGAGGAGTCGCTGCACAGAGGTGCTTGGAGACCGCAGACCAGACGAGAAGTTGCGTCTCAAAGGCGCCACTCGGTACCCCTAAACATTTTGCACATATGAATGGTTGCCATGGGAAATTCAACGATTTCTCAAACATACATGAAAGAATCAATGCAACACTCTAAGTACAATTTTTAAAAAGGAAATAATATTATAACATGACGCAAAGCTCCCAAAAAATTTCTTACACAATACTGCCTCCTTAAAAAGCCTAAAGTAAAGAATATTTATGCTTCAGATGAGACGTATGACATGAAAAAAATAAATCGGAACTCAACAAAAATAATGTCATTTTATAATAAACAGTGATGTTGAGAAAAATGAAGATTCACTAGTTTGGTAAATTCAGTTTGACCCCCACCTCCTCTCACCAAATCAAGTGACGCACCTGCTTGAGCTGCTTAATGAGGCTGCTGTTCTCCAGGTGAGCCTTGAAAGCCTGGATGGAAGCGGCGCCATCAGAGAAGCGTCTGACAGGAGAGAAGCGCTCCATGGGGAGGTGGAGGGTGTTACAGTCTTTATAGGTGGATCTGAAAAAAGGTGGGAGCCGCAGGGAGCACACACACAAACAGGTGTACGCATATACACACATACACACACACATCCACGTAAAAGGTGACACGACATGACACATAACACAGGCACAGTGACACACACGGACACACACAGTCAGAGACACAGAAACACACAAGTAAGATCTTCCAACCTTTGCTTCCAGTTGTCATAATGCAGTAAAAATGTGCAAAAATACTTCAGAATTCCCAGAATTGACAGATTTAAAAACAAAACAGGTAAAGGTTTCATGTAAATGATTTTCTTTGTCATACAAATAGTGACCGGTGAGGGTTTGTAATAATAAACAGAAAGCTTTTTTTTCTTTGTTTTTTTGTTGATTAACATTAGACACGCGAATAACTACTGTAAACTTTCACTTTTTCTATCATTATTTACAAGGCCTGCTTCCAAAAATGCAACATTAAATTGTTTGTTGAGAATTTCAGCTTGATCAACACCCAGCTTGTTGAAAATGTAAAAAAAAATGTCTTTGATGAGGTGAAGAAGACTTAATGTGGATTTAAAGACAAACTATTTCTTGAAAGGTGTGCTGGATATTCATTACAAGTTCGAGTCAGAGGAAGACTTCAGCAGACAGCAGGAAGTCTCATTTTGACAGAAAATTTGCTCTTTTATCTTTCAAAGTTTTTCACCGATGTCTTTCACAGAATATGCTGAACTGTGAATTTTGGAAAACTTCTGGAAATCTTAGAGATGGCTTAGTGCAACCTGTGGCTCTTACACACACAATATAGGTGAAAAAAAAGAAATAGAACTGAGCAGTGAGTTTAAACGTAGTGGTATTATAAAAGGCTTAAAATGTTTTGTTTCCATATTTGCATAGAACAAAGGGACACAAATGACATAATGGAATATTAATCTTTTTTGTTCAGCCATTTAATCAAATGTTTTGCTATCAAACAGCAAAAAGTATTCAAAAAAACTTTATTAAATTTCTTTTTCATAAATAACGTTTCACTCAAAACAATCCTTTAAGTTTATTTTTACGGTAAACGTTTTCCGGTAAAAGGCTCTTCTGTAATTAAATAATTAAACGAATAAAAGTAAATATTCTATTCTGTTAAATGTTTCCATGTTGTGCTGCCTCCCCTCACTAGTTACTGCCAGGCTGGGAAATCATTAGTTTTCTGATTGGTAGTGATTCAGGCAAGTGTTATTAAAAGTGGGAGAAGACTGTCGTTTTAAATGAGCTGGTTCAGCTTCTCAGTTTCAGTTCTTATGTTAGTCATTTAGTCAGTGTATAAAGTAGAGTTGAAATGATTAATCTGATTAATTGTTATAAACTGATTCTAGAAATAATTGTCAACTAATTTAGTAGTATTAGTAATATTAATCATTAATTTAGTAATAGTAATCATTAACTGGAGAATACAGACTCAAAAAGACAATTTGAGTCTATACTATAGTTAAGTCAAAACTATACAAAAAATATTTACACTTTGAATTTAGCACAAAAAGATTAAAAAGCGTGCACGACAGGAATGCTATTTCAGCATTTTTGGCAACAAAAATGTTCTTATTTAAGAAGAAATTGAACTGTTCAGTTCCATAATTTAATATATTTGTAATACTCCATAAAAAGTCTTGAGCAGTTAAGCGAAAAATCTGCAGTGTGAACATTTTTTAATTCTATTAATTGTCAGAATAATCAATTACCAAAATAATTGTTAGTTCCAGCCCTAATGCATAGAAAACAGACTGCTCTCTACAGCTTGTGAAATAATTAGAAATCTTTAGTGTAAGATGAAAAATTTCAAGTTTGTACTTATTTTATGATAAAATAGAACATCTGTTCCATTATAAAATGTTGCTTCTACTCCCAATATAAATAATTAATGTCTGCTAGCAGCCAGAAGGCTACAGAGCTCAGAGTCAGTTAAAAATCAGCAGGGCAGGTCCGACCTTTACAACAACACAGCTGTGATCGGAGCATCTGTAACTATGGCCCTGCCTGGAAGGGCCAGGTGCTTCTTTCATCCACGTGACTGCGTTAAAAAACCAGAGTGCTCTGTGCGTGGGAGTGTGTTGGTGTGTATACAGCTCAGAGTGGGCGTGTCCCCTCACCGGGCGTATGTGTCAGGCACCCAGCCGGCCCTCTGGCGGGGGCCCTGGGGCCGCTGTGACTCTGTCGAGGGCTCGCCATGCGATGTGCTTGGGAGCACGTGCGTCGTGTGCCGCTTGGAGCGGTTCGCCAGGTACCTGGGCCGCAGGAAGGGGGGAGGAGGACGGGGTGAGGGTGGGAGACAGGAAGCAGCGCTGGTCAGCTCTCTGTCCTCATTGGCTAACAGGGATGGGGGCGGGGGAAGGCCCTGCCCTTCCCTCCTCTGCCAATAGGTGCCATCATTCATATCATCTTAGCCAATCAGGAAACATCAAATAAAATGACACCACAGATGGATGTTAAGGCTTCATGGGAGTTAAACAACCACCCAGCTTCCAATTAAAGGATTGGGCTGGTTGCTATTTGTTCTTTTAGACAGTCGCCGCTTTGGCAAGCTTCAGGAGTTAGCAAAGCTGTGTGAGAAAGGGTGAAAGAAGTCCACAGAGTCATTTGGCACTTACGCAGATGAGAAAGATAAAGAAGCTCTGGCTCAGAGAGTTTGAGAGAACGGATGGCAGAATCGCTTCGGGATGGTGGCAGAAGGCACTTGCGCGATGGAGAAAGAGGAAAAGATGGGATAAGCACCACAGCACAGTGGCCACCTCCCGAGGGGGAAAAGAAGCAGAGCAGCCTGAAGGCACTCACTCCCAGCAACCCAGGACACCGGCAAGGAGAATAGAAGCTGCAGTCTGAAGAGGAGCAGCTGAAACACCTTAGCGCACTCTTTTCAGCCTAGTATCCCACAATTTGCTTCATAATTAAGGCTCCAACATACTTCATCCAAAGTCGACACGCAGTTTGCAAACATCTTTCAGTCACAGAGACTGTTTTGGCACTTTGGATGAAGTATGTTGGGCGCCTTTAGTCCTAAAGAAGATTGGATCCAATATTTTAAGCCCTTTCTATGCAGCTATTTCATCTTTAACTAATACTGAAACTAAATATGTTTTACAAATGGTCAAAATTCTTGTTTTAACAAGGATCCACTATCTCTAACTTTCCCTCAAAGGCCATGAGATTTCAGCACTTCCCTGTTCAGATAGCAGCTCTATAACGAAAACCATTAGCACAAAAACCCGTCACCATGGGTTACCTCTGCACCGCCTCTTGGTCTGGCTCTCCATCTGAACCCTCCTCATCCACCGGAGCTACAGCGGTGTTAGGATGCTGAGAGAGGCAAAGAGTTCACTGGTCAAAGCAACGTGGGGACACGGGCAAGCACACAAAGTGAAAAGATCCAGACCCTCACCGGGCTGGTGACGAGTGGCGAAGGCCCTCGGGGCCTCTTCAGGAGCTGAGCGTGCAGCTGGATGTTGGCCCCGCCATCGGAAGCTCTTCGGCCCAGGGGCCCCATGCCGTTGAGCAGCTGCAGGGTAGGCGGCTGCAGCAGCGATTGCTCCTGCGGCATCGGCGGTCGCACAGGGAAAATAAATCATGATGGTTCCCGCACATAAAACAAAAACAATCCGGTGTAACCCCGGTGACGGTACCTTGTACTCCAGCTGCTGTGTAGGCTGCAAGCTCTGTGTGGGCATGAGAGTGTGCATTTGGGCCATAGTGGGGGCAAGTTGGGGGAAGGGGGGTTGAGGGATCACACCACGAGGGAAACCTGGTGGAAGCTTTTGGAGTTCTTCCTGCATCTCTGTCCTGTGATGGAAGCAGGGGCATCATCAGACGTTAGTTAGCAGATGTTTACGTTTCCATCCCACTAACCCAAACTGCCCCCATGTGTCCAGAAACACACTTGCTATCCAGGACTTTCACAGTTTTTTTCTATTAGCCTCAATGAACAGTTGAAGGTTTTTATATTTCAATTATTTTGTTAATTTCATTCAGTATTATCTAAAAAACAGTGGTAGAAAAACTCTAACATCTAAAACATATGATATCCCACTAAAGTATTCACACCCCTTCCATTTCACCACATTTTCTTTCAATGCATTGTATCAAGACATCAATGTAATAAAAAAATAGTAAAATTGTGAAGTTATTTCTGGGAGTTTTTTTTTTATCTATACAAACTCATACCTGAAAAGTCTGACATGCTTTATAGAACCACCTTTTGCTTTAGTTCTCTCACATCTAGAAACTGAAATCTCTTTTAATCTCAGGGATTTAGGTCTGGACTTTGACTGGGTCATTCTTTAATCTAACCCAAATCATTATGTAAGATGCTCTTACATCTTTCTAATGTAAGACAGGTTTTCTTAATTTCACAGCTTCATTTGGATGCATCTATGTAAGGGTGGCTCAAAGGGTGGCATGCCAGATTTTTATTTGTAAATAAGTTGAAAAATTAGGCATAACCTTTCCCTTTTATAGGTTTATACTGCACATAAAATTCGTAGGTGTCTGTGGTTGTAACAGGACAAAGTTCAAGGGGTATCGAAACTTTTACATATCAGTGTTAGTATTACGTTTTAAACAAACAAGAGAAACAGATTGAAAACAACATCAGAGTGAAAAGTTGATATGTTACCTTTGGTCTGGTACTCCCACAGTGTGCCGCCTCATTGAAAGGTAGCGAGCCATTGCCTCTGGAGACGGCTCCTCCCCTTCGTCACTGTCTAGGGCCATGTTACCATCAGGCTAAACACACACACAAACACACAGAGTTAAATATTAGGAATCCACGCTTGTACTTTAAGTGGCTCAAGTAAAATACAAAAACAGACTAAGATAAATTTCACTAGAATTATATAAAAACTCTTTGAGTCTTTCATTAAAATCTCTGCTCCAATGCAGTAATTTGACACTCTTGGTTTAGCGAATGTGAGTCAGACGTTCTCTGTGTTATGTCTGCGTGTGCATGTGTGTGTGATTGTGACCGATAACAGTCTGGGAGGGTTTGAGTCAACACAGACATAGTAAACAAAAGTAACAGTAGCAGAAATTCTCGACAGGAAGTCAATAGTTCTTCAGGTCTGACTTTGAGAAAAAAAAAATGAAAGTAGCTCATCTCTGACTTCTTTCAGATTCCTTCACAAAGATATGTTGACAACAACCCACGAAGAGTTCAAAATTGACTCACCTCTACAATTTGGTTCTCTGGGTTGATGAGCTGGACATGGGGCACGGTCATGCCAACAGGATTACCTGGTTGGTCTGTCTGCTGGGCATGGACACACACACACACACACAAGTTATGTGGAGCATTGTGCAGCTCTCACCGCAATCTACTTAGAGCAGTGTGATTGACAGATGTGGGTTAAAACCTATGGACTCCATTCAGTGGAGTACATACATACATGACTACCATAAGATTAACCCATCAAAGTCATGGAAACCCCGATGCCTTCCATAGAGACATTTTATGACCAAAAAGCCAATTTCTGCTTAAATAAAAAAAAAATCTGAAAGACGAGAGAAATATTCTTTCTGTGTTCCCACACATATTTATCATCAAAAGGTAATAAGTAACAAAATATCCATAATTAAAAGACACCAAAAAAATTGGTTCTTCTCCAGACTATTTGGTACTACTAATTAGTTAACTTTCAATATTCTAGTCAAACCATAATATACATTTTATTCGTAAAAGTGAAATATTACTTTTGTAAAACTAAAGACTTGCATACTCTATGTTCACGTTCACAAAACAGCTCATTAAATTGAAGATTTCATACAAATCTTCAATTATTATACATAATAATTAGAAAATACATTCATAAATCTGACATTTAATTTTCAATAAAGTGGTTTCATAATCAACATCAAAAAAATCTGCAGCATTCCTTTCTTGTCCTTAATATTAATGCAGGTCAAACCTCACCATTGTCTCCATAAAGGCAGATTAACATTTCTAAAAGGAAAGGTGTTATGATAATCAGATTTTATCACTACATCTGTTTGTGACTCAATCCATTTTGAGAGGAAGAAGAATCAAATGCATAAATTGCAGAAGCATTAAAACAACCGTTGAAGTTCAGGATTCCTCTGGAATGGAAGATGAGTGCAATCACGAGTGATCAGCATTTATAGACACAAACAGAGAGACAGAAAATGGTTCACCTGAACGGCATTTAGAGGGTAGCTAATGGAACGTGGCGGGGGCGGTGCGACACGCAGCGTCTTGTGTTTCTTGAGGCGTTCCGCGAGCAGGCTGTAGATGGCACTGTAGTGATCGTATGCATCTGTTTGCAGGGACTGGAATAAACCAATAGGGTCCGAGAATTAACTGTCAGAAATTGGTGCTACAAACTGAGATGTATCAATGTAAGCGAGTTCTGTCCAACCTGAATTGTGCGCTCTCGGTCCAAGCCCGTCTCAGACATGGCCATCAGCACCTGCTCATTGATTAGCTCTATCTCTCTCTCCGTCTTCACCTGCTCACACTCCGCTATCAACTGAAAGGAGAGACGGGCAGCGTGAAGCTAATTAGCTTTCAGAGAAGGATCAAAGGAAACGTTTTTGGGTTACGACAAACATTGTTTAATCATTGGTGATGGTTGTTTATATGATCCAGAAGAAAACACTGAGTGTAATAAGTTTGGTTGTATATTTCATAAAAGGATCTCACCCTGTCGAAGTCTGGGTCTGGGTCTCCTTGTCTCATCCACTTGTTCTTACAGATCTGCTCCATACTCAACCGTCTGCTGGGCTCCAGAACTAACATGTGTCTAATTAAGTACTCACAGTCTGTAATGACACAACCAAACAAACAGAGTCCATCCAACGTGAGACAAGAGAGGCTGAAACCAAAACACACACCAACTCCAGAATTATTGAATGACTGTTAAACCACCTAGAAGATAAGTCTAACTGTGAAATTCATTGGTTTTTAGCCTCCCTGAGTCAATAATTTGCATCTTTCACTAAAATTAAGTCATATTGGGAAAGTCTCTGCCAGTCTTGCATCGAAAAACTAAAATTTCTGTCAAATTTTCTCTGCAAATGACTCAACCTCAATCAGAACATCTGTGAACGGATATTGGAGTTTATTTATGTCTTGACTCTAGACAACCTGCTTAGAGTTGCCTTTGATTAATAGTATGTAAAACATTGATCAACTTATTTGAGCTGTATTTCCTTGATGATTTTGATGATAGTGTTTGACAAAATGCAATATTTATTTCTCGTTTCATAATTGGTGACTGTATTCTTTTTTTATGGCGTAAAGCACTTTGAACTTCCTTGTTTCTGAAATGTGCGATGCAGAAGTTTGACTTGACCATTCTCTCACACACGTATGATTTGACCTGCTCCTCAGGTCCTGCTGTTCTGCAGTTTTTAGGAGTTTCCCTGCTGCTGCACACCTGGCTTAAATGAATGGGCAATTAAACAGCTTCTGTAATCATTTGAATCAGCTGTGCTGGAGTGGGGAAATATATAAAACATGAGGACAGAAAACTCTGAGGAGCAGAGCTGGGGAACAATTTTTAGGTGCATCTCTTCTCCAACACACCTGGATCAAATAGCTAAAATCCCTCATCATGCGCCATTCAGCTCTGCAGTGACCTGATAACGAGTCATTTGATTTGTTGTGAGTTTAAAAGTTGCAGGGCAGTAGCTCTTGAGGACTGGACTCCTCTAAACCTTGTAGTTTTAGGCTCATTGTTGTGCTGTGAGCATGAACCTCTGAAGCCATGTGACTCTGTAAGTTCACAGTTCTGTCATACTGCTTTGAATTTTAGATGATAAATCGGAAAGATAGTTAAAGGTTGAGATTATGTTGTGGAACCTAACTCTGCTTGAGGCCTCTGTCATGAGGACATTGGCATCCACATGGACCTGTTGGGTAACATATACTCGAATTTGATGTGACAGTTAAGGGGTTAAACCTCTCCACAACTTTTCCCCTGACGTTTCTGCTTTGTCTCCTGGTCTTCATGATGCTGTTTGTTCTCTAAAACTTTTGATGCTTTTGCAGGACAACTGGGTAGATGATGAAGTTATCTGAATTCAATTGAAATTATACTCATCAATTCTACTTCGAGCTACTGAACTCAAGTAGCACCCTATTTGTGTTCAGTAGCTCAAAGTAGGGATTTTATATAGGTGTATTCACAGTAAACGGGACAAACTGAAAAAGCTACCTTTTTTTCATGTTAAATATCTAATCACTTTTCTTTCCATATTTGATTGTATATCTTAGTTTTTGTCTTTTTTTTTTTATTTCTACTTGCTGAAACATTATTTACTTTTAGGACTTGAATAAACCTGGTCCCTGAATCTTAGTCATGCTCTGCTTTATGTTTGTCTAACACAAAAAATGCTATTAAAATACATAGAAGATAATGTGAAAGTTCAAGGGAAACTGAATACTTTGGATGGACGTCGTACATTGTGATGTGCTTTCACTGTTAAAACAAACATTGTATATGTTTGCTTTTATTTATTTGTTCAGTCCCCAGGTGGAAATGCATCCCTACCTGTGGACATGAAGAAGGGGATGCGGAACTTTCCACTGAGGACACGCGCTCGCAAATTTTGGAGAGTGCTGCCATCAAAGGGTAAGGCGCCACACACCAGCACATATAACACCACACCTAAGCTCTGTGCAGGATAAACGCAAAATAAGTATGAGCACAAACAATTGATTCTGGATTTTTACATTAGATTTTAGTTCATGCTCTTACCCATATATCTACTTTGGGTCCATCGTACTCTTTACCCTCAAAAAGCTCTGGAGCAGCATAGGGAGGGCTGCCACACCACGTCTTCAACAGCTGACCTCGGGAAAATATGTTGCTGAAGCCAAAATCTGATCGCACAGGGAACAATAAAAATTATAGCACTGTACTGTAAAATAGGAACTTCATAAAAACAGGAAAATTATCCAAAAGAACATGACCCTGCCAAACAAACCCCTTTACAGAAATGCACAAACCTGCGATTTTAATGTTTAGGTTGTGGTCCAGTAACAGATTCTCAGCTTTCAAGTCTCTGTGGACGATGTTGCGGCAGTGACAGAAGTGGACTGCTGCCACAATCTGCTTAAACTTCTTCCTGGCGTCCTTTTCTGCCATGCGCCCGTGGGCCACCAGGTGGTCTGTGAGAACAAGAAAGAGTTAGGAAATTTACACCATAAGGACAACTCATTTGTTACCGTTGTGGAAAAAGTAAAACAAATAAATAAAATATGAGAACAGAGTGTTTTAGCTCATAGGTTTTATGCAACAGGGCAGTAATACCCTACTCCAGATCACACAAATCCATGCACTTTGTTACATGATCATCAACAACTAAGAGAACCTTTCATATAACAAGAAATCTTTACAGTTAGTTGCCAAAATCTGTTTATGCTGCTCTACAGCAATCAGGTCTGTGCTACCAGAATAAAAAGAAGGAAATATCTCATCACAGATTTAAAGAAAGGAATTGACACTTTGCATCAATCTAGGAAGGTTACATCACTGTACAATGTACATATTTTTGCATTCTATTTTTGCATAAGTTGCATTCTAATACTTTTAGGTTGTAAAATGTACCGCCAGGAATTAAGAGGGCACAATTTGACCTTTTTGTGTTTATTCAACTTGAGTCAACCCTGATTAAGTACTACATTTATTAAGAGCTTAGGGGTTTTATTAATATAAAAAATATGTTTAAACCAAACAACTGCATCTTCATGAAAGAAATGCTAAGAATATAAAGAAAAGGAAAATGAAAACAGTGAAGGGAAAGACGATAACAAAACCAATCAACGTTAAGACTGGAAATCCCTTACCGAATATCTCTCCCCCACTGGCGTACTCTGTTACCAGATAGATCATCTTCTCCGTCTCCATCACCTAAAGATACAAGCGTATCAGAACTAGAGGGACCGACAGACCGTCTGACAGGCCAACATCCAGTGATGGGCGGTTCACCGGTTACACAACAGTATGAGTAAGCACAGTTTGGCATATAAACAAGAGATTTAAAATAGAAAAAGACCTGCCGTGCACTGTGGTGTTCAATCTGTGTTTGAGACCTCCAGGATCAAGTTTTGAGGGAAAAACACTGGAAGGTTTTTAAACGTCTGAGGTTTTGGAGGTGAAATATAGCAGCGATGACAAAGTTCACTGATAAAACCTCAGCTGTGTTACGTTTGGGGCAGCTGGGGTTCTCCTGCCAGAACACAGGTCTGAGCTGTAAGATGGTAGCCGAGTGTGTTTGGAGCTGTGTGTACCTGATAGAGGCGGATGATGTGGGGGTGCTTCAGCAACTTCATGATTTGCACCTCTCTGAAGATCTTTTTCAGGTTTTCGTCATCCAGCTGGGTCTTATCCACAATTTTTATAGCCACCTGGAGAAACGGACAAGACGGAGATGGAGGGATGAAGAGTGAGGAGGAATTTACCACACAGTACACCTACCTTATTCTGAAATGCTTTAGTTGAGTTCACATGTTTACATACACAGGCAAAACCTAACTATTTTTTACAGTATACGAATAATACAAACTATCTTTTAGTTTAGTGGTTGAGTGAAGCCACAGTATGAATATTTTTAAGCCATATTGACAAACTATCAAAATGAACCTCAAGTTAAAACACAACCTACTTCTTAATACTGTGTATTTCCACCTTTAGTATAATTTCTGATAACAAGCTGTATTTGTGTTACCAGGAGTTTGCAACTTCTGGCTCCAGGAAATCTTTTTTTTTTTAATCTGTAACAATTTTTTAAATTATAAAGACAATAATAAGTGTGTCAAGAAGTTCTTCGGTATGGCTTTGTGCAGTATCTGCACAGATTAACTACAATGGAAGCGCATAAATGCTAAAAGGTTTTTAAAATACTAACAATTTAAATAATTTTTACTTTCAAACTAGGAGTTATATTTTTAAGTGGGCTACTTTTTATTTTCCACAGTAATGGGGGAAAAAAAACTCACTCAGCTAAATATAGACTTTTTTTGATTTTCATTTTGCTGTGAAATTTGTAAATGGAAATTAATTTTTAATTTTAGTTTACTACCAAATGTAATTTTGGTATGTGTTTGCTTACATAATGTTTCTGTGGCTCTAGACAAATTTCATTTGGTAGCAGCAGAGGCAGAAGTGGCTCTTTCAATTGAAAAGGTTGCTAACCCCTGGTTTAGACCAAGCTCCCCGAGCCATTGTAGCTCATAAATCCCCAGACAATAAGCAAACCACCTCTGGGTTTTACAGGCGCTCTCCATCATTCACCTTTTGGACTTCCCTCCAAATGTAGCATTGATGGTTGTGGCCACATAGTGTCAATTTTGGTCTCAAGTGTTTAGACTTGTCTCTATGAACTGCTTTTTTTTTCTTTTTTTTTTTCAGTGCATTGGCTAAAGTTATTTCTGGGGTTTTCTGCATCCTGAACAACTTTTCTGGCAGCTGTGGCTGAAAGTTTTATAAACCTACCTGGTTTTACTTTCAAACAAGCCAACCTGACCTTGGCTTGGTTTCAACATGATCCCTCTTTTTCCACTTCTTAATTCACATTTGAAAACAACTGATTATCTTTTCCTCCATTGTAAACTTGAACTACTTTCTCTTGCAGATGCTTTGTAAATTTTTCTTGCTTGGTTCTTAAACAATCAGCATCAGTGCGGAATTGAATGATACGTGCAGGGATCTGCCTAGGGCCCTGAAATGCAGACTTCTGATTCACACACACAACTAATTACAACCCAAAACTTCAAAGTTCAATAAACTTTTGGAAAGTTTATATAATATTCACCTTTTCTGAAAAAAAAAAAAACAAACAAAAAAAACTGTCAAACACTTAGAACAGCCAGGGTATGTAAACTTATGAGCACCACTTTAGATTCATATCTAATAGTTTTAAAACATCAAAACACATCTCTGTTGCCTGTGTATTACAGCCCAGATAAAACAATCAGGAGGAGTGCGAGTCGTTGTTCACCAACATGAAGACGTGTTATGCATTAGCACAAGACCCGTTGCCTGCCACTGATTGGGTGAACAAGAACTGAGGAGATAATTGGCCTAAGTGCAAAGGTTTTCTCTGAGAGCCAGCCAATGGCACGACCTTTGCCTGCGAACACAACTGTTGCGTAACCGCTGAGCACTGGACAATAGCTCCAGCAGGGTGAACGGTGATGGTGTGTGACAGGAGCTTTGCTCTGCCACTTAGGAATGGGTGGATGACTTTAATGACTTAATCAAGCAGGGGTAATGGGGATGCCCCAAAACACAAGCTTCTGCCAAGAATAGATGGGCGAGGACAGAAAAACATGAAAAGCATGCAGTATTTACACACTCACACACCCTCATCCCCTCTAGTTCTGCTTGGTGCCACACCAAGGCCTCCATTTCCAAAAAAAAAAAAAAACCATGAAGAAGATGAGGCCATTTGGGGACCGTCAAGGCCAACTTCCCATGGAGACAGGAAGGGGAAGTGAGGAAGAGTGATCAGGGGGCTCCTGAGAGAGAACAGAACAGTAACAGTGACATTACCCCGGCTCATTGTGCAAGTTTCCCTTCAAGGGTATTGTACAAATTGTGGAAAACATCTGCCCCAGTGGAGAGAATGTCTTCTGCACACGTAGCTTTGTCCAAACAACAATGTCTGGGTTTTGATCAGTTTGTTTCGCAGCGAGACTGGATCCTGTTCTGATTATCTGTTCAGAAAATGAACAGGAATGGCAGAAAAATCAAAGATATGGTCAGAAGTTTGCCTGCCTGTATCCTGGACATGAAAGTCGCTAATTATGGGCTTTCAATGTGTTAATTACATGCTCCTCTAAAGGAAAAATATTTGAACAATTTCAATCATTTTAAAACAAGAAATGACAAAAAAATTGTGACCTCTATCTTCAGTATTCCACCCTCTTCATGCAATTCATCACGGCTACAAGAACCAAAACCAAATCCTTGGCATGATGCTACCAACATGCTTGATAACAATTACATTGTTCTTGTTCTAAAATCTTCACCTTGACACCTCCAAAGGTACTTCTTGTCACTGTGGCAAAAAAAAGGTATTTGGTTGTCCATTATTCATTCAAATTGCCAAATTCATTTAAACTATTTTCTTTCATCTGCAGGTGACAATTTGAGTCAGGTGGTCAAAACAAGGGCACAACTGGAAGCATAACGATCCCAAACACAAAAAACTGGTTTAGAAGACTTTCTACAGGATTTCCCTGATCCCTGATCTCCATCCTGACAAAATAGAATGGGTCCGTGCCAGAAAACCAGCCAATTGAAAATAACTATAATTGAAAGCACAATATAAGAGCTTCAAATCAGTCTGTCAATATCTATTGATTAGTTTTTTGTTTTAAATATCAAAAATACTTCCAAACTGGTGATGTAACCTTTTCTCTTTTATCCACAATTTCCTCTTGAACTGTTTTTCTCCTTTTACTCCACCTCAATCTTTTTTTTATTTTTAAGCATTTATGGGGCACATTCACAAAATGTGAAACTGTTCCCATACTCAGATGTACTTAGTGTATTCTATGAAATGTGCAGATCTTGTGTGAACTGTCGGTGGACAGTTGATATTTTATAATCAACATACCGATTTCCTACATTTCTCATGACAAATTCCTTAATTTCCCACAATACAAAAGGTTACTAGCAAGTTTGAGCTAGTTGGGCGCCTTGTCCAGTTTCTTCTCCATCAGGGCTGCCACTCCACACCTGTCGCTGCTGCACAGAGTGGCAGTCACAATATGCATCTTTACCATTGGTTACATTGACTCTCAATATTATCAGTTCGGTGATGCATACAGAACTGCTCGATGCGAACATTATTTCCTGCCAAGCAGTTTCCCATGCGAGTCAGTGCATGGAGTATGCGAGATTGTAAAAACTGACCTCTGTGCTGATGTGTCTGATGGACCGCATTGGGTACATGTGGACCTCCAAGGACTGAAGTATCCCAGAGTATGTAGGTGCGCACTCAACAAATTGTTGCTAGGTAACCAAATTTAGTTAGTTAGTTAGTTAGTTAGTTGGTTAGTTAGTTAGTTAGTCCCAACAGCCTTACTGAGCTGGGCTATGAGAGGTTGTGCAGCTGCAGTTTTTCCTCAGTATACATCCCCAGAATGTCATGCGGTTCTGGATCAGAGTCCAGATAGAATGAGCAAAACATTTGTTCAGGATGCAGAAAAAACAAGAAATAACTTTAGCTGACATATTGAGGGAGAGAAAAGCAGCTCATAGAGATACCAACTATCTGTGTTTCTACTAGAAAATAATATTCAGACACATGGATCAAACAAACACTCAAGCACGGATCTTCACACACATGCATGATGTGCCTCTTCTGAATGGTGGGAGACGTAAAAACACAAAAAATCCAAATCAGGTAAATGACGGTTGTATATCTAGAGGGAAAAACCTAAGGGAGCCTGTGACAACACATAGTGAGAGGAAAATGAAGTGAGCTACACCTGACGTAATCCACAAACAGGTCAGTCCCGCGTAGCGATGGAAGACTCTAGGACATCTCCTGTCTGTTCAGTTCTGAGTAAATAATATGCTATGACACTCTATCCAAATAACTAGTTGCCATGGCGATCTGATGCGCAGGACTGACTGTGACGTATGTTGTCTTTGCTGCTTGCCACAGAATAAAAGCTACCAGCAACTTTCAAGTTCATCTATTCACTATTTAAAGACAGCATTGAGCAAACGTTGGTGTGCAAATACTGCAACATATTGCTGGTACCAGCAGCAACCGTCCAACACGTTGGCTCATCTACAGAAGAGTTATTGATTGACAGCATGGGGAAATAAAGTTAGAGAAGAAAACACTTCAGCTTCCTCGCCTGTGAATAATCTCGGGGAACTGAGTAACTAAAGCACTGGCATGTTTCACAGCTAAATTTTTGCAGCCTGATGCTATTGTGTGGAGGGCAGGATTTTAACATAATTTATGTTTTAAAGCTGAAGCATAATATTATTTCCTGCTGAAACAGCGATTCCTAAATTTCAAGCGTTGTCTGAAAGACAATAAGTTTCAGTTGTGTGGAGACTGATCATCCACAAAACACAAACATGACAGAAACCAGGCTGTAGTTTTGCATCCAGAAAACTTAAGATGAGACATTGAATACCTGCTAATACTCTGAGCAACAATTTAAGAGAAAGTCTTAAACCATTTTTGAAAATTAAAAGCCCCGCATTGGCTTTAAATATTCATAACAACAACTTCACACCATCCGTGAGGTTCCAACACATTTTATAGGTAAATCCTCTATTTGCAGAGACCTGAAACCTTAACCTTGGTTTTAAAATATAAAATACATACATGTAATACAAGAGATCCATTTCTACAGAAGTTAGGCTTTAAATGTGGAATTTGGAAAAGCAAAAACTGACAGGAAGAAAGGAAAGACAGATGGGATAGAAAAGAAGGGTACAGGGAAGCAAGAAAATAAGGGCACAAAAAAGAGAGGGATGCAAAAATGGTAGTACGCAAAGGGGAAGGGACAGAAAAAAAAGAAATGAATAAGGAACAGAGAACAGGCAAGGAAACAGACAAGGAAAGAAGGAAACAAGAAAGTAGGGATAAAAGTAACAAAAGGAACAGGGACAAAGAAGAGAGGACACACAAAGGAAAAAAGAGAGGCCAGAAAAAGTCAGAAGTGGGGAAAAAAAGAACAAGAAGCAAGGGAAGGTAAGACACGAGGACAGAAGGAAGAAAAGAATAAGGGTGGCAGGAAGGACAGAAGGGGGGGGAAGGACTGACAGAATAAATTATGAGCCCTAGGTCAGTCTGAATCCCAAAAGTTGAGTTTCAATTTTTAGCCATACTGTAAATGGCTGTATGCTGTAATTCAGATGGCCAGTACTAGATTCTATGACTGTAGTATTTCTTCTAGCTAGAATATGTGCATATTATAATGTTCATTAATTTGTTATTTCCCACTCCAGGTTTGTTTGGTCAATATGCCGGAGGAGGAAGTCCAGCCAGATCAATTTTTGCTGACTAAGTTTTTTAGACTCAATTAGTATACAAAATAAATAATTTGCATAATATCCACAATTACAAAGCAACATGCATGCTGTATTATAGGTTTAAATAACAACAACAAAAAAACTATAAAGTTAAATGAACTGCTGTTTGATAGCTTTACACATAGAGGAGTGTCTATTCTTAAGGAAGTACTCCTCATTTGTTGACAGATGATGATGATAAGTGGACTTGTAATACAAAAATTGGCAGTACCAGATAATAAAGCCCGTAATAAAATGTCAAAATTTATCATGTCTCTATTGGAGTTGTTCCTCTTTTTAGTAAAACGTGGTGCATCTCTTCTCGACACTGAAAGATTGTGAGTTGTAGCTAAGAAAGAATGGATCGTGTCCATGTCATGTTTTTATGAAGTAATTTTTATTGAAATACTGCTAAGTTAGACTGCAGATAGCTTACAAGAGAAGACAGGGTGACCAACAACAGAATAGAGGCCAGTAGGGCTGGGATTACTGGGAGCTTGTCAGCAGCTTAGAAGCAGGTTAATGACACACAGCAGCACTTGCATGTCCTTCTACAAGAACATAGTAAACAAATTGTGCTGTATCAACACACTCTGACGCATTTATCTCTGGATGAGACAATAATAACAACACTAGCTCTTCCTTTGTTTACAAAAACCACTTCTCTCTAATCTACAGCAGCTGCAGACCGGATCTGGTATATGACCTATGACTTGCTTTTCTTTTCTAAGAAACTATTTACATAGTAAAGTTACTTTTTCCAAATTATGCAACTCCTAGTGACTTCTCTAAATATTAGCAGTCTGTCCCTTGACAAATGTCATATGTTGAATTAACTGCAGGAAGTTTGATTTATAGTCTGTGTGAACCATCGTACCTGTCAAAGCCTCAGTAATATACGAGTCCGTCCTTTAGGTAAACAGTTTCTGGGCCACACATTCTATCCTGTTACTTCTTGTAACTGACGATTTAACATTCCCACTCGCCATTTGTCACTCGGTGTCTTCTGACACATATCATTTGGACAATTCAACACTCTCAACTTCACCCTGGAGAAAGTGTTGAAAAATGTGTGACCTTATCTTCATTTCAAGTGACTTTTTAGATACGCAACGAGTGTGTCAGAACTTCCTCCGGTTCATTAGCACAATAATAGATTAGGGGTGTAGAAAGTAAAATATTACTAATGACCTATTACAGCTTAATGAAAGCATGCGTATGATGTTCAATATACGTCACATATATTTGAGATTGATCAATTGGTTTTGATCCCCAAAACCAATTGGTTTTGATCCCCAAAACATAAAATTGTACTCTTAAACAATATTAAACAGGGCTGCAACTAACAATTACTTTAGTAATTGATTATTCTATCAATTATATTGATGATTAATTGAATTTTAAAAATGGCAAATTTATTATTTAACCATTTAAGGCTTTTTTTATATTAGAACATGCAAATAAATATTTCATTTTTTAAAAATATGAAAACCAACATTTCATTGCCTAAAATGGAAGACTATAGTAGTGTATGCTTGATCATTTGTATCAAAGAATGTGTCTGCAGCTAAAAAATAAAAATACTTCTAATATCAACATCTAAAAAGCAGGGCCCTTTTTGCTTGACCTTTTTACAAAATTTGATCCAGTTGAGGCTGAAACGATACCACTTGAGGAGTTCTGGAAAGAACAGGTTTACTGACAAATCTTAAATGGAAAATGTATATGATTTTGTAAAGTTTTGCCTTAACTACTGTTGAGTATTTTTTTTCCCAGCAAATTGCCTTTTTTGAGTGTGAACACTAGTCAACCATTAATCGATTAATAAGTTGACAATTATTTCAAGAATCGATTAATCGCGGTTAATCTTTCAGCCCTACATACAAACAAGCTTTGATATTTTCCAAATTATTTTACCATGAATGTGTTCTTGTAAACATGTATTGTTCCAAAAGTACTCGTACAACTTGAACTTCTTCCTGTTTTTGCATCATTACAATCAAAAACTTGAGTCTATTTCATTAGGATTTAATACTGATATTTTATTACTTAAGCAGAAAATGATAAAAATCTGAAAATGGTGGGATGCATTTCTATTCCACCCCCTCTACTCTGAAATCCTCCTATCCAGCGTCAGAGTAACCAACTGCCTTCAGAGGTCACATGATGAGTAAACAAAGTCCACACAGGTGTAACTATATCTTACTGAAACCCATCTGTCAATGTAAACTGACAGACCAGTTGAGGAGTGCATTATTCAGAGGTTTCATATTTAAAACATGGCCAGCTCATTCTGAAGGAGCAGAAGAACCTGTAAACAGGACAATTATCAACAAAACTTGGATTTTATCCACAGCTAAACCTAAAAACTGATGTTCACAGATGCTCTCAATCCAAATTGCCTGCTTGAGGTATTATCCAAGGAACAACAGGCAGACATCTCAGTCTGTACCTGTAGACATGTGCAGAATACGTCCATCTGTAACAGTGAAAGTCGGTTCTAAAAAGCATTGAGGAGGAGCTGAATATAAATGCATGCTACACCTTTTTGCTGTTTATTTGCAGAACGTTTCCTTCATTTCACAATTATTTAATCCTTCAATCACACAGAATCCCAATTAAGTATATTAAAAGTTGTTGTTGCAACATAACAAAACTGTTGAAAACATTCAGGAGGTATAAATACTTTTGTCAAGATCCTGTATGGGCAACAAAGCCTTCGAGTCCTCTTTGGGACTTTGAAAACAGTCATCCGTGACTCAACTTGTTACTCCGAGCATATAGTTTGTGCCGGGGAGATAGGAAAGTGCATTTTGCACACTCATCTACGTTCACACACTGTGGTAAGGCGATATAATGGATGAGGTTAACCTTCATCAACATAAGACACAGATTACAACGCCCTGAGAAGGTGTAATGCTCAGGCTTGACCTGTACCGGCGAGTGATGGGGTTTGACTCATACACACGCTCACAAGCACCCTTCCCAGTTGTGACTCTCCACAGCAGGACTCTTAGCTGACTGTATGAGACTAAAACTGGGGCTTTTATGTGTGGAAAGTATTTTTCTACACAACAAAAGATCAAGCAGGTGGTAAGGTCGTGTCAGGTGAATACAAACAGCAAAAGAAAAATTGCACCATGGGAAGCACGAGGGTTGATGTGATCAATGAGTCAAAGTCCTTATAGGGATTCAGCTTGTGTGTTTCACATGGTGAGAATGACTCGGATGAGTGTTTCAAAGTGAAAGTAGAAGGCAGACCAATGTACTTTCAATAGACTGGACAACATACATTCTGATTTGCTAGTTTTGTTGCCCAACAGGCATAGCTGGTTACCAGAATAAAGCTGTACCAAGATTTTCAAGAAGTTGTGGTTTCCAAACCGCTGAATCTGTTTCTATGGCTTAAGTGTTCACAATGAAATGCTGGAGGTTTCTAATACCGTACGGAGCATAAAGGTAATACTTTTCCCATGCCTACAAGGAAGAGAAATACAGCCAACAGAAGCAGCTTTGTCGTCCATTGTTTTGTTTGTAAATGTCATTTGCGTATCACATCAACTGGTGTACCAGAAACACCTGAATACAAAGGTTCCAGCCAGAACAAATAATTTGATTAACTGTGTTAAAATTTTTATTGTGTTAAAATCTATTACTTCATCAAAATTAACATGGTGAAGTTCCAGCTGTAGAATTAATGCGTAATAAACTATGTGTGGTGTTTAACCAAATAGAATAGAAGGTTATATGTGTTTTTATAGGGGGCCTCAAATATTCCAGGATTTCAGCTATTCTTGGGCTGATGTGGTTCTAACTCCCATGAATACCAAGAGGTTTAATGCATTGTTAAGCACTGTGAAAACATTAGAGAGCTCAATTTTATCATGCATTTCTATATTTATTTAGCATTTTGAAGTTTTTCACATCCATGTCTCCAGGACATCTGCACTGGTTGATGAAACCTTGAAGTTTCATCAAGGTTTCTACTAAGTAGAAACCTTTCTACTTAGAAGAAAGGTTTCATCAAACCTTTCTACTAAGGAGATCTATTCAGGCCACTTCTTTTATGAATAATTTGTGTTACATAATGTTCTACAAGAGAGAGAAAAATATGCTGTCTCATTACTACTTTGTCTTCAATCTCCACCAGTGACTTTTAGTTGTGCTAAGATCTGGATTTTAAGCCTTTTCGTCTTCCAGTCTGTTGCACATTTGCAACTGCTTAAGACTATTATCCTGTTGTATTAAGCAGTTTTGGTCAAGGTTCAGTTTGATCTGTTGATCTGTAGAACCTCACTGTTGTATATTTAATGTATCTTAATTCCTATAACAGCAGAAAGAGTAGAGTAAGTGAGTCTATTTCCTCTGCAGGTCTTCTGCCAAACACCTGCTGTATATTTCATTTCTTTGACATGCAATCTGCTGTACACTTGGGGTTACCCTGTGAGGCAGATGAATCCTCACAAGATCAAGATCAGAGAGCTGAGTCACAGCAATCAGCATGCTGGCTCTGAGGGGCTAGCTCTCTCTATACCGACATTCAACAATGGAGGCTAGATAAAATAAAAAAAATACTCATGTGGGCGCTTAAACCATCACTTATATCAGAGAGGGGGCCTTTCTTTATTAAAAGGAGGCATTGTTAGATTATTTCAAACATGTCATAAAATCAATACAACAAACAATGTTCTATTGAATACGTATAACTATATTCAATAGCAATTATATATGCTTTGTACACAGAATATATACTTAGGTTATTCCTTAGATAAACAAAAGAGATACTGACATTAGTTGGTTTAATTTAGTCAGCCTGCTTGTAGCTAAGTAAGTTAATATGAGTCAGATTTTTTGTGACTTAAAATAAACTTGTAGCAGCTGTCTTTAAGCCAGCTGACCTGCAGTGCACAGAGACAAATGGGGAAGGGCTGACGCTGAATTGCTTAATGTTCCATAACAATGGAGGACACTATGGCATCTCATTAATGACTTTTAACCATAAGATGAGTATGATGCACAATGTCTCAGTATAAAAGCATGACTTTTTAACACCTTATATCAATAACAGGCCTCTGCCGAGTTCACTATTTAAAAAATGTAAATACTACTTGAGGAATTTCACCTTTTATCTTCACTAAGTTAGTACTGTAATAACACTGATTGCCCGTGTATTTTTTCTCATGACTAAGAAGACAAGTGAGACGTGAAAGTTTTTCTATAAAAATCTGTACAACACACACACGTGCATATAACTGCTGACATGAGTTCTACCATCTTGACAAAGCCTACTAAACTCATGTCAGAAACTGAGACACTTCTGTCTTCTTCTGACCCCGAGGGACTGCAGAAACTGAGATGCAGCGGACAAGGACAAGGCGATATGTCAAGCAGAAACCCAACATTTGTCATATTACTCACTCAAATGAAATCGCATTTGGCCATGTGCAAGTAAGTGCGTGTCTTTGAGAACCAGAGAAGAGCTGCTGTTTATGAGCCTCCTGTGAGTGTGTCAGAGGGAGGGAGTGATGTTATTAGTCAGTGTGCTCTGCCTGTTACCCACTGCTTACCATCCTGTCTGTCCTCTTCCTCTTGCCTTTCCCTTTCTCGCCCAAAACACTTAGGAGGAAGAGGGAAAATACGGGAAGCGTAAGGGAGAACAACAAGGGGAAAGGTCTACCTTCCCTACCACCACACGGGTCAGGACGTGTCAAACAGTCCCACTGACCACACACGAGTCCGAGCAGTCGCTTTGATCTGCAAGGTAGGAAAACAGATGATAGAAAAACGAGCTCAGCCAATGGCAAGCAACTTCCATTCAAAATTGTTGGCTAAAGTCAATCACACCCACTATCACGACTGAAACCATGGCAACCGCAAAGACTTCAATGGAGAGACATTTCTCCGACAAGGAGCCTTGACAACACACATTTCACCTTTAAATCCAAGAAGCTCTGGATGAGTTTCAGCCAATGTAAACTGACTTTAACCTGCCAGAAGGCTCCTTATGGAATCAAATACACATTCACAAACACTGAGCAGTCTGCTGCATTAATTTTTACTGAGCATGTTCCTTTACTTAGAAGATTAAGCCATGTTATTTATTGCAAAGGGAAATCTGAGACGTTTTGGTTCCATCAGAGAGTGTAAGCACTGACCCTTTACCTAGAGGCCAGCCAAGACAATATAGCTGCAAAGGTCAGAGCTGCAACGAATGGAGATTAAAGGTTTTGTGGGATCTGATGTTATCAACTCTGAATTTAAAAAAAGCCAGAAGGCGGCATTAGAAAAAAAATGCTAATATTATTTCAATTAATGTGACATCTTAATAATAATAAGAGTGAAACAAATCCAGCCTTCTCATCTTTATCTCAAATCCGCCGTTACATCAAGAGACACTACATTCACTACAATTTTAAATTAGGAACTGTTAATGATGACTCTCTTTCCTTCATTTGACATCAACTCCATTTAGGTTCATAAACATTTCCATTTGAAGAAAAATATGACAGATAATCAGATAATAATATGACAGCATCATGAGTTATATTCTGATTAGAAAGACAAAATTATTCTTTCGGAGCTTCAAAGGGAACCAGAAGTCAAAGCAATCAGTTACCTTCAAAAGCTTGTTAGTGATCAACTAATTTGAATGGTTCATGCTGATATACAGTATATCTAAAGCATGTGTGCCTCCAGGATTAGAGTTTGGAAAAAACTCTGGGATGCACCGTTTATGGAAGAAAACTAGGAACAGGCCAGTAGGAGATTCTAATTGCATAATAACCAAGAGTAAAAATACTTGAGTTGTACAATATTTATAGGCAATTGTAAAATAAGAAAAAATCACTGGGTCTTAAACAGAAATATGTTGTTCTCTCCAACT
Source organism: Xiphophorus hellerii (assembly GCF_003331165.1). Lineage (NCBI taxonomy): Eukaryota > Metazoa > Chordata > Actinopteri > Cyprinodontiformes > Poeciliidae > Xiphophorus > Xiphophorus hellerii. The sequence goes on along the minus strand of NC_045689.1, from coordinate 12,806,081 downwards.
GCTGGTAAAGCAACAAAACATATTCCTTATTACAGTGTTAGATTTATTCATTAGTATTTTAATTTTGTCTTCTCTTGTCAGCTCAAAGGCAGCATATAGCAACAGGTAGGGGAGGGAGAACACAGCACTACTGGTAAAACCTCTGGTAAAACTACTGTCATCCCAGTATCTTCATGGGAAATCCAGTTAACTCAAGAAATTTTGTTGGCAGAAACAAAATCCATGTTAAAATGTATCTATTTTAGTTTCGATGCTAGATAAGAAATAGAAAAAAACAAAAATCTTGATATTTATAGAATCAATATGTAACCATTGGAAAAGGACAGCAACCGTATCATCAACACTGTAAACACATCAGCTTCTCAGCATTTCAACCTACAGAATTTTCTAAGCTGGTTCAAAACGTGACTTCACCACAAGCCTGTGGCTTAAAAAAACTCCCCAAAAGCCCAGACTCATTATCTATACATCGGTGAACTGCAGATGGGAGAACCATTGTCATTTTAACATTTACCAACTGTTGATCTAAGCTCCGTTTTCTGTTTGCATTAAAAATAAATCCTAACACATGCCCTCTGATACACATTTAGAAACTGTTAAAAAAAAAAGTGAAACGATCTTAAAGCTCAATATTTCTTTGTCTTCAGAAGTGCAATCCACTTTTTGACCTGTTCAAACTGCTCAAACTCTACTATCATTTAGATCTATGGTAAAAACTCATCGCTTTTCTCTGACCTATGACTGACTGTACATAAGATGCTTAACACTTACTTTTAATCTTACCTTTGTATTGCATTTACATGTTTTACTCTTTTTATTCTATTGACCGTTTAATAATTGTGGATGTAACTGCAAAGAACTTTGATCAACGGATGTTTTTGAACAAGTTATAGAAATAAATTTGACATTAACTTGAGTCAATTACCGTATCAGCCATGTATTTCTAGATTTAAACGGTTTGAAGGCTAAAAATAAATTGTCATCAAACCGTTCCAATAATACTTTAAGCAGCTGACTGAAGGATGACTACACGAGCAGATAGCCTGATTGATTAATCAAATTGTTAAACTTTTGTTACTCTGTAAAGAGTAGTACTGCAAAAATAGATTATATTCTCTCATTTGGAATCAAAATAAACTATCATAATATATAACATTATTATTATTATAACTTTAATATCATGTAATATTTTAGCAGGAGTAGGAAGAATAGTTGCTTTCCTGTTTTAAGATGAAATAATAAAATAATATTAAACATTTTAGATTAAAAGTGCATATATTCTACTGTGAAATGATGACATTTTATACTAAATATTATCATACCCTAAGAATACGTTACTGACTCATAACTGGTTACAAAAATAAAATCAAAAACATTCACATGGCTATTCTGATTACCATGCTGATAATGATTTAAAAAGGATAATTTTACTGACTTGTAACAATTTAAAAAAGAAATCTTCTTAAGTTGGCTGACAACTATGTTCAAGGATCACCTGAGCTCTAAAATGTCAATTTAAATGAGATCACATGTAGGCGCTGCACAGCTTTATCTGTCCTGACAATTTTAAAACTCTTGTTTTGACTTCACTTCAGTACCTTATCTTCATCTGGATGAGATCAACTTTCACTATTACAATGGTAGTTTTCAGACACTTTGTGTCAGATTTGTGTCGTCTTAGAAGGCAAGTTGAAAAACCAACTGTATCCGTTTGAGATTAATTACTGTACTTTTTAAAAAATAGATTTACCTAAAAAAATGTAAGGAAGCAGGAAAAAGGCAGGCCATCCCATTATATGCCTCTAAGCCTTCAAGCATAAACATAGGGTCCTCCTCGGTGTGACTGCACTGCAGGATATTATCCACCTCCATCCAACAGCGGAGAAGAGCTACTAGGCTATTTTTGACGAGTCAGCATTTAGAAACCCTAGGCCATAAAATAAGGCTCCATCTCATCTCATGACTGATCATCATATCCATATTCATGATATCCACAGGCACGTAAAAGCACACTCATTCTTCTGATATTCATGAGAAACTGGGGACGCAGAAACCCCTGTGCGTGTTCATGTAAATCCTGAGCTGACTGGCTCCGTCTGTGGCACCCATCAACAAACAAGGCCCCTCTTTCATTCTGTCAGTGTCATTTTGTCCTCCGCCTGTCATAGATCCACACAGACGGCACACATCAAGGCAGGCAAGAACAGAACACGTCACCGCTGTCACTGGATTGCTCTTACGGGATTTTGAGAACCCTTCTGGCACACCTACTACGCTTTAAATTATACCGCAGTCGTATCAAATCCAGGTCTGTCAAACGGCGTCTTTTTTTCCACTTTTAAGAGTCTCTTCACGGCTCACTGGTCCAGGTTTATTTTGGCCTCACGAAACTGAACTGAAGGCTCTCAGCTGTGTCGTGGAAAACATCCAAATGACCCGTGTCAGCCCGTCTGTGTGTATATGAACAAGGAACATCGAAGTATAGGTACGAACTCAGCGGCAGGAACACACCTTTATTTATTCCATCTGAGTAAAAGCCTCCACATTGCTTAAATAAAAGAAAGACACAAAAGATACCTCAACTGTTCCCATGTGCTTGACTGGTAATGAAGCAGTGAAGCACATGGTCAACCATGTCCCCTGTAATGGTCAGCCATGATAGGGGACGTACACACTGATCAAAAGAATCTTTTATAAGCAAGCGGAACGCATACTAGCATACTATTTTCATTTATTTGCTTGTCTTACATAATCTTTTCACATCATTCAATGAAAAAGGAAAAAAAATACAGACAACTCTGAGCATTCTCTTCATCAGTTTATTACAACAACAGAGTGTCTTATTCAGAAGCTACTTCAGATCTGCAGTAATACGGACTACTGCAGAACATCATCCCTGCACACATCTATCAGCATCTGCAACAATTGTTTGAAGAAACTTGGAAAACTTGAGTTACGACATTTAATTTCCCTTTGGGATAAGTATCCTCTCACTGCTATGCTGATGATACCCAACGTTTTCTAAATGTAAACACTGTGGATCATTAAAGTTGAATTCTACAGAAATAAATCCTGGCTGTTCACTGATGAGGAACCTGAGCCTCTTTTTTTGTGCTACAAAAAGATAGATTGTCACTCATTATTACTGAAAACCTATGGTGGTTTCTACAGACTGCTGACTTTTATTGTTTGATTCACACATAAAAATGTCAAATAAACTGAGAGCTCTTAACCAATATCAACATGCCTTAACTTAATGGAAAGATTAATGTAGTTCTTTACTTGTCTGATTGACATTTCCCTGGGTCAACTGCAACTTTTCCAAATTGCAGCTGATGAGCTTTTGACAAGATCCTACAAGCTATGTCAACTCTCTGCACTGGTTCCCTGTACAAGACAGAATAGAATCTGAGGTTCCAGTTTAAACTTTTAAAGCACTGCATGGTCATGCAGCATCAAACATTTCAGGTTTTGGCCAGTAAGTCACCACCAGGACCTGGAGATAATATATTTGGGGCATGTTATCAAAGATAAAGAGTAAAGGGCACAGAGTTGTAGGTTTGTAGTCCCAAAATTCATTCCACCTACATTCTAAGATTTAATGATCTTGTTCAAGAAGCAGAACGAACATGTTCACTCAGGCATCTTGTGGTTTATGCTATTGTATTTCAGATTTTGTTTTGTTTTGTTTATACGAGATGTAATGATAATGTGATTGATGCAGATTAGTGGCCTTCTTTTAAGTTTACCTGGTCACTTTGTGTGATTCAGACTTTTTTACTCAAACACCTAGAAAACATGAGCAGCCAGATCTTTGATAGAGGTAGTAGTTTTAAATCAAAGAAAAAATAAAGGATTTATAAGATTATCCTCACTTATGCAAATAAAGCAGATTTTTGTTGAACTCTACATTAATTATGGATCTTTAACACATAATCTAAAAATATATGGTTTATTTCTAAATTTTTCCAAGCGTCTTGCTAAATTCTTCTGTATTTCATTATTACACTCCTATAAACAAAGCTTACTTACTTGGTAAGGAAAAACACTTGAAGATGCAGCAAACTAAAGTGGCTATTATAAGATATTTTATCGGTGCTTCTGTTTTATTGTGCCAAATTTAAATGATTCTGCAACTCAAACAGATGGCTTGGTCACAACATAATCAATTGGGCAAACAAAGCTTCAGAGTTTGTGAACGTTCCTCTTGTGAAACAACAATTACTGGTTTCAAATCAATACATTCCTTGAACCACAAAATAAAAACAATTCACTTAAAAAAGGGGGGCTGATCTGAAGCTCAATGGAATCTTCCAGAGCAGTGACTGTTTTTTTGTTGTTGTTTTTTTTTTACCTCTCATGGCTTTCATTTGTTTACAGTAGTACGATTCTGTCAATGTGGCAATCATCCAGTGTAAGAAGTATGCTAAGCAGCGCCCACATATTCGCAGAAGCATCTATGTATGCTGTTTCTTTTGAAAACCACTATTTTTTTTGTCACTGTCGGTGTTTTCTTGTCCGAGTGGGGAGTAGGAGGGGGTCATTGGAAATGCCATGCAGTTATTAACAAAGAAATCTAAATACCACAAAACTTGATACACGGAGATGGAGAGTAGCTCTGACAAACCGGTTGCGTTTCGATGAAAAAAGGCGTAAGAAACTTTCCAGACGCGAAACACCGGATGAAAACAAGTAATCATACCGAGTGAAGAAATCTGCAGCACAAGTCTACGGCATTTGACTCAGCTATAGGTATAGGAGTTTAGTTTTCTGAATTTCCCGACATTTGACTCAGCTATAGGTATAGAAGTTTAGTTTTCTGAATTTCCCGACAAAGCTTACAGGGATTGGGTGTCCATATTTGAGCAACACTAACTTAATATAATTGTTAGTCTATAGTTCTGCAGTAGTACTTTTTCATACATATTTGCCTTCTTTCTTGTTGTAGTTAGGTTTTGTTAACATCCAAAATATTTCAAAATTGCTAATTAAGCATTTGAGCTAAAGCTAGTAACATCAAAATATCTCTCTCCTCTTTATCCTCCTTCGTTAATACCCTTCTGTCTGTTCTCTTAAAACATAGGCCTTTTCGGCTCTAAGTTGATAATACAAATAAAGCATTAACGTACTCGAGATATTATATTAGGTCGTGAGTGTCTACATATCCATCAGCTGAAGGTGATGCCCGGGTCCAACGGACCCCCAGTACTCCGAGCTGCGGCGGCACCAGAGCGAACACTGGTTGTTCAGTCTCCGGAGTATGGAGGCCCAAGCGTCATTCCGAGTTCATGTTTGAAAAGCTTTAAATAAATCACTGACAACTTCTAATTGTTTTTCTATAGCGTAGATAAGGGACTCGTCTTACCTTTGCTTTAGTGATGATGTGTGTGGCTAGTTTAACAACCGCAAAATTTCCCTTGCCGATGGTCCGCTCGATTTCGTAGTGGCCCACTCGGGCTGGAGGGGGCCTGGTGGCCGAAGTGTGCCCGGGATTAGTGATGCACCCGGTGGCCGTGGTGGTACGGCCATTGGGGTTGATCCCAGAGGACGGCGGGGCCCGGTTCTGGGAGACCATTCCTGCTTGGGTCTGTCGGGCAGGGTGCGTAATTGCAGCCGCCGCGGACCCAGCAGCACCTCCGCTAGACACGGCCGCCATCTTCTCGCCTCTCTGCGGGAACAACAAGCAGCCCTGCGCAGCGCGCATCGGGCACGCCCCCGCCCTGCGTCATTTTACGTGAAGGGCTCCTCCGCAGCGCCCTCTCTAGGTTGTAGCCATGGCAACGATCGGCGTAACAAATGACTTCATCCACAAAAACGTATTTTGGTTGCCGTGGAGACAGAGAAGTGCGCATTATCACTTTGGTTCCCATGATTCAGTGATTCCTTACAAAAGTGCTGCGCTATGTGCGATCAGAGGGCTTCCTGAAGCTTTAAAGGTATACGCCATGTTAACGCCACAAAGACTAAATTAATCAATGTTGCTAATGAAAATATTCAACTCCATTGAGACAAAAGAAGTATTTAAACAAGGAAGTGTTCACAGACTAAGGCGGTCAGTTCAACACGACTATTGTGGGACAAATCAGTAATCCATGCGTTTACACACAGATAAATTAGATAATACGGAACAAATACAGTTTTATTGATACTTATAGAACCACGAATATGCGGACTATATCTTCAAAACCTTCGCTTTGGAGGCAAACGTGACTAGTGTGCAAAGAGAAGGCCTTGACATTCGTGGGGAGGGAGAGGAGGGGATCTTTTCAATGGTGCTTTGTTGAATGTTTTGGCATTTAGTAGATGATAGATAGATAGATAGATAGATAGATAGATAGATAGATAGATAGATAGATAGATAGATAGATAGATAGATAGATAGATAGATAGATAGATAGATAGATAGATAGATAGATAGATAGATAGATAGATAGATAGATAGATAGATAGATAGATAGATAGATAGAAAGAAAGAAAGAAAGAAAGAAAGAAAGAAAGAAAGAAAGAAAGAAAGAAAGAAAGAAAGAAAGAATTCTGATACCAGGAAATCAAGCACTTCATCGATGTAAAATAAATTAAAATAAATAAAAGGACAACATTTATATACATTTATATTATATGTACAAATAACATTTATAAGCATTCATTTCTTGTTGCAGTTTTAACCTGTTGTAGTTCATGACTCCCTAACCAAGTTGTAGACACCGCCATCTATTGGTAGATATGGGTTCTTGCAACAATTTTGACTGCACAAAGCAGCCATTTGCCATTAACCAAACCTAAACAAGGACATTTCTATGTAAGGATGTGCTGCTAACTGCTAATGAGTTATTGTTACAAAACAACAACTGGCAGTCAGAAACACTTTTCCGTTCAATCTTTTCACAAAGACGAATATCACATGCATAAAGCAAAGAACTGGAGCAGACAGATTTCTTAAATCAGTTTTGTCATTCAGACCTTCTATCATAGAATACCCCCTATGCATATTTCGTAGTTTAATGAAATTCTTTGATCTAGAATTTGAATTGATGCCATCACTGCAAATAAACAAGATACAAATTTACGTGTTAATTTTTTAAGTTTATTTATGACTGGTGGATTTTTGTTGTTGGTTATCCTGATTCATTACTTTATGTGCCTTGTTATTCGGCGTTGTTTAATTTAATTTGCATAAGCTTAAATATATTTATTCTTCAATTAAATTAAGTTGAATTAAATTAAAGTGTTGGCATGTCAATTTCCAATCGTGAAGGTGTTCCACAGTGACGTCATTACGTCGCGTGGCGTTTTGTTTACTGTTAGAGCGTGGAGGAGGGGGGCGAGCTAATGGAACGGATTTTTCGTAGTGTGTACAGCTTTTAGACGACAAATATTTTCACCTGGTGCTGGCGTCGTTTAACGTGGACGTGAATACGAGTTAAGAAGGAGGGCAGAATTAGTTAGCGGTAATGCGCGGGTCCGTATTCCCACTCTCTTTCTAACCGACTTGGAATCCGCGGAGATTCTATCCTGGCGTCCTAACTTGCGAGCTGTTAGCACAGCTCTCCAGATAGAGGAGGTTGCGTCGTCGTCGTCGTCTTTGAGTTTTGTGTTTCTGGTGGTACAGCTGCTAGTTCAGAAGTTGTTGTCGGTGCCGAACTGACTGAGCACAAGCCTGTCGCTTGAACATTTCGCTGTGTGTTTAGTTTGTCAAGTAGCTTGCAGCAGCTGGTGCTTCTGCTCTTTGTCAGTGTGGAAGTGGCCCAGTTCATCAGGACATCTCGGTTTAACTGCTCCTTAATGGGGTGGGGTTATTTATGTGCTTTGCCATACAGGCTGCAATAAGCTTAGTTGTCGGTTTTCGGTTGAGGAAGACGGTGTCAGACAAAATGGTGTTAAGGAGCTACTGGAAATGTCGTCTTAAAAGCAGCTGTTTTCCTGCGCCTCGCTGGATCCGACCAGGGCTGGCAGCTTTGTTCTGGTTCTGTGTGACCCAGTTAGTGTGTGGCGCTGGGGCACTTGAAGAGGCTAAATTTGTGATACACAAGGATGCAGAGTTTGATATGACCTATAATGACACGGTTACAAGCGAAAACCAGACCATCTATGCGTTCAATCACACCATCTCCAGAAATAAGGTGAGTTTCCTTCTTTACATCTTAGAATATGGTGTCCAGGTAATGATTTGGTGATTTAATTGTTTCCTTGTTCCTTTCTTTGACTTTCAGACAGAGGGGGTGCGTGTGACCGTAGATGTGTTGCAGCAGTATCTGGAGAGTCCTATTCTGTTTGTTATTCGGCAAAAGCAAGCTGTGATGTCTTTTCAAGTTCCCCTCATTCTCAGAGGCCTGTGAGTAATTCTCACTTTTCGAAGTTTATTTAATGTTAACTCTAAGATGATTTGTTTTCACCAAAACAAAAATGATTTAAAGACAGTGCACTCTTTAAGGACGTCCACTTTATTTACAGAGATCATCTCTGTAAATAATTATGTCTTCAGGTCATATGATAGAACACTGTAAACGCTACCTGTGCCTCTCATAAATGTTTTTCCAAAAGTCTTCATAACCGATTCTCTTTAGTATTCAGGTCTGTACATTAGGCCGTTCTAATGTATGAATATGCTTTTATCTAGACCATTCCATTGTAACTCTGACTGTATATTGGATATCCAACATACATTCAAAGTTGTATGTTGGATATATCAATCAATCCAGAACCCATACCAAATGATGTCTGCAGTTGTGTCATACATTTTCCTGTTGAAGTTGTTCAGATTCTGGGATATTGTTTCATATCATAGCTCTGCTGTAAACAATTCACAAAGTCACCCTTGATCTGTCTGCTGTTTATTGGTCTTCATGTTGCAGTTTGTTTCCTAAATGTCTCTACTCTGTTTACAAGTAAGGTGATTTCTGAAGGCATTTGGATACACTGATTTTTATTTTAAGAACTTCAGTGTAACCACGTCAAACATTTTGGACAAACATTAGAGGGCACTCATGTAGTTTCATGTAATCGGGGGAGTTTTTATGCTTCCCTCAGCAGTTTCTTTATGTTCACAAGATCTTTGTCTTGTGTCTTTTGGTTGTGCAACTTCAGAATTGCCTTGTCGCCCTCTTGCTGTTGCGCCCTCGGGGACAGAAAAGTTCCACGAGGGCGCAACAAGGTTTGTTAATGAGCCTTGAACTGAAAGTTCATTAACAAACCTTGAACTTTCAGTTCCTCCTTTTGGAGCCACCAGGACAGATATGAGGAACCTCTGTTATTGGAAATGAGAAACTTTAGAATATTTCCCTATCTGTCATCACATTGTACAATGTGGTTTGTGTGTTGTATGGGAATTTGCAACAAAGGTGGTTTTGGTTGTCAATTATTTATCCATATATTATAGAACTTAAAGATCTACTATTGGAAAATATTCTTTACGCGTCATTTAAAATGTCTCATCATTTTGTAAAATAAAAGACATTTATATTTACCTCAAAGCTGAACTTTGTGGTAAATAGAAGCCCTGTTATCCTCTGTGTTTATCAGCATGTGTTCCTGTGTGTCAGCTATCAGAGGAAGTACCCGTACAAACACGTGGGCAGAACCTTGTGCCAGCCTCCAACCCGAGCCGCGTCCGAGACCCAGTACTTCTTTGTGGACGTGTCCACCCTGTCGAGCCAGCAGACAAACTACCAGTTGCGAGTGAGCCGTGTGGAAAGTTTCACCCTGCAGTAAGTTATATGACTTAGATCTTAGCTCTATGGATATGGCATTTATGTCTCAGTGTCAACAAACAGCTTCTGGTATGCCTGACATGCTATATTTAACTCGATTACAGGACAGACAAGAAATTCAGCTTCACGGCATCACCTTCCCAACCTCAGGTAACCCAGCTTTACGTTTGGAATAATGACTGTTGCTCTCCAAAATTATATTCATTGCAGTCATAGCAATGTCCTCAACAGATAAAGTATCGGCATGGGTAGAGTGAATGTAAGACAAATAAAAACAAAAGACAGGAACTTACATTTCCCAATGTAAGTGTCTGTCCTTGTGTGTGAAAAATTTAGAGTTTTTGGCACACAAAAAAACTTGAAAAAGTTAAATTTATGGTCAAGGGGGAATGGTAATCTCTACCATAAGAAGTAAAAATACATTAAGAAGACTAAAACACTGAGCAGCTTCAGTGTAGTGATTTTTTTATCTAAGCAAATGTCTGAAATGTAAATTAAATCTATATCTCCTTACTCTTTTCTGAAATGATGAGCACATAAACCACACGTCACCAATACATCACTCCCTCATGTCGCTAAAGTTAACTGTAAAAATGTACGCGCAATACTTCGGTAATACACCTTTTAAATTTCGTTGTCCTTGTGACAATGACAATAAAGATTTATCTATCTATCTATCTAATTTGCGGGACCGGGGGGGAGGGGAGGGGTTGGGGTGCGCGTCGAGACGACCAACACCGATGCTTTTGCTGCTGTTTCTAACTCATTCTGCTGCTTGTTTGCTCAATGTTGGCGCACAAGACGTAACCGACAGAATCCGGTCGAAGGATTTTCAAAATAAAAGATCCTCCAGACTCAACACATAAAACGGAAGTATTTAATTATTTCTTGCGCGGCCCGGTACCAATTGGTCCACGGACCGGTACCGGTCCGGGGGTTGGGGACCACTGCTTTACACATTTTTAATTGCTTGTCCTGTTGACCAAAATGTATTATATATGTCTTTGTTGAATAGTCTCAACCTCCACAACATTTAAGCATACATTACAGATGCATGCAAAATGCTTGAACATGTCATAATATTTAAAATATATTTCTATTCATTTTCATTAGACTTTTATTTTTTTAAGTCAATCCTGAATTGGCAATTTGCTCCCAGGTGAATCCTGACGTTCTCTAACATGTGAATCTAACCACCAGTTTTCTGTGACTTTCCCATTTTAAAATCCAATCTTTAGTGGAACTTAAAAATTAAATATCTGTTCTGAAACCTGAACATTTCAGGTTCTGGGTTTAAGTGTAAGACATAATTAAGCTGCATCTTCAACCAGACATGGTTGGATAAGAAGACTTATTCTCTTTTTCAAAGTCATGTTAAAACTGTTAAAATGTTTTTGTATGATGGCATTCAGGAGGTCTATTATTCATTGATGCAACACTTGTAAAAAGTCAGAGTCCCACATTATAAAATGTAATCTTACCAGCATGGATCATGCTACAGCTCTTATATCAGATTACCACAGAGTGACTCCATTCATCTGCTCTCTAATTCCTGATTACCTCTCCTTCTTTTCTCCCAGTTTTTTAAATATGTTTTTCCTGACGGGGTGGATACTGTCATCGTCAAAGTCAACTCAGACGTGAACTTCCCCTGCTCCGTCATGTCTGTCCAGGACATCCAGGTATATAGTTGGGGCTGCCATGCGTTCTGCGTATTTTCTCTACCTCCTTTCTATATTTTCCTTTTCACAGCAGATGCCTCCCCCCAATGTTTTCCATTTGTGTTTTTTGACAGTTGTAGCATTTTAGACCACTGAGGTCACCACAGAGGCACCTGCATAATTTTGTTTCACTGTTTTAACATTAATTTTATGTTATCGAAACAGTGAAAAATGTTTTTTTTTTGTTGTTGTTTAAATGAAATTATCTTTTTTTTAATGCAACTTTGAATGCAGGAAGCATTTTATTTTCTCATTCCTCTCCTTATAGTGTCCAGTCTATGACCTGGACAACAATGTGGCCTTTATTGGGATGTATCAGACTATGACAAAAAAAGGTGCCATCACCGTGCAGGTATTTGCTTTTTAACATTACACTAAATTCAACATCATTTTTCCTCAATCATTGTGACAAAGATCACATGTAATATCTCCGTGTGTCGCTTTATTTTTAATCCAGAGAAAGGATTTTCCTAGCAACAGTTTCTATGTAGTAGTAGTGGTGAAAACGGAGGATGAGGCATGCGGTGGCCCGCTGCGTTTCTACCCCCTGCAACCTGATAAACTAATTGATGCTGGTAACCGCACCAAGGACATCAACGTGGTGGTCTCACCTGCCATTAACTGTAAGCCACATATATTAATAAAGCAATTTATAGATTTTGTTGCACACAATCGCTCCATTCTTAATGGAACAGCAACATATTAAGATACATCATGTAAACTACATTCAAGATCTTCATCTTTTATATTTGTTAGACAAAATACTGAGCTTTGCTAAATAATAGTTGGAAGTGTGACAAGAAAATCAAATGCCTCATTGGCTTTAAAATGAGTGTGTGTTTTCCCTCACAGCTGAGAAATATGTGATAGGCATGCTGTTCTGTCTTGGGATCTTCCTGTCGTTCTACGTGTTGACTCTGCTGGTTTCCTGCGTGGAAAACAAACGGTAACATTTTTTACTTGTTCCAGCTCCAGAAGCATCTGTTAATCAACTGCTTGATAAGTTCATGGAGATCTAAATCGCATTTTAAATTTGAAATATATTTTTGGCTCAATCCCATGAAGAAGTAATTCATAGTTTATTAATTATTGCTACTTAATAACATTTGAATGCCTTATTTTAACTCACGAATGTAAGTGGCATAAACATACATAAGTGTACTGACTAAATCATAATTACTCAGCTTCCTCAGCATGTACTCGCTGAACTGCAGTAATGAAGGCTACCTGAAAGATTTGCTTTTCAATAACATCTGGAAAACAAAGTCAACATTCATTTAGTTGACTTTAATAAGAAAATCAGAAAACACTGGGTGATGTCTGACAACTATATGTTTCTTTCTAGATTTTGGTGTCTGTTTTCTTAGCTCTAATAATCTAACTCCTCTATTTCCCTAGATAGCCAGGAAGTGTGTACAGTTTTTTTTTCACAATTGTCATGAGTTGTATCTCTCTAAATACAGAGATTAGCTGTTGCACTGAGATAAACCTGATCAAAGAGTTGAATTATTACCTGAAAGTCTCCAGTCATCACTTATCGATGACTGTGAATCTGCACACAATGAAGGAAACTATGTGTGTAATTAATAATTTTTGTTTTTCTGCAGAATGAAAAGGAGAGAAATGTTTCCGAACCCTCCTGACATGTCGCCTGCTGAGACAGGTAGCCAAGCAGCTAGCTGATTTCATTTTTTATTTTTATTTATCTTACAAATTGATAATTATCTGGAATATCCAATTTCTACATTTTTTTTAAAATACAGCTCTAAATGTGATTATTACTCATTGTGTCTTTGACCTTCTCTCCCTGTGCGGTTCAGCCTCTCTTCTTGGGAAGAACGGCGACGGTATAACGTCACTCTTCTTGTGCACTTGCTGCTCTTTCTCACACTTGTTTGGCTTGTCTGCAGTTGCTCTGCATGCATTAGCTTGCATACCTAACCTCAACAGAGTTTAAGCATCCTCTATTGAAAGAAAGTGCCTGATTGGTTGCTGAGCTCTGTGAACTGTGCATTAGCATGACTGCAGCACAGTTCCAAGAGTTTCATTTTATGACCTCAAACAGATAAGGATGCAAGCTCTCCTCGGTGCTTTACAGGTTTGACCGATGGCTAATGCACATTATCAGGAGCTATTAAAATTATGACGATGCTGCAGATTTATGGACACTACAGTTGAGATAAAGGATTCACGCTGATGCATGCCTGGAGTTCAGAACTGCCTCTCAGTGGGTTTCTGTTTGGTTCACTAGTGTTGCTGGCATGATTTTCATGAGAAAGCTCACAATTCCTGCAGTTCATAGTCAACACAGCATAAACTGTACTTTCTTTGTGCCATCTGTCACACATAAAGTGCCCTCCAGTAGTTTGTTTGTAGTAACTAACACTAATCAGAACTTAACAAAACCTCATAAATTTTTTTCACGTCATGTTTCAGGCACAAATCTGATACTTGAGAGAATTTTATTAAAATTGTATGCGACACACTGACACAGTCTCGCACCTAAATGTGAGATGGGAGAAGAAAAGCAACATGATACACAAATCAGAAGGGAGAAACCAGTTTTTAGAGTAAGAATTGAATGGTTTAAGACCCAGAAACCCAGTCCAGCTAAACAGAATTTGTTCAGAGCTACAAAAGCTACAAATTATCTTATTTCTAATGAAACGACAATTTTATTGTGTTTTTGAGGTCATGTTAAAGAAAATGATCAAACTTGCATATACAATGAATTAATTAATTTCCTTCAATGGAAAGTTAATTTTTCATGGAAAAATGCATTAAAGCCACATGGTTTGAAACCAAAAGACAAAGCAAAACTTTGTAAAGAACACTATTCCTTACACTATTTTTGTCATTCTTTGGAGAATTGCTATGGTTAGCATCTTTTAAAATTACCTAGATTTTAAAATATTGTTCAATTCATCAGCATTTTATGACCAAAGTTATTGAAGGCCACAGTGGAGGGTCTAAAGAGGCACATGAGGCTAGATAAAAGTGTGTTAGAATGTCATAGTCGTCCAGATCTAAACTGTGTTAAGAATCTGTGACTTAAGACAGACACACGCCACATGTTTTCAGATATTGAATAATAGAAACCATTATATTCATGTTTGCTTCATCTACCTCTTCTCCATTATGTGCCATTTTGTGTTGGTGTGTCCCAGAAAATCCCCAAAGAAACCCTTTAAAGTTTTGTGGTTGCAATATAAATACTTTGCAATGCATTCTTCTTCTTTTTTTAACTATGCTGATATTTGTAGACTTTTGACCCTTTTAAACAAATCTCGACAATAATTCTGTGTCCAGACTTCTGTATGTGTTTGTACATCTGTTGTATCTTGGGTGTTTTGGGCTAACAGCTCATGTGCCATGTGTTTAGTAGTGAGGGATATGGAGAAACGTAGTAGTGCCAGTGTGTTTAATGTGTGAGATTTGTTTTAAAATAGTCTCTTCTGGCTTTTTAAATGTGTTTATCTTTGTCACAGGCAAAGCTCCAGCCTCTCCGTATGAATATGGCTCCTTTGGTGAGTTGGGGGCTGATATCTGTTACTAATCTCTTAGCTTTGTTGGAGGTTGTTTAATCAACACATTTTCTTCTGCCAGCTGACAACGGCAGCACCCTGAGCTCCGAGGCCATCACTGACAGCGCCACATCAACGGACAACAACTATGGCTACTTGGGTATGAGCTCCAACAGACACAGCTGTTATTTTTCACCTCACCATTCTCACCCTGAAGCATTTTGTTGTGGCACACCGAGTGGCCGGCTTCCCTGAGCACCTCGGGTCCCTCACTGCTGTTCTGTGTTTGTTCATCAGGACAGGAGCCTTTCAAACGCCGACCATTCCTCAATCACCTTCACCACTTAGCCATCCACATTGGTGACACCCTGCCACGCAGTTTCCCAAATCACTCCCCAGATTTGCTCCAAACCAATCAGCACTGTACTAATCGCACACCAGATTTCATATTTTATTCCAGATATTATGCCATGCAACCCAAATTAAATGTGAAGTGATTCAGTTGCAAATTCTTTTTTTGAAAAATTTGTGATGCATTTAAGCACTCATACATCAGTTTGACGATACCTTTAGGTATCCAATCACCAAATTGCTCACAGTCTGCATCCAATCGGCTAAGCCATCTCTCTGTCACTCTTCTGTTCAGAGCGATCATTGGACAGCGTCGCACGAAGCAGGCAGGAGTCTTTAAGTTCTGTGGAGGAGGACGACTACGACACTCTGGAGGATATCGACTCGGATAAAAACATTGTCCGCACCAAGGTGCACATCATCAACACGAACATGCTGTAGATCAACAGAAAGTAGTGTGGAAGGAAAAAAAATACATGGCTTTATTTTTTTCATTTCAACCCCTCTTTACTCTAATACTCTTAAGTAAATCCAGTGCAGAAATTTACCTTTAAAATTTAACCAAAGAAAGAATAATCAGTAGGAATGCAATTCTTTTACACTAGTTTGTTGGAGTACAGAACGATGGATTGAATTAATTAGATTAAAGCATGTTCATAGCCCAGATCTGAATTCAGTTAAAACTTTGTAAGACTTAAAACTGATAACTGATATTCACCATCAAATCTGGCTGAGTTCATCTTTCTGTGTTGCCTCTTTTCCCTCCTCATGAATTCTGATTCATTCTCCTTATCACAGAAGTACCTGTGTGTGTCTGACCTGGCTCGCAAAGACAAAAGGATCCTCAGCAAGAAATACCAAATCTACTTCTGGTGAGTTCACCAGAAGTTCATTGTTATGAAACAAAGGCTTCTTACACTATGGACATCCTCAGGACATTTTCACATGGCAAGAACCCTTAGAGAGGATCTGGCACATGTTGATATTACTAACAATTATTTCAGTAATAACTTTTTGTGACTATTAATTGATTTTTTTGATATAAACATTGACCAATTCTGCAGATTTTTCATTTCACTACTTAAGCCTTTCTCATACATTAGAAACATATTAAAAGATGCAATAAACAAATTGTCCCAAGAGACAATTATTTAACTATTTCATCCATGACACTTTGGTCACCATGGCTACCTCATTAACATTTTATAACTCAAAATGTAGACTGATAATTAGCATCACATTCTAATAATTATTCTTTCCTCAGGAATATTGCCACTATCGCGGTGTTCTACGCGCTGCCAGTCATCCAGCTGGTCATCACATATCAAACGGTGCGTTGGTGATAAACAAACATGGCTGCTCAAACGGCCTTCGAAACATTCTCATGGCGATTTCATGTTTGGTCTTCAGGTTGTAAATGTGACAGGAAACCAGGACATCTGCTACTACAACTTCCTGTGTGCTCATCCTTTGGGAGCTCTAAGGTGTGTGTTTATTCATGCTTCCGCTATTGCAGCAGTAATACACATGCTCAGCTGGCTGTGTTAAACCT
This sequence comes from Xiphophorus hellerii, assembly GCF_003331165.1. Taxonomy (NCBI): domain Eukaryota; kingdom Metazoa; phylum Chordata; class Actinopteri; order Cyprinodontiformes; family Poeciliidae; genus Xiphophorus; species Xiphophorus hellerii. Next base: position 12,789,226 of record NC_045689.1, on the reverse strand, counting down.
TGTGTGTGCAGTGCGTTCAACAACATCCTCAGTAACCTTGGATACGTGATGCTGGGACTCCTCTTCCTCCTCATTGTCCTCAAGAGAGACGTCACACACAATCGAGCGATGATTCGCAACGACCTCAACGCTCTGGTGAGGCTCCTGCCCCCAAACTGATGCTAGATGCAGGAAACTGTGTGTTGATGCTATAAGCTGTACATTCCTCCATCCTGAGGTTCTGTTTAATATTGTAGCACAAAAGGTGACATGTTATTATGGTCACTTCTTATTAAACAGGTAATATCTGAGCTGAAATAGTCGTTTCAACACGTTTTCTGTTTCTTCTGCAGGAGTGCGGCATCCCGAAGCATTTCGGTGTGTATTATGCCATGGGAACTGCTCTGATGATGGAGGGCTTGCTCAGTGCGTGCTATCATGTCTGTCCCAACTACACTAACTTCCAGTTTGGTGAGACATGCATCTTTGCTCTCCAGTCACATGAGGATTTATTTGTTGCTATGTCATGTTTGTTTTCTCTAGATCCCGCCACACACGATAGCTGCAAATCATTGAAAGTTGACAATAAGTGGAACTAAGTCTGATGTAGAAACATTACCAGTTCTAATTCCTGACTTGCCATGGGTGTGTGTCTGAGTGAGATGGATTTATACAGCTTATCGGCAAAAAAATGGTTGATTTGGGGTTTAGTCACAGTTTATCAGGAAGATTAAGTCTGTCAGTTTACTTTAAGAAAACATTTGAACAATCAGTTGCATTTTAAGCCATTTCCAGTATTTTAATTGATTAAAAAAAAACAAAACAGTGTCAATATTTTCCAGAACAATACCTGTAGTCATTCTGCTGCCCTACAGACACATCGTTCATGTACATGATCGCTGGGCTGTGCATGCTGAAGCTCTACCAGAAGAGACACCCCGACATCAACGCCAGTGCCTACACCGCCTACGCCTGCCTGGCTGCTGTCATCTTTTTCTCTGTGCTGGGAGTGGTATGCTCACACACACGCCAACACACCCCCACACACCTCACACAAGTTGCAGTCAAGCTCTTGTTAATTGTGTGCAGCACTGTTTGATGATTGTGGGTTGTTGTAGAATTGATTTTGTTTTTGTTTTGCAGGTGTTTGGGAGAGGAAACATGGCGTTCTGGATCGTTTTTTCTGTGATCCACATTCTGGCCACTCTGCTCCTCAGCACACAGCTCTACTACATGGGCCGATGGCGACTCGGTAGGATCACAGCAAAAAACACTGAATCAAGATCAATGAAATTTAGTCTGTTTAAAAGAATCACAAGCAGTTTTAGGTTTTATTTTTATTTAAAATGTTCAAACATTAAATACTTTCAGGTAAAAAGTGCGACAGCAGAATTAATGTTTTAAGTAAAGGGTTGCTTGACACTGCTGCTTTCAATGACAATATTTATTCCTATAACTTCACATTTTATCACTCCATCATAAACTTCAGAGCATTTTATTGAGATTTCATGTGATTGCAGTTGTTGGAAGTTGAACCTCTGTTTTACTTGTCTTTAACAGTCTCTAGCTGGTTTACTTGAATCCATCTATTCCATTTTCTCATGCCAGTTTTGCTCTCATCTGACTTCAGCATCTTCATTCATGTTCCCTGTGCCACTCGACACAGTTCTGTGACACTGTGTCAAGTGGGATTTGTAGCTTTCTTCCAGCATTTGCTTTCTGTCTTACACTCTTCCATAAAAAACAGATTTGTGGAGTGAACAACTAGCAGGTGCTAACAGATTTTTTTTTTACCTGAGCCATGGCTCTTTGCAGCTCCTCCAAAGTTACCTTTGCCCTTTTGAATGCCTCTGATCGATGATCTCACTGAAGTTTGTGATCCAACCATATCAAAGTCCCTGTGCCACACTTTGTGAGCCACATGTAGGATTACGTTGAGGTCGGGCAAAGGTTTTATTCTGACAGTTAAAGTAATCAAAGGTCATTTGATTAGTTCTAATGTGTTTGCATTGCATAATACACAGCTGGGGTTTTTTTTCTTCAGCAAACTAAACATTGAAAATTCTCACCCAGTAATCAGTAATTTTTCTCAACTAAACACAGTAAAAGTCCTTTTTTTTTTTCATTCTCTTTTTGTAATTTTGTCCACTAGATGCTGGTGTCATGCGCCGGATTGTCTATGTGATCTACACAGATTGCATCAGACAGTGCAGTGGACCCATGTACATTGTGAGTTGAGATCTAAAGACTTTGCAGCAAAAATTTACATTAACAATTAAAGATAGATTTATTAATGACCTCTGGACTGACTAATAAATGTTGGCACCTTCCCCCCCTCTCTTTGCCTTTCAGGACCGTATGGTGCTACTTGTTATGGGCAATATAGTCAACTGGTCTCTGTAAGTAAACACACCGTGTCTGACTTTGATTAAGCGCTATAATCTGGAGCTTCATCTGGATTGGCTGTTTGCTCTCCACAGCGCTGCCTACGGCCTCATAGAGCGACCCAGTGACTTTGCCTCATACCTGCTGGCCATTGCCATTTGCAACCTGCTGCTCTACTTTGCCTTCTACATCATTATGAAGGTGTGTGTATTAACGCAACCAGCATCAGATATCAAAATTATATTTGATTATTGTCCTTTTTGTGTTGCTTCAGCTCCGGAGTGGTGAGAGAATCAAGTGTCTGCCATTGGTGTGTATTCTCTTCACGGCGGTGGTCTGGGGCTTTGCACTCTACTTCTTTTTCCAGGGACTCAGCACCTGGCAGGTCAGCGACACACTGATCAGATTATTTATGTATGATTGAATAAGATGTACACTAGAAAGGGCTATAAATGTCAAAATTTTTTTAGGGCTGCGACTAATGATTATTTTAGAAATCGATTATTCTGTCAGATATTCTCAATCGTAAAAAAATTAGCACTTCAGATTTTTTTATACAATATTAGAAATATATTAAAAATACAAATAAACAAAAAATTCAGTTCCTTTTAGAAAATAAAAAAAATAACATTTTATTGGCTAAAATCCTGTTGTACGCTTGATTATTTGTAGCAAAGGAAAAATGCTTCCATCATCGTAGTGATGCTGCTCAACTCAGCATCGGTACAGTGCAGAGCTGAAATGTTGACTATCGTTTGGATAAACTGATTAATAATTTATATCCAACGCTGAAAGGTTTTTTTTTTCCGACAGAACTCGAACTACATAAAACTGAAACTATGCTACTTTAATTCTGAGTAAAACATATTTACAGACAAAGGAGAGTTTTTAAATATTAAATCCAGTTTTGGATTAATTTCTCCTCCGAATATGTTGTTTTTTCAGCCAATAGCCTTTTTTGAGTCTGTATTCACCAGTTAATGATTAATCGATTGCTCATTTAGTTGACAATTATTTTCATAATCGATTCACCAACCCAAATCCCTTTCTTTCCCGACGCAGAAAACTCCAGCAGAGTCTCGCGAGCACAACAGAGACTGCATCCTGCTGTCGTTCTTTGACGACCACGACATTTGGCATTTCCTGTCCTCCATTGCTATGTTTGGATCCTTCCTGGTATGGTTGTTGTTTCTTGTTTCTAATCAGGACAAAATGGTGATTGTTTAAAGCCAGTGCAGCACTCGACACATTTTGGAGTTGGAATCCCTCTTGTCTTCCCCTCGTAGGTCCTCCTGACCATGGACGACGACCTTGACACTGTTCAGAGGGACAAGATTTACGTCTTCTGAATCTGTCGGGTCTTCCTTGAAAAGCTCAGCTCATCCTCTCTGCCTTATCACCTGTTTTCTCTCTGTTGGCATCTTGTCCATGTTTGGAAAAAAGAAACAGCCGGTAGCCTGATGCTCCTCAGGCGGTCAGTGAGCATGTCTCCGCCTGTCGGAGCCAGGCTGGGGACACTCGCGTGCCAATCCACAGCTGGGTCAACATGGAGTGGTCCTGAAGCGTTTTGTCCTCCTGCTGCTATCATCGATGTTACTGTCGCTCTGCGTGTTTACGTACTGCTGCTGATGAAGACAACAATGCAAACACTGAACTCTTTTCTCCATTCTTTTTATATATGGTCCTCGTTATGGTCAAAACAGCAGAGATCGATGCATTTTGTATGCTGTGTGTGGTTCTGCAAGGTTGTGTGTTTACAAACCGGGGGAGCGTGAGTCACATCCAATCTGCCAGTGGCCTTCCGTGTTTCTAATCACGTCAGTCACACACTGTGCTCCGATTGGTCAGCTTGTTAAAACTAGCCGTCCTTAAAATGATTGTATTTACTATTTGACTGCCCTTGTGTGTATGTGTGACTGCGGAGCCAGTTTTTTGCACTGTTCTGTACGAAAAGTAGATTTTATTGTCCAGGATTGCAATGAGTGGTTACTAAATAAAAGGTTCTTTTTCACAAATGGGACTGTTTTCATCTATTGCCTTAATTAACTATTCCTTCTCTTTGAATTTACCCATATTTTCTCATTGCAACCACAAACTTTAATGTACTATATTGGGAATTTATGTGATGGAGCAACACAAAGTAGAACATAAGTAGATGGAAAATGGTCCAAGATTTCCATAATGCCTTAAAGATAAAACTCTTAAAATGTGTGGAGCATCTATGTATTCAAGTCCATCAACTTTGCACGTATACAGACTGAAAAATATGTTCTTTTCAAACAGCAATAGCTGTCCGATTTAATCACATAACAGCAATTTTCTCTCCCATTTAATATTGCTCTGGACTTTGACTAAGCCATTTTAATACAACTATACTTTGATCTAAATCAGTCCATTGCAACTCTAGCTGCATGTTAAGTGTTGGATGAACCGCAAACATAATTTTGAGGTTTTTTTTCAAAGGATAAATGTGTTAAGTGCCCCATTAATAGGTCTCCTATCAGACTCTCACCTGAGCCATGGACCTGTGGCAGCTCCTCCAGAGACACCATTCCGTCTCTGGTTTTTGCTGTTTCTGGGTTTATTCCAATACATTTTCTTGAAGTTTTTAGTTGTAATGTGAAGACGTTCAAGGAGTATGAATCATTTTTATAGGCGTGGGCAAACAGAAAATGTATAAAAATTACATTATTAAAAAATGCAATACAAAACAAGACGTGCACAAAATATGGGTTTGCAGCAGTTACTGGTCTGGAAACACTGAAGAGCGATAGTAAATGTAGCTTAAAATTTTTATATAAGTGCTTTACAAAAACCAGTGGTATAAAGACAGGTGTAACCTGCACATGGTTTTAGAAGAAATCATGTCTGGACCTGACTTAGTAAACCGGCCTGAGTTTTCACCATCCGGAGAAGGAGTTGCATCCCTGAAGATCTTTATGCTGAAAGCTTAAAAGTCCTTGTAAACATCACTTGCTGACCTGTCACAATGTCATTAATGACCCAAAGTCCAGAGAACTGCTGGTTACCACCTCAGTAGTGATAGACTCTGATCTGGTTGTTGTCGTCCAGGCCCAGCTGGACCAGTCTGTTAGAGGAAGCAGCTCGATAGCGAGTGAACAGAGGTCTGGAGGGCGGAGTTAAAGACAACAGGTGAAGATGATAACACGTTTTTCTTACTTAATGGGAATCTGAAAATGTTAAAAGCTCTTTGATCTGTTTCTCTTTAAAAATTGATTTCAGGTAAAGATATTCGACCACTAAAAAGCGAAGTGTTTGTGTCTCAGTTTTCTGCAGGAAGGATACATGCTGGGGTCTTTCCTCCGCATGTTCAGCCACTTCTTGTTACTGTCAATCAGCCCCTGCAGCCTCTGACCATCCAGCTCCACTGATTTCTGCATCACCTGATGGCTGCGGCTGTGCTGACTAACACACATGGAAACACACACTTTAGCTCACTGTCAGGCAGTAATAATCAACCGTTTGACCAAAAGCAAAAGGCCTCTCTACCTGACGGGAGTGTATGATGGATAAGACGGGACGGTTTTCACAGTGCTGGAGGGGACCGGGTCAGCAGCTGCTCCTGCAGAACAGAAGAACTGCTCAGAACCAGCAGGAGGGACGAACCGAGCCCAGATGTCCAGCTTTTAATTTGACCTTTGACCTACCAGGGAATATCTGGCTCCACCTGCTGTTCATGAAGTCTCCTGGGGCAATCAGCCCGCTGCTGATGGGGGTGCTGAACAGAGGGGGCGCTGCAGAGCCGCTCCACAGCCTCTCGGATAGAGGCGGCGCTAGAGAGCTGGGGGCCAGGCCAGGCCCTTGTGGGAAGACTGGAGCTGAGGCGGGAGAGGGCCCCCACGCCTCTGTCCCAAACCGCTGAGGCAGCGGCATGGAGAAGGAGGGGTAGAGTGGGCTGCTCTCCCTCTGGGTCAACGAGCCCAGAGCGGTCAGAACGCTGTCCAGCTGGGTTGAGATGTGCTGCAGCGACTCGGCTAACTCCTGGACTTTGGCTGGCACGGTGGGTTGATCTCCTGATGAGGGGAGGAGAGATGAAGGGATGAAGCAGAAGCTCTATTAGCATGGTAACACACAGGACAGAAATAAAACAATAAGCTGATTGTTATTGTTTTTTTCTAGCTCAGACATCTTTTTATTCCAGCAGCGCTGTTGGCTGTTGCAAACTTTTGGGTTTCCTTAGACAGAAAACTTTGCACCAGTGACTGAATTTGAATCTGTTTTAATTATAAATGATACATTTCTATATATAAATCAAATCCGTTTGTCTTTTAAATCGACCGGAGGTGACCTCCGCTCTGAACTGAACTCATGAAAACAAACTACTAGAATTCACGATTCATATTAAAGCATAAAGAAAAGAGCAAATTAACGCTCCACCCCTGGAGGTGAACAAACCAGAGATCCGTCCTGGACACATCGATATTCAAATATCGCACCACTTCAACAGGAAGTTATACGAGCACAGCCTCCATATTTTCAAAATAATTCACCAAGACCGACTGTATTTACTGGAAATATTCATTATACTAATTAATATATGGGTATATTTATACATATGTGCTGTCCGCCTGGATCAGTTGCATACACACGAAACATGTGGATTTAATTCAAGTTGTCTCGCTCATGCTGCAGTAAGACCGTCAATCAAGGCAGACAATGAGAGTAACGGAGGGAAAAAATATGAATTTTGGAAGTTCAGAACTGCAGTATTTCATATGACATCACTCATCCTTTTCATCACTGGTTTTATTATGCGATCAATTGATTAATGGATTTTGAACTGGAGAACAAAGCCTCGCTCCTTCCTGAGGTGCATTGATGATTTTAACGACGGTCATACGGTCACAATTGTTGACTGTATGATGTGTTTATAAGGTTTTTATGTTTTCATGATGTAAACTATTCTGAAGTGCGTTGTCATTGTGAAGTGTTGCGATGTGTGTGTTACCTGTCCCATCCTGTGGCTCCACGGCGCTGCTGATGTCTGACCCGGTCACGTCAAACATCACCTTCTTGTCAGGAAGCTGAGATGAATCCTCAAACATGGCCTGAAGGAACACGGCAACAAACACGGCTGCTGTTGAATATGTAATTGGACACACACTAATGCTACTAGATGACAAAATGTGCAAGATTTTCCAGATTAAAAACAGAGATTTATGTCCCAAATGTTTCATTTTCAATCTTTCATTGAATCAGCTAAGAAGAATTATGTATATAATAAGCAAAGGAGGAGATTTGTTTTGTGTTTTTTTTTTTTTTTCCTGACCTCGTCAACCATGGAGCTCTCCAGCTGCTGCAGCTGCTGCAGCTGCTCCTCTTTCCTCCGCAGGAGGGAGTTTCCTCTCTGAACCGTCTGCTGAAGCTCCGCCACATCTCTGGCCTCCTGACAGAACCAGAGACACCAGTCGGTATTCAGTGGCGCATTTCTCAAAAATCAGCCCGTTGTTTGAGGTGTTTACAAGAGGAGTGGGAGGGTTGCACTCCAGCCTGCACCTGCTGGATGCGCCTCATCCTCTCCTCAATGGGTTCTCTAAAGCCGGGGTCCTGGCTGCTGCTCGTCTGGGCTGCCCGCAGAGCTGCCTGCCTCTCCATCAGTCGGCTGCTCTCCCGCTCCAGGAACTGCTTGGTCTTCTGGATTGAGGCGCCGTGTGAGGAGACGTACTGACGCAGCCTGGGAACAATTTGATCACGGTTGTTTTACGCTTTCAGCAAATCATCAGTTTGATGCTCTGAGTTTCGTTCCTCCTTACTCGTTGATGCTGCACTGGCTGTCGGCTACGGGGGAGAGAGGCGAGTCCAACTCCTCCACCTGGAGCGATGAGTCTATCCTGTCATCAGAGGGCGCTGTTGCTTTCTCTTCTTTCTTCCTGTTCTGCTCTGATTGGGGCAAAGTGCTTCTATCTTGAGTTTGTTCCAGCTCTCTGAAAAATAAAGCATTTTTAATGTTGAGATTTTGTTTTAAGGAGTTACTTTTTAGATGTTGTTTTTTTAATTTTTTTGAATTTCTTTCGTATAAACCAGCAGTTGTAGTTTTGCACCAACACGTGTCTCAAACTCAAGGCCCGCGGACCAAATCCGGCCCACCAAAGCTATTTATGTGTCATTCAAGACTCTAGAGGGGCGCATAAGTAGAACTTGAAGATAACTGATATGTGCTTAAATGTTATTTTATCAGTCAAATCAAATCAGTTTTTATTTGTATAGTATCAAATAACGCCGATGTGAAAACGTGTGTATCAATACATTCTGCCATAAACGGCTCTTTGAGGACATTCATCATTTTCATGTGCCCTGAAATGGAAATGGGTTTGACACCCTGATCTGTACCGTACCTGACTCTGCAGGTGAGATGGTCACATCTCTCCTGCAGCAGCACAACCTTGCGCTCCAGCTGCTCCCTGTCCTCCCGGGCCACCCTGTTCTCCTCCCTGGCTTTGTCCCGCTCTTCTCTCATCCTGTCCCTCTGGTCCTTGGCCTCATCCCTCTCCTCCCTGGCTCTGTGTGAGAGCTCTCGGGCTTGTGCCACCTCCTCCCTCAGCCTCTGCAGCTCCTCACTCAGCTGGTCTCTTTCCCGGACCAGCCGAGGGAAAGCCTGGAAAGACATGCGCGAATGCAAAGTCGGTGGACGGCACAAAAAGCGAAAGAAATTAGTGAGAAAAACTCGCACCTCTAACTGCCTGTCTAAGTCTTCCTCGTCTTCGCCGAGTTTCTTCCTCCTCCGATTAAGATCTGCAGCCTGACAGGAGGAGGATATGATCAGCTCATGTAGCTAGGATTTAGGATTTGTGTTAAGAGAACACACAGTGCTTTGCAAAAGTATTCATACCCTGTAACTTTTAAACATTTTGTGTCATCACAACCACCAACTTCAGGTTTTTACTTCAAGTCTAACAAACTTCAGAGGATGACTGCTTATTTTTATCCACAAAAGCAACCAATTGTGTTGTCTTACAGACCATGTGTTAAAATGGTCTAGTCAAAGTCCAGATCTGAATCCAACTGGGGATCTGTAGCCTTTTGAAAGCTATGTCTTATATTCTGTCCATATTACAATTATCCACTGTTTTTGTTAGTTCACTGAAAAATTCAAAATCTTACAAAAGTATTTTTTGTTAAGTTTCTAGTGCAAATATCTTAGCACACTAAAATGAGACAAAACTAACAAGTAACTTTTCAGCAAGAAATGGGAGTTTAAGTAAATAATTTATGAATATTGATTTTATAAAATACTAGCTCCACTGGCAGATTTTTGCCTTTATAACAGATTTTTCCCAAAAATTAAATACAGAAGAATTACTGACTGAAAACAAGCTCCTATATCATCCTGAAAAGTTAATTTAAATAAGCAAGATTTTGTATTTTTGCAATGTTTATCACATAAAATCACAGAAAACACAAAGACATTAGTGGCTGTAAAGTAACACAGCATGTTTTGGGAGAGATCAACAGGCCTGAATGTGTCTGCAGAGCTCTGCGTTTTACTAGAGGAAAACCTTAGTCTGCAGCAAGACTTCCAGGCTCTGCAGCTCTTTCTCTCTCAGCTCCAATTTATCAGCTAGATCCCTCAGCTCTGATTCCTGCAGGAGAAAATAAGATGATTGAATTGTTTGGAAATCGTTTGAACAGCATGATAAATCCCGGCAGAAACCTGTGCCTGCATCTCGACTAACCTTGCGGGAATGAGCCAGCTGCGTCTTCTGTATCTGTCCATCGAGCTGCAGGCGGAGTCTGTCCAGCTGGAGGTCGTGTGACGCCTGAAGGCGCGCCCTGTCCTCCTGTAGCGTATGCAACAAGCGCTCCCTCTGAGCGGTCTCCTACAACACAAGCATGTAGACGTACCATCAAGAATCATCTGGAAGCAAACATGAGGATTTTATTTTTCTCCAGGATATTTGCAAACATTTCTTAGTTATATGTCAGAATTTGCCTCTGTTTTAAATCAGAAGTTGTTCCGAAGTCTGACCTCATCCAGATATTTCTCTCTGATGCCGTTCATCTCTCTCCGGTGGTCGTCCTTCAGCTGCTCCAGCTTCCTCTCATGTTCGCGCTGCACCTCGTCCCGCACTTCCTGCAGCACATCGCTCAGCTGGGCCAGGTGCACAAACGATCACAAACAGCACAAAGCTTACTTAGATTATGCTGATGACATTAGGTGTGTGTGTGTGTGTGTGTGTGGGTGGGTGTGTGTGTGTGTGTGTGTGTGTTCCCTAACCTCTCTGTGGTACTCTGCCAGCTGCTGTTCAGGTCGGGGACTTACTATCAGCTCCCTCCTTCTCTCAGAACTGTTGACCTTTGTACAGACAAAAAGTTTTAAACACAAACTGATCTTTCTTTATTTTGCTAGAAAAATCCACCAAAACAGACCAAATGGAAATTTTGCGGTGGATTTATAAAAAAAAAGAAGATTTTTTGACATTTGATCATTAAAACTGTCGCATGCAGTTGTATGGTGAGTAAATCTGTTAGTAGTGCGGTAATGCTAGTTTCAAATACAGCTTATCTAAACTGCTCTCCATGCTCGGTCACCTCCTCTTTCAGTGTATTCATTTTCTCCTCTCTCTCCCGCTCCAGCCTCTTCTTCATGGCCTCCAGCTTCTCCTCTGAGTCCGCCTTGAGTCGCTCCACGTCCTGCTTCTTCTGCGCCTCCAGCCTGTCGCGTGTCGCCGCTCGCTCCTCCTCGAGGGCGACGTGCGTCTCCTTTAAAATCGCCTCACTCTCTTCCCTGAAAATATGAAATTAGTCTTAATGTTGACGGTGGAGTTAAAGATGCTCAAAAACCCTAAGGTTTTGTAGTTGTGCACCAAACATTTCATGTTTTTCTGGAGAATTTTTTTCTTTTTAAAAGGTAACAATTATACCTTTATCATTTCCACTAAAACACATTATGTAACATAAAATTGTACATATGTATATTATTACTATTATTTTAATTATTGTTCATCTTATCTTTTTATATTATTATCACTTTTGGAACCACTTGTGTGAACCTATGCTGCTTTTACACCTGAATTTCCCTGCAGTGGGACAATAAAGGCTATTTCTATTCTATTCTAAGCTTTTTGCTTGTAATATGGCATTCAGTGAGGAAGTCCTCAGTGCTCCGTATTTCCTTCATGTATGTCTGACCTGAGTTTCTGCTGCTGCCACTCCCTCTCCTCCCTGACAGACTCTCGTAGCTCCTCCAGAGTTTTATCAGCCTCCTCCTTCAGCTTGTCCTCCTCTTTTCTCCTCTCAGACAGAAGATTCTGCCGCAGCTCCCTGGAAATACACAGACAAAAAGAAAAGCAGAGCAACACAGGTTTTAAAGTTCAAGTAAGTTTGTGATTAAACTGTTAGGTAAATTCAACAAACACCTACCTCAGTTTATTCTCGCTTTCCTCTCTCAGTTTTCCTTCCTCCTCCTCCTCCTCCCTCCTCAGTTCCTCCTGAAGGAGACGCATCCTTGCCTCCTTTTCCTTCAACAAACGCTCCCTCTCCTCCTCCAGCCCTTGTTCAAACTCTCTTCTCAGCCTCTCCTGTTCCCTCTCCATCTCCTCCCTCTTCAGCCTCATGCTCCTCTCCTCTCTCTCTGTCTTCATCTTCTCCCCCTCTTCCTCTCTTCCTCTCTCCGTCCGTGCTTTCCAGTTTGGCTCTTCTTCCAGAGAACTTTCCTGTTTTTTTGAGGACGGTTCCGTATTTTCAACCGGGGCGTCTACCGTCCTGCCAGGCCGACCTCTAGAGGTTTCGGGTCTCTGCAGCCCCAAAGTCACAGCGAGGTTTTGTGTTTTGGGATGTTTGGGGGATTTTAGTTCAAGGTCGGAGGAGCTGGATAGCGAATGGCTGGACTGGTGGAGGACAAGCCGATCAACTTTATGAGCTGTTGGCTCAACTTTGTCTTCAGACAGCGCCGGACTAAAGAGACATCAGGAGAGGACGGAGTTACGGTCATTCTACAGTTTGTCTTTCAAGTATGATGCAACAAAAGTTATGCTCACTTTACAAAAATGGCAGCTTCTTTTGTTGGTATTTTGTTGGGGTGGGTGATATGGGCTTAGAATTTCATCATAATAAAAATTATGGTTAAAAAAATATATTACTACTTTTTTAGCACCTCAAACAAATACTGCTGAGAAGCATTCCCATTTGAAATAGGTTTCTAAAAGGACGCCACTTAGTTAAAGAAGTTGCATTTAATCATATTTTAGTTTCAAATTCGCTGATATTTGTGGAACAGGCGAGAAAATAGTACAAATTAAAATTTTTTGATAATATGTTCAGTTTTTTAAAACATCGTTGCCTGAAATTTATCATATCATATTATAAGAATTTAAATTCTTATGATACATTTTTTATGCTAAATAATAAACGATACTATAAATGCTCACTCCTAGTTTGTATCTTAATATTTAAAAAAGGTTTGCCATAATAAGAATGCACTCACCAGCCAAAACATTATGACCATCAACAGCTAAGAGTGAAAATGATCTCAGTGCAATAATTTGTGTAAGCGCTAAGACGCAAGAATACTGCGGTATTTTTTAATCAATGTGATCATAGAAACCTGTACCAAGATTTTAAAGTCTGTCTGACAACACTGTTCTAGTAAGCAATGACGACTGATTCTCCACAACCACAACTATTGTGGGACATTTCCAGGCTGTGGCATTCAGGAAGCCTGAATAAGTTGACCAAGGGAGACTGGTAACATGGATGAAAAATGTTCACTCTGGTTCCCTGATCGTGCGATTGTTCAGACGGCAGACGCTTTACAAACAATCCATCATGTCTCAGAATTAGTACCACACATGGCAGTGGCACAAATTGGACTTTGTTTTTGGTAAAAAGATTGTAATCAGAAGCCTGAGCCAGCAGTGAAAAGCGGATTTGGGTGAAATCTGCCTGCTGTGTGAACATAGCCTATGAGGCAAATGTTAAATGTTTTGCTTGGAAAACAGGCATTGATGTTAATAATGCTTTATTTTTGCTGATTGAGTACACCCCAATTGGAAACATTTTTCACTGCAAGATAAATCCTGGGATCAACTTCTCCTTCTCACTTTATTCCAACTAACAATCTGCGGTTAACCTGGATGTAAAAGAAAAAAAACTACTCTCTTTATACACCCTACACCTAATAACCAACAGAACCAATGATCTTAAGAAAACGGATATCAACAGCATGATGTCAGGGATCACAGCAGACCCATGAAGGTGTAATTAAGGTCATGGCCTAATTGTTAAGAAGTATTTTAGCAGAGGAGGGGCAACCTTCTCTGTATAAGGAGGGTGATGATCATTTGTACCATGAATACTGGGAGCATGAGATTAAAAACCTTTGTAGCGACTTCTCACTAAGATCAGCATTAATATTCAAACTTCATTCACAAATAACCTCTTGGTGGCCTCAGTCTTTGTCTTTCCTCCGCTCTCTTTCCCCTCTACATCTCCCGTTTCCTCCCTCTCATCTTTCTCCAGCAGACCGATTGTGCCAGACAAATCTTTGACGTCTAGAACCTTCTGTGACAGCTAAAAGACAGAAGAAAAAAAAAAATCCAGAACATTTCCGAGACTTTCAGAAATCAAACAGCTGGGTTTATGTGTGATGAGTTTTACAGAAGGCGATCAGATTACCTTCAGGTCCAAGGAAGAAAAAACCTCTGCCATGTTCTTATTGGCCTCAGACTCCTGCAACAACACAAACACGCTCAGTGGAAGAGCAACGGCTCTGAGCATGCATGAACAGAAGCACGCAGACAAACACCGAACCAAGACTAATGCAGGACAAAGATGCAAGCAAGCACTCTGAAGATTTCTAACAGCAAAGTGAAAGCTTTAAAATGGGAGGTGGTGGCAGGAAATGGAGGTCCAATTTCTGACTGAACAGCTCACAAAAGCAGTCTGTATCACCAATGGGGTTCAGGAACCAAAACTTTCTAATCCAATCTTCAAGGACACAAGCAGATTATCCTTTGATGAGGTTAATCTCCTTGCATGCACGATGACACCCAGACAGAGAATCACAGCAACACAACTCAGCCCCTAAGGTGCTGGAGTTGGACTTGGGGAGCTACATGCTTGCAGTGCTGGGAGCCTGGAGGAGGACAGAGGCGACACCGAACCCTACCTCTGCAGGAAGGGAGGAGGGAATCTTCTGTCCTCGCCCGGCCGGCTGGGCTGGAGACGGGCCTGCTCTAAACACCTCAACCACTTCTTCCTCACTTTCAGATGCTCTTGCTGGAGCTCGGCCCTCTGACTCGTCTTCTATCTCCACTCCTTCCTTCGAGGTTCCCTCTCCTTCGCTCTGTACAAACATTTCTAACTCCTCCTCCGGGGTCTCTGTCAGTTTTCTGTGGCTTATGGAGCAACCCCCCAGAGCTCCGTCACTCTCACCCTCATCCTCCTCCTCGTCTTCATCCCCTTCCTGCCCTCTTTTGTGATTCTTCTCTTCTTCCTTCTCACACTCACTCTGGGATTCATCATCATCATCATCATCATCATCATCATCATCATCATCATCATCATCATCATCAATGTTTCTCTCAATCTCACCTCTATTTCCATCTGATTTCCTCAGCTTCTCGCTTCCACTACCATTCCCATCCAAAGCACCGAAGCATTCTTCAACAATTTCATCTGCACTTTCAGGCTGTTCTGCTTCTTTCTCTCCTCTATTTTCCTCCTCTACATTCTTCTCACTCTTATTGCTTTCAGTTTTCTCCTCTCTGTTCCTGCCTTCGCCATTCTGGGTCTCAACATCTCCTTCTAATGCCTCATTACTCTTCTTTTCATCCTGTCCACTGCTGCGACCCATGCTCTCTGAAACTTGCTTTGCTTCATCTTTGCCCACACAGACTCCCTCCTCCAACTCCTCGCGTTCTCTCTCTTTACTTCCACTATGAAGCTCTTCTACTTCTTCCCTTTCCTTTTCTTGGCTTAGATTATCTTGCTTCTCTCTCTTTGTTCCCTCGTTATTCTCATTCCTTGCCTTGTCTTCCTCTGCCTTCTTCACTATTCCTTCTTTTCCATCATCTCCATCCACTTTCTGGACATCTTCCCCTTCCTCCACCTCCTGTTCTGACCACTCAGCTAAGTGTTCAGTTCCCTCTTCACTGGCTCGGCTCCTGCTGCCCGTCTTGGCAGAGAGCTGGATGTGGCGGCCCTTTAAAGAGTCCTTGTTGGAGGGGCAGAAGAAGACCAGTCCATCCATCCCAAAACATAAAGGAAGGCATGCAGAGACACAAAGGGGCAGACACGGGGGCAGGAGAGGGAATCAGGCAGACAAAAAGATTGTGACCCCCACAGGTTGTGATGTTCCTTAAACAACAGCATGCAAAACTGATGGACACAATTTCAACATGAAGAAATTCCCATGGACACTGATGTAACTAAAGAAAGCATGGTAAAAAATAAAGTAGACCCTCTTTCAAATCTAAAACTTAAACTGTTAGAGCCAAACAAATCAAACTGAGCTTTTTCCATATTCCACAACATATATTTGGTTAGATTAAGACTCAGTCAGAAGAAAGATGCTGAGCAAATTAAATGATAACTTAAAATTTAAATCTTCAGGAGGAATTAATATTTTTGGGCTTAACTGAGGCTGTACATATTTTTCACATAAACAAGAAAGGTCAGAGTAAGTCATTTACAAGAATGAACTTTTCATTTCAGGACTGAATTGAGCCTGCGGGGGATTTCTTCAGACAGCGGTTCGGATGAAATGAAGGGACAGTAATCCTAATCTGACTTTATTAAAACTGTTGTATGTAACTTTTATAAAGAATATATGTTTTTACATATTTATTAAAACTGCCACTGTGTCCTGACAGAATAATATGTGACATATTATTCTGTCTCATATTGAGACATAATAATATCTGACAGAATAATATGAGACATATTATTCTGTCAGGACAATCAGAATGATGTGAAAAAAATCAAGCTCCTCTGCCTTCTGTCAGTGGTCCTACTGCAAGCTGCAGAAATACATGCTCAGTCAGAAACAACCAATCAAAAAGTGGGTTTTAGCTCTGTTAATCACCCTCGTGTAACTGCTGCTCACAACCTCTCCCTAATTCATTATGTTGGTTGCAGAGATGTCCTGATCACAGCCTTTTTAGAATAGAATAGAATAGAATAGAATAGAATTCAACTTAATTCAATTTAAATGTTTATTCTGAGTCTTCGAGAAAACAGTAAACAAAACTCATGATCCTTGTTGGTGGTGTACTATGATTGCCAGTTCTACTTCAGTGAGGCACAAAGAGCTTAATGTGCATTGGCCAGCTTTTATACATTACAATCTCGCTTCCAAACCTTTATTATAGCCAATAAAATAAAATCAATCCAAGTTGCATCAGGTTTTCTTATATTGTGCACCTCTAATATAGATGGCATTGGTGGAAATAGGGCTCATTATAGCCAAACGTATATTCACAAATGACTCTGATACATGGTGATAAAACAAACAAGCCAGGGTTGCTTCGGCTCAGACAGCAAAGCAGTAACAATGGCAGTAGGAGGACAGGAGGACAAAGAGGAAGGCACAGTAAAAGCCGCGCTGGTAGGACAGATCCCAGCAGCACAGCAGCTGCAGGAACATGTGTGGGTCCGGGAAAGGTTGAGAGATTTTAACGTTATAGAGACGAAAGACAAGGAGTGACACATGATTCAAACAAATGGAGGGAAAAAAACATGATAAATGATCAAAAACAAGTTTTCTAAGCACAGCATTCAGGTGCTGTCAGAATATTTTGGATTTTCAAACAAGAAAAAATCCTCAATGTTAACATTTATTATAATTACTATAATGCATAAATAGCAACTAAACATAGTTAAGCTAACAACCTGAATGAATAAAACACTTCACAGCAAACCGGAGGGAGCAGAAAGCTTGATGATGTGTTTACCTGATGGGACGGTGGTTCGGGGCTGTGGTCCCCAGACAGAGCCAAATCCTGCAGCTCCGGCTCCGTCCTCTCCTCAGCTGGAGTCGCACCGCTGGTCTCGCTCTCCTGATCAAAATGAGCACACAGAAACCAAGCGCTTGAGGACTTCAGGAAAGAGTTTTAAAAAGCTTTACATCATTTGCTGAAGAGTTACTCAAGCTTAAGCTGTCTACCTCGTACTGCAGCCCTCCTCCAAGAGCATCCAGGTCTAAATGAAGGTTCTTCAGCAGTCTGTCTGATCCACGGGGACTCAGCTGGAAATAAGACCACGTCTGGTTTGTATAGAGAAAAAAATAAACAATTTCTGAAAGCATCGGGAAAAAAAATGAAACCAACCTCATTATCAGAAATTTTATCATTATCATCATCATAATGTAAACCGTGCAAACTCAGTGAAACTCTCTCCTCCTTCCTGGAGCCTAAAACACTCGCTGCCCCACTGCTTCGAGGACCCTGAAGAAAAAAAACATAAAAACTATATTAAACCAAACATAATGTCAACACGTAAATACAGAGATGTATTCTGGGTAAGGTTTTACTGGAAGGGACGTCTTGAGAGGTTCCAGCCCCCCTGAGCTGCCGAGGGACCCCCTGGCAGATGTGACAGACCCAGAAAGAGGGCCTTGCCCCAAGATGTCTAAACCTCTAAGAGGAGCCAGAGTACGCAGCGGGGACGGTAACAGCCCTACAGGTGAACTCACTGCCTACAGAAAAAGATGGAGAGTCAGTGAAGAAACGACAGGCTTCCCACTGTTTTAAATGAAACCTTGTCCCCCAAAGATTTATCAAATCAGATGAGAGGATTCATGTTTTAAAGTTTTATTTAGTTGAAAAGGAATGGTGAGTCTCTTATTATCGAGACCCTAAAAAATGTCTAAACATAAATCTTTTAATTGTTAAAAATGCACAACATAAAATCCAGTGGAGTCACTAACTGCTGGAGTCTTCAGTGGCACTTTCTTCCTCTTTTCTTTTTTTTCCTTCTTCTCCTTCTTCTTCTTCTTGTCCTTCTTAGCTCCTCCCCCCCCAGCAGCGCCTGTGAGCGGGGTGCGCTTGCGCTCCTGCACCACCAGGCGCCGGTAGTGCTCATCACAGGGGTGGTCCCAGGTGGACTGACCCGTAGAGAAGTTGAAGTAGTAGATGTCCCCCGTCACGTCCTGGCTGCCACGAAAGAGGAGAGGAAAAATCACTTTGAGCTGAAAATGCTGGAAGCACATAATCTATTAGTAACAAATTAAACTAGGGATGTGTTGTAGTAAACCAGCATAATGTACTGGAAAACTATGAGGTAAAGTCTAGAGAGCATTTAAATTTTGCCCTCTTTACTTTGATGCCCTTAGATAATTAGTGAACAAACACAACTTGTTCCCTTAAGGAACACACAACAGGATGGTATTGATTAATGTGGAGAGGTTTAAAGTAGAGGTGTGCTCAGCTATGAAAGACCCAATGTAATGTAGATTTTATTTGATTTTTTCTTGTTTTTTATATGTCGTGTTGTTGTGTATCATCTCTTTGTGGACCACGAGTCTGTTGAATAAATCAATCACTAACACACTGAAGGTTGTCTTATTCTTCACGCATTAACAACATTTATTCAATTCCGAATAAACAAACAAACAAATAAAAAAAAACAAACACCCCGTACTACTGTACTAACTTCCTGTTGAACTTCCCCTAATGGGGAAGATCTTTCTTCTTTACTCACCATGGTTTCCACTCAGGAGGCAGAGGGGCGACTATGCCCTCTCTGGCCAGCCACAGAAGTTCAGGCTCATTGTCGGGATCAATGCCAATCTCTCTCGCGTACTCATGGAACTCTGACCACAGGGAGTGAGAAGAACATGGGGAACAATGAACAGGAGATTATCAAATTTTTAAACATTTCTGTGGTACAAGACTATAAACATCGTTATATGTTTCTTTATTATCACTGAACGAGATAAACTATCATAGTCAAAAGATAAACAGTGAGTTTTGATGAACAGGAATGTGCATCCACACATTGCGAACACCAGATCAATCATGGGAATGACGAATCAAGCAGAAGTAAACTTCAGAAACCTACAATTATCAAACAAGTCATTTTAATAATGAATTTGTTTTTGTAAATGTGATTTCAGAGATAATCTGAGAGAACAAATCTGGTCATCCTTGATATCTAGCATATCAAGAGAACATTTTATCCAATTAGATGTTGAACATTCATCAGGAAGGAAGAAAAAAAAGCAAGGTGTTGATGA
The DNA here is from genome assembly GCF_003331165.1 of Xiphophorus hellerii. Classification (NCBI taxonomy): domain Eukaryota; kingdom Metazoa; phylum Chordata; class Actinopteri; order Cyprinodontiformes; family Poeciliidae; genus Xiphophorus; species Xiphophorus hellerii. Next base: position 12,769,668 of record NC_045689.1, on the reverse strand, counting down.
ATGATAGAAGGATAAAAGAAGAAACAAACATAGGAAGAAAGGAAAAAAGAATCATGGATTATGGGGAAAATGGGTACACAGATGGAAATCAGTTTTAGACAGTTGGAGAGGAAATATAACTTATAATATAAATAAAATAATAATAAATCAAATATTTATCAACACTTTATTTCCTTTTTCAGTTCATTCTTTTTCCCAACTCTCCTTGGCTCAATTGTTAGGATTGTGAATTTAAAAATTATTCTAGTGATTCTAGTGATATCTGTCCATGCAATTTGACAATTTTCCAAACTGACCAGACGGAGATCCAGAGAAACAACATTAGATATACAATGAAATAATACACTGATTTGATGAATGAATTATACATGATGGAGTCCTGAAGGAGTAAGGTCACTGAAGCAGTCGATTTGAATTCTAAGTTTAATTTATTTTTGTTGGTGTCTCAAGGATTATTATTCTATCTTTTTTGTAATGTTTGTAAATAATTTTTATAGTAACGTTTGGTGTGGACCACAGGAAGACAGTCTCTACTACGGTGGAAACTAATGGGGATCCTTAAACAAACAAATAAACATTACAACTGCTGCAGATTTTATAGTCTTGTGTTTTCCAACACTCCAACGCGGTCAATTTAATCAGGTTATAGTGTGTACCTTGTTCAGAGGGGATGTAGCTCTCATCGTACTCCTCCTCAAGGATCAGCTGGTCTCCTATGAGAGCAGCCGCTGTCATGGTTACTGCAGAGAGAAGAGGAAAGCTGGTTCACAGAGCAAAGATCTGATGCTAACGTAGAATAACATGGTGAAGATGGAACCGCGCTCACTAAAATATCTTTAAGGCAGTCTCCCTCACCCCGCTGCGCTAATAATAGGATTACAGAATGAGATAAGTTCACATGTCGGCAAATAGAAAAACCAGCACCATATAAATAGGCAACCCGAGTCCAAACCGCCAGCTTTAGCAACTACAGAACAGCAACTTCGAAAGAAAACATTTTATGAGATATTGTATTGCGTAGAATTTGGAGTGTTGGAAGAGCTTCGATGTTAGCTTAACGTTAGCTCAGCAGGCTTAGTAGTTGAAGAAAAACAGGTTCGTAGCGGTCAGTTCACCTTCCTTACCTGAACCGCTTCTTCATCAGGACTTTCAACAGTTCCGAGAAGTTTCCAGCTCTTCGTGAAAGCCGTGGTATTATCAGAAAGCAATACTGGACGAACAGTTACGATGTAAACATCATCTCCATGGACGCTTTTCTTGTTTCCTGTGGCTCCGACTGGCTGAGCCACGTGACGCCTTCATGTAAACTCGGATATTGTGGTTTCACCAAGAAGGTCTGTGAATTTCCATATGTCAGTGTCAATGACTGGAATAACATAACAATAGATTCTGCTAAAAAAAAATTTAATCATATTTATATCAAAGAATATTACGCAAAATAACGTTTACTTGTCACATAGGAAGTATAGAAAATTGTTATGGGAATAAAGCATCCTTTTTTGTATTTTATAAACATGAAGGTAGATTTTCTTACACCCTTTAAAGTGGTCTTGATAAATTCCTCAAACCTGAAGTTTATTTATTTATTTATTTACACATGTGCGTAGTAATTTACTGAGTTACATTTATTTTAGTACATTTTTGGAAAAATTCATTTTTAGTTTTACTGCATCGTACTTTTGCTTTTACTAAAGTAATATTAGTATGAAGTACCATTACTCTAACTTGAGTACAATTTTGATACTCTATCCCGTATTCATGTTTATGCTCTTCCCACTGTGAGTAACTTCAATCATATTTTAATCAAAAATATGAAATGTTAACGTGAGACTTTTTGTTTGTACCTTGTTCAGATATTTAGTCTGCTGTGCCATTTGGGGGTAAAGAGAGGCTACAATAAAAACTAGATATTGCCACTGGAAGTACGTTAACTTGTTTTAGCATATACTGTATACACATTATCTACTGTAAGCAGTAGTTTTGCTGGTTTTATGCTGAAAAAATTTGATTTGGAAAAATGTTTCTTCTGCTTGAATTTGTTATTTTGTTAATATGTTATTTATCTGTATTGTTTTAATTTTAGTTTTTAAAACACCAAATTTGCACATTACTTTGCATTTTTTGCTTGTCTGATTCCATCTCCTTTAAATTTTTAATCAGATATTAAGATCAGTTTCTCAGAATATAGCCTTTTTGTGAAATACTTTCATTTTATTTGAGTTATTTTTGAAGTAGTGCTGCTCATACTTGAGTTTAATTTTAGCCACTCTTCCCAGCTCAGTTTATTTATAACTGTTATTCTAATAGTGTGCAATGTAGGCTGGAATATCATGAAATTTAAAGTGATGCAAACAATTTTTGTGGATATGAATTAACAGAAGAAAATCAAGTTAAATCAATTTGGAAGAACGTATACAGAAACATTTGTTTCTGGAAAGAAATGAGACAGGCATCTCTCAAAAGATAATAAATTATAAAAAAGAAGTACGAATTTTGAAAAAAAATAAAATAAAAATAAAGAAAGTCAATCGCTTTTTCATCTTTTGAGAGGTGCTTGTTTTCTTTCTTGTCAGAAAAGAACGTCTTGGATGATTGAAAAGAGTTACATCTAAATTTGCCTTAGGTATGAATGGTTCTAATCAAGTCAGTTTCTGGCTTTAAGAATACAGTATGATTCCCACTGATACAAAATAATTTTTATCATTATTATCAGCACAGCACTTGTCCACAGATAATGGCAAAATTGCGGCTTCAAATGTACAAACATTTTATGGTATTCCAAGATTTGACCACTAGAGGGCAGCCGAGAATATAAATTCAGAAGTGTGATAAAATGGGAATGGAATATGGATGGGTGGGTGGATGAACAAAAAGTTTTTGAAGCTCTTTATAAATGATAATTGACCCTGAAACTAAATTGTAAATGTAATTCTGCAAAAGGTAGTTAGTTTGTCTTAATGGGGTGCAAGTGATTTATTGCATTTAAAAATATATATTTCCTTGTTTTTATTACACTATTTCTGCTTTTGTGAACAGTAAATGCAAATATCCTCCTGAATCACAGTGGATGTAAAATGACAAGAAAAAATTCAGTGGTTTCCAAAAATCTGCTCCAACTTGCCCACATGCACGGGTGGACAGCAAATCATCCCTATCGTGTGTGTTTTATTTAAGTATCAGGGTGAATGGCCTCTTCATCTTGAGCAATGCTTTAGAATCACAAACAGGCCTTGAAACTTTGATGACCAACACCTACGCAAAGCACACAATCCCAGTGTGAGGTTGCACTTTGTAACACATTCATTTCTAAGCAAATTACATGATAGACGTTACGGTAAAACTGGTTTAGTAATGTCTCTATCGGAGTCGTCAGTCACCAGCGATTCCTTCATATTTCTACTGCAGGTCTGTTGCAGTTCTAAAATGTTGTTCTGGTGTTATGCATCATGTAGTGAGAAGCGCACTTTCCAAAAAGTTTCCCTTTTGTCTCTCCAGTTCTCAGAATAGTTTTCTAAAAGTGTTAGCTGCTGGCAAACTATGATTTTAATTAAAAACAGTTAGGCATGTAGTGATTTAACCATGTTTCTCTGGTCTTTCATGACCTTTCATGACTTTCTGGGTGAACTCTCTCAGCAATTGTGATAGACTGGCCACATCTTTGAGTGTCCAGCAAGCATGTTTTCTCCACTTGTGGATAATGCATTCTTATTGTAGTTTGCCAAAACCCCAGGAACAGCTTTGTAACTCTTTCCATACAAAAAATGTCATTGACAATGTTTTTAATCTGGTCTCTTGGATCTGTGGAACAGGAAAGACTTCAAACTTTGAAGAGTGAAATGTTCTAACGAGGTTATGATGTACCCATTTCAGTAAGTCCCAACGTTTACTGTCCATGTCAATAAACTCGATTATCTAAGGAACAGAATCTAGAACAGCAAATGGCACTAGAAACTCATAAACAGATAAGATAATGTTCCCTATCACTGATCAAAGAGCCAACTCACTGATTGCTGCTTTCCATAGAACTTGCCCAGGTATGTCCTCAATTTTCTTCGATTGCTTTTGTCAGCATACCACCATGTGAAAAAAGAAAGTAAACTCTCAGTACACAAGAACTAAAATCCTAACCAGATTGGATTGTCACTAATTTAATCTGGTTCAGATGCAAGTTTAAAGACATAAGTTGTCCTGCCAGCTTTTGTGATTATAGAAATGTTTCTTTTCTTAACAGAGGAGACTGACAGTAACTCTGGAGGAGCTTAAAAGATCAACAGCTCAGGTGGAAGTATCTTTCAGCTGGACAAAAAAAAAAAAAAAAACACTCCATAAATCTCTCCTATACAGATCAGAGGCAATTGTTGAAAGAAAACCACAAGAGTCATGCTTGCTGTTTGCCAAAAGTATTTTGGGATAAATAGTAAACAAACAAAAGAAGTAACTCCATGGAAAGCGCAAGATAAAATTAACTATAGATTGCCCTGAACCCACAAACCCCCACATTGAAACATGGAGGTGGCAGCTGTGCTTAGCAGAGACATGGAAGTTGGTCATAACTGACACGAAGATGCATGCCACTAAATACAGGGCAGAAGATAACCTGTGAGAGGTCGCCAATGACATTAGACCTGGGCAGAGTGGAAATCCAAAAACACAGCACATTTTAAGATTTGTATTTATTAGATTTCTTTTAACTGCCATGTACTGTTTCCTATCCATCTCCCTTCTCCTCTGGGCTGGATTAAAATTAATACTATAATTAAATTATGCATACTCATATGAACTTCATTCATTAAATAGGGGACAAAAGGAAGTGACTGCACTGGATTTTGTACAGAGGTATTAAAGTAAAGGGACTAAAAAGATATGACTTGTCACATATATGGGTTTTATTGATAAAAGCATGTGTCTACAGTATTTTCTGAAACTGCACAAGTAACTACTACTTTGTGCTGATCTATCACACAAAACTTCATTATTAAAATGTATCAAAGTTAATGTTTTAAATGTAACAAATATAAAAGGGTTAAAGATTATGAAACTGTTTTGTGGCCACTACACATCTAAAGTCTCTGAATGGAAGATCACCTTTTTATATCTGGATATTTTTAATAAAAGCTCTAGAAATGAAAAAAAACAAAAACATTTTGCTTAATATGTGCGATGAAGGGGTAAATGAGTTTATGATTAAATAATCATAAACCCATTTGTGACGCAACTCTTTTGCGTTTCCTTAACTCTGTTTGCCCCGGTTATCTGAGTTCAGGGTGGATTGTCTTGCTTTGCTGTCAAGCTTTCCAGCCCTCAGGACATTACAACCAACAGTGCTGCTCTGCTAGAGAGACTTTGTCACAAATGTCTGTATTAAAGAAGAAGTGACCTTAGCAGATGTGATATTGCAAAATCACACTATACAGTTAAAATGGCGTGGGTATAGCGATTTACAACGGTGTGTGCTTTGGAGAAAAATAAGTGCAAGCAAGTTGTTGCTTACAGCTGAGATAACCACCCCTGCTGGTCTGAGAGCAGCGCTCCACCAAGGATGCAGCTGGAACAATGACCTTTGACCCTCAGCTAGCACATGATCAAATGTTGGATTTTCTGATCAAATATTTAGCAAACCAATCGTTTAATCTGTTCATGGAAGTAGTTTGTATCAGGAGAAAAATGTATGTTCTAAACAAGATCTAATCAAAATCACAGAAGAATTGCTTTAAACAGATCAAAGTTTTCAAACCTTCTTCCACTTCTGACACATTAGGAGTTCAGCAACTCTTCTGCCAGCAACACTACCGACAGCAGTAATCTGCAGACACAGATCGGCCTGGAATGCTGAATCAATGCACAGCAATGCAAGTAGTCTCAAAGGTTATTGTTCCAGATAAGTTTCCTCTCTGACACAGCCTGTTTCACTCATGATACTTTTGCAACATACCAAACAAGTTTTCCAAGATGATAATAAAACACTTTCTGAGACACCAAGATACTTTGGTGAAATCTACAATATGTTAGAGCCTGCAAATGTCTTGCAAGGCTCAAGATTCAGAGTTACTTTTACAAGACCTCTAATCTCTTTTGCATGACCTACAAGGGTTTAGCAAAATTCTCAGTCAGCTGGATTGATTCTGAAAATGTTTTGGCAAAATGTCACAGAGCATTATGTTGCTTCTAAGAGACTATCTTTAAGATTAGTTTTTGTATGACTTTGCTAAAGTTTTGCAAGATTCAGAGTTACTCAAAAAATTGTATGATCCTGCAAAAGGTTAATGAAATCCCGAGCAACTTTTGAATGAGCCGATAAAGGTTTTTCAAGACTGTGCAAAAATCCACATTTTTTCTCTTATGTCCCTTTGTGCATTTACACTCCTTCAAGACCTGATGGCATTTTTTATAGTAGATGCAGAAAAACAACAGAGACAGAGAGATAGCAAAATGTGGTTTTCTTTTCAGATGAAGAAGATGGAAACATCTCGGCATTTCTGATTAGATAAAAAATAAATAAACTAAGTCTTTCCATGCAAATGTTTCCATGTGATCTGTCCTCACCTACCGTTGTCACAGTTTTCAGCTTGTCTGGAGCATTTTGTTAATCAGTTTCAGACAAATCACCACAGCTGATAACAGCATGGTGAAAGTTTCACGACAGGGAGGGAGGGAAAAGGGGGTCGACTCGTTGGCCTAGTTATCAAACTAGCTAGGCCTCTGTGAAATGTTGGTTCAATAATGCAATCAGGGGAAGAGATAGAAGACAGAGAACAGACAATCTATGAATTGCAAAGGTGACTTAAAATTAGGTCTAAACAACACCTGCTAACCAATTAGCTTACTGGAAAGAAGCAAATGATCAACAAATAAATTTAAAATATAGATTTGGGGAGAAACAGTTTGGCAAGAAACATTACTGAGTTATAAATCCATCAAAACTCATCATACCTTTAGTTTCTTAATCTCACAAACTACAGTAGAAGATAGTGACACTCATGTCACTCAAAATGGGCTTCAGACCTATTTAAATGGCAACATTATTATTTTCCAAACAGAATCTTATTTCAACTTGTAAAAGCTAGTTATTTAATGGAACCAAATAGTATTTAGCAGTATTTAGTTTTGTGCTATAACGATCAGTGTTGCATAAGACATACTGTGGAGATGTTGCAATAGAACAGAGGGAGAAGTCAGAGAAAAAACGATTTGAAAGAAACAGCATTCACAAAGACATGCATCGACCATATAGGCCTGACATTATGCATGAAAAGTAGTTCCAGTGCTTATGATTGATGATTATCCTGCAACTGGTTGCCATGCTGACACTACAGCTTCCACTCTGCAAGGATACCACTGCTAAAAACACTTGGCTGTTATTCACTTTCTTTTCCAGAAGTTTCATTTCAACCTCACAAGGTAGAGCTATCAGAATGCACTACACATGTACATGTATAATTATATAATGTGAACACTCCAAATCCACAAATCACATAAAGCCAGAGTGACAAAGTCCACAGGTGACAGGACAACAAACAACAGGGCAGAGTACACAACTCTTTGACCTATTAATCATCACGCAAACACACACACACACACACGCACACACCCACACACACCCCCGCGCACTCAACCAGTGACAAATTTTGTTATCTAAATGCTGAGATAATTCTGTTTTGATACTTTATACATGATATTGTTTGTGGGGTGGTGTGTGTGCTTTTGTGTTTGGTATCTTCAACACACAACTTTTTATTGAATGCTGTTGCATTTCAGAAAGCTGACGGTATCAAGTCCATGTGCTCTCTGTACTCGTCATTGTTTTACTTGGCAGCATTTTTAGAAGTACAACGAGTAAAAATAATGTGGCTTTCTGGCAAACACATTTGAATAACTTTTTCTGCTTGTGTGAAATTCTTTGTATTCACTCTTTTCCCCTACTCTTTCCTAGCCTCCTCCTCACCTTTCCAACATCTCCACTACTAAAGTTAAAAAAATATGTAATTAAAAGTGCTTAATAATCACACTTCCCTTATTATCCTAGGTTTCTTGGCTTAGTCTGCATAGTTTTGTTTTCATATGATATCTCAGACACAAGAAAAGCAGCAAAAAAAAAAAAAACTTCTTGGAAAGAATAAATTCTGTAAAAGTTACCATGTGTATGGAACAGTGATAATGTACAGTATTTAGGGCATATTTTGCCAGATCTGTTGACGTGTGTTCCTGATCTCCTAGCAGCATGTGACCGTTGAACCCTCAACCCGATCCCCCTGCTGAGGAAGACAGCTCAGGGGTGAGGTCCACCTCCACAGAGACACGCAGCCTTCACTGCTCCACTCCTCCTCTCTGCCCCCTCCTCTGCAAAGGACTCGTCCCTCATCCGGGGACTATAAAAACCCTGCTGTGGCTAGAGTTGTTCAGTCTCGTCACCAACTCCACCAGGTAAGGCAAGCAGCAACTGGGATAGGACTGTAATTTGGTCTTCAGGCTGGGGATCAGAAAACAAAAATCACAACTTTTTAAAATTTCCAAAATCTTGCAGTCTTGCTTTTCTGTGAGACCTCATCTACTGAATGAGAGGCTAAAACATACAATTGTGGAAAGATAAGTGTTTTCTTATGGTAGCATTAGGACTTTTCTTTCTTGTCATTACAGCTTCAGGTTGAAGCTGTTGGGTCTCAGGAGATATTACAGCTGATATTTCCATTTAAAGATGTCTCTAAACTCATTTATTCATCCGGATTGAGATCGTCTTCTAGCCCGGACAGCTGACTTGCTAAACCCTAAAACAAGATTATGAAACAGTTCGGATTTTATCGACTTAAACTGCTTTGCTAATCTACTCAGATTACACGTTGTCCCAATAGACAGCCATATGTTGGCTGCCAGCTAATTTAGGTCAGTTTGGGGATGAGTGTTTTGCAAAGCATTCTTAATTTTGAGACCTATAAATCTGCTTTAGGCAGATTTAACACTGCTGTAGTGGATACATTACCATATTCATTTGTGTATTTTCACCATTCCTCTTTAACATCCTGTGTGTTTTTTGACTTTAGACCACCACCATGAAATTCGTGGCTCTTGCTCTTGCAGTTCTCCTGGCAGTCGGTGAGTAGAAGACACATTCTTTCCTGAATCTGTGATGTCTCAGAAGATCTGTTGCACATGTTCAACTTTTTGTCTTCGCACCTCTCACCTCAGGCTCCCAAGCCGCTTCCCTGCAGGCTGATGCCCCCTCCCAGCTCGCCCATATCAGGGCTGCTGCGGATGTCTACATGACACAGGCAAAGGAAAGTGCCATCAAAGCTCTGGACCAGCTTGATGACACTCCATACCAGGAACTGAAGTAAGAAAATGTTTTAGTTGATGCCTCTCTCACGATTCCTTCAGTGCTGCAATTATTTAGTCATGAGCCCTTCAACCTTTGTATTGTTCCAGGGCTACCCTGGCTCAGCGCCTGGAGGATATCCACAACAACATTAAGCAGCTGCAGGCCCATGTGTCCCCTATGACTGACACTGTTGTTACCAGCATCTCTGATGCCACTGCTGATTTGCGTGCCTCTATTGCAGCTGACATTGAGGCTCTCAGAGTTGAACTAGAGCCCAAGCGTGCCAAGCTGAGGGAGGTCCTCGAAAAGCACTTGGAGGAGTACCGCACCCACTTGGAGCCCTACGTCAGAGAGTACCAAGCTAAGCAGAACGCTGAGATGGAGGCTCTGAGGGCCAAGATGGAGCCCGTTATGACGGAGCTGCGTCAGAAGGTAGCTACCAATGTGGATGAGACCAGAGCTGCCCTGATGCCCATTGTTGAGTCTGTGCGCACCAAGCTTGTCGAGCGCCTGGAGGCCCTGAAGGAGATGGCTACCCCTTATGTGGAAGAATACAAAGAGCAGCTGAGACAGGCCTACAGCCAGGCACAGGGCGTCAACGCTGAGCAGATCACTAGCCTGAGGGAGAAGCTGACTCCTCTTGGAGAGGAAATCAAGGAGAAGCTCCATGCCATGGTTACCATCATCAAAGACACCTTCAACAAAAACTAAATCCTCTGTATCTTTCTTTTAACTAACCTAACCTTGCTGTCTGTCTTAGATATATTGAAGCTGTCTCTATGTTCTTTCTTCCCCCTCACAAACAGACCACCTCAGAAGTGAAGCAAGTGTCTAACTTATGAACAAAAATGGCGGAACTTCCTTCCCTCCGAGCACGCAATTTCATGCATAAATGCAAGCATGCACACAAAGACACATACACACCTAGCACACGTCTTCATCTTTACATGCCATTTGCTAACATATTGTGTATGAAGTGTTTGTGAATTACCACACAGGTTTGAATCTCTGTGTAACTATGGTAACTGTGCTTTGATGAAAAATACAGCTCAATAAACATCTGACTGTTTATACAACTGTGTTCTCTGGAGTCATTTTCCTTTAAACTGCTTGTTAAAAATACATCACACTAACCTTTTCAGCCCCTCAAGGCAAAAGGGGCAAGATCAGGATTTTAACAGGTCAACATTGATCACCAAGACCACCTGAAAAGAACAATATTAAAACAATCAGTTGTAGTTAAGACTGCCATTCAGCTGCATATGAGGTGTTCCTGTCTGCTGTATTAAAAGCAATGATTAATGAGTCGCTCAGAGAGGGAACCGGCCTATTGACAAACCAGAATCATGCTGTGATTAATTAGGGGAAAGTCTTTACAGCTTGGGATCCCTCAGGCTGGAACAATCAACACCGTCCCATCGAAGTGCCACATGAAGCTAAACGTGGAAGCAAAAGCCTCTCAAGCAGAATCGTATTGTTAAAGTCCTGCAAACTACTTATCACGTTTTCTGTGACGTTTATTTAAATTAGCAATACAAGCTTGCTCTAGTCATGCTAACTGGTATGGTGGAATTCAACCTTTAAGGAAAACCAGAACTTTAAGGTAGACATCTTGTGTAAGTGAATCTCCAATTAACATGGTGTTGAAAATCTGGCCCTATGAATAATAAAAACAGATTGTTTCTGTTCTCATCTGTTCACACCAAGTAACATCAAACTGTTATGTGCAAAATGTTAATCCAACTTGGGCTTCAGGCTACAAGTCACAATGAGATCTTTGCTTCTTCCCAAAGAATTGCATTCAGGTCTTCACCGCTCTTGCAGCTGAATGCAACGAAGTGCTTCCAGCTTTGATTAGTTGGTGTCAATGCCGCTATGAGTATTATAATGGATGAGGCCAGCTTTGAGGTCCCCAGTGAGAGTTCTGTGCTCTATAAAACCACGCTGTTCCCCCAGCCACAAACGACCACTCAGAAAACCTGATTGTACACATCTACAGAAACCGGAGGGAGAAAACTTTTACAGGCTGCTACTTTTATGTTACACACTAAACTTGTGGGTTTAACTCACTGCTGGGCAGCAGCTAGCAGCCAGATTTGCAAAAACTAATAGGAGTGAACAGACACATTAGTAGACACTTGTAGACACCGAAAGGATGAACGGTAAGTTTTTTCTACGTATTGTACTGATGACATGATCTGTGCTCATTATTTTACACTCAGCTCCCCACTTCACCAGGGACAAACTGGTGAAGTGGGGAGCTGACCTTGAGCTGCTTGGAGAATTTGGAAAAATGTAACAATGTACATGGATGTTTGCCTTTTTTTCCTCTTAGGTCTTGCACTGTCCCAGAGCTGTGAACTTTCATTGCCTGGCTGCACAGATGGAGGGGCACTATTCATCACCAAGGCCCCCCAAGTCTGTGGGGTCAGAGTTCAACTTGAGATGCAGGCACTGTGGCGGCAGTTTGACCAGCTGGGCACAGAAATGATAGTTACAAAATCTGGAAGGTGACAAATGCTTCATACAACATCTTGTAGTGTGTTCTGTAGTTAGACTGTCCCAGTAGCTGAAACTGTCTAACTACAAAACAGCCTACACTATGTTCATCCACTAGCTCTCTTTGCTGTGGTTTTTTTGTATTGTCTAATGTGTTTCTTTATCTATTTGTTCCTTTATATTCATAACACGGTAGGAGGATGTTTCCAACATTTCAGGTGAGAATCTCTGGAATGGATCCTTCAGCCGAGTATGTACTGCTCATGGACTTCATCCCTGTCGATGACAAGAGATACAGGTTAATCAATATTGATTTAATTCATAAATATGAAGACTGTTGCAGATTGAGCTTCCTTTATTTTTACACTATATTGAAAGTTTTGATTAATTAAAAAAGAAGCTCAAGACATTCTAATTCAAATATGTTCTGTTTATAATATTTCTGTTTGTTTTTAATAAGGTCTATAGTTTAACGTACTCTATATCTTTTTAATTATGCTTTAATTTAATTATGTTTTACTGTTTATACTCTATCTGTGTAAGGTGGTATATAAATTAACTTTGCCTAGATTTCACTACAGAAAAACTAACTTAACATGTTGATCATCTGCATCCTTAAATTCATATCAATGAAAAAAGGAAATAATAATGTGTGTGTTTCAGATATGCATTCCACAACTCCTCATGGTTGGTAGCAGGGCGAGCGGATGTTGCAGCCCCGAGCAGGATGCATTTCCACCCAGACTCACCGGCCCCCGGAGCCCAGTGGATGAAGCAGACAGTGTCGTTTGACACTCTCAAGCTCACCAACAACCTGCTGGATGACAACGGACATGTCAGTTGGATGTTCTTATTGCTTTTTACTCCATGCATTAATGACATGAAATGTCATTAACATGCCGCTGAAATGTTTATTTAAACTGACTCTTTGTTTTCTCCTGCTTTCTGTTTGTAAGATGATTCTGAACTCCATGCACCGTTATCAGCCACGCTTCCATGTAGTGTATGTGGACCCAGCACCCAACAGTCATTTAAACGCCTACAAGAACTTTTGCTCTTTCTCCTTCCCTGAGACACGGTTCTTGGCTGTCACCGCCTATCAGAATCACAGGGTAAGAACTGGACCTTCAGTAGCCTAAATACTGAATGGGCCCAACCATTCCCATATAGATGAAGTAAATGATTTAAGAGAAAAGAAAATGTTCAATATTAGAATTTTTCTATTCTTTTAGATAACTCAGTTGAAAATTGCAAGCAACCCATTTGCTAAAGGCTTCAGGACCACAGACCCACAGGCATGGTGAGTGTCCGCCCTAAATTCAGCTTTTGTCCTTGACTAGCAGCAGAATCCTAACATGATCGTCTTTTTCCACTGTTATCAGCTGCTAAATGATAAGGCTGCAGGCCTGATCACAGCTAATCTTTCACCTTTGTTCTGTCTTTCATTCGTACAGTCTCCCATGTCAGGGAGGGGTTTGCTTCAGATACAGTAGATTGATCACAAATGTGTGTAAAGGCACGTATACAGCTTTCTAGAAAGGACTGCGTAATTGCATGTAACAGCTGTGTTCTTACATTTGCATGCAGGGAAAGTACTGCAAGCTCCCTTGCAGTATCCTGTCCACCAGATGGCGGTACAGAGCCCCTCGTCATTAAACCTAAAGATCAGGGTCGTTTAAAGCCTTCACCCAGTGAGTATTTTACAACATATTACTTTTCAGCTCAGTGCAGAGTTGAATTATTTAAAGTCGTATGATTCATCTAGCAGTACTAAGACTCTTAGTTATAATTTACTAGTCTTATTGTGTTTGCACAACTTTACTGATTTTGAATAACATCTTTGCTGTTGCAGTTTAGAGTCTGTATTTTTAATTCTCAAATGAACATACACATTGTGTACATTTTTAAATTTACCTTCTCAGTTGCACATTCCTTTGGACCAGAGTATTTTTTTTTTTTAATATATAGTTTCACGGTATTTAAGTTGAAATTTTGTCCTTACATTACAGCATTTTTTCTTCTTTATTTGTTTTAATACATTGCATACTTCTATCTTTGTGTGAATCTACTTGCTGTGGTTGCCTCTGGCAATTTCTGTGCTGCTGTTGCACAGAAATTTCCCAGCTGTGGGACAATAAAGAATATTTCTATCGCAAGTTATAAAGCCTTGTTAATAAATGTCTGTTTGCTCAAGAATTGTAATTAACATACAAAATATTGAACAACAAAACAGGGCTAAACAGAACCCATTTAAGCATTTTTCTCTTCATTTACAGGACAGACCAGTTCATCCTCTGTGCTGCTACAGGAGTGTGAGCTGCCTTACCAAAAGGAGGACTCTGTGGAAGTCACCATGGAGAGCAAAGATGGGAACAGTTTAACAACATCTGCACATTTCCTCCATATCCCTGTGTACTGGGATTGCACTGGATCATCTCACTAGAAAGTCAACCTGTTGCAAAGCAAGCAAACAAAAAACAATTGTTCCAATTAGCCCCTTAACATCTGGCTTCTTTCCTTCTTAAATTTATGGATATAGTATACTTGCGGTAGTTGTATTTACTGGCCTCCATGACAGACCCTTTAAATTACTTATTAAATCCTTTGAAAACAGGATGTCAAGGGTGGCATTGTGACATACATTATTAATGATGTCACTGAAAGGAGACATGTTACTCAGGAGCCACAGAACAGAGGTTTACTTCATAATAACAATGACATTAAAACAGACATTAAAATCAGCTAATACAGTGCTTCTCAAGAGTATCCCACCTCTTAAATTACAACTTTTTTGTTATGTTAAAAACAGGGATTGCCATAAATGATTCCAAATGCCTTTCCACACCTAATTTATTATTATTATTTTTTAAGTGAGAAAGAAACAAAACAAGAAACAAATCTATTAAAAATGTAGGAATGAGTAAATAAATAAAGGCACAATATCATGGTTGTAAATGTGTACATCCTGAAACTGAACTGTTGCTGAAGCACCTTTTGATTCAGTTTCACATTATGTCATCTCTTGTCCAAATTAACTCTGGACTTTGACTAGGCCAATTCAAAGCTTTTATTTTCCTTTCCTAAATTGTTACTTTGTTGATTTGGATATATGTTTATGCTCACAGCAATGCTAAAAACTAAAGCTTTATAGCAGACACCTGAAGGTTTTGGGCTAAACCTGACCAGTATTTTGGCCAAAGCCTGACTGAAACTGTTTTCATCCATCCTGATGAAAGATTTCTGTTCCATCTGAATAAAAAGTAACCAGAGCATGTTACTACCCTGCATATTTCACCGCAGGGTAGCGAAGTGTTATTTTGGTGAAGTGCTGTGTTGTTTTTTCAGGACCCCATGACACATTCTCTACAGTTTCTCTACAATTTTTGCTAATTCCATATTTTTCCTTGAGTCTGTGTATCTAAATCAAAATAACAACATATAAATATTCTGGATTACTATACTGTATTAAATTTTTTATTTATTTTTAGGTTTAATTTATCAGTAAAGGGCTGACACCAAGTTCATTTAAATTATGCTCGTCATCACTGTGAGAGGAGAAAGACATCAGTATTAATATGTGTGTGTAATAAAAACAATAACAACAATAAAAACAATTAACGTATGCATATACGTATGCCGCCCTGATTTTGCTAATAAGTATGTCATAATAATATTAAATATGAAATATGTATTCCTTTAAAACTATAGAGAGGATGAAAGAGAATGGGGAAATCCTTTGAAGCCAAAGAAGTAAGGCTAAGAACTTCATTACCCATGATGCCGCTCTTCTCTGGACGTTTCTTGGAAGGGAGGGGAGAACTGAAAAACGATTTTGCTTTCAAAATAAAATACAACAAATGTTCAACAATTTTTTTATTTTTACAATGTTACAGTGTAGCAGTTTAGATATTTCATTTGTTAATGGAAAAGTGGAATTATTGCCAATATGTTTTATTGGGTATTGGATCAGCAGCCAATAATAGCTAAATATATTTTTTCCTCCTGTTTGCCATATTTTTGGGGTCTATTCATTGTCTATTGTATGGGCCAATAGACATAATTTAATATGGGGACAATCTGACTATCATCCCTCACCACAATACAGCTAATAATCCTCTGTCATCCATATTTGTGCAATAAATATCTAATGTTGTGTGTATTATGTCTTAAAAACTCTGAAAAATAAACACATGTAGCAAACAAACTGACACGGTTATTGCAGGTACCACTTAATCTGTGTTTCTTCCCGTAGCTGTTATTCCCTGTCACAACCAAACCAACATGCAACTTATTGGATAAAACCCCAAAAAAGAAGAAATTATTTGATCATTCATCTAGTTTCACATAAAGATATCCCTGATCACACATCTCAGTCAAGGCTTGCCCAGCCCTGCACTTTTCTCAGCCGAAATGGTCCTACTATCTAGGCAGGACTGAAATGTTTGAGTTTTATGAACAGGATAACGGTTTCATAAACCTAATTTTTTATTAGAAATAATTTCTGTTTAGTTTAGAATTACATAGCTGAAATATATGACCGATCTAAGCATAGCTGCAATTTGGAATCGGAGATGGTCAAATGCAAGCAAGGTAAAAACACTGACAGTATCATACCAATGTCATTAACCAATATTTTCTTAAAGGCTGTTGCTCTGTGCATGCCACATCAGGTAAAACACTCAGGGATATAAATAAGTAGATAGTGCATAGTGGCATCCTTTGAAGCCGGCCATCAGTGCAAAAGCCTAGAATATGAAAGTTGTCTACTAAATAATTTTGATATACTACTGGTACTCTGTGAGAGAACAGCGAGGAGTTTATTTTAAAAAGTCCTCCAGGAAACAGTTTGGATTTGCAGTTTAACTTGGCATCATTGACGCCTGCCCCTTCGCAGATCTGAAGGATGCGACGGAGTAGATGGAGGCGGAGGAGGAGGAGGTGAAAGACTGGAAGGCGGAGAACAGCATGAACTGGACGGAAAATAGGGAGGATGCGGATTACGGTAGCCTACCGGTCAGCCTGCCTTCTGGTGATGCTTTCGGTGGTTTAGTACGAAGATGTTCGGGTAAAGAGACCCAGGCCTGCGGCTTGTCGTCACACGGAGCAAGAGCTGGTGATTTATGCGTCGCCTCAAATTGACACCGAGCAAGCCTGAGCTTTAATTGAGAGGACGATTTGATGTCTACCGTAGGGTTAGTGTGTAGTCTATTAGAATGACTGAATTAATTTAACACTAAAATCAGTGAAATAACATTGAACCTCGTGCCTTTTAGCGTTGTGGGTCAACTGCCATAATGGTTTTAGCCGTCGTTTTAGCATCATCCCCTCTTGACCCATTCTCCCGTGCTGCTTCGCTCTGGATGTCAAGCTGAAAGCTGCGCCGCAAAGTCAAAGCCAAACATCAGAAATAAAACTGAGCCGTGGTTAAACATGAAGGGGTCAAGGCTGCAGCCGCGCTGCTTGACGGCACTATTCATATGGACGACTCTGTGTCTGCACAGCAGCGGGCAACCCGCACCTGACTCCTCGGGCCTGCCTGGAGCCATCCGCGTGCCACTGCGGCAAGGCGCTCGCGCCGAGCAATCACCGCCGCTGCCACCTGCCGCCGAATCGAAACGGGGACGCGGCACCGCGAGCGAATCTCCTGCGCGCAGGCGGAGAGGAGCGGCAGAGGGCGGTGTCAGCTTTGTGGACATGATCGACAACCTGCGTGGGAAATCCGGTCAGGGATACTACGTGGAGATGGCTGTGGGCTCTCCTCCGCAGAAGGTAAAAAAAATGTCTGCTGCATGACCACTTATTGTCATATCACACATGTCACTAAATGTCATACAGGTGCACAACGATATAAATACATTTACCTATGGTTTGTAAAACACAACAACAAAACAAGCAAAAAGCATTGACTTTATTCGTTGTGACTTTTAGTGTGTGGACTGATCACTGTTAAGTTTTGTACAATACTGTATATTATGATATAATTCCAGGAATGTTTCTTTAGTTAATCATATTTAATAAAATAGTTTTTATTTGTCATAGTGATGGTTATAATAATAACATAAGATGTTGTATTAATGCTAATTATGTTTTAGCTGCGCAAAAAGCTTTAAAATAAATTAGTAAAATATAAATATAAATAAAATAAATTACTATAATAAATTATAGTATTAATCAATTATTCTCTTGATTATTCTGATGATTAATCGATAAAAAATGGCACATTCTACAGATTTTTTATTTAACCACTTAAGCTTATTTTATACAATATTAGAAACACATTAAACATGCAAAGAAGACAGAACAAAACAATTCAATTTCTTTTCAAGTATGTAAAAACAATTACCTGCCTCAAGTGCAAAGAACCTGCATCTAAAAGATATTCTAACATCAACATGTGAAACGCTCAGCCCTTTCTGTTTGATGTAACATCAATACATTGTAGGGCTAATCTGTTGATTATTTTTTTTGACTAATTGATTATTTGAAAAAGGTGCCTAATAGGATATTTTCTTAAAGAATCCAGGTCCCATCAGGAGTTCTGGGTTGGACATTGTTAAAATGTAAAATGTACATATTCTTTTTGTACAGTTTTGGCTTAGCTACTGCTCTGATTAAATTGTCCTTTCAGCAAATGGCCTTTTTGTGTCCGTATACTTTAATTAATGACAATTAGCAATTATTTCAACAACCCAATCATTAATATTAATCCAACTAATCGCTTCAGCCCTGGAAAAACTAAACTCTCCCTAATCGCTTGTTGCAATTTAAGATCATAAAGGGGAATTACTGCAAACTTACATCATTCTGCAACAAGCTTTAAAGTTGATTATTCTAATTTTATCGCAGCATTTTAAAAGTCCTTCAAATGTACCTTCTGATTGTCCACGTCTGTGGGTTGGCCCTGCCATGGCAG
This sequence comes from Xiphophorus hellerii, assembly GCF_003331165.1. NCBI lineage: Eukaryota > Metazoa > Chordata > Actinopteri > Cyprinodontiformes > Poeciliidae > Xiphophorus > Xiphophorus hellerii. Next base: position 12,750,946 of record NC_045689.1, on the reverse strand, counting down.
GTGGCCTGTGTGTGAAAGTATCTGAAAAGAGACAGACAGATAATGGGACCATTAATTCTGCAGAGCAAGGACTGCCAGCTGGGCGCAGCTGCAGTGCACAGGCTGGCACACAGAGGGTGACGGCAAAGGAAAGGAGAGTCAGACAAAGATGAGTCGCCTTAGGGAGGATAAAATGAATGAATGAAAGCTGAGGAAGGAAGAAAAGAAAATGAGCAAGAAGATCGAGGCGAAGAGCGGTAGAGATGAAAGAAGGAAAAAGGAAGTGGATGATGGGTGTAGGAAGAAAAAAATGTGACAGACGATTGATGTGGGGAGTCAGACTGGGTAGTCACTGGAGAGAAAGAAGCTAACTGTAGCGAGAGAGGCTGAGCAAGACAGAAGGCTTTAAAGTCCTCAGTGTAGGTGACACTCTGAAAGACTCAAAGCTTTCAGAAAATGTAGAAGACCGATCTGTGGGGTAAAAGTCCCAATTTTCAGGACATTTTTTAATCCAAATCTTTATAAACTTTTAACTTTCCATCAATTATTCACTTTAGAAGTCAAGAGGACGTTGCACTGCGTATGTGTGAGTAAAGAAAGCCTTATTTTACCACTTGAAAACAAAGACAACATGATTACAGGACTGAAATGTAAACCTATCTTTACCACCTCATGCTGTATTAGCAATTATTCTGATTAAAGTTTGTTCCCAAGAGAGGATAGACCGTTACCTTATCTTGAAAGAATACAAGCATTTTCAACTCCAACATCAACATTGGCAGACAGACTTTAAAACTCAAAAGAATAGAAGTGAGCACTTCGGCTGTAAAATATTCCTCCTTTTTATTATCTGCTAAAAATCTTGCTCTCGCTTACTTTGAGCAGTAGAATTGCTTTGAGAATGTAGTTTTCTTTTAGACAGTTTCTACAACTCTATACTGCCTTTGGCTTCTTTCCTTAACATGATTGAAAATAGCCAACTTTGAGTATTATTCCCCCAGCACCACCTTCCACACCAAAGAGTGTTGTTAGCACTCATGAATGCTCTCATTTTTTGTTCACTGACTGAAAAAATGTCAGATTTTGGAGCTTCAGACCAGCCAGTCAATCTCACCTGCTGATTTTCGTCAGCAGGTGATTTCTTTGTGCATCTCCACAAACAGACTTACTAAAGCTTCTCTTAAACCCCATATATTTTCTAGTAAAGTTAATTTTGAGACCATGTCATCTAGGCAAAATGTAATGGGGTTTTTTTACCCCTCCAGGGGGTCTTTTGTGGGCTCTAGTGTCCCTTATATGAAAGAACAATCCTCCTATATTGTTCAATTTTTGTACTGCTGGAGACTTTTAAATTATAAACAGGGTAGTGTAGGCATATGGGACTCAAGGAAAAGCCATGCCTTAACACCCATTATATTATGTGGTGTGAATATTCTTATTTGAAATTAAATGTCTCCAAAACCCAAAGATATGTGCATAGACGTTAGAAAGAAGTCCAGCACTTTTAATTCTCATTAAAGGTGAACTTGTCATTGACAAGAAGCTGAAATTTAGTGAACATTTGGATGAGGTCAATAAAAAATATAATCAAACACTTCACTTCCTCCACAAATTAATTAAATTTAGAGTGTGTAAAAAGTTGAAGACCATTTTATATAATTGAATAAAATTAATCATCGACAGATGATTAAAATTTGATCATCAACGGATCAAACTTTTGTCACCTGAATATCATTAGGAGAACATGATCAAACAAATTGTAAAAGTGGCCAGGGAAATTGCGAGTTACATTAACTGATTTAATAGAACCTTTTTTTAAAGAGTCATACAAAAGGCGGAAGACATTCTCCATTCTCCAAATCTGCCAATCATTGGTGAATTAAAGAGATTGAGGCAGCCCAAATCAAGAACCAATCAACAGATGAAAAAACTCTTCTATTAGCCTGGCCATTATTCAGATAAAGTTTAAAAATAACCAGGCCTGATCTTGTAATTAAGTCTATTTTATTGATATTTTATATTAATATTTCATAGACTTTATACTGTTTTGCCAATGTCATGTGATTGTTTCTGTGTTTTTTGGGGGTTTTTTCACTTTGCTGCAAGGAAAATCTCCCTAAGGGGACAATAATCAAGTAATGCTAATACACTGTGCATGTAACTAATTCTAAGAATAAGACGTTGTTGTAAGAGCAAGATGAAATATCCTCATAATGAGGAGTTGGGAGAGGGGTGAGGGGTGGCAAAAGCTAGAGGCGGGGGTGGCAAATATAAAGGCTGGAACAAAAAGGATCAGGAAGACAGGCCTTGGGGGGAGAGTGCAGGGAAAGGTCTCAGCGTGTCAGGATGCAGCCTTCAGTGTTGGTGTCCTGCTGAGCTCTAAATGTTGTGGTGAAAGAGACAGCTCTACCCTGGACAGTCAGCACATTTCTGTTCAAGAGATTAAAGACACAAAGTTCAGAATTAGGACAAACTCTGGTAATGTTTGAGGAGACAGTTTTATGCGGATTATGCTTGTGGATGGTACAGCGTGTCTAGGCGTGCGGGTGTGTGTGTGTGTGAGAAAGAGAAGAAGGTAGACAGCGTCAGGATTTATTCTAGGCTGTCAGGGCTGGCCCTTGAGACAATAGCACTTCTCTAGGTATTTTAAGAGCCAATCCATTATTGAGCAGCTTGCTTTAGCTCTGCGGCTGGCTCTCTGGGTGTTTCTGTGCTACTGTGCCTTTCCTCACTACCAACATCCTGCTCTTTTCTTTCAATCTGCAATTCCTGAAAGCGACCTGTGAAACATCCAGGCATGAATAAAGCAATGCCGTGTTGTATATTTTCTGCTTTGGCGAGCGTCTGTCTGTTTGCTCCATTCACACATTCGCTGACTGTTTTGACTGACGGCGCAAAATATGATACTCTCTTAGAGATGCAGAAGAGGAGGAAATGGCAGAGAGGGGGGGGGGAGTAGAATACGCAACTTGAGAGGCAGGGAGGGTTTGAGGGGGAGACGGAGATGGGACAGACAAGGACATCTGGGCCAGAGAGAAAGAACTGCCTGGCATTACAACAGAGTCCCTGCCCATTGCACAGTAACATGATTTCTCTGTTTTCTTTAGTTGAATATCCTGGTAGACACGGGAAGCAGCAACTTTGCTGTTGGGGCAGCCGCGCATCCCTTCCTGCGCAGATACTACCATCGTTCACTGTGAGTTGTCACTCAGTCGCTACTCACAGGACCTTGCAGAAAGTATTCACATCTCTTCACATTTTACCATCTTCCAGTCATACGCTTAATTTTATTTTACATAATAGACAAACACAAAGTGGTGCATAGATATTAACTTAAAAAAAGCAACAACCCAATTTTTAATATTTGGCTTGCATTTGTATTCAACCCCCTTTACTCTGACATCCCTAAATAAAATTCTTACATTTTGAAACCCTTTCCATTCCACTTTACAGTTATGTGCCACTTTGTGTTCCTTTTTCCACTTAAAGTCTCAATGAAATGTTTGTTATAATGTGGAAAACTTAGAGATGTTTGAATATTTTTGTAAGACTCTGTGAACAAGTAAACGCTTGTTTACAGAAATAATTGACTGTATTCTCTTGTGTTGGTGTACAGCTCTAGTTCATACCGAGACCTGGGCAGGAGTGTGTACGTTCCCTATACTCAGGGCCGCTGGGAGGGGGAGCTGGGCACCGACTTGGTCTCTGTGCCACACGGCCCCAATGCCACGCTGCGTGCCAACGTCGCCGCAATAACCCAGTCAGACCGCTTCTTCATCAACGGATCAAACTGGGAAGGAATCCTGGGGCTGGCCTATGCCGATATAGCTCGAGTGAGTTTTTACGACTTAATTTTATCAATGCCTGGGAAAAATTTCAGTTTCAAGCTGCGAGGGAGAAACTCTGTTGCTCACAGTTACATTAATTGAAACAAACCTGAAGTTAATTTCTTGGCAGTTGCGCTATTGTGGGTAATAAAAAATTAGCCCTTAGAGATTACTTAGCAAAGATTTGCATTGGCATTTAATCCAAGGAATAGAAGAAGGCATGCAAATTTCTAATTCTCTATTTTTAGCTGAACTGTCAAGTCAAAATTGGCTTCTAGGCAGCAGCAACTTGAAGAGTAATGTCAAATTACTAACATTTACATTTTTAGAATAACATCACCAGCCTACCTGAAGGTAAATATTACCTCTGGTGTTCCCAGTTTCATTAATAGTGTTTATCCATTTGTTCTCTGCTGGTTCTAATGAGCTGAATTGATGAAAATGTGTTTCACTGCTAATAACAATATTATTCATTAATATGTTCATACAATAACCCTTAGGATACCTCAGAACAGGACGATTCTGTGTTTTTCATGACCAGTTGGAGTCGTGCACAGATTATCCTGCCATCATTCAACCCTATCTATTCTGAGTCAAACTAACAATATAAATGGCTGTTTTATATCAAAAAGATGAATTATTTTCCCTGACTGCTGTATGCGTGCATGTCAACATGGGCCCAGCTAAAGCATTTCTTATACACATTCAGACCTGATAATGGAGAATGTTTGTCTCTTCTCACTTTTAATTTGTCTTCAATAGTCTCTTCTTTGCTTTAAATATAACACTAGAAACTAAAAGCACAACATCAATACAAATCTAATAAGAGCTTCCAGGTGGGTTTGCAGAGGAGTGAACCTATTGTTTAATGCATACTGTTCCTAACCTAATATATAAGTGTAGCAGAAGTCACAGCATAGATTTTGTCTTTAATTTACTCTTTTCTGTCAGCTAATATACTTAAAGACTTCATTAAAGAGGAACGCCAACCTTGCAATTCTTAAAATTTGGCCACAGCTACAAATGTTGTCCTAATGAGTCACTATTAATTCAGACGTTCAGACCCATTTAGCTTTCTGATGAGTGAAGCAGGAAACTATGTAAATGAGAGAAGCTTCTTTGGGAATTGACCCATAATGAACTACGGTTCTGGTGAGCAAAGACAGAGAGAGACTAATTAAGCAGTCTGCAACTTAAAAAAAGTTCATGCTGTAAATACTGTATGATGATAATAGCTGTGTGCTAATTGATGAATATTCTCACAACTTAAATATTTTTAAACTTGTGAATTAGAAATGAATGGACAAATTTTAATTTATGTTAGAGCTCTGAACTTGGTTCAGTAAGTTCAGGCTGGGGACTATAACTACAGCATCCTCTTCATGAGACTGTTTTACAACAACAGTGTCTTCATTTAGAGGCTTCTTCTGATCCACTGTAATACAGACTGCTACAGGAGATTCCTCCTGCCATCAGCCCCTACAACAACTCTTTCAAGAAAACTGTAAATATGCGTTACATTTAACTTTTCTTTGGCTTTAATAAAGTAGTTTTGAATCTTAATTTAATTGATTTAGTTTAAGCCCAGCACTCTCCCAGTTCTGTTAATGTGCTACCAAGGTGTTTATATTCTCAAGTTCAAATATTGTGTCATTAACTAGCATTGATAAATCTGACTTTAATAACAGCAAGGAAGAATTTCCTCAGAGGAAGAAATTGTACTCTGAATAGATTGATTCAATCCAACTGCAAATTACTAATCAGCTTCTGAAGCCAACAAATATTTTTTTGTGCACAGATACATTTCTGCATTTTGGGATTATAATCTGAGGGTTTCGTGTTGTATTTTTCAACGGTCAAAATACAAGTGTGAAACATGGTGGTGGTAGTATCATAGTATGAGCCTGTATTTGATCAAGGATTATGTACTGTTATTGATGAATCAGTAAATGAAAGATTAAACAAGTCCATAAAGAAAGAAAAATACCTTTTTCAGCTTTATTCATGAAAACTGAAAAATTTAATGATGTCACAAACTGGGAAGCTGGTCTGATCATTTTTCAGCTGGAGAGTCAAGAGGAGCTAAATGAAGAGCAATAAGAAGCTGATGTTTTTGTCTGTCAATCAGCTTTTCCAACAACAGCACTTCTCTCTCTGTCTTCCAGCCGGACGAGACGCTGGAGCCTTTCTTCGACTCTTTGGTTCGTCAGACCTCTGTCCCCAACCTCTTCTCCCTCCAGCTGTGCGGTGCAGGCTTCACCCAGAACCAGTCGCTGGGCAGCTCCACAGTTGGCGGCAGCATGGTGACTCACATACAAACGCAAACTGTGATGTTTTGTTTTTGTTAAGCGCTGGATTCATTTAGTTTTTCCTGCGTTTTTTAGATCATCGGTGGAGTGGACTCATCACTGTACGTCGGAGAGCTTTGGTACACTCCCATCCGCAGGGAGTGGTACTACGAGGTCATTATTGTTCGGATTGAGGTGAACGGACAGGATCTTAACATGGACTGTAAAGAGGTACAGTTTTATCAGAGATAAATAATTTGAAATGATCATTTTTCTTCTAAAAAGTCAGGTAACAAACATGCAACATGTATGCTCTGCAGTACAATTATGATAAGAGCATTGTGGACAGTGGAACCACCAACCTTCGACTTCCAAGGAAAGTCTTCCAGGCTGCAGTGAAGGCTATTGAAGCTGCCTCTTCAGTGAGTCCTTTGCATGTGATACATATGCTTGCAATCTTGATTTTCCTTTCATTATAGTTTGACTGAAATCTCTTTATAAAAATAAAATGACCCAAAATAGCTCAAATTCCTTATTTTTCTTTTTTTTCACTGGACAACAAATAAACATCTTTGTGCAGACGGAGCAGTTTCCCTCTGGGTTCTGGCTCGGGGAGCAGCTGGTTTGCTGGCAGGCTGGAACTACACCCTGGCACATCTTCCCAGTGATCTCCCTCTACCTGATGAGTGAAAACCGCAACCAGTCCTTCAGAATCTCCATCCTGCCCCAGGTAGCAGCGCTCTCGGGTTCTGGATGTGAATTTATTCACGCAGAACAGAAACCGACCGACCTTGTGTTGCTATCGATGTTACATGAAGATCAGTCCTGAGTAAATGATTTGAAACTGCCCAAGTTTGGCTCCTGGATTTAAGATTCAAGGAAAACATTTAACACCTCCTGTATTAAACATTGCTGTGTGTCTGCATTAAAGCAGAAACTTTATTCACATTAAGACTCTCAACACTTGAAGATTTTCTTTTATGGTAATCCTTTTAAATGAAGGCTTTTTCAAAAGCGCTTCTTGTGCGATCAGAAGCAATTGAAAGTTATTAAAACTCTTCAAAGTGGCTTGTTGTGGCCTCAGTAGTCAAATCTGTGGGTGGTTTGTGACCTTCGTGCTACAGCATGAAGCATCATAACGTTTCTATTGCAACTTCTGCCTCAGGTAAAATCCACACCTGAGATATACAAATAAACACATCAACTGATTGTGTGGTAGTTTAAAGAACAGAATCACAGTAATGTGCAGAAGTCATTTCCCTCTAGTGGACAGTTACGCCATTACATCTTTAGGTTTTTCTCCTCTGCTTCTTGTTCATCACAGTTTTAAATCTGAAAATTGTGTCTGAAATCGAAGCGAAACTATTTTTAACTGCCTGAAAGTTTCCAAAGTGTTCATTCACTTAAAAGAAATAGAATGTTGAGCTGAGGAAGACAGGAAAAAAAAAAAGTTCTCATCTCGTGGGAAACATAAAAATCTGTAAGCTGAGAGCGAAAAGATGATGTGGCATTACGATCCCACACCTCTATGATTGAGCTCATAACTTCGGGGAAGGCTCACAAGTGTTCCCTGTTTTCTCAATCTAGAAAACAGGAAGCAGTTTTTTAAGGATGACTGATCATCCTTAAAAAACTGAGAAAAATAGATTTCTAGGATGTAGAAAATAATTATTGGTAGAAAGAATTTTGTCATTACTTAGAAATGACTAAGTCCTTTAATCTAAAATGAAATCCTGGCTAATTTCATTGAAGTCATGATTTAACAAGAGAGCAGCTGACGTTTCACATCAGGTTAACAACAACCCTGTTGTTAAAAACAGCTTAGATAAATCCACATATGGTTTTGATGCAACTGATGATGTCTACAGAAACTACAGGGTTCTTTTTGGAAACTCACCACATATATCTTCATCTGAAGCCACGTTTGAATGTTTTCTTCTTTTTATTTGCTTATTGTTTCTGTCTGTGCAGCAATACCTGCGGCCGGTGGAGGATGTTGCCTCTGCCCAGGAGGACTGCTATAAGTTCGCCGTGTCTCAGTCCAGCACTGGGACAGTGATGGGAGCCGTCATCATGGAGGGCTTCTATGTTGTTTTTGACCGACAGAAGAAACGCATTGGATTCGCCGTGAGCACCTGCCATGGTGAGGAGGAGAGGACAGAGACATAATGAAGGACATCCTGTCTCTGTCTCTGATTCTTGAATGTATTATTTTGTTACTCTACAACAGCTCTCAGTGTGTTTTCACTGGGATGCTTTGAGATACTAGCACAAAGTAGTGCATAATAATGAGGTAAACTTTTGTTTTTGGGTATGTTTCGTCCAGCTTTTCATATCTAGACTGAAATGTGTGATATTTTTAGATGTTTATTTAGGAAAAAAAACATGCATTCTTTTTTTATAAACTTGAGTTGGTTTGTGACATGATATTCCGTTGAAACACATTGAAGATTACAGTTGAAAAATGAAAAAAAAAACATCAAAATGTTCAAGTGCTCTAAATGCTTTCGAAAAAGCTTTGCAGTTAGGATTATAAAGCATAAAACTAACAAAATTGAGTTGAAAGATTTTAATTCCATATGTTCATGTTCGTCGGTTCTCAGTGCACGACGAGTTTCGCACAGCGTCAGTGGAGGGCCCATTCCACGGCGTCGACCTGGAAGACTGCGGCTACAACATCCCGCAGACGGATGAGTCCACCCTGATGACCATCGCCTACATCATGGCGGGAATCTGCGCCCTCTTCATGCTGCCTCTGTGTCTCATGGTGTGCCAGTGGCGCTTCGCCCGCTGCCTCCACCCGCACGGGGACTTCGCAGACGACATATCACTCCTGAAATGAAGGGACGCGGGGCTGAGGTGGCTCCTTTCAAACTGACGGTGCTGTTCACAGAAAGCTTTGAAAAGATTCTTCAGGAATCACGGAGACGCACAGAGAGAGAACCTTGCTGCCATCGGGTTGTTTGTGAGAATAACAAGAGCCATCTTGAGCTTGAATCGGACAAGAGAAGGTGCTGCTGTCAGTGTCCACTATGTCTGTTTAAGCTTCTGTATCTATGCAGATCAGCATGATTTAAGGAACTGTTGGGAAAATGCAAAACAAACATGTAAAAAGAAAAAAAAAACATTGATGGATCAGCTGGTGAAGATAGGTTTCTTACCTCTGCAGTGCTTTGATTGGGTTATTTCATTGAAGAACAAACTGACCCTTTACAAACAAAACCTGGAAGTGTATTAAAGATGAGAAATCCTGTTGCAGCCGCCTTTGCATTGCCGTGATTTGAATATATGAACAGTTGGTCACGTGTGTGCTTCTGTAGCTCTTTTATTTATGGCTTTTGAGTGGATGGCATTAATTGTTGGAGCCTGCGTATTTGTTTGCACAGCTGTTCTGCTAACAAAGAGTTTATGGAAAGGTTTAAAGAAATAAAGAAGTCATAAAAAAAACAGCAGAATAATGCAAATGCCAGTGAATAATTCTGGAAAAAGCTAATGACGTACACATAAAGAGGCTATTTAACGAAATATAATGTCAAGCATTTATTGTATTGTATCTGTTTTTGGAGAATATGATCGGAGACAGATCGCACTAAATTTCAGATGTCATTTCTTTTCTTCTACTACTGATTAAAGCCTAAACGTATCTACTGTACATAACATTTGTGCATTCCAGATCGTCTATTTGCACTGACACAGATCACAGAGTGCTTATCCTCGCAAAACTATTGCTGCACCTATTTGATGATTTGCACATGTAAGCACACTACATGCTAACAATGAATGAAGAGGGCTTCTATCAGAGATACACACACAGCCTAATACGTTTTTAACTGGGACCATATCTGCTTTGAAAGGGAAACCAGCCCTAATTAAGTTATTTACTGGGAAACATGACATATGTCTATAAGGGACAGTTTGTGTTGTCTCCATAAAAGCTGTACATAGATTAACTCAGATCTGGATATTTATCTGTCAGGTGCTGGCAGCTTTGATGAACCAATAAAATACTTATTGTAACTGTAAAATGTCTCCTTTTTTACATCCTGGTCACATAATCGCTTTGAAAAAGTGTTAAAAGAATCCATCCTTTAATTTGACTACATAGATTAAAAAATATTGTTTTCATAAAATTGCTGGTGTCTCAAATGTTCAATTATCGGTAGGCTACCCACATTGATCATATTAATAATTAGAACTAAAGTTTTTTAAAATCATTATTTCTACTTCCCTCTTTTTGGTTGATCAAAGTATAATTAATTCATTTTCTATTCCCCCACACAAATTCAGGTGTATGTTCATTATTTACAGAATAATCTTAAAGATAATTTATTTCAGCTACTTAATATAATAACTGTGAGGTTATTGATTTATTTTTGTATGTTTTTGTAAGGTGGAAATTCATTTTACCCACTTGAGGGTGCAAGAGGTTAAGTAAAATCGGAAAACTCAGAGTTAGCTACACATCTGACAAGTCATCAGTGTTGCAGTGGGAATATTTCAAAACAGTGAATCAGCCGATTCAGTCAATTCAATAAAAAAAAAGAGGAAAATCTCAGGTTCAGACATATTATAGTTCTAAAAGTGAGTGTAATTGTGAATTAAATTAATTAAGATAAATTATTAACCAGAATTGATGTGATCAGCAGCAGTTTACATTTTACAAAGTGGTTGGGGGGTTTTAGCTGTTAATGACGCTAAACTCACATGATCGCTCTAGTAGATCGCCTGACCGCCCCCGGCAAAAACGCTTCCGCCTAGAATTAAAACAAAACAAAACAAAACAAAACAAAAAAACACTTCGCTTTCAAAATAACTTGTATTTTGCTTCTTTGCTTCTTGTACGAGAGTGCATCTACTTCCTCTGATCCATTCTATTACCTGCGGTGGCCCTGGGCCGTGCAAATGTCACGCACGATAATTGCGCAGTCTGTATGACGTAATACGTATTGAAGAGAGCTTGGATTACGGAAATGGAGTGTCAAGCTCGGCGATAGCGCTCTCAATATTAATTGTCAATCTCAAATAGAGCTCTTTCATTAGAACAGTAAGACATGCTTATATTTTACCATAGACTGTCGCCGATAATCACATGTTTAGCTCTGTTTTATTGAGAAACTTTCGTTTCAATCGTTAGCACGACAATGCTAACCTGCTAACACAGCTAAAACAAACAACTACGGTGCGGTGAAACTTGAGGTCTGCATTAGGTTGTACTGTTTTTTCTAACGAATTTATCTATTTGTCTTAATGTAAGTCAAGAAGTCAGTATAAACGTAGTGTCTTTGCAATTTACGAGATAATTAATTATATCAAAAAACGTCGCATAACTAGACTAGAAGCTAGATATGTGATAGACAGTAACAAACACAGGCATGTCATCAGAGCTAATGCCAATGTTTAGTTATAGCAGTCGTACTTTAAGCCATCTTATTGTAGCCTCGTTATGACAGAAATATTCCTTTAAAGGAAATATATAAGAAACCAAAGAATTTTCTCCCATTCACTATGTTAATATAAATGCAGACCTATTGTAAATGGAATACTATTTGTTTTTAAAGGTATTACTAATATTGTAGTGACAACTCTTTTCACTGTAGCGATTGTCTAAGGTTTGGTTTATAGCCACAGAGTTGCTCATCACAGGTTGGAACCCAGATAAAGTGATGCTGTGATTTGTGATACTTTCCCTCTGTATGTAGCACCCCGATGTTAAGCAACCAGACTGTCATTCTCAAATTGTCCTCACTAATAAAATCCTTTTGTCTTGCCTTGTCTTGTCTAGATCGCTGCTCTGATGAAGAGGACTTGCCTGGCGAACCAGTTGTTTCACCCTTCCTTGCCATGGCAGCGCCCTATTTTCCCACATTCCTTCTCCTCATTTTTTTGTCCTCTGTAGCCCTCTTGCTGCTCACCCTTCTGCCACCTGTCGCCCCATCCTTCCCTTCAACTGCCTCGTCTTTATCCTCGGCTTGGCCGTCATGTGGTCCAGGTCAGTCTTGGGCCGTCCGGATCCACCACAGCCTGCATCACCAGAATGAAGATGAGAGTGAGGCCTCAGTTCACCTGGATGTGATAGCTGACAGGGTACAGTAGTATTTCAGCATCTTTTATGACAGTTTGCACTTCAGTTTTAATTTGAACTCATAGATTTTCATCATTTTCAAAGATATTTAGATAGTACTGCTGAATTTATTTGCTGGAACTATTTTCTATGAAAATATCAAAAGAAAACTTAGTGACTTTGGTCCTTTTCTGTATTTACAAATTAAAAACAAGTGGATATTGTATCTCTGGCCACTATCTTTTTATTTTTAAAACAGGGCTTAGTTGTTTGGTTGTTTTTTTAATGCTTCCTATTTGCTCTATTTATTATTGTAAAAGCTCAATTCAGTATTTTGTAAGTTTGCTGATTTTACTACAACAACAACGCCAATATTTTCTTTGTAGGTAGCAAAAGAGGCAGGACTTCAGAACCGGGGTCAGATTGGAGAACTTGAAGGCCACTATTTGCTTTGCTCATCACAACCTCACACTGGATCTTTGGGAGGCATCTGGAAAAGGAGCATCCAACCGAGTGATGTTCTAGCAACACATCCTCATGTCCTGTGGTACTCCAAGGAGAGAGTGCTCAGTCGCTCAAAGAGGTCATTGGCCTTCAACGACCCCAACTATCATAAACAGTGGCACTTGGTAAGAACACATAGCACACATCTGTCTGCCTCCATACAGTTTACCGGTACAAGCTTTGCTATCATACACATCTGCACCTTGACATCTTGCTATTTTTTATTTTTCCTGGCTTTCATTAACAGAGTTTTTCTTCCTGCCTTTACAGCACAATTATAAGAACAGAGACATGGATATCAACGTGACGGGAGTGTGGGAGCACAACATTACAGGCCAGGGGGTCACTGTTGTTGTTGTAGATGATGGTGTGGAACACACCCACAAAGACATTCAGCTCAACTATGTAAGTCGGAATTTAGTGTTGATAGTGGAACACATATTGTGAGCAAAGCTGTTTTCACTTTGCAGTAAATCAAAGTTTTGAAGAAAAACTTGAGGTTTTATAGCATGTAGACTGTGTGCGTGCTACAACAAACAGGGCTGAACAGAATGAAGAAACAGACAGAGAAAAAATATATATCTACAAGGGAATATTTTTGTTCCAAAAAATGACAGCTAAGGTCTGAGGAGTTATGCAGTGCCTTGCAGAAGTTTTCATACTCTTAAAGTTGTGCATTTTATGTTACAATTTTATACTCACTGCAAGTGTACTTTGCTGGCCTTGTTTTAAAAGTAGAATGGATATGTAGTGCCACATTATGTAATAAAATCTGGCTTCCAAATGTAACAAAACTGCATTAAAGTCACATTATGTAATAACTGATGTAAAATGTAATAAAATTAATTTTGCAATAGTTTATGCCAGATAGCAGGACATGAAAAATTAAACTTTCTGAAGAGATGAGAGTGTGGACATTCTGGGAAATCCCATTCTATTGTAAATATGACAGATCACTGGATAAAAGATATTTCTGATCGCTAATTTTTGAAAGTTAATATAATTTTTGGGCTGAAAATAAGAAGTTTTAGCATTTACATTAAACAACTTAAAATATTTCTCTATTATTCCGAGATGTATGAAAATAGTTCTTCTCTTTTCAAAGGAGAAAAAAAAAATTACATAATGGGGAAGAAACTATTATTGTTATCATTTTGAAGCCAGATTTTATTACATTATTTCATAATGCGACCTTCCAAAGTAAAAGCAAACTTAACCACTTTCTAGTTGAACTTGTCCTATTAGATGCTAAACTAGAACAAAGCTTGTAAAGGTTTGATGCCCATATGATAGATTTTTGTGTTCCTGCTAGAGTCCAGAGGGGAGTTACGACTTAAACTCCAATGACCCCGACCCCATGCCTCACCCAGACCCCCACAGCGACAACCACCATGGGACTCGATGTGCTGGGGAGATCGCAGCCGTTCCCAACAACAACTTCTGTGCTGTGGGTGTGGCCTATGGCAGCAAGGTGGCAGGTATGACACACCCAGTCTTTAACATTTTTCAATACGTTTTTATTCCGACAGTCTTTTACTAAGAGGCACCAGTTTTTACAAAAATCTGTTCTGATCTGAAATCACCGACATTCTTGTTTGGTTTTTGTAGGTATCAGAGTCCTTGATGGGCCCCTTACTGACAGCTTAGAGGCCATTGCCTTTAACAAGCATTACCAAATAAATGACATCTACAGTTGCAGGTAACTGTAGATGTCATAATAACAATTCTCTGTTATTTATCATTATGTTTTAATGTGCTGGATGCTAATAAAAACCGTTTCTTCTTGTAGTTGGGGACCAGATGATGACGGGCACACTGTGGATGGACCTCATCCCCTGGGCAAGGTTAGCCTTCTTGCAGCTCTCCTTTTGTCCAGCAGGTGGCAGCAGACTGCAACAGATCTGTGTATCATACTCTGCAGCAGTTTCACTAGATTGATGTTTTTTTTCCCTTGCTCTAAAGTTGGATACATATGTTAAAAACATTAAATCAGCTTTTTATTTGTTTATTTATTTTTTGTTATTTTGTCACCAGGCTGCACTGCAGCACGGGGTGATTGCAGGCCGAAGAGGCTTCGGGAGCATCTTTGTAGTTGCCAGCGGTAACGGGGGTCAGTACGAAGACAACTGCAACTATGATGGCTACGCCAACTCCATCTACACCATCACGATAGGTAAGAAACAGAGATTGTTAGGAGTGTGGCGATGTGTGTATCTGCAACTGTGTGCAACACACGAAGGTAGTCATTATACTCCAGTGTTGTTGGGGGTTTTTTAGGAGCAGTTGATGAGGAAGGCAAGAAGCCATTCTACGCAGAGGATTGTGCATCCATGCTGGCTGTCACTTTCAGCAGCGGGGGGCCCAAATCAAGGAGCATCGTAAGTAACTGGAGCGAGCTTAGTGCTGTTCTTGTTACAGAACACTTTAAGCAGGTTTACATGATGAGTTTGTCTCACCCAGCAACACTCGCAATGTTCACACTCATACAATGATATGCAGAACGATTCCAACTGCAGGCTATTAAGCCACAGTTCAGTAGATGGATTCGTTTTAGAAACGAAGAAGGTCTGAAGGAAAACTTGTAAGAATATTACTCCAGTACTAATGATTTCTCTGTTTAACTTGTCTAATAGTTAATTTCAGATATTCTTTGTTTCTCTTTTTAACTTCCAAAGCTGTACATAGTAGGTTGTGGTCAGCTTTATAGATACACAACCACCTTTAAAAAAAGTATGATTTTAATAATACTAAAATTTCCATAAAGCTGTTTCTGCAGTTTAATGTCCTTTAACTGAGATCTCTGGGAGTGTCGGGGTGACTGAAGGTTTCTACGGCTGAATGGAGCATACAGCTGCCCTGCCTATATTTTCCACTCATTGCTGAGCAGCTGACTGAAAAAAGGTCTGCTACATTTATTCCCTCTCTAGCAAGAAAAAAATATTTGGCTCTTTGGAAATATTTCCAGTCCCAAAAACCAGGGGTCCTCATGTGGTGGAAACTGAAGAAGTGCCACAAATAATTGCTATTATTAATTACCTTTAACATGTTTGCTAGGTAACCATCTGCAGCTGCAAGCAGATTAGAGCAGGACAGATGAACCAAAAGTAGGAAAGTCAAGTTAAAAGCTACTTCAAAACATAACTGGTGATTATTCTGTTGTTTGTTCAATTTTATTGTGTAATTGCCATGAGATTGTCATACCAGCCCAAGTCTATATGTAATAATATTAAATCAAGGGAACCAGTTGAAATATGATGCACTGTCGCTTTAAGTATCTTTGTTAGCTCTAAAATAATGGAAACATTTGGGTAAACTCCTCCACATCAGGAAATGCAGCGACTTCATTCATCTGAAAATGCTGGCTGAAGATGACAGGAGTTGAGATCCACTGAAACCTCTTGACATCTGTTTGCTGAAGTTTGAGTCTGTCACCATGGTAACCTGTTTTGTTGCGAGGATGTCATCACTTGTGGGAAACTGAGATTAGCCAGGACCTAACCACCGATCCACCCCTGACCGCATTACCCTCACATGCTAAGTGGCTTCACAAACGGCCAACTGTTTGCTTCTCCTAAACATTCAATAATGAACTGGGATGATTACAGAGCAGCAGTGGTGGTGTGTGGATCAACAAAAGTGGGTGTAGAAATAAACTTGATATTTATATGCTGTTTAACTGAGGAAGTCAGAATTTGAGTTTAATACTTCAGGTATTAAATATGGGTTCGCCGTTTTATTTTTACAGCTGCACCAGTGTTCACTTTCAAGCTCTTTGTTCTTCTTATTAAGCTCCATATGGCCTCACATTCCCCCCAATCAACACTGTTAACTAAACACAAACAGCACTGAACTCTGACCACCTGCTGTCAGTTTATATCATCAAGATGGTGCAATGATGTAGGTGCTACTTTATGCACCAATCCCTCCGTCTACATGGTTTTAGATCTTTTTGTGCTCTGAAGGGGTTACGTGTGCTGTTGTATTTTCCAGTAATTTCATCATTTGTATGGATCACACCTCTCTGAAACGTTATAAATATACCAGCTGTGTCGTTCTGCAGGTGACATCTGATTGGTCGATGCAAAAGGGGAGCGGCTGCACGGAGGGCCACACCGGTACATCTGCTGCGGCCCCACTGGCAGCAGGGATGGTGGCCCTCATGCTGCAGGTGCGGCCCTGCCTGAGCTGGAGGGATGTTCAGCATATCGTCGCCTTCACTGCCACACAGGTAGTGCAGGAAAACCCTCAGTAGTGTTAAAGGTTTTAAAATGAAAGGCAGCAAAAAATAAAATTTGATTTCATGTGGCTTCACTGTTACCAAAGTTTTTTCTCACTGTTATATTGTTTGGTCTGTTAGGTTTACTGTACAGGTGTAGATAGACAAAAATCGTATTGTTAATGAAAATCAAGTCTGCTTTCCTCTCGTAATTGCCTGTTTTGTTGTCGACATTTTCAACAGAACCTCCTTCTAACCAAAACATCACAGTATTGAAATAGAAATTGAAATGCAAAATATTTTTAAACAATCACAGTTCTAATAATGTTGCAGAGTCTGGGCATCCTTAAAAAGTCTGAAATTCATGTATCTAAAAATAAGGCCTTAAATTCTCTTAGATTTAAGGTCTTGTTCACTTAAAAAAAAAAAAAAAAACTCTAGTAACAGTCAGCAGCACTCTTTAAGTTATGTACACATCTATACTTCTAATTTTGAAGTGGACATAAAGACAAAAAAGTGGTAGAGGCTTCAGGTATAGGCAAGTTATCAGCCAGCCTCACACTGAGCCTGACAAGGTTACTTAAGGAACTGCTTCCTTCAAATTAAGAGTCTGAAACATAGACAAGATGTCAAGTTTAAAGCATTCACCTTGTCATCTAATTCCAGATCAGATGAGAGGAAATATTTAAGTGCTCTAAAATTTCTTTTTATTTGTTTTACATAACATATTTTTTGTCTTAGAGTTGCTAATTTACACAATAGCTGAGAGTAAATGTGGTGATAGTCTGCCTCTGCCTTGTGGTAACAATATTTTTCAATCTTCATGTGTGCATTTCTATTTTTTAAAACCAGACATTTGAACTTTAGTTTAACTGGATGGACAGGACCATGAAGGTAAACTTGTGTGGATGTTTTCTTTGTGTTTCCTAACAGTGCGACATGGCTGCTGACTGGGGAGTGAACGGAGCCGGTTTTCATCACAGCCACCAGCATGGCTTTGGCCTTCTGAACGCATGGAGACTAGTTAATGCTGCCAAGGTACATACACACTGTAAATTCACTTTTTTTTTTTTTCTTCAAATATTTTGCCACCAGAAGTCAGCCTCAATATTCCTTCGTTGTGTCTCAGGTGTGGGAGTCGGTGCCTTTTCTCGTGTCCTATCAGAGCTCGGTCATAAAGGAGGACGTTTCCGTTCCCGTTTCCACTTCCACTTCCACTTCCACTCATCAGAAAGTATTAATCCGCACCTGGAATGGTAGGGTTTTTATTTTTTCCCCTTCTCTCTTGCTCTTTGTCGCTGCCTCAGCTCTATGAAGGACAGTTGCTTGTCGAGTTTAAACATAGCTCTCCATAACAGAGCCATCCCTCCCTCCCTGCATGCCTGCTGCTCAGGCTGCCTGTCCTTATTAGGTAATGTTCGGCAGTTTGTAAGTTTTGCTTTTGTTATTCCCCCCCCCTCTTTTTTTAAATTTGATTCCTTTTTGAATTTCTCCCCAAATCTCCTTTTTTTTACATAAAATCTCTGTAGATCCTCTTCCACTCTCAAACCTTTCCACTCTGAGTCTCTCATATTCAGAGCCCTCTGCATATAATCCCTCTAACACTTTTTTTTTCCACAACTGGTTGTTGAAATGACCTCATTTAAGTAGAAACATTTCCCTCTTCCTCAGCCTGATCCTGTCCTCCCTCAGATTTTATCGTCCTTCTTTTATCGCCTCATTGCAGTTAATCACACGACCACAGACTGGTTTGTGTACATTTGGTCTCATGCAACAATGTTTTTGTGAAAAAGCTGCTGGTTTTTACAGAGCAAACTCTCAAAGAATGTGAGGAATTATTTTCTCAACTCACTTTAACTCATGTTGTTCTGTGAACCCGTCGTCATTCTGTTTTGGTTGAATTCCCTGATGAGCTCTTTGTAACGTAGTGTGGTTGGATCTGCTTTTGACACTGTTCTGTGTTTTGGCAGCCTTGCTGACTGATTCATTGCCCATTAGGCCGGTCATATGTTCTGCTTCCTTCATGAACAGCTTTCCAATGGACATTTTAAAGCAAGGTTTACTCATTACTTAGAGTTGATTCTTATGCCTGGAAAGAGCAATTATTAGAATTAGAGTGCTGGAAATATTGCTTCCAAATGGAATATGAAGCACAAAATATTTAAACAAAAAACAAATAAAACAGCCCGTCTCTCCTGGCCACTCCGCAAAACGGGACAGACAAGACAGCATGAATTTTGAGATGATTGTGTGTTGGATTGGACAATTTGAAACAAATATAAAAGTTGAAAACAAAAACTGGGCTGGTTAAGGTGAGGAAGAAGGTAAAGAAATGTCTGCTGCATCATTAGATCATCTCCATAACAACCATTGGACACTTTCTCCCCATGCCAATTAGTTGCTTAGATTGAAATAAGATGATTTATCGTCCATTAATTACTGATTAAATTGAAGTTTCTCTTCAAGACTTGGCAAAAAATTACAAATAAATCTTAAAATGCACAAAATACTTTTAAGTTTTATGATATGTAATTTTTTAAAACATACACACAAAGCAGATTCAAATGCATTTATTTGTATGAACACCATTTTTAAAAGCCATATAACTCCATAAGTTTCTGAAGCTAGAAAAATAACCTTTCCTGTCCGTCCATCTGGAGAGTGAAGGTTCTTAAACTCGACTGGGATTTGAACTAGAACTGTGTGCTTTGCTCAGATGAGACTGAGGTTGAGCCTTTCTGCAACAAGCAGTCATGGTGATTTTGAAGTGAAATGAAGGATGAATATGTGAAAAAGCTCCATCGTAAGGAAACATTGTTATTTAGTTAGGTTTAACTTTCCTCTTTCAGTCCCTTTGCAATTCTCCCTGCCCTGGGGATATGTGTATCTCTGCATGGTCACGATGCACTGGCGCTTATTAATAATCAGACCGAAGGAAATGATGGGAAATTACCAGGCAGCCTCTCTGAGCGGATGGACTGTGGTCAGAGGACTCAGTGATAAGTGCTTCAAAGACAGATAACAGAGGAGAAATCTAGAGTGAGTTGGAGAACTGCAACAGGGTTTGTCACCTTATTAGAGAGTTACAGATGTGTTTCAATTACACTAATGAAGGGGTAATAAATAACACTGACATGACGCATATAAAGCATTTAGAAAAATTGAGGTCTAATGTGTCTAATTATTTTAGTATGAGTGCAGCTGTATTTTTGTAAAAGTGGGTGTCTACAGGTTTTGTATGTACTCTTTGAACATTTTCTCATTTGTCACAACTACAAACTTTAAAGGGGTGGTATTATGTATTTTCCAGGCATATAGTGCCATTTTATAACACAATCAAGCAAGTTGTTACAAAAATGCTATATATGTACTGTATATATATATACTGTATATACAGTACATATATATGTAAAAAAAAAAAAAACCTGAAGAGAAATTTGAATTTGTAATATGATGCCTTGACATAGGGCCTCTGTCGCTTTAAGACGCTAGCACTCCCTCTTCAGCAAGTCATCACAACAATGCTTCTCATTATGCCGTTTACAACGCTGGACTGAGAAGTAGAGTCAATATGCAGTTCCACAAGATGTTTAGTAATTGCTGCTGCCGCCAGTCTGTTGGAGCTGAGCTTTATTATGGGTTGCACCATCAAATGGATGTCCTGAGAGATTTAAGAATTTTTCAACATGCATGAAAGAATCAAAGCAACACTCCAAGTATGTTTTTGATGAGAAAATAACATTAAAACGTTATATAATCCCAAAACGTTGATGTTATATTATACTCTTCTATAATGTATTTCGGTGGGATTTTATGTGATAGACCAACACAAAGTAGTGAATTCAGTAGTGGATATTGTTGAGGGAATGAATATTTTTGCATATCACATTTTCCTGTAAGCTGTGTATAATCTGCCTTTTGTCTCAAGTTTGTGTTCAATTGCATAAAATCCTTACATTTGTAGTTTGTAAAGTGACAATTCTTCGTGTCTGAATACTTTTGCAATCCACTGTACATTTTTCCCAAATATAATGAAGATCATATTATTTTTATACATCTTTTGCTGTGCCCTAAAGACACTTAATTGAACTTGCACATTACCCTTTCTGCTGTCTTCTCTCATGTAGTCTCTGCAGCCGACCTGAAACCGTCTGGGATGCAAACGCTCGAGCATGTGGCTGTTACCGTGACAATAACCCATCCCTGCCGTGGGAATATGGAGATCGTGTTGGAATGTCCCAGTGGCATGAGCTCTGTCATCGGGGCTCGCAGGCCCATCGACAGGTAACGGCGCGTCTTTCTTCATGTCTATTTAAGGCCTTTAGCTCTCGCTGTGGAAGGAGCAGAGTGATATTTGGGTGGATGTAAAGGCGGGTAGGGTAAGTTTTTTTTTTTTTTTGTTTTCACACAGAGATCCTTCTGGCTACCAGGACTGGACTTTCTCCACCGTGCGCTGCTGGGGAGAGAGAGCTGAAGGCCAATACACCCTCAGGATTTCTGACAGTAGTAAGTTAGCAGGGAAGACACACACATGCACACACTTCTCCGGTCAGCTTAATATACTGTTGGTCTGGGTTTTATGAGGCTTCTTGTGAATCCAGGTTTTAGTTCTCCCTGACCCGTTTATGTGTTTCTGCACAAGATAAAAAGTCTGATCAGTGCGCCGCGGTGGGAGTGCTGAAACAGTGGAAGCTCACACTCTACGGTTCATCTATGACTTCCAGCGAAGTGAAGGAGAGGCAAAAGTAAGACCAGTTTTTCTGCCGGTTTGCCGTCGGTGTCTAAAGTCCGACTGGGATGCGATGATTATGAGCGCTTAATTGTTTCCCGTTTGCTGGTCTGCAGGCTGGTGGAGGAAGCCATGAGTGGCAAAAATCTGGACAGCAGCTTCTCCCTGCCCTGTCCTCCAGGCTTAGACATCCCCCCTGAGGTCGTTAACCCCTTCACCTCCAACAACCTGAAGGTAAATGCAGCTTTCATGCTCACACTCTCACACCTACCAAAGGTTTACCGTATCTTTGATTAATTCAGTTCTGTCTGAAGACAATTTGCAAGAAAAATTTCTTGAAATGAGAACAAAAAAGTGATGCCCAGTTTTGTTTGAGCATATATAAGTTGCAGTCAATCCCATTCGGTATAGAAAAGTATGGATTGTAATTTTTCAGCTTTCCATGTCTAGAAATGTATGAAAAAAAATCAAATAATGTGGAAAAATATTTTTTCTTACTTTGTTCTGCACTTCCTTTCTACTTCTACACTGCTTTCCTCACTTCTAGACTGCCTCCCTTCCTTCCTTTATTTCCTTTGCTCCTTCCTTCCGAACAATTGATTGTTTATGCAGATTACATATTGAAAGGCTCTCTGCACGAACTTTAATATTTCTGATTATGAAACTAACATAAGGAGTCAAAAACTCTGTAAGCTGTTTTTTATTGAAGAATGTGTAGGAACCAAGTGTCCATACACTTGCTTCTGCAGAGTTGTAGAAAATCAGACCTTAGCTTGGTTGAAGGACATTTTTTGTTTTTGCTGGAAATGTTACAAAAAACGTCAGAGATTCTTGTTTTAATTTCAATCCCAGCTATGACATGCTGTAATTACCTGCTGACACTACAGCTCACAAACTAATAATGTTCAGAGCACTGCATCTCTTCTCTCTTTTTTTGACATTGTCAGACATTCTGTCTCAACACAGTTATAATCTTCCAACATTCATTGAGTTGACAGAATTGTGTGTAGCTACAGCTTTCTATTCACTGTTGTCTTGCTCTACATTTGTAAACAATTATTACTGTTTTTCCATCAGTGAGGGCAGCAGTAACATATCCCTTGATGTCTGGAATGGAGTAAATTTGAGTTAAATGAAATATGTTCCAGATGACGAGTTGAACCATTGTAAACAATAGGGTTTATTTGTTAAGAGAAGAAATGTCTCCACTTTCCCCCTTTTTCTTTAAGTTTATTTCCAGATGCAGGAAACACAGTCAGTCTAATTGGCTACAGTTGGCCAGTCTTTACCTTTTCACTGGATTCCTAATAATAAAACTCAATTGAGTAAAATAATAACTTGGTACTTAATCCGTGGTAACATGTCTTCTCTTTTTTTCCCCATCTAGTTCCTGCTTCTGCTCGGATGCTTCGCTCTCTTCTGGTCCGTCTACTACATCTTGGACGTCACGCTCGGTCAGGTGAACCTCAGAGGCCTCCTGTGTCTGCCGAGGAGGCGGAGTGGTCTCAAAACCAGCCACATTAGCAAAGGCAGAGGAGTGGAGGAGGCGAACAAGTATCGAGACGAATACATCGCAGAGTACAGGGACCAGGAGGACCAGGACTCAGGGGTGGAACTGCAGGCTGTGCTGGACTCTGAGGTCAAAGTTCCCATCATCAGGGAACAGCTGGAGACGTAACAGTGAGCCTAAACGTTTCCCCTTTCTCAGGCATTTTTTCTGCTCTGATTGCACTCACCTCCAACAACGGTGATGGTACTTAAAGACCGAGCTGCAGATAAATTAAAAAGTAGGTCTCTTACTCTTTCTCTTTTACCATGGTTACACCCCTCCCCCAAAAACAAAGTGGCCTTGAATGTGCTTGGGCTGTGATTTTACGTCTTCGTTTGTGCACTTCTTCCTAAACACATCACCTGACCAGGAAAATAGGATGTTAAACCTCTTGTAGCTTCTAAAGCTTTCTTTAAAATTGGGATTTATGAACTGTGGGTGGCTTATTGGGACTTAACCACCCAGTTTAATGGTACAGGTACATGTTGGGTTGTGAAATTTGCCCCCAAAGGAGAAATTAGATTTTCAGATTGAGGCCAAAATGCCAGTGGAGTAAATTAGAGAAAGGTTGTGTGCAATATTTAAGGGAATGTAAGTTGTGTAGGTGTGGGTGTGTGTCTGTGTGTGAGATGGGAGTATTTGTAATATCCAGAATCTTCCTTTGAAGTGTTGCTATAATGTGACTTTTTGCAGGGGTAATCTTATGTTTTGTTTTTTATATCTCTGAGCTATTTCTTCCCGTTTGTAAATCTGTTGTTTTTTAAAAAAAATCTGTAGCTAAGTAAGCAAAATCTGATTAAAACTTGAAGTGGGATTTTTCAAGCTTTGGATTTGCTATATGTATTTTTTTATAAACTGTAATATATCAACGATTTGTGCCTGCTGAACACATTTGCTGTATATGGACTGCATAATAGGATTTTTACAAGTTTTAAAGAATGTATTAAAAGCTGCAGGTGTTTTTATATAACTGAACAAATTTTTTGGAGTGTTGCTGTGCAAGTCACAGCTTGTTTAAATTAAAATAAAAAAAGCTTGGTGGAGTTAATATTGCTTTCTTTTATTATTTAGCTTTAAATCCATTTCAATACAGCAGTTCCATAAACAATGTTATTTAAATATAGGATACATATTTTTGAGTAATAAATAAAGGGTGGGGTCAGATTTTCATTCAAAAGGTTCCTTGTTGCCAGCGATTCTATAACATGTTATAGGACGTGTGAAAGGGCTTACACTATGATTTAAGTATTTTCCTCTTCTGAATATGAGTATAGAAAAATACTTTGGGGATATCCGGATTTTATTTCCTTTGTGTTAAATATGTGACTTTTCAGAAATTAGCTGGTTTTACAAGATTTTTTTTACTACGTTTGCCTGAGACGTTTCTCCATCTACCATGTGATGTTTTATTGTCAAAACTATCGCAGAAATAGTGCAGGCTTTCACCGATAGAAGAGCGAACCAAGGATTTTCACCAAAAGCACATTTGAAAAACTGAGTTGTTCTACTCCTTGTCTCTTTTATTTATTGACTAGTTTTAAATGGTTTCACTAGTTTAGACAAATCTTAGAAATATTTTTTAATGTAATCATAAAATTGATTCTAACCCTTAAATGCTTTGTTACTTTTACGAATCAATCATGATCAACAAAATTTGACTTCTGTGACAAATTTACAAAAAAAACACCCTTTGTCAAAGTGATAAAATGACATGACGAGCACGCAAAAAAGTATGTACTGGTCACAGGACCAAAATAAAAATATTTAAAATAAAAATCATAAAATAAGTGAATGCAGAAATTTAGTAGATACATATTTGACTACAATTACAATAGTCTGTATGGATAGATGATGATAAAATAATAGATAAACGCATGAAACCCAGACCTGGCATTTTCTTGTACAGCAAGACACTAAACATGCATTAAACTCAAACAACTTGTATAAGAGTTTATAAACAAAAACAAACTTAATCCTACAGTTTATTTAAGTAGACATTTATAAATAAGGCAAAATTAGTTTTCAACTAATTTAGTTTATGCCGGAATATTTTCCTCATACACAACACCAAAATATGTAAGAATAAATCGTGAAATATCTCATAGAATAATATTGAGCAGTATCACAGTGCAATATGTATGCTTAAAGACCAAGGGTTGTAGTGAAGCAATCCCAGCCAGCTGAGAGTTGCACACAATGTTTAGAGAAAGTTTTTTGAAACTCTTCTGACGACATTAAAAGGCTGACCGTGCTTAAGAACTAAGTGTTTACAGATTCAGCAGAAAATACCAGCTGTTAACTGCTTGGACTCCATGACCCCTGTCATTCGACAGTCTGTTTTTTTTTTTTTTACAGTTTTTAAAGACTGCAAGCTTTAACGTTTTAACTGGCTGCTGGCCTCATGAACCCACCTCCAGCTCCTGGTGAAGGCGGTTCTTCCCTCAGGCCCAAATCAAAGTTGGTGCTAAGAAAAAACTGTTTTGTTGGTGGTAGAGCCAGAAACACAAAGAGCTGCTGCTAATACTGGCACTGGAATGCAGGAGGTGATGGTGAAAGCTCCAAGCTAGCTCTTTTAGTGCCAGAAATGAAATAAGGGGATGCATGAATGGCTCAAGAAGAAATTTAAATGGAAACATTTGGGCTGCTGCTACACAGAATAAAACTTTACTGGATGCTGGTCAATTCACTCATTCATCATCTCATCATTTTTGCCGCTTTGGTTGTTGCGTACCGAGTTTTTCTGGGAATGAAAAGAAGGAGTTTTGCCTGGAGGCATTTGCACCTTTCTCTGAGAACATAGTATTTTATTGAATTATTGAAAGGCCCAAAGTTACTCAACATCAACTTCAGTGGATATTGAGAAGGCCTGCTGTACCAAAGTTTTTATGTTTTATTCATTTGAGTTTTTGGCTTCTGACTGTCATGGAAGGTGACAAGTTTACCTGCTGCAGGTAAAACATCTAAATGGACCATGAAACAGACATTTAGATGGATCTTTACAGTCTGTAATGCTAACAAATTGCTAACATGTTATGCTAAAGCCTGTTACAGTTTTTAAGGAAAAAATCTGAATTTGACTAAAAAATAAAAAAGTCAGTACTGTTTGATCAATTTTGCAAAAAATAAAAATAATAATTAAAAGAGATATCAAAACCACAAATTTTGTAAAGTTCTGCTATTGTAAGGTAGATTTATAATTCATAAAATGAAAGAATAAAACACATAAAAGTTAATATTGATCTTTGGGGACAGTCACACAATACATGTGCTGAATTGCTAAAGTGCAATGATTTGCACAGCCTGATATTTTGTACTTTTTCAGTTTGTGTTACATCAGGAAATAGAAAAAAATAGTGAAAACTATGTGGAAATCCTCACATGAACATTTCTAAACAAAATGGTTTTTTATCTTGACCAAAAGAAAAAAAGTCAGTTTAATGTGTCTTTACTGCTGATGTGGACGCACAATTAAGATTGAACCAGCCACAGTCACAAATGTATGTCAAAGTCATTATTTATTAAGACAATGTACAAAACTGTTGGTACTGACACAGCATGTGTAGCAAAGTAGGAAGTGGCAGTTTACTAAACGATAGTAGCAGTAAAATTAAAGAGTATCTGCACACCCTTTGGTCGTGCTTGTCAATTTGGAAATAGTTTCTTCTAAATCTTCTGTAAACAAACTGTTTCTTTCTTAGCAAGTAGAACCAATGTTCTATAAATGTAGAAAATATAACAAAATGTTAATATTTCAAGAGAAACTAATTGATAAACAATGCACTGTAAAAATCATAAATTGCCTTTTGGTATACAAGGATTTCTTTGGTTATTGCTGCATCTTAAGACATTCAGATGTAGGGAAAGCATGCCGAGTCCTGCAGTGGTCACCAGAGTAAACTTAAAGGAACCTTAAGGCAGGGTTTTGAGACTAAGGAGGTTCCTTGACTCTAAAGCAGAAGGTTAAGACATAAAGAAGCAGTCAGTCATCCAAAGGCTCCTGGAGGATGTCTAGCGCATCTGAGGCTTCAGGGGAAAAGAAGGCTAAGGAGGTTTTGCATATCTGGACACTTTAAAGGATTTGTCGGGGTCGGCCATAGCTCATTCCCTCCTGACTGGCTCCCTTATTGGACCCCATCTGCAACCCGATCACGTTTTTCCCAGCCTTCATCTGCTCGTCGCTGAAATCTCGCTTGTTCTCTTGTGCTTTCCTGCAATACAGCATCCAAAATGTCACACATTTAAAATGAAAAGAATTGTGTTTACTGTATTTTTTTTTCTCTCTTGTTTGATTCCGTTTGTTTTACTGGACTCACTTGAAGAACCAGTTGGGGTCTCCATTGTATGTGCCTTCCTCCTTGGTAACGGCCAAGCTGCCTAAAGCTGACAGGGTCCGTTGAACCGCTGCCAAGTCCTTACCTGTACCAGCACATAATATTTAGGTTAAAGTACCAATCATTTGCTGAAGACGGGTCTGCTTCCACCACAGTAACACATTCTAACCTTCCCATAGGTCCACAGTCTGGAACATGTCAGTCTTGGTGACGCCGTACTTCTCTGCAGCATTGAGGAACTGCGAGATCTGCTCCATTTGTTTGAAGGCCATTGGCGAGCTCTGGATCTTCTTTATTGGTTTGTCTCCAGGAAACAAACTATTGATAAGTTCACTCAGGATCTAACAGGGTGACATGAAACAAAGAGAGGTTTGCATTATGGAATGCTCTTCTAAAAGCAGTGTGTCAAACAGGGTCAGCTAACTCACACATCCGTCCTTCAGCCAGGTCTGGAAGCCCAATTTGCCCGCCTCTGGCCTGCCCACACCAGAGCCACACTGACGGCTGATCCACTCCACCAGGATCTGCTCCAGTTCAGGGTCATACTTGCTATCGATCTTATCCTGAACCTGCCGGCTCATGCCGTAAGATGGACCTTTGTTAGCCATGCCGACACTCTGGAAATGAGAAGTGGATATGACAGTGCTGCGTTAGCATACTTACCACTGGTCGTGCAGTGATGTTCCAGATTGATATGCTTTTGGTCTACAGTGGATGTTTATAGACAGTTCTATTTAAACTATAGAACTATGCAAACTATGGTGTTTGCATAATTTAAATGGAGCCCAAAAGAGACACCCCACTGCTAACATGAAAACCTTCTTTAAAACATCTACCCAAGAGACCAAGTCATAGTGTTGCATGTGAATTAAGTCTGAAGTCTTTCCTCTTAAGTCTTGAGTCAAATCTCAAGTTGAGTCTATATAAATAAACTGTGCATGTCTCTAATCGTAAACATTGAATTACAAGTCTGAACAAGAAATTTGGCCAAAAATGTAATCTAAGTAAAAACAATATTTCTCAAAAGCCTTAAGAATTTTTTTTTCCAGCTTCTATAAAATAATATAAGGAGTTTGTAAAAAAGCACTTTGCAATGAGCAATTTATGCATTATTGGGCACATATTTAAGTATCAGCAGATAGATATAGTGTAGTGTACACCACTTGGCTGTGTGGCAGCTTTGTACAAAATCCTACCAGTAGCCTACAACATATTAAAGTCAAGTTGTTCTGTAATTGTTTCATTCATTCAATTTGTGACTTCATGACTTGGCTCCAAATGTGACTCCAGTGCATACCTCTGAGACTTACGTTTCTCTTCACAATGAATGCATACAGTGTACAAAATTCACCAGCACAAACAGTGACCACATGCAGGTCAGAAGCGTGTAGATAAGTGTAACTGCTCATCCGCTCTGTTTGAATATTTTCTGCTCATCAGTGAAATTCACAGCATCATGTCTCCCAGTGCACTCCGTTCTGCCCTGTCAGGATGTTTAGGGCAAAATGATTTACAATAGGAGCACTATAGAAAGCCATCCTTTTGCACTTTTGCCTTTAAAACACACACATATGCACTCTGTGTTAGCAAATGCAAACTGCCGCAAATAATGACTAAATAAATTCATAGTCTTTTGGGACCACCAGCCAAGAGCAAAAGGCATATCAGAATGCTATCAGCGCCATCCAACCTTTGTTGCCATCTTGATGTCAGGACACGTCAACTTCCTGTTCCTAGAGAGGTTAAGGAGTTAAGATGTTAAAGATGAATTTGAGGAGATTCAAGGAGACTTCTTTCTGGATGGTTTGACATGATGTTTCTAGAGGACAATCTGAATTTAATTTAGAGTGGGAATGCAAGAAACGATTGTGTCCAAGAACTGGAACATACAGAGTTGCCAACTTTCACACATCTGGAGTGAGACGTAAGTCTTCTCTCCATTTCTCACTCAGTCACTCTGCCAAGATTTCTTTACACTCCAATGTTTGTGATTGCTTCTCCCTGCGGTTCCAACTTTGGAAGACAAACACTTTTATTTGCGTTTGCTCACTACTACATTTATCTGTATGCTAAATGGCTAACTTGACGATTATGAGATCTAAGAATGTATGAGTAAATTTGCTCCTTTGTCAATTTTTACTACCATTTCGTTTGGTTGCCTTACTTCTATTTTGTGCACTTGTACTTACCTATAGTGCGTCAGCTTGTTTTCATGGGTAATGTATTATTTAGATTAATACAAGTAAACATGCACATATAATTTAAATTATGTAAGACTTCACTTCACTTTTTTTTTTTGATCCCCGTAGGGAACAGCAGACTCTGTTTAAACATGATTGGACAGATTGTAACTCGAGATGAACCTGAATGAACTCCAAGAGACCTCCTGTTAGAAGTTAACATTTCTTGGAGGATCATGATTAGATTACAGATTACTTTAAACCACTTAAAGTGGGTCCAAAATATGTCTAGTCACACATCAACTGATGAATGTTTGGTATGAAATGACCTCGGGTAGACAGTTCCTTTGAATCCATAAACATATGAAATGATCCAAAACTGCAAAAGTATGAAATCACAAAGTGGTAAAAGAAGCAGCGCCTGGTAGGAATCAGTCAATTTTAGAGCTTAAAACATAAGTTTTCCTTAGTTCTGAATAAGGTTCACAAAGTTAAGTAAAGACATTCTGCATGTCTGCAATGTGAGTTGGTGTGCCAAAGCCATTAATGGACTCCTGCCCAGAATGTCCACAGCGAGCTACCATCAACCCTCTTTAATACATTGTGCTTTTCCTGTGGTGGTTTTCCAAGCCACACGAAACTAAACTCACATGCTGAGCAACACAGTCACTAACTTAAAGCCACAAGTTTACATATTTTAATTCATTTTCATCTCTGTCTAGGCCCCCACACACTCCTACAGGCATTCATCTCTGTTGAATCAGTATTGCAGCGTATTGCTTGTCTGACAGACCCTCAGCTTGTTTTTTTTTTTATTGGCAACCAGTAGTTAGTGTCATAAAGTACTCAGTGAACCACAACTGCAAATAGCATAGACTGAACTTATTGTAGGGACATGTTTACATGCACAATGCCTGAAAAAAAGAGAAGAGAAAAGGAGCCAGGAATGTGCATTACATGACAACCGTATCAGGGTTACATAAGACTTTTGGAGGCTAAGTGAGTCCAAGTCTATTTAACTGTTTATGGGCATCCAGGGACCTGTTGTTATGCTTGGCATCCGGCCTAGGGTCCAATAAGTCAGGACTATCTGCTAAACAAGCTCCTGTGTTGTCTGCTTATTAAAAACAGTATGTGGGAAAACGTCCAGCCTAACATACTTTACAACCCAAAATGTTGCAGCAACTTCAGCTGCAACAAGTTCAGTTGCTCTTTGTGCTACTAAAAGAAACACTCCGGAGGCTGTTAATGGTAATGTAACCCAGGGGTTAACAAGCGTTTTGATAGTAGAGAACATCTGCTAGCTGTTGGAATGCAAGGCCGAACGTATTGTGATAAATCAGTATCATGAGTGCAGATTGATAAATATTTCGTTTGAAGTCATTGAAAGTCATCTACTTTAAAATATAAAAGCATTATAATTAAAATGTAAAAACAACAACAACAAAAAAAAACCACTTCAAAAGTGCTATTTTTGAGAAATCTAAAAGTGCTGATTCCCATAAGCATTACTGCATCAACTCAGTCCCCACAATTATCCTCTCCTCCTCGTGTTTTTCTGCTCTGTTTGTCTATCGCCATGGTAAACGTGAATTACGCCAGAACAGGAAACCCGTGTGAGGGCTGTGGCAACTGTGGCGGCATGTAAGGACGTGGAGTCATGTAGCTATGCCTTTTCCACAGTGAACCAGCTAACCACCCATATAGGAATTTGGATTGAGCAAACTGTTTTGTGGGACTAACAGTCATTATAAGCATTTTTCTCCTCAGCATGATTTGGCAGATCAGTGCTGGGTGCAATGCTGCTGCTGATGGGATGAATCCAACGGTTTTCTCAGCTTTGTGTGGAGGATGCTGAGCTGCTGCTTCAGGGCTCTGCTGTAGTTTGGCTCTGGTTTATGGAAGCTGAGCATAAAAACTGCTGCTGTTCCCCCTGATCTGCCAGACATAGCTGAGCCCTTTTTAGAGCCTCCTGCCAAGGCTCTTTGCGGCTTTGATTAGCTTGACAAACATAGCATAACTGCTGCTTGGTCAGATTTGATGTATTACATCTGAGTCTGAAATCGAGGATGTGCTCCAACTAGCCCCCGCGCTGACATGGATGCTTGGTTCCAGGGTTTCTGCTCTGTTTATCCGCTGCTGCAAGATTGGCAGAAAAGATAGCCTTATCTCGCTCCTGCTGCTGTTCAGAAAATGAGGCTGCCCGCTGGTGCTTCCTACATATCTGCTGTTCCTGGAAACTCTTGGTGTGCTGCCATATTTAATGATTTGCTAGTTATCTGCAGTGCAAACATTCCAGAAAACCGTTTAAATGAGGCACTAGCTCCTTATGTGTTCACAAATGCAAGGTAGTGTGTTTCTATGGTGGTGTAAGTCACATTTCTTTCTTCCTCAAATATTCATCTGCATCTTCATCAGAGCATCTTCATACCAGACATGCAGCTATAAACACTTGGCTGCAAAGGCCATGTATGGCAATGGATCATTTGCCTGTGCAAACATAGCTATGTCAGTGTCACACAGGCAGATATGTTGCACTATATGATGGCTTCTCTGCTGTCCTTGCTTTGCATGGAAAATTATTTTACAATGCATGAACTTGCATTTAGGACTAAATGTAAAAGAAGTTGGATGAAAATAGAATAACATGAACTAGATCTGAGTTTTCACCACTTTACAATATTTTTTTTAAAACTTCAGATAACAGCCTCATCATCACATTTACAATCTGAGATCCCACTGTAAGAGTATTGACAAGAAATGTTAAAAACTGACACAAATCCTGTTTTTGGAAGCTTCATCTTGAAAAATGACCTGAATTAAAAGTATACTCACTGTGCAAGAGAAAAGTTGAGTTCGGAGCTGGTTGCTGGTGCGGTGTGAGGGACAAGTGCGGATGCTTCACTCAGAGTTTGTAAATGCTTGCAGGGACGTCCCTCCCAAAAATGCCTGCTTAAAAGGAGGAGAAAGCACTGATGACTTCACTAGCCTACTGAGAGACAGAGTCAGGGTGGAGGAAAGAGGAAAAATGGGAGCGGGGGAAGGAGGGAAAAAAAAGGAAACTTCGCCCTTATAAGGCCATGGCCTTTCAGCAGCTACCTCTCCCTGTCTGCTGCGCCTCTTCTCCTCACGTCAAGACCAAGCGCCCTGCCTTATTTGGGTAGAGCTCATTCCCATGCAGAGGAGGGAGACAGCAGTCAGGCAGCGTTGGTTTTGGTCAGAGGGAATTCTCCAAATACCTTCGCCACATCACACATCACTCAAAGAGGCTGCGGGATGGTGGATGGGAAAGGGATTGCAAAGAAAACAGGGAAAATGTTTAGAAAAGACATGAAGTCCTGGTTTATAACGCACGCAAAATGTTGAGAGGACTGAGTTGAAGAAATAATGATCCTCATTTAGGATGGAAAGGAATAATGACTAGAAATTGGATTATTCAACCCTCATCTTTCTCAGATTAAGACACAGAACTCCATGTAAGTCCTGTGAGGGTTGTGTTGTGTGAGTGTGTGTGTCAAGCCATTGCTCATGACATTTCCATCACTTCCGTTTCCATTACGGCTGCCTTTTGGCATGACGCTCTCGTTTGCATGTGTGATTTTTGCTTCTGTGCTCAAAACACAAAAGAAACTGCTATTGCAAAAATATATACAGTGCCTTGAAAAACTGTTAATACTATTTTAACCTTTTCACATTTTATCATGTCACAACACCAAACCGTAATGTGTTTTATTCTGGTTTTATGAGATAGACCACAACCAAACAGCATAGGAGGACGTCAGTGAACAAACAGGATCATAAAGAACAAGAGACAGAGAAGTCGTGGGGAAGTTTAAAGCAGAGTTAGCTCTGGTCAATCCATCATCTGAATATGAGAGGAGTTTGGCACAGCTGCTGGACAACCAAGATATGATGTTTCACTGAAACTGACGAGCTGGAAAAGGGAAGCATTAATGAGAGCTGGAGTCCTGTTTGCAGTTTGGAAACATGAGGGAGAACGTGCTCTGGTGAGATGAGAACAAAGTTAAAATTTATGGTCTACGTGCAAAATGCTGTGTGTGAAAGAAAGCACACTACATGTTATGCTGAATGGGCCATCCACACCATGAAATGTGGTGGTGGCAGCATTATGCTGGAGAGAAGCTTTTCTTCAGCAGGGACAGCAAAGCTGAATAGAGTTAATGGGAGAAAGAATGGAGCTAAATACAGGGCACTTCTAGAAGAAAACCTAACAGAGGGTACTAAAATCTTCAGACAGACTCAGAAGCTCACATGACAGGAAGGGAATTATTTACTAAATGCTTCAATAATGAGAGAAAGAATATGTCCGAGATTTATTCATTAATATCTCAAAATTTGGAAATGTACATACATTTCCTCAGTAGTTGGTATTGCCTTTGAACAGTATGACATGGGTCAATCATTTTGGATATATTTCCACAAGCTTCTCACAATACTTTGCTGAAATTTTGCAGTCTGGCTTTTTGTGTTTCTTTTGGAGTAATGACTTCGTCCATGCTGAGTGGCCTTTCAGCCTGTGTCGGTACAGAACAACATATTTCACTGTACATAAATTCACTTCTTACCAGCTTTTGCAGGCATCCATGCAAGGTCTTTTTCCTTTTTTCCTGTACATTTTGGACCAAAAGACTCCGTCTCCATCTTAAGCACTACGACGGTCGGATATTCCCATCAGGTTTATACTTGCGTAAAATTGCTTGAACAAATGAAAGCAACACCTGGAAGCATCTGGAAATTGTTCCCAAGGATGAACCGGACTTGTGCAGCTTCAGAATTCTCTTCCTGATATCTTGGCTAATTTCTTTTGACTTTCCCATTGTGTCAAACAAAAAAGAAGTGTGTTTCAGGTGTGTTATGGGGATCATCAAATTCATGATTTGGGGATTTTTTGCTGGAGCAGGAAATGGTAAAAAAAAAAAGTGAGGATAGAGAGAAAGATTAATGTAGAGGCATCCTGGATGAAAACCTGCTCCAGAGAGCTCTTGACCTCTGACTCAGAGCCCCTCTGTGAATGTCTTGGACTGACCAAACCAGTGTCCAGACTTGAATCTGAACATTTTTGGAGAGATTTGAAAATGACTGCACATGTCTCCCATCCAACCTGATGGAGCCTGAGAAGAACTGTAAAGAAGGATGAGTAAAACTGATAAAAGTAGCATCATATTCAAACAAACTTGAGGCTGTAATTGCTGCCAAAGGTGGATCAGCAAAGTGTTTTGCAATGGTTGAGAATACTTACGTAAATCAGATTTTTTTGTTTTTAGCAAATTTGCAAAAAAATGAAAAAAAAAAAATATATTTTTGACATAGTCATAATGTGATATTTGTGTGTAGAATTTGGTGGAATAAGTTAATTTAATACAATTTGGAATATGGCTTGAACATAAAATGTGGAAAGAGTTAAGCTCTGTGAATAGTTTTTGGATGCTCTTTATGTGTTGTTTTATTTGGACTGTTTTCAACTGTAAGGCAGAACATCTTACACATAAGCATATTCATTTATTAGAATGGCCCAGTTGAAAAGTCGAATAGTGACGTTCACAAAGGCTCTGCCATTTAGTAAGATTCTGTGTCTTAAATGTTTTGCAAAAACGTTTAAAATTTCACTTTGCCATGTGTTGTAGTTTTCAATATTCAGTCTTCACCTTGTTCACACTTTGTTTTGGTCAATTTTAAAACCTCCCAACATCACACAATGCAGTGTTTGCTTACAACTTTACATAATGCAGAAACGTTCCAGCAGTTTTCATGCTTTCGCGCAGCGCTGTATCTCTTGCAAGTAAAAGAAAGAAAAACGATCAACAAGACCCAGGCCAGCTTTATCGGTGCAGTAACGACTGTTTTTTATGCGCCTCTGGACATCTCATTTATTCCTGCTCCAGCAGCTGGATGTAGAGATGTAGAGTAGAACCAGATGACATTTTTGCGATTTTCCTTTTGATGCAGCTTTGATGAGGACTGTAGAAGACTACAACAAGGATAAACACATCTATGGTATTATAGCTGAAATAACAGCTATTAACATTTATCATTAATGAGAACTTGAAAATACGTCATGTAGAAACATTATTTCATTTGCAAGTGCAGCTTTACCAACTGGATCACAATATGCATATTCTCACAATGTCATTTAAATAAGAACTGTAAAATGTAAGATGCTTTCATAAATTATTCTGCTAGTTTAGTTAAAGTTTAATTAAAGAAGAGGATAATTTGTAAATCAGAGAGATTATTTGACTAAAAACTGTAAAATAGTTAACACTTGCAGCAGCTGAGTCCCTAGAGCAAAATGTTTCTGGTACTTTGCAGGACTCATGTTGGAGAGAAGGATGCTGTCCAAGGTGCATGTCATCTTAGACAGAGTGTCTCGCCCACTTCATGACGCGCTGCTCGGCTACAGAAACACTTTCAGCAAGCGACTATAACAAAATGTGCCACAGAAAATTATTCCTGCCTGTCGCCCATCAGATTATACAATACCCAACTCCGTGTTTCACTTAGTGTATATATGTACTGTATATCTATACTTTATAGACATACATATGTATTTCCATATTCCTTGCACAAATTTTATTTTATTTTATCTTATATTTTACATTCAGGTTTTGTTAAAATTGCTTATAACTTGACATTTTTTAAAATAATTTTCATAAAAGCTGTGTGTATATGTTATCTTTTCTAATATTCGTTGACTCTTGGACTGTCAACAAATTTTAAAAAAATTCTTCTTGGGGATCAATAAAGTATTTTTGATTCTGTATTTCTGATTGTACAATATATTGCAAATGAATTTATTCCTATCAACCGTTCCAGCTGTTTGTTTCTGCTACATATTCAGTGATACTTTAGAAGGCAAAATAATTGTAACAAGACATTGAGAAAATAAATCTAGGTTTTTGTTTCTTTTTCAAGACAGCAGATGTCAGCTAGAAGCAACTTTTTTCACTGAGACCTTGCTGTCGAGATGGAAATGTTGATTAAACTACTGTTAGCTGGACTCTGTGTGCTATGAAGATAAAACAGAAAGACATGAACAGTTCATAGCTTATTTATTCACCACAACAAATATTGCTACTGTGGCATTCATTAGCGTTATTGCCTATAGCATGTTTTGCGTCATGCACCTCCAATACTCTAATTTCACTGTTTATAAAGCACATGTATGTTTGGTTCATTAACTAGCTCCACATAAATGAACCGCCGACAGCTCTGCCTGCTGCTCATTTCTCTTTATGGGTCGTATGCTTATGTTGGCCCAGAAAAAATCATTATCACTCAGACAAGTTTTTATTACATCCAAATCAAGAAAATATCATGTTTTGTTTTTACACAGCCTGTTCTGGTCCTTTATTCACAAAAATACATTTTTTATATATTGAAAGTATTCATGCGATGCAAATTCACTGTCTGTAATCACATGTATAACTACAGCACAGGTTCTCAAGCTATAGGATCACAGACCTGGTGCAGTAACAATCATTTTTATTAAGAATTTATTCTCTCCGTTGTATGAAGACAAGTGGATTTCAGTGATCCCTTGATGTCCTGCTGGTTGGTCACTCAGTGTATGGGTACACAATGTGGCCGGTGAATATATTGTATTCCATAATTGTGCAGAGCTTCCTTCCAGACATCAGCTCCACATAGACCTGATCGCCTCGCTGCATCTCCATTACCACAACCTGAAAACAGAGATGTGCAACACATTGACCAAAATTCAGCAAAAAAGTAAAAAATAAATAAAGCAAAAGTATGTATGCATTTTCTCTGTAGTACTCTTTTCCCATCTAACCTGAGTGGCACTGTCCTCGATATCTTCTCGATTGTTCTCCCACACGCTGACCCCCATCTTGCCATTCTTCATGAGCTGGACCTACACATGCAATAGACATCACAGACGAAGGGAAACACAAACGGATCAACCAAGATGCTCAGAAGAGAAATTTTCACTTTGAAATTTAGGTATACCTTGTGGTACAGGCGTCCATCCACTCCAACGGAAGAGAAGGCAGTGAAAGAAAACATATAAACGCCCGGAGAAGGGGCAGTGAAGATACCTGCAAAAAGAAGGGAAGTATTTTTTTTTATTTAGCGTGAGAAAATATTCCATTGTTGCTCAGATTACGTCTTCCTGGTGTGTTTATTACCCAGTGAGGGGTTGTAGCCATTGCCACTGTTGAGCGCTACGTTGGTGTAAGGGATCGGTACATTGGTATTGAAAGGACCAAAGCAACGCTCAGTAGATCCAGGAATATCAATGGCTATATTCTGATTCATGGTGGCCTTGAAGGAAACCTTGAAACCACCTGAGTAGAAAAATCAAACACTAGTCAGCAACTACACTTTCATGCCCTCATGCAATATTTGATTCTTTTAAGCATTTGTGTACCTGAGAGTGCATTTACTCTGCTATTCAGGGACATAATTTTCTCCCACAAGCATTTTATCCTGACGAAGCTCTCGTCTTCTACTTGGTACATCTCATTGGCAGCACAACAGCAACCACGTTGACGGTTGAAAGGACAATCGCAGTCCCACTTGCTGCAGGTAAGAGACATGTCCCACTTAACTGCAAAAACAGGAAAATCACGGTCAGTATCAGTATCCTGACATTTATCATCATGCTTTCATCATTGATGCTTGAGATTTGATCAGATCTTCTTTATAGAGCACTTTTAGTGCATTAAAATGTATCATCTTGTCAAAACTAAGACAAGAATCAATCATGTAATAAACAATTTCACCAAGAAGTTAAAATTTAATTAAACCAGATGAGAGTTTGTGGCTTACGTGCATCCTGTTTGAGAACGTCCATAGCAGAGGAGAGGGCCTCAACGCGTCCACAGAGAAACAGCGACCCCAACAGGAGCATTAGAGGTAATACATCCATCTGGGAAGAAGGGGAAAAAAGATGCATGTAAAAATTAACATATTTTACCCAGCAAAACAAACAAGCAAACAAATCATAATAGTAATAAAATATTGACTTTTCCACTTAAGTCTAAAGTTTTAGGTTTTTGTTCACTGGGCAAATACACACCAAACAACAAAGTGGAGTCCTCAAGAGCTACAATCCTGTAACTTTTACGCACATGTTCTTCAACACACCTAAATAAAATTACTCAATTCACTTATCAGTCACCATTCAGCTTTACAGAGACCCGGTAATAATCTAGTAATTTAATTCAGTGGCGTTGGAGAAGGGAGGCATCTACAAGTTGCAGGATAGAAGCTCTCAAGGACTAGACTTTGATACCCGTGAACTAGACGTATTCAACAGCATGAAATTATTATGCTTTATAATAATATTAATATCACTGGGTTGTGTCAAAATGTAAGCTAATACTAGTTATGTTCAGGATCAACACTATGACCAAAGAATTGGTCATATAGTCATATAAACAGGTAATACTACAATGCAGTATTATAGTACTGTATTATCGTACTGTATAATATATAGTAGCTATATACTATATAATTGTGAAAATGTACAGTGGTAAACACTATGAATCTTTTGTTAGTAAAAGTTTTACCAAAAACCAAACCAAAAAATTGGTTTGTCTTTCAGCAGAATATACAAAAATGATTAAATGATGTTTGCAACCCAGGTGTTTTCTCCTTAATTATCAAATTTATGGGTCAGTCTTTTTTCATAGACTTGTTTAATTACTTTATTCCATTTTTTAAGGATGATAAACATTTTACGTGAAAAAGTTAATTTTAAAATCATGCTGGGAAGTAAGGATGGTACAGCTCTTTTATAAGCCAAGTCACAATAATACACATTTCACTCAAGTTATATTTTATCTCAAAATTGATCCACAGTGGTTATTGTCATTAGTTTCTATCAAGCATTTGTTAACTTGTAACTGATATAATAGTGAGTTAAGCAGAGACAGAAATGTAAAACTTACTGTTTTGTTTGGTTGCTCCCTCTTCTTGATCAGAAATGCTGAGTCTATTTCAGGTGAGTTTGTGAAACTAAGAGTTTAAAGCAGGGGAACTCTGTTGCCTCTTATTGATTGACTGAAAGAGATCCACCCAAAAAGGTGGCGACCAGCAGTAACTCCACCTCCTCATACGTAAATTAAAAAACACTAAATAAAGTACTGTATGTTTGTTTTCTCCTGACAATGAAAGGCATGTCTGTCTATGGTAACATAGTACCAAGATGGCTTTCATTTTTTCTAAGGTGTAAAAGAGCAACAATCACCTGTGCTTGGCCCATAATACCCTTTATTAGGACATCGGTCTCTGGTTGCTGTCCTTTCATAAGACGCTGAAGAGAATTGTTAAGAAAGCAAAATAGTTTATCTGTTGATCGATAATGGCCTGAATAAGGCAACAATACGCTTTCACCTGATTCTCATGATGAGGTTTGGCAGATACTGTTATTTCCATAATCGCTTTCTTCTCAGTTATTGTAGTAGAACCAGACACTGAATAATCTCTTGTTGTTGGTCGGGACATGTGATATGTACAAGGCACACTCCCTATTCATGTGAATAAAATTATCAAGTCTTTTAATTCAGTCAAAGCCATTCACAAGGTGTTACTATAGATTTCCACAGTCATAAGAAAAATTCGAGGAAAGCCAAATATGATAGATGTCCAAAATGTACCAGGAAAACACAATCAAGCAGTGAGACACCTGAAGCCTATCAGAGAACAGACCTGACAAGTTCTGGTTGCTCAAGACTCTTATTTCACAGAGTGAGTAGCAGCATACACCCTGAACGGGTTACCAGACCTTTAAATGGCACTTATAGTCCATTACAGGAAAACAAATTGTATCCAGGTAATTTTGAGAGCATAACCTATGGGAAGAAAGAAATGGACTGAGACAGTGGATGAAATTTGACAGATTAGATTATTAGGACGCTTTTATCACTGTGTGTCTTGGTCGTTGCTTTTAGGATTTTTTTTAAATCTATGAACCTATGTGGTTGCGTATATTTGACTTGCACCAAATGAGAGCTGCTCTGTGTATCTTTTAGACTAGGCTAAGTGTTAGTCAAAGAATAGGCCTGAAATAAGAATTTAATAATGGAAAGGAAAAGAACTTTTATTTCACTCTGCATAGAAAAGAGAGCTGAAGTTTCGTTTCAGTCATAATCCTGATCATCATCATTTACTTGTTGACTTCTAAGCTTTGCCAGGTTTGAGTAAAATTCAAATATTGAATAAAAATAAATTTAAATGTTAACACTAACGGGAAATTAGATTGTGATTGTGAATTTATTTGAGAAAGGTTGTATTAACAAAACCAAGCATCTAAATTAGGATACAACAGATATCAAAGGTCAATATCGTTGTTCCAGTAGTTCCTTTTAACTGCAGGGAGTTTCCTTTCAGCAGCTTTAAAGCTTCTCTTTCCTTTTGGGACAGTGACCTGCCTATTCTGTTTGTTCACTGCTTGATTCCCACATCAGCTGACCTGTTTCTTCTTGCTTTTTCCTGTGTTCCTCTGCTCTTATCGACTAGATGGAGGCCAGGATGTATTAGGTGCTTTTTGTTGGCTTTGCACACCTCTTCACAAAACAAGCGATTCATGTAATGACCTACTGTAAAACTGATCTCTTGTTTTCTATCCTCGGATGAGATTTCAAACCCCACAGTTGAATTATGATGTTTTTTGGTCCATTTGAGATGGCTTAACAGGGACTTTTGACAATTTGCTAAGTAGCAGAAAGAATTTAAGGTACAAGCATTTGCCATTTTTAATTCTTCTTCTTCATCAAACAAGAATAATCAAATTTTATTAAAAAGCAACAATAGGTCGTGCTGTGGTGGAGTAGAGGATAGCGAGACCCACGTTTGGAGGCCTTGAGTCCTCGACGCGGCCGTCGTGGGTTTGCTTCCCGGACCTGGAGACTTTTGCTGCATGTCTTCTCCCCTTTCCTGTCAGCCTGTCAGCCTATAAGGGACACTAGAGCCCACAAAAAGACCCCCTGGAGAGGAGAAAAAATAAAAGCAACAATAGTGTCAAAACTGAAGTTTTTCAACTTTTCCTGCAGGAGAAGCCATGAGTTTTGTCCAGTTTCAGTTTAACACCTGAGTCATAATTTACACATTATAAATGGATTCTACATTCATGAGAATCCATTGACAAGGCGACTGTCAAAGTCTAGGCCCCTCTGTAAATACCACAGATGTAAAAATTTGGATGGCCACTCAATCTCAAGCATTTGGAGTTCATTAAGACGATAAATTATCATAATACCAGTGGTCACAGTGGTATTTTAAATGCTGGTCAACACTTAGCAAAATGATTTCACCATTAGAAATAGTCATCAAATCTTAGATTTAGAGACAATATCTTTATTGTCATTGTACCAACATATAATGTTTAGTATTACAGTGAAATTAATGTACTGACCCACAGAGAAATACTGTGACAACAAACCACTCACAACCACACAGAGCATGAAATAAGTGTATAGTCTGGCTATAAATAAGAAAAAAGAAAAAACTTATTGATAAAAATGATACTTTTGTATTAGACATGGTCCTTTTCAAAGACTATCATAAATTAGAGTTGCAGCATTGTTGTAAAAGCTGTCTTCACCGTTGCTGTGGAGTTAGATCTTCATTTCAAGTCTGTATCCATGTGCATAACCAGGAACGTAAAGCTGGCCACCTTCTTCACACATTCCTCTCTGATGGTAATGCTTCTGGATTCAACCATCGCTTTTTTAATGGCCATGTTGTGATTAAAATAACCTGGTGACCTCGTCCTTGTGTGCTCTCTCATCACCACTAGAGATAAACCCAACCACGATAGTGAAATGCTGATTAAGATTTTTTTTCTCACTTAATATTGACTAGGTTATAAAAATGATCCGACTCAGTTGCACATTCCTTGGATCGGAGTATATTGTTTGTACTGTACATAATGTAGGTTTGACTTTTTTATTTTGAAGTATGACCCTGAAGATAAAATCCAGGTGAAACAATTTTGATTCCCATCCGCCCTTATGTGTCACATCTACACCTGTTTTAAACAATTGAATTTAAAATGGACAAGTTCAAGCGAGCAGCTAATTTTTGTAGCTATTTTCTGACTCATGAAACTCAACATAAGTCTGCCTTACTTGTATGATGTGTCTCTTGTCTTTCCCGAATTTGAAGAGTATTTATATTATATACTTAAAGAAAAAAAGATGGGATGTATTTTAATTAAAAATGGATAAACACTGCAATCATCTATAAAAATTGTATTATGTTAAAAGTAGGTGTCAGGATCTGTGTTTTTCTGTGTTTATTTAGAGTTTTCTGTGTCCTTAGTCTCTTCGTTGTCCTGTCCTCCCCTTGATTGTTCCCAGGTGTGTCTCGTCTCTGTGATTACCCTCCCGTGTATTTAACTCCACCTGTGTTCTTTGTTCTTCGTCGGGTCCTCGTCATTTTTTCGTCAACGTCAATGTTAGCTTC
The DNA here is from genome assembly GCF_003331165.1 of Xiphophorus hellerii. Classification (NCBI taxonomy): domain Eukaryota; kingdom Metazoa; phylum Chordata; class Actinopteri; order Cyprinodontiformes; family Poeciliidae; genus Xiphophorus; species Xiphophorus hellerii. The sequence goes on along the minus strand of NC_045689.1, from coordinate 12,707,830 downwards.
TGTTTCGTCTGTGTTTCCTGGTGCCTGCTGCTCGTTGTTGGATTTATTTATAATTAAACTCATCATATTCATCATACCTGGGTCCGCTGCATCTGCCTCACCACCAACACCACCGCACTTCATGACAGAAGGACCCGACCAAACCGAACGGTGAGGCACGCTATTTTTATTTTGACATCATGGACCCAGAAGAATTAAAGGAGCTAACGGATACCATCGGGGAATATAAGGAGGCGATGGCCAAGCCGTACGCTGCCATCCGACGCCTCGGTTTCGCCATCCGTTTGGGCTTGTTGCTGGACTATTGGGTTCCTCGCTTTCCGCACCCGGGGTTGGTGGAGTTGCAGAGGGAGGCAGAGTGGGAGCGTATGGCGGCTCTAGCCGTCATGGCTGGCGAACCTCTGCCTCCCAAGCCGCAAAGTTTCTCCGCCAGCCCAGATCCTGCTCCAGTTCCGGGACCAGCACCTCCAGCTCCACCCGAGGCCGTTCCAGCCGGCGTTCCAGCCGGCGCACCGGAGGCCGTTCCAGCCGGCGTTCCAGCCGGCGCACCCGAGGCCGTTTCTGCCGGCGTTCCAGCCGGCGCACCCGAGGCCGTTTCTGCCGGCGTTCCAGCCGGCGCACCCGAGGCCGTTTCAGCCGGCGTTCCAGCCGGCGCACCCGAGGCCGTTTCAGCCGGCGTTCCAGCCGGCGCACCCGAGGCCGTTCCAGCCGGCGCACCGCAGGCCGAATCAGCCGGTGTTCCAGCCGGCGCACCCCAGGCCGCCCGGAGACAGCGACGTGAGCCGCCGGTGGACCCGGCCCCTCGTCGCCTTCCGGAGCTGTCACCTCCGCTGCCGGTTCCCAGGCTTCGCTGCGGCTCGCCCCCGCAGCCGGTTCCCAGGCTTCGCTGCGGCTCGCCCCCGCAGCCGGTTCCCAGGCTTCGCTGCGGCTCGCCCCCGCAGCCGGCCCCGAGGCTCCGCTCCGGCTCACCTCCAGCCGGCGCACCCGAGGCCGAATCAGCCGGCGTTCCAGCCGGCGCACCCGAGGCCGTTTCTGCCGGCGTTCCAGCCGGCGCACCCGAGGCCGAATCAGCCGGCGTTCCAGCCGGCGCACCCGAGGCCGAATCAGCCGGCGTTCCAGCCGGCGCACCCGAGGCCGAATCAGCCGGCGTTCCAGCCGGCGCACCCGAGGCCGAATCAGCCGGCGTTCCAGCCGGCGCACCCGAGGCCGAATCAGCCGGCGTTCCAGCCGGCGCACCCGAGGCCGAATCAGCCGGCGTTCCAGCCGGCGCACCAGAGACTGAGACTCCCTGTGTTCCTACCGAGACTCCCTGTGTTCCTACCGAGACTCCCTGTGTTCCTACCGAGACTCCCTGTGTTCCTACCGAGACCCCCGACTCCCAGTGTTCCTTCCGAGACTCCCAGTGTTCCTTCCGAGACTCCCAGTGTTCCTTCCGAGACTCCCAGTGTTCCTTCCGAGACCCAGACCCCCAGCGTTCCTTCCGAGACTCCCTGCTTTCCGACTCAGACCCCCAGTGTTCCTCCTGAGACCCTGACCTCCAGCGTTCCTCCTGAGACCCTGACCTCCTGCGTTCCTCCTGAGACCCTGACCTCCTGCGTTCCTCCTGAGACCCTGACCTCCTGCGTTCCTCCTGAGACCCTGACCTCCTGCGTTCCTCCTGAGACCCTGACCTCCTGCGTTCCTCCTGAGACCGAGACTCCCTGCGTTCCACCCGAGACCGAGACTCCCTGCGTTCCACCCGAGACCGAGACTCCCTGCGTTCCACCCGAGACCGAGACTCCCTGCGTTCCACCTGAGACCGAGACTCCCTGCGTTCCACCCGAGACCGAGACCCCCAGCGTTCCGACCGAGACCCCCTGTGCTCCACCAGAGACCCTGCCTCGGGGGGCTCGTCGTCGCCGTCTGTGGGCGGCCCCCGGGACTCATCGCCACCTCCAGCGCCGCGGACGGCCGCCGGACCGCCTCCGTGGTTCCCGCCTCCAGCGCCGCGGACGGCCGCCGGACCGCCTCCGTGGTTCCCGCCTCCATGGTTCCCGCCTCCAGCGCCGCGGACGGCCGCCGGACCGCCTCCGTGGTTCCCGCCTCCAGCGCCGCGGACGGCCGCCGGACCGCCTCCATGGTTCCCGCCTCCAGCGCCGCGGACGGCCGCCAGACCGCCTCCGTGGTTCCCGCCTTCGGCGCCGCGGACGGCCGCCGGACCGCCTCCGTGGTTCCCGCCTCCGGCGCCGCGGACGGCCACCGGACCGCCTCTGTGGTTCCCGCCTCCGGCGCCGCGGACGACCGCCGGACCGCCTCCGTGGTTCCCGCCGCCGCGGACGACCGCCAGACCACTTCCGTGGTTCCCGCCTCCTTTGCCTCCGCCCACCCTGTGGGTAGTTTTTTGTTTGTTTATGGACTCTTGGCCCTCCCTGTGTTTCCGCCCACAACGGTGGGTTGTTTTTTGTTTTTTTCTGAACTCTGGCCCCCCGTCCAGCGCCCCTCCGCCCACCCTTGTTGTGTTTTTGTTTTTTGGGCGTCTGGTAGCCGCCCTTGAGGGGGGGGGTACTGTCAGGATCTGTGTTTTTCTGTGTTTATTTAGAGTTTTCTGTGTCCTTAGTCTCTTCGTTGTCCTGTCCTCCCCTTGATTGTTCCCAGGTGTGTCTCGTCTCTGTGATTACCCTCCCGTGTATTTAACTCCACCTGTGTTCTTTGTTCTTCGTCGGGTCCTCGTCATTTTTTCGTCAACGTCAATGTTAGCTTCTGTTTCGTCTGTGTTTCCTGGTGCCTGCTGCTCGTTGTTGGATTTATTTATAATTAAACTCATCATATTCATCATACCTGGGTCCGCTGCATCTGCCTCACCACCAACACCACCGCACTTCATGACAGTAGGACGTTTTAGGGGTGTATTTAATGTTCGTCTCATATGTTGTAGGCCATTCCCAGGTTGATCAGCTACTCCAACTCTGGAAGAAATGAAGAGCCCACTGCAGTGAACCTCATCAAAAGCCTCCTGGTTATTCAACCAAATATTGATTTCTGAACTCTTCCTGAGTTAAAACATTAGTATTGTTGAATATGAACTTTTCTTTGCAGTATTTGAGGTCTGAAAACAATGCATCTTTTTCTTTATTTATTTTCTGCAAACTAATACTAAATTTATGCTTGGAATTTTGGAGACATGTTGTCAGTAGTTCATAGAATAAAAAAAACAATGTTGATTTTACTCAAACATAAATCTATAAAAAGAAAAAATAGAGAAACGAATAATTTTTAGTGGTCTCTTCATTTTCTCCAGAGCTGTATATAATCTTCACAGTTCAAGTTGAACCATGACAATACCCTATACTTTAACCTTCAATGATGGGATTTTTTTTTGTGATTTATTAATAATGTTTAACGCATTACCAAACATCCACCCGAAAGACCATGATTTTAGATATCCTAAACATGTTTTACATATGTTAACACATCTTATACTTCAATCTTAGTCTTTCAGAATGGTTTCTTGAAGACATTATCTTTTTGTAAGAAAGTTCAGAGATTTGGTTATTATATGCAAAGAAAACATCAATTATTAACAAAAAAAGACAGCAAACCAATGTTCAAATTCCAGCATTTATTGTTTTTACACTTCCTTGTTGAGAATACACAAGAACTCAGATTAAAAGAAAATCACAAATAAAGGAAACTTTGTCTTAAAGTCATTGAAGGATTTATGGGTTTGAGTCTCAAATCAAACAAGAAATGTTCTAATCTGAGTAGGAAAAACATAAGATGTTACACATATAAGCTAGTCGTGCTTTATGTCAGGAAGATTTCAGATCGCCCAGACTGAAAGCTTATAGGATGACATTTAAAATATGATTTCCCTCAAAGAGCTTAGAACATAGTAATGTAAGCGCCTACATGTCATTACAGAGGAGGAAACTAAACTCCCTAACTTATGCATCAGCATAAAGCAGAAAGGCACTGAAAGTGTTATAGTGGTTCGAATCGTCACAGAGGTAGCATCCCTTGGCCAACTTGACTGACACTTTGTCTCCAGCTTTCAGTTTCAGGGCAACAGCTATGGTGGTGCTGTCCTCCTGGTCGTTCCTGTTGAGTTCTCTGGATCCAGCCACTATCTGGCCGTTGACCTGCAGGCTGGTGCAGACAGCCAGAATGTTGCCAGGAGAACCAGCGTCGCTAAAGGAGGTCACGGCCAGGCTGTAAACCCCGGGGTAGGTGACAGTGAAGATACCAGTGGCCATGTTGTAGGCCATTCCCAGGTTGATGAAGATTTGCTGGTAAGCAATGACGGTGTCGACCCCAAACGGTCCGTAACACTTGAAGGTGTCTCCGGTGTACAGAGAGACGGAGAAGGCAACACGGCTGCCTGCAGAAGAAAAGATTACAGTAATTAGAAAGTACAGTGATTTCTTATCTAAATTACTTCAGAAAGTGATTCTGACCTTGAAGAGTGACAAAAGTTTGGTTTGCTTTATCTAACTCCCTCTCCAAATTAGTTAAAGTTGTATTAAAGTACGTCTGCAGTCGCTTTGTCTCACGCACCATCTTGCAGCATTCGCATGAAAGCGTATCCACATTGCAGGCTGAACACAAAGACAATTTAGCGTCCATCCAGGTGAAGATGCACACATTCATCTTAAAAACACAATCACAAGTCCTCACCACTGGCTGAACTGGTGACGGCATCCGGAGCGACTCGCTCAGGTCCTTCCCAGTTGAACTGACTCATACCAGGAGCCACGTGCAGCAAACACAACAACACAACAGCTGGAGGGATAAACAAGTAAAAGATAGACGAACATTTGTCGAGCTTTGTAATAAAATTTTCTTTTGTTGTGTGTTAATCTCACCTCTCATGTTGGTGATATACAGACAGCTTCAAGAGGAAGGATAAAGTGAAAGAAGTGACTGTTTGGGGAAAATAATCGTGGATATATAGTTCTCCTGGGGCTCCTCCCTTACTACCTCACATTTATGGTTCTCCTCCTATAAAATTGCTCCACCTTGTTTTGTTCTTCTTTAATCGGGCCCCCTACTTGCCTTTGTAATAGTATAACTGGGGGTATTTTCATCACTGGGTGCTCACAGAAGCAGCAACACACCCTCAAGTTCTTTGTTATTGATGCAGGGCACATATCACATATCATCTGGAGGGAGGTGTTGGTTCTGTCACACCAGGAGATAACAAGACATGCCGTGAAAAGGTCTGGACTTGTTTCCACATTTTGTCACATTTCAATATGTTTTTAATAATAAAAATTTGAACAAAGACATCTTCATTCCAGTTATGGCATCTTGATTTTTGGTCAAAGTCTCCAGGATACTTTCACACAGCAGGAAAATGCAACCCAAATCTAATTTTTGACCACGTTTGACGTTTTCACAGCAGCTTGAACAGCCTAATTCCAATCTTTTCACCCTCCAAAATCTGATTTGTGCCACTTCCAATAAAAATAAATTGGATATATCTGATGGTTTTCAAAGCGACTGCAGTCTGAATGTTTATGTCACATTTTATCCCACTTTTACATCATTGATGTGATACATGCGTCATAATTCTACAGCAGAAGAAAGCAAACGTGGTAAGTCTGGCTATAATGAAATGTGGTTGTGTGGTTGTGATTGCGTCTCAGTCTGAATGTTTAGAGTCCTGCTGTCATCAAATCTTTTGCAGCCATGGACAGACTTTCTCGCAGGATTTCCCTACATTTAACTCCATCCACTTTATTATTTTCATATTGCATACATGGACCAGTTTCATGGCCTCTGCTAAACAAAAGCAGGCCCATAGCATAATGCTGCCACCACCATGTTTATAGTGCATGTAGCCTATAAAGTTCAATGGATTCAACAGTGCTCTGTGAGACGCTTTGAATATTGTTTCAGCAATATTTAAAGTATTTCTTAGTCTCCATTATATTTGTTCTTTAATGTTCTCTGGGAAATCTAGGAGACTCTTCATAGAACAGCTGGATCTAGGTCAATCCTAGTTCACAATTAGATGACTTTTGAAGTTATCCTAGATTCAAATTAAGTATCAGAGTAGAAATTGGCTGAACACAACAAATGCAAGCCATACCATTCAAATTTTAATTAGCAAGAAATGTAAAAAGCAACATCTCTTTTGGATTTCACTTCACAATTATGTGCAACACTGTTGATTTATTGTATAAAATCACAACAAAGTAGGTTGTGCTTCATGGTTGTGATGTGACAAAATGTAGAAATAGAAAAAAGAAATCATAGCTTTGGCAACATTGGATTTAGTGTGAACTTTCATTTTTTATTGTTGTTTTATTTGCTCACAAATTTATGCTCAGAATGACAGCTTTATGTTTAAGTCCAGTTTATTTTTATCTGAACAATGAAAGCAACTCAGATCAGATCATTTCATTGGAACAGGGTCAAAAGTTACATCCAGGATACCTCAATTTAAAAAAGAAACAACAGCTACGTTATTTGTTCATATTTACTCTTCAGTTGACATGATGCTAACAATTTATGTGCATGGCATACAGAAGAAAGCAGACTGCCTCAAACACAACAGGTAACAGGAAACTGAGCACAACGGATCAAAGCATTGAACTCATGACTGTTAACCTGTACAGATGTCATCTAGCAGCGTTAACGCCAGAGGCAGCTACGCTGTCTCAGCAGCATACAGCAGGAAACCGGTGAATGTGTTATAGTGGGAGGTGTCGTCGCAGATGTTGCACCCTTTCAGCAGGCTGACAGACACCTGGTCGCCGGCCTTCAGGTGCCTGGCGATCACAACGGTGCTGCTGTCCTCGCTGTCCAGTCCGTTCTTCTCAATGAGGGGAGCCACGGCCACGCCGTTCACCTGCAGCTGGGCGCAGGTGGCCTGGGGCAGGTCAAGAGGAGACAGGCTGTAGACGGTGGCCGCCAGGCTGTAGACACCCGAGCTGGGAGCGGTGAAGATGCCGGTCTGGGCGTTGTAGCTGTCTCCCAGGTTGAGGAAGATGTACTTGTAGGGGACCCGTCTGTCTTCAGTCATGGGGCCGAAGCAGGTCAAAGTTTTCTCGTTGTTCAGGGCGACAGAGAAGGCGCTGCGGTTGTCTAAAAAAAAAAAAAAACAGGTATCAGAAAAAGATCTGCTTAAAGGGATCAGAAGGCCATGATGGTTCTGTGCTGTATTCTGCTTGGTGTATACACTCACTTTTGATGTTGTTGAGGGTCATCTTAGAGTTCATGAGCTGCTGGCTCATTTCTTTGGTTGTCACATTAAAGACCAGCTCCATCCTCTCCATCTGTTTCTGCATCAGACAGCAGCCACACGCCCCTTGGTCATTACTGCATACTGTGCACATACAAGAAAACATACAAACACTAGCTTAGGAGGCAAAACTTGGTAGGGACTCGGTCTAAAAAGGCATTTAACCCACTTTTGTTTAGATTGGGGTCTGCAGTGGGTTGTGTGATGACAGGTCCACTCCAGCTGAATTTAGTTTGATCCTGACCAAAAACTGCTTGCAGCAGACACACCAGAACAATCGCTGAAACAACAAAAAATTGCACTAATCAGGAAACATTTGCAGAAATGCTTTCTAAAGTTTGAACCATCTTTCAAAATAACCATCAAATTGACACATTTTTCCTCTTTTTATAAGAAGCATAAATTTTCAGATGAGCTGTTTTTTTCTATTAGATTTGTGTGTTATTTTATACTTTTAATCAAATCTAATTTTCTTACTTATCATTAATACTAACATTTGTAATTTACAACTATAAAACGTTACACTCCAGCATTCATGTCTATCAAGCTCTAACTATTAAAGTCTCACCTCTCATGATGGCAAATGATACCGATTCTTCTGCAGGAGGAGAAAGGTATTCACCAATAACACAGGAACAGAGAATATATATTTTTGTGTAGCTCCTCCTTATTTGCTCCTCCTCATTGTGCCCCTCCCGTTTGCCTTTAAAACCCGATGTGCGAGTATAGATTTCTTCATCCCTGTGGACTGTCTGTCCCTGACATTTCCTCATAGTTTGGGGCTTTGTTCCTCATGCTGCTCAGGTATCATCTGTCACTTGTAAGAGACGCACAAATCTCTTGGATCGCTCACAGTGCTGCAGTGTGTCCAACCTCCTGGACCGCCGGGGAATTTCCGTTTTTGGAATATTTGACAATTACTGTGCTGGGTCAGAAGCGTACAAAAAAAATCATGTTGAAAGTTATTCAACTGTAGTGTCATTGTCCTCAATATATATCAGGTTTTTAACATCCACTTGGAATGAGTAGCAGAAAAATAAGCATTATTCAAAAATCAACTCCTGCAAGGATGAATGACCAAAAGATATTCAGCAGCTCACATAACCCAGATGTTTTCAAGAAAAAGCAAAATGTTAAGGACACAGACGGTTATTGGCAACAATAACAGTGCACTACGATGAGCCTTTTCAATCAACAAAAAAGAACCAATAGTCAAGCATGGTGGAGGTAGCATCATGCTGAGGATCTGTTTCTCTCCTAGTGCTGCTGGGGCTGCTTTTCAATTATTAAGAACAACAACAACTAAAACAGTTTCACATAAGATGCTTTTTATTTCATTGCCTTTCAACAATTTAGTTAAACTTCAAATCACAATGAGATTGGTGCACAAAATATTCTAGAAATTGCACAGTCTTAAGTATTTCCATGCATGTCAAGGTCACAAGACATTTTGAGAGCTTAAACTTTAGTTGGAATAATCAAAAACACAGCAACCAATCTATGAGAATCAAGAACTCAATCCAGTTGACAAATAGTCAGAGAGTCGCCTATTCCGGCGCCCAGCCTGAACCCTGCGTACAGTGGCCCAGTGAACTGCGTCTCGTAGTGATGGATGAGTTGAGCCTGGTTGTTGGTGATGTTGTAAAAGTTTAGAATCCCAGCATGCTGGTCCAGATAGATGCCAATCCGCGTAGCCTTAGGCGAGCCCAGAAGTTTCTCCTGGTTATTGTGCCAGAAGGAGTAGCCGGTGCCAGACCAGTAAAGGCTCCAGGACTGAGCGTTGTGACCCAAACGGCTTTTGTTGTCATAGCCTTTGCGCTCCATGTCCTTGAAAGCAACACCAATGGTGATCTGCAAAGTGTCATAGACAGAAACAAATGAGAGAACAGAAAACCAAGCAATCATAGGAGTAAGTAGGTTTTGATGTGTGATATGGCCCTTCACACCGGTGGTAGAACCACCTGGAGGATAGAAGAAAAAAAATCAAAACAGCAACAAATATAATCTGCCAGTTGTGCCCAGATTAGCATGTTATTGCTTATTTGTCAATTGAAAATTGACACCCACTCTTGAAACAGAGAATAGATCATTTTTCTGCATTTTTATAAGTTTTAGAAAGGCACAATTGAATGATATCCATGCAATAATATTTTCTGTGCATGAAATGACTAAGGGTAAAGGAGAAGGCTTTACTCTCTTTGCTCTTCAATACAACTGAACCTATATCAGTAAACTTGTCATCATTTTTCATATTTTAGTTACAGTCTATCACAAAATCTGGAGAAATTCACAAACCAGTGCTTCATGGACAAAACCATGAAGACAGCACAGACCAGTAAGTGTTGCTTTAAGATGATGGTAAAGATAAATTACAGCTGGACACAGCTGTAAGGAAATCCACAATAGAAGGTTTTTTTTTAGAAGCTACACAGTCAAGCAAAAACCAATTAATTATGATCTCAAGTTCTTGCCTTAGAGGCCTTTTTTGTTCCATAATGCAAAAACTGTATGCAACTACTTTGTCCAACTGGTCAAACTTGACTCAAGTCTGTGGTGCAGAAACATTTTAGATTTTCCCTGGACACTATTCACGCAAGAGCTTCTACAGACAGCAGGTAATGAAATTAGGGACAAATTAGAAATGGGCAATCTGGCAAAAAGGCAAAATAGAGGTGGTTAGGGACATGATTGGATCTACACATAAATATCTAAAATTTTCCAATTAAATGTGAACACGACCACAGACTGTGGGAAGATATTAAAAGCAATCCATCCACTAGATGTCTCAACATTCCTCTCCAAAAAACAATCACAAACATTACATTGATGCCTGAGACAATCATTGGTAGCATTATGATCATCAGCAAGGCATAAATTAAGGGCAAAGTTGCATTTAAAGCTTGTGTGTAAGGACTCACCTTCTGGCCCATCCACTCGACCTCCCAGTAGTAAGGGCTCCCTGCCAGGGGCTCTTTGCAGAGAACTTGTCTCCAGAAGAAGAACCGATCAGGGTGGTCAGGTGGATTCAGGTTTTCAGCACGCATTGTGACCTTCCGACAATCATCTGACAGCTTCATGTGGCGGTAGGCTGTGTTTGGGTCTATGGTAGGTTCAAAGCGGACTAGAAAAACAGAAAACATTGTGATGAAGCCTAAGGACATTTAGAATGCTTAATTTCAGTTTTATGTATTGTACTTTATGTTGAAGACTAAAACAGACTCACATTTTAACATTTCCTCTCTTGTTTGTGGCTCTGGATTCACAAGCTTAATTGATGTTCCAGATACTGCAACAACAAATTCATAATGATGCATTACTAACCAATATAAGTGAAACGTGACCTTTAGATTAGATGCATTACAAGTAGATGTACCTTGAGGCCTAAAACGTGGGAGAGGTGGAGGGTTTGCTGGAGATCCATTTCCAAAACAGGTAGGGGAAGAGAAAAAATTATATATAAATATTCCACTGAAACAAGTTTCACCTCCATAAGCTCAATCATCAGCACAACAACATCATCCCCGTTATCCTTTGTTCTAATTTTACCTTGATGACTCATAGATCTTCTGAATCTTGAAGACTCACGTACTGTGGAGGAAACTATGACAATTTTAATACTGAGAACTGGCACGATTTAAAAAAAAAAAAGAAAAAGACAAAAACATCCATATTATGTGCATTAGAAACTTACACTGAGTTTGTATAGGTTGTGGCGGTGGAGAAACATCAATTTCTTCATAGACTATGTATTAGAAAAATAATACTTTGTAAGAAACAAGTCCTTTTCCCATCATTTAAAATACATTTGTTTCAAATTTAAGAATATTCTGTGTAGCATTGGACAGGAAGAAAGGTTTCCAAACCTGAAACCTGTGAAGCGGCCTGACCAGAATAATCAGCGGATACTGTGCTTGCTGCTGCCACACTGTTGGGTGTTGAAGCCATGGGTTCATGACTCACTACAAAGATAAACTTTTAGTCATCAACAAATCAGGAAATAAAAGAGAAAACAACTATGAGGAAAATAATCGGACCTATTTTGACAATCTTGGATAGACTTTCTTTGCAGAGGTTTTGTACGGATTCTTGTAGCTCTTTAATGACTGATCTTATGGAAGCCACCATGCCTTCCTCATGAATAATCCCAGACTGTCCTGCTGCACCAGTCTGCCCCAACGGCTCCATGAGGAGGAAGTTCTTGAGAGAAAAACATTGAAAAGAGTCAGATAGAACAACCATAACAACTAATATTTTAACATTTTGAATATTTTGTGAAAAGAAAATGAAACTATTTTCTAGAGCCATCCTTCCTTACCTTCAAGAAGGAGATATTATCTTGGATATAAGCCAGCCTGCCCAGCTCTTCACTTTTTTGACGAAACTGTGATAAATCTTGCTCTAAACGCTTCACCAGTGCTTCGACTTGTTCGTCAAAGACCCTCTCCTGAGCAATAAGGAGCTCATCAACCTGTGTCCCTGTCAGATTTAGACTCTTAACCAGCTCTGGAAATAAATCAGAGCTCTCCCTTTGAAGGGCCTGCAGCAAGGCCTAGAGAGAGACATGAGAGATGCCATAAATGCCTTTGTAAATATCTACTTGAAGAAAATCAACAAGGAGTTTCACTGACTTTTTGTTGACGCGCAGCATGAGGGATCTCCATGATATTCCTCTCGGTCTCCTGGATTCTCCTGTGTACTTCTGCCTGCATCTGGACAAGCTCTTTCTAGACACACATCAAAGTTTGGTAGACAAAGTGAATAAATGGATTGCAGTGCAGTCAAATCAGAAGTAGAGACAAATAAAGATAGTTTGTGATTTCTCTGATCTTTATTTTACTCACCAAATATGCACAAAGCACACTAACCTCTTTTACTAAGGTGGAAATGACATTTGCCAGTTACATACCTGTTTCTCTCTTCTTTCTTCTTGAGGTCCAACCACACGATGTCCTGTGTGTCCATCCTGGCAACACATCACACACACACACTCCTTGTCTTCATGGCAAAACAAATCCAGTGGTTGCTTGTGTTGAGGGCAGAGACTGGGTTCCACCGAAGGCAGCTGAGGGTACACACTCCCCTTCCTGGGCCCAATATTCGATATGACGTCCAAGTAGACAGGCATCACCGGTTCAGCTGAATAGATGCCTACCATGTTGCTTTGCTTTATGCTGTTTGTTCTTAGTTTCTCCATGGCTTGTGCAAGCAGCATATTTTTGGCCACATAAGGTCGAGGAGTGAAGAGCTGCCTACACTGCGGGCAGCTATATTGACCTTTGTTGTTTTCCTTGTCCCAGTGGTTTTCGATGCAGCTCAAGCAGTAGGAATGTCCACATGTTAGAGTGGTGGGCTCTTTCAGAGTTTCCAGACATACCGAGCAAGCAAAGTTCTCCTCTTCAGGCCAAGCTGAGGCCATGATGATGCCTGAGGTCTTAAAGGTATCAATGAAGAAGTATGTTACGGTTTACAAAAATCAATGCTTAGAGCAAAAAGAAAGGACAGCAAGGGACCAAAATAGTAAAATGACAGTTGACTTGAGTCACATGCCACTGAAATACTCAAGCTTCCTTAGCTTGGGGTGGGGCTTGTAGAACAGGTGTGGTGGAGTTTCTTCCCATTATGTCACTGGTGTTTGTCAATCGTTTGAGAGTACTTTTAGCCTGAACCATCTAAATCATTGTTTTAAAATTCACAAAACAACATGATTGGAATAAATGTTTGAAATTTTCGAACTAACAATTGGTTTAACTCTCTTTTTTGGAAATGAAAATAAATGAGGAATACTTTTTCTCCCACTTTGGAAAAAAACAGCCAACAAAACAAACTGGTTAAGTGGCACTAAGCAGCAATGACGTAATTCATGGGGTTTTGCGGGAATTTAATCACTAATTATTTTTCCTACCCAGCCCTTATCCAAAAAAAGGAATAACAAGTTTTATGTGAGGTATGCCTGACGTCAACACAGAGAGAGGCGCTGATGCATGTGATGCTCAGTCTCCATTGGATCCGCCTCATTTTTCCAACGGCGCAAGCCATTTAAAGGTTTTTATCTAAGAATTTATTTTACAGTCTTGTTTTTATCTATTAGTAGTTTTTCAATGTTTAACCTGTTCCAGTCTCTGCTCTTTGGGTGCGGGGTTACTTTCACCCCATGTAGGAACGAGATGTAAGCTCTGTGACCTTAACCCGATTTTGTCTACAGCTTTCCGCAACTTTTGTGTATGTTTTATTTATTTGTTTATGTTGCGAAATAAGTGTCCAATTCGTGTTAGCAGAACACTCTGCGGTTCATATCCTGATATCTGAGCTCTTTTAACATTTAGTGGTTTTCATTTAGACTACACAGCTGAAATTCACAGCTGGACTGTTTTAATGTCAAACGAGAATTTTTGCCAACTCATGAACATGTAAATAAATTGAATCAGTAAAAGTGCTTGATAAGTTGTATTACAAGGTCTATATTTAAAACATTTTCAGTTGTTATATATTCATCTCGTAAGCAAAGCGTATTAAGTTCAACGAGTTCAGTAGTTCACCCCTCCCTCGCCGAAAGTGACCATAACTTCTACTGCACTTGGCGCCGTTATGAGAAAAAGGAGCGGACCCAAGGGCAGCTAGCCGGGTAGCACGACGAATAACCAGGTATTGTTTTTTTCTCTCAGTGTGAACATGTTCAGCTCTCTGTGTACCTTGTACTCTAGTAAATATTTTATTTATGTTATATATATTTATTTGTCTTATGTGTATTTTGAACTTATGTGGGACATGTTGAATAGGCGTAGTTTGTAAGTCACAATTTTCAGCTATGTAACGGTTGACATTAGCTTGCTAGCTATCTGTGTTGCTAATGTTTTGCTAACTTATCCAGTTAGTTTGGGTTGCTATTCTGAAAGCTCGATTTACAGAGTAGGTCTTGACTGCTACCAAATAACTCTGTTGTGTTATTTGAATATCAGCATTTGGAAAATAATTGCGTCAAGATAAAGTAAAGCACATTAAGTTAGGTAGCAGCAGAGTTTGACTTTTGGGCATTAACTTTACCTGCTGGGTGTTGAAATTATGTCTTTGCTTTAATAAACTCTTCCAAAAATGAAAAAAATCACATTTTGTCACGTTACAACGTACTTTTCAGGTGGTTTTAATTGGAGATTAGTAAGTTTTACATAATTGTGATGTAAAGGGAAATGTTTACAAATACAAATCTGAGAAGTGTAGCATGCATTTGTATCCTTTAGTCTAATAATTTGTCAGTCTGCAAGTTTAACAATGTGTAATCTGGTTCACATGACCATTTTTTTATACTGATGAGTCAATAATTAGCACAACCTGTCTGTACAATGTTCTAATCTTTGTATGTTTTCTGTTTGTTTACAGGATGTTCAGGGGTCCACGAACACTGGTGTGTGCTTGTAATTTAAGGTCACTGCAGCTGTCAAAAGAATTTCGCCTTTTTGCTTTCTCTAAACACATTGACTCAACGTGTTTGGAAGTAAGACACATTCATGCCAGAAGACATGATCAAATCCATGAAAAAGACACTATGACTTTATGCTGTTCATCTCAACTGACGTCTTTCAGCGCAGACAGTGAGAATTATCAGCTGGAAGGCCTTATATCTGAAACCCCTATTTCCAAAGCCATTCTGAAAAGCCATTATCATCAACCTCAGGTCTCTGCCAAAACCAAAGCACCTTATGTTTTCAGCACTTTCTGGCACTGTTTATTCAACAGGACTTCCTGGCCTTTGGATCTTAGCCCGGCTACAATTTATAATATGCCAGCACTTAATCCCCGGATTTCAAACCAGTTCCACTGTCGAGCACAAACCCACTATCACTCCGTCTATCAAATCAGAACTGTTCATCAGGCTGTCCCTCGTGTAACAGACACCTGGAAGGACTGCCTGTCCCCTGAGAACGAAAATAGATGTCGACAGATCCTGCAGGCCAACTGGAAGCACTACGACATGGACAAAGTGAGACAAGGGGCCGGCCAGGCTCAAGGAAAGAACAAAGGGAAGTGGGCTTCCATCTTGGTTTCCCTCTGCTACGATAAAGGAGGACCGGCGTTTCTGTTTACTCTGCGCTCCTGTACGCTGAAGGGCAAGCACAAAGGAGACGTCAGGTTAGTGGGAGGCTGAAGACAAGCACACACAACATTTTCCTGTATTTCACATTTCATTGATTTGCAGGCAGAGTACTATATTATCTGTCCTCCTTGTAGCTTTGCTGGAGGAAAGGGTGATCCATCAGACAGAGATGTAGTGGCCACTGCATTGCGGGAAGCCAGAGAGGAGCTTGGAGTTACTATTCCAGCTGAAAGGGTCTGGGGTGTCATGAAACCTCTGAGGGACACAGTGAGTGGAAGGTGTTTTGATCTGATTTGAAAGCTTACTTTGATTTGTCCCCTGTTAAACCAAATATAATATATATAGTTTTAAAAAACTATAGATCATTAAAGGGGCGGTACTAACCTGACTTGAACAAAATTTGATTTTGCAATTTGGTGACTTGAAATTGGCACCTGTCTCTTTGAGGAGCTCCCGCTCTTTCCGACGTTTCACCTTCAGCATGTTAAAGCTCAATATCCATTTACAACTTTCATAGGAGTGTTGGACTGAGAAGATGTTGGTATGAGCTCAGAAGAGATGCAGTAGTTTGCTGATTGCTGCTAGTTTAAGGAAGCTAAATGAGGAAGGTGCAGAGGAGGGATGATCAGCGAGGCAGAGTCCAAAGAGGAGCTTTGTATGGGGTGTTTGTGAGAGCAGGCTTCAAGCACCCCTGAATGGTTGCCATGGGAGATTCAAGGATATCCCAAACATGCATGAAAGAGTCAAATCTACAGGGAGGTATTGGTAGAAATCTCCTTGAGTCTAAAAATGGCTTGACTGGAGAGGTCCACCATTCAGCAATTAACAATTCTAATTTGTTTGGATGTTAGAATGGCCCAGTCAAAGTCCAGACTTAAAGCCAGCTGAGAAGTTGGTTGTAATATAAGGAAGCTCAAGGCTTGTGACTTGACAGTATATGTTGTTCTCTGCAGTCAGGGATGATGATTGCTCCGGTGTTGGCTAACCTTGGTCCTCTTGAGGAGTTGGCGTTCAAACCAAACCCAGAGGAGGTACAGTCAAATCCAAACCAAGATTGTTTTTTTTTTGTTTAATTTCTTCAAAACTTTAGTTGAACTTGTTTTGTCTGTATTTCCTTCAGGTAGACGAGATCTTCACCTTGTCCTTGTCACACCTGTCCAATCCCCAGAATCGCGGCTACACAAACTTTCGTACTGGCAACAAGTATGGATACACACTACCAGTGTTTTGTAATGGCAAACACCGAGTATGGGGTCTGACTGCAGTTGCTCTGGACCATACTATCAAACTTCTTATACCTCCATATGGATCTGTTACTGAGGTTTTCAATGGCTGAATGCTTCTTTTTGTAGCAGACATCAATAATCAGTGAAGAAAATCTGGATTTCTTTCATCCAGTCTAATGTTTAATAATCTTGTTGTGTTTATTAACGTGTTAGGAGACAGATCTTTTCTCCTATACATTCGATGATTATATATTATAATCTGTTATGAAGAATCAAGATAGCAGTCAGATTTTTTGACCTCACTGAAAGGCACTGTTGAAGCTTTTCTTCTGTTTTTTAACTAATAAAGTGAAGAAGAATATTTAAGTGTCTGACTGGTCCATATATGACTAAAACACAAGAAAACTTGTGATGTCATATAGTGTACCAAGCACGAATAGAAAAAGAGCTTACTTTCTTATTTCATTGTTGATCAAACCCAGACTGATGTAAAATCCTAAATAATCAAGGCATTTCATATTTGTTAAAGAACAATGCAGTGAAAAAAATATTTTAAAGCAATATGTAAGTGTTTTTTTTATTTTTACAGTATTGACATTAAAGCAAGAAACTGAAAAGTCAGTTCACTTAACAATTGTTTCTTACTTCATCTGTAGGCTTGGACCATTAGTTTTAGGTCTTATTTAAAGTTGCACCACTTTAAATGTCTTCATGCTCACGTTGCTCAACGAATTCAATAATTTCTTGGTTAAGGGTCATGCAGCTTTAGCTTGACCTCCAGAAGGATAAAGAGCAAAGGTTCAATTCTGAAGAACTTCGCAACCTTACCCTGCAGTTATTTTCTAGGTAAAATACTAATATATTCAGCCCCTTTACAGCAGTAAATGTGTTGTTGCAGTTTAATCTTTAAGGCTGTGAACACTCCACTGGGTCTTGTGACTCTGGTAAGAGGTGGCAGTTGAAAGGCCAGCTAAAGGAGAAGAGGTCCAGGGCCTGGCTGCATTGCTGCTCAGCGGAGGCGCAGACTGAGCGGCAGGGCTGGAGGACCCCACCCTGAGGGCTGCACTGAGGGAGAAACATCCCACACACCAGCTTCCGTAGAGGCTCGAAGCAAGCCAGCTCCATTAGCACCTGTCCACAGAACAAAGTAAACCCTGATTATCACTGTCTGGCTATAACCTGTGTTAAAAACAATGCATTGTCTATACTGATGAAACATGTTATAACAGTCTACTTTATTCGAGTAGTTTCATTGTAACTAACAAACTAGACACATAAGTGACATCCTGAACACTCCCCACACACCAAAGAACAAGTTATGGTTATAGTCTAAGTCTGTGACTTCAAATTACAGCTCATAATCACCTCCCATAAACAGACATTATGGGTATATTATACATTTTCTGAATCCTTAGTCTGTTGAGTATTTCAGTTGTTAACTCTTGTGTTCTTCATATCCCTGGATACAAATGGGCCAAAAGAAATGTATTGTTTAGGCAAGAAGTGCATTATTTTGGTTTAAAAAGCTCTAGTAACCTCTGCGTTGTTGGTCAGAGAGACTCAAAACATGGCCACCAAAAACTATGTTATAGATTTTTGACAAATATCCATAGCATAACCCTCATCTGGACATTCACCAGTAAACAGAATTAGTCCAAAGAGGTTAACTTCATGAACTACCTATGACTAATCCACCACTTTGAAAGGGTAATCATACCTAAATATTATTTAGAAACTAAGAAACATGTATTTTTCAAAAATTATGGTTAAGCATTGCCATCCTGAGATGGACCAAAAAATAGTCTGATTTATGGATGTATATGGTTTGATTTGGAGTGTGGTTGTTCATCCCCAAAACATTTTGTCTTTCTTTCTTTCCAAACTAGTTATTGTGACTCTTTGAAGCAATAAAGTAAAAGAAAATGCATTGGCATAGTAAGATTCTTTCAGGTGTGTTATTATTATGCGTTATTAAGGTAACTTTTACCCGGTACTGTCGCAGGAGTGTAGCGGCTTCCCTCTGGTCAGCAATGGACAGCCATATGTTGGGGAATGAGGTAAAGTTGTAACTGAGGCCCTGACACATCTCCACCTCTATGATCTCACATGACGAAGCTGGTGTTATTGTGTGAGAAAAAAAGCATACTTAAATTTCTTTAAAACAGCTGTAAGAAATCTGAACTCATTTAAATTAGGACATCTTTTGTATATGAACTTCTTCTATTTCCTTTACCCTGTTATGAACAACAGATTGTCTCCTATGTCAACCGCTCAGCAGCAGCAGACAAAAGAAACTGTCAGTGCTTCTTGATTGAGGCCGGTGATAACATAGACTCACTGAAAGGAGGGTAGGTGGAGTTAGCACAGCCCTGTTCATCAGCACCGTCTGAACAGTCGCTCCATCCGTCACATAGCCACTGCTGCTGAAGGCACTCCCCTGTGCTGCAGGCGATCTGGTTCGGGCCACATGTTCCTTATCAGGGAAAACAAAAACAAAGTTGATATGATAATTGCCCGCTTTTAGGTATGCTGGTTTTTCACTTTCTCTTGCGACATGTTAAGGACAGAAACATTTGCATTAGAACCTAATTGCATTTATATTTATAGTATGTTATGAAAAGGACAAATCTACAGTGCCCTGCAAAAGATTCAGACAATCTGTTACCAAACAATATCAATAATTTTATTGGGCTTTTCTGTAACAGACCAACACACCGAGTAGCTGTGAAGGGAATAGAAATGCCAGCACCGATTGCAGAAACGTAACAAATAAAAATTTCAGCTCTTCTTGAGTCAGTGGTAACAGTTACAGCTGCAGTATTTCTCTACCACCACATGTAGGAACTGAAATTCTTCTCCATAATTCTCAGCTCCAGTCTTAAATCTTCGTGGCCTCTACAAATATTTATCTAGGGCTACTTGTATTTAGCTGTCTGAATGTTCTTGTCCTTGCTGTAAAAAATCATCCCGATAGCCGCATGCTGCAGTCGTTATGAGAAAATCAAGCTGACGGTGTGTTCAGAATGATGTGCAGTGTTCTTGCTTTGCTATAAATGATGTTATGCACTATTTTGTATTGGTCTGTTACAAAAAATCCAAACACATAGAAGGGGAATGTGTACTCTACTTATACTGTGTAAACCAAATCCAAACCATGATACCATCATCACCACTCACATTTTACCTCTATGCTCCAAATAAATGAATAATATGAATGTTTATATAATTCAAGTTGTACAATCTGACAATAAATTACTGGAGTTTCAAATAGATGGATAGTTTTCAGTAACTTTTAAATACATAAGCATTAGCTTATTTTCTTTTGACCCATGTTGAAAATATGGGGGTGAAATTAGAGGGATAATAAGAAACAAGAACACTAACTTTATTAAAGCAAAGACTCACTGTTCAGCACGGACACCGCCTGGTATGTTGCGTTAAAGCCGCTGTCTGCCACGCCCTCATCTGCCACAAACACCACTGTCATGTGCGGGCCTGAGGAGGTCAGGTCTGGTGGGAAGGTAGTACCGCAAAACCTATCACCGAGGCACAACAGCTGCCTTAACTCAACTCTTGAACTCAGGTGAAGGAAAACACAAATGATATTACAGCTAAAGAGCTTCTTACCTCCCTAAAACTCTCCCGGCTCCAATGCTGTTGCTGTCATGAACTTCCACATAGTCAAACTCGCACACATCCTGCGTCTCCAGACTGAAGTTTCTGAAGCTTAGCGTGATGACATGACCCTCATCAACAGATATATGCCACACGCACAACTAGGGAACATAACAAAGGCTGTTACTTTTCCAGTTATTAGTAATCTGGGTGTGTTTGGTTGTTTCCAGAATTACCTGTTGGTGAGGATAAGGCCTGGGGTGATTTGGACTTGCCAGGTAACCATACGGCCCAGACTTCTGACCATCACATTCTGGAAAACAACAGTGATCACAGATCCTTTCTTCTTAAAGATTCCTGTTGGGTTTATAATAGCTTCTGTGCTCTCACCTTTGTTCTTATGGCTACAGTTTGCCTCATCTGTTTGGTCATTACAGTTTTTATGACCGTCACACACAGACTCAGGCAGCAGGCACTGGCCACCATCACACATGAACTCTTCTCTGCTGCAGCTCTCTGAGGAAATAGAGAAGATCCTTGGGTGAAAGTGGAAATGAATGTGAGTTTGCACAAACATAACAGAGGATCCCAAACTTTTCCAGGCCATGGCCCCCCAAACAGCATTAGCTTCTGGCCGAAGTCCCCTTTTGAAAACCCACAGACAATGCTACAAGATTTATAAAGAAACATTAACTTTTAGATTTTATTTTCTCACTTTCATTCACTATTCAGTAATGATTACATACATTTACAGAAATGCTCCTCACATCTTCTAATTTTAGGTGGCAATGAGTTTTGTGGTGGAACATTTTCATCAGATAATTTTATCAGATAATTTTCTTAGAATTTTGATGTCAGACAATTATAGTCATCTTCTGACTAATCTCCTGACATCAAAAGTAAGAATTCTGAGAAAAAAGTCAAAATTCTGAGATTTTTTCTTTTTCAGTAGCTTCTTCTGCTAATTGTATTTAATTTCCACAGTTGAGGTTTTTTGCCACACTGTCCTTCACAACAGGAAGAAAAAAAAAATGTTACCTTAACTCATTTTCTTATTGTGAACTTTTCCATTTCACTCTTCCTATATGCTAACTTGAGGAAAGCAACTTGATACATTTGAGTAGCAGCCAATCAGGAAGATGAGTGTGGCCCTCTTTGGGACAATAAAGGCAATTTCCTCCATCCCTGCCTTTCAATAATAATTGAAAAACAGATCACATTTATAAAATAAATAAATAAATAAAATGAATGATTTAAAATGTAATTTTTTCATTTAACTTTTTTCCCCCACATCTTCCCTCCAGCTTTTTGAGTGGCCCTCCGGGGGCCGAGGCCCCCTGTTTGAAAAACTCTGATCTGGAACACCGAATACTGACTTTGTGCGGGCAGGACAGCTCTATATTGCGCAGCAAAGCCGGTGCCGGCGATGCTGCCGTCAGAGTGGAAGGTGACCCATACGGTACTGCTGTTTGTGTTGATCGTTGGTGGGGCGACGTTACCACAGAACCTGAAGAAAAAGATTCACTTGAATCATTTTACTAGGTTTCCAGTATTCATATATTTTACCAACGTGTTACAACACAAAAGGTTATTACTGAGTAGATAAAAATTTTGCATGGAGTACTTTTTATCAAAAGTACTACAAATATTTGCAAATATTTAGCGCCATCTTGTGTCATTTTTTAACACTTCTTCTGAAAGATTGAGGTTTAAATCATACATTGCAATTGAGCAGCCTAAAGTAATAAAACTGTGGTAGATTTAGATTTTCATCCTGCCTTCAATGTGACCGACCTGGTGAACACTGAGGTCTGCTCGACCTGCTGCTGAACCTCCAACCAGTCAAACAGACAGGGGGACGGTCCCTCCACCGCCAGATAGGAAACACGGATCTGAACCAGGTGTGGGGGTGGGACCTGGATCTCCCAGATGCAATGTGAGTTTGAGGGGTAGGAGCCAGGGTGGTTTGGGGAACTGAAACTGCCCCCTGAGTCAGTCATGACACCTCCACAGCCTGAGAGACAGAAAGGAATATTTTATAAAAGGAGAAAAACAAATATACACTGAAAGAAATGAGAGTCCTGTTGATTAAGGATAGATGTACTTGTTTCAGACTGGGGGATCACAGCAGGCTGTGGTATGGCTGTGCTGTCCATGTGACTTTTGTTCAAAGGTGCTGCGGTTGAAGTGAGGGGCACATCATGTCCTGTGCTCTGTAAGCCTGTAGAGGTTATTGTCAGGTGATTGTCCACTGCCTGGCTTTTCAGTTCTAAAAGAAAAGCAGGACATTATGAGAAAATGACATACATCTGGGCAGAGACTTTTGTCTACTGTACACTATGTGGTGGACATTTTAAAGTCCTTTCATCCATTCTCTCAGTCATTTTTAAACATGACTTATTGCATTCTGAGCAACTACAGTACATGCAGCAGGAACTCACGAGTGAGAATAAGAGCCAGTGCCAGTCCAATGGCTGTTAGCAGGAGCAGGGCAGCAGCAGAGACCACCACCGGCCCCCACCCACCACCTCTGCCTCTGAGCCGCATGGAGCACATTTCCACAAAACCTGCAGGACAAATTATGCATTTAATCTGGTTTTAAATAACTTAATTTCCTCCTACACTGCAAAAACACAAAATCTGACCAAGCATTTTTTTCTCTGGCAGATTTTTTCACTTACAACATGGGAAAATGGCTTGTGGGGTGAACTAATCTGATAGTGGAACTAGTACTTTTTATCTATATTAAATTATTGACTTAAAACAAGCACCTATATCTTGCTGAGAAGTTGCTTATAAGTCAGTTTTGTCTTATTTTAAGTGTACTAAGATATTTGCACTAGTACTAGACAAAAATACTTGGTAAGATTTTGTGTTTTTGAAGTGTAGCTTAATAAAATGTAAAATGATGAGCAAAACTAAAACATTTCATGTGATACAGTCTCAAGAGTTCTGTTTTCTGTGCAGCTAAACACAAAGTAATGGACTGATTTTACTGTTTTCACTGTCATGAAAAAATTAACAAGTCTATGTTAAATAAAACATGTAAGCTAATTATCTCTATATTCCCTCACTTAGTTCAGCTACTCATCAGTATAATTTGTTGTATGTAAATCCAAAGTTTAAAAAGTTTCAATAAATGAAATGTCAGTCAGGGATTGGCTGACTCACTGGCTGCTGGGGGTTTGATTGGTTCAGGAGTGGATGAGGAAGTTCTGAAGCCGTCCACCCGCTCCTCCTGCTCCCCCTCCAGCTCAAACGCGGGATTACAGAACACATTCTGTAGAAATGAAAAAGGAATTAATTTTAACAAGATTTTATTTACTGAAAACTTTTTAAATAGACAATATAGGAGAACATAGTCTTCCTCTTTCAGATGTACATCAGGGCTGTCTTGTTTTTAGCTAGCTCAATATGTTAACCTTTGCATTTTTGTTTTGTTTTTTTACATCACTTTGAAAAGAATTGTTTCAATAAATTGACATCAGAGGATTTTTCACAAATAAGCGGCCTGTTTCATGCCACATTGTCATGGATTTATATTAACTTTGACCACACCACTCCAGAGCATTCAAATATTTATTTAAAGCAATTTAGAGAATAATCTGCTGGTGTGCTTCATTGTCCAGCTGCATAACCCAGATGTTTTGGGGGATAAAGTCAGAAACGGATAATTGCCGAGATGTGATAGGAGGCACATCTTTCAAAACATTTACAGACATCATTAAAATATTTTCTGGCCAATGTCTTTCATATTACTGAAGCTTGAAAACTGACCTAAAGTGAGCCAGGTAAGGCCTCAGATGTTGCTTAGATATTGTTGTGGGTTCTCTTAAGATGTTCTTGATGAGCCTTTGATACTCTCTGGATTGCCCAGATATAACAAATATTTAGTAGGCAGTCCACTCCAGGAAGTGCTCTGCACTGTTCCATATTTTTTACTTTTGTAGATAGTAACTCTCACTGTGGCTTGGGCCCACTATTGTTACTTATGAAATTAAATAGTACCAACATTAAAATTATCTACCATCAGGTTATTGCTTTCCAGCTTACCTTATAAATGTCAGAAGAGTCAGAGTAAACGGAGACCTGGCTGAGATCAGACATCATCAGTCTCAAAGGGAAATTCTGATTCTGGTCAGCAATCCTCTCCAATGGTCCGGCGTTTTTAGGAATAAATCTGGAGGGACATCGCAAGGACAGAGCTGTTTCTCTATTAGAATTTTTGAAGGACATTTTTCAGAGTTTTCTTACCATCATGCATTTTGCCCAAACAGCCTCTTTGACTGTGAAAACTTCCAGTCTTCGATCCTCCTGCACATAGAATTTCTTTGTTGGTGAGCCGTAACCATAATTCCCATAAAAATCAGCAATAAAACCAAGATAATTCAGAGGAAAGGAGTTTTAAGCTGCAGTTGTCAACATAACCATCCTCGATGCTCTTTATTTTCTGTATTTTACTTGTGTGTTTTTGCTTGTATGGGACTGGCTACAAAAGGGTTTCAGAAAGTTGTCCCCAGTGCTCAGCAAAGCCTTGTCAGCTGAGAGGACTAAGCCCTGAGAAGGAGGGAGAAATTAAAGCGAGGGGGGCTGTTTGGGGTTTGCTAAATGTTTGTATCACTTAGGTTGTACAGAAACATACTGTCGCATGGCTGAGCTAGAGCGGCCTGGTGATCAAATATTTGAGTGCAGACAAACATGAACGGACAAACAGAATTTTACGCAACTGGCGTGGTTAGTTACTGAGGATTAATTTCAAAAGTTTGAGTTAGTAATAGGTGCAACTTGGTTTGGGAATAATAAATCTGTTATTTTGAATATGCAAAGTTGTATTTAATGCCTCATTAGAGAGTAAATAGTTTACTTTGAAAACAGAATTATTCAACAGAAAGGGGTAGTGTCACTAAAAACGAAAGTGCTGAAATAAATCTACTTTCTGCCCTAAATTGCTCAATCCCTCTGTCCTCGTTTGGTAGCTGGATGTTAATGGGTAATCAGTCATCAAATAAAGCCTCTGACTGCAGGATGACTCAGAAGGTCCGTTAGTGGTTTCTTAAAAACAGAGAAACTGAACTCTGCTGAGTCTGATCATGAGTATTAAATCTGCACTGTGGATCCTTGTCTCCATCACTGTCCTGGAGGGTGAGTATGTCAATTTTATTCAATATTTACAACACCAAATGGAGATTGTTTGGTGCTAAATGACTGGTTGTATTTGCGTGTAGAGGTATGTGTTTGTCTCAAACATTTTTAACCTGTTGTGCTCCAGTGTCTCCACAAGAGTTTGACTACTACTCCGAAACGTATGATGACCAAGGACCTCTGAACTGCTCGACCACGGAGACGATCAAAGGCGGAAATGTCACATACTCAGAAGTGAGGATTATGAATTGCTCCCCACTTTATCACAGCAATGTCACACTGCTATTTAAATAAGGTGTCACATTTATATCAACATCTTTATCTCAACAAATTATAATAATTGTCAAAAACTTGATAGATTTCAGTGAATTAGCTCAAGAAGTGAAGGTAATTTAATATACATAAATTCATGACCTACAGAGTGACCTTTTCCTAGCGTTATTTTCTGTTAGGGTTGACTTTTATGGCTCCCAGGTTTTGGTTCCTTTAGCAGTGTGGGTAGATGACCTCAAGTCCTTCTGGAAAATAAAATCCTCCTCTGCATGAAGCTTATCGGCAGAAAGGACCATAAAGTGTTCTAAAATTTCCTGGTCAACAATTTGGATAGCTTTGGACTTAATGACCTGAAGTTGACCAATACTAACAGGTAGCAATAGTGGTGCCATATCAGTAATTATGGGCTGAATTTGATATGTTTTGGCTTTAAACCTGATTTACAATTTGTATATCTTTACTTGGGACTTGACTCAAGTGAAAGACTTGAGACTAGTTGTGAGTTGCAAACAACTGACTTAGTCCTTTTGTGTGCGTGGTGACTCTTAATGCTCTGTTTTTTTTTCCACTTAACTTCCCATCAGTGTGCTTGAATGGAGCACTCTGTGAAAAGAAAGCCTCTTGCAGCCACCTTTAGTGGCTTATTTTCTTTGAGGAGGATGTTAGGGACTGTCAGCCAGTGAAGACCATATTATACATTTATGTATCAAAAATATTTTTTTTATTACCTACATATAATATTCTAATTTTCTGAGAGCTAAACCTTGAGTTTTTATTAAGTGTAAGCTGTAATCGTCTAAATTATTGTGATGAAATGAATAAGTGTTATCCCTCTGTTTGGATGCTATAATGAGGTATAATGAATGAGTTTCACTTTGAATCAGTATGCAGAAATAAATTCACCTTTCAATGATAATCTAATGTATTGAATTGTAGAATGATTTGAATGAGAATGATAGAATGATTTGTGATTTTTCAAAAATATTTTATGAAGCCTGTTTGGCTGATGGAAAAAGTAAAAAAAAAAAACAAGAAATGAAAGAAAATTATTTAAAGAGTACTAAGAAGAATGAGTAGTACAGTCAAAAGAAGAAGCATGTAGAGTGAAATATCTTCATCTCCAACACTAACATGATTTAATTACTGGCAAAAGGAGCGAGAAACATGAAAAAGAATCAATGTGGGCTTTTTTAAAATTAAATTATTTTTTTATGTATTTTTTCCTGGATTTACCCTTGAAGAAATAATGTATTTCCTCACCAGGGAGGTTTGGAGGGTAGTGTGATGACCTATCACTGCAATCCAGGGAAATTCCCACACCCGGTCAGCGACAGGATCTGTGGTGCTGATGGAGAATGGTCACCATTGAGACTGCCCAGTGGCAGGCTTGTATCCCGGCCCAGTTGCAAAGGTAACGTTTTTATTTTCCAGAATCCTCACCTGCATCCTCCCCCGTCTGCTGGACACCATTCTCTCTCCCTGTCACACACAGACATGATGTGTCCGGGTCAGCTGCAGCTGGACAACGGTGACTTTTGGCCCAGGGATCAGTGGTTCCCAGTTGGAATGATGCAGAGTTTTTCCTGCCATAGCGGTTTCTCCTTTCACGGGTCAGAAAATAGAAACTGCACGCTGTCTGGAGAATGGACCGGCACCACTCCAATCTGTCGCAATCATGGTGAGGAAACAATGCAAAGATTGCTCATTGCACGTCTACGCTGTAGGTGGAAAGTGATGTGTTACAGTTTAAAACGTAGAACCTTCGCTACATGATGTCTTGGTAGGTTTGGATTTGGGCTTTATGCTTTCCATTTTCAGATGGTGGATTGTTCAGAAAACAGAGCTTTTCAAAGTTTAGATATTGTTCTATACCTGCTTTTAACTTCTACGAAATTTCATCCATCACATGAAATCCCCACAAAATTTGAATTTGTGGTTGTATTGTGACATATGAAAATCCTTAAGAAGTATGATTAATTCTGCAAGGCACTTGATCATTTTTGTAAAGAATAAAATATATTTTCAACATTTTATAAACATGGACATCAATTTTGTGCAGCCTCAGAATAAATCATTATATGTATGTTTATAGTTTTTGCAGCCAGTGAATGTAGGGACCCAGGTATCCCCCCGGGGGCCAAGAGGTCAGGGGACCGATTCCAGATAGAGGACAAAGTGACTTACCGATGTCAGGCTGGACTGCATCTGCTTGGGTCGGCTGAAAGGGTTTGCCTGGAGAACAAGGAGTGGAGCGGCTCATCACCATGGTGCCAAGGTGAAAACTTTTATTATTTCCATTAGAAAGAGCTCACACAATAAACTCAAACATTATAACTCCACCAGCAACAGAATGTCCAGCTTTTTCCTACATTCAGTGCTTTTGTGTTTTATTGCAGCCCCTCAAACTTTTGACTCGCCCAGCTCCGTGGCTGCAGCCATGGCGGGATCACTCGCCGGCGTGATGGATGTTCTCTCTCCGGATTCCAAAAAGAAAAGTTGTCTTTTTTTTTTTCTTTTGTGAACATTAAGTTGTTTTTATGTTAAAAACAAGTCATGTTCAAATAGAAGAAAAACTGTCAATCGTGTGCTTGTGTGTAAAAAGATGTTAGCAGATCATTTGGCCGAAGCTTTCTTGTGGCTGAAGTCAGTCGTATGAACGTCTACATTTTGCTGGACACATCAGGAAGCATCAAGAAGGACAAATTTGAATTGGCCAGGAATGCAACTGTTGCTCTGATCAGAAAGGTTTGTATGAGACACAGTCAGGGTTAAAGTTACAATAACATCCTACAATAGTCTGGGTCTTTGAATCTTACCCTCTGTCCTTTTAGCTGGACAGCTACGACGTCCAGCTGAATTTCCATGTGTTGTCGTTTGCCAGCGAAACTAAAGTCATTGTCAGCATCCTTGATACGGATATAAGTGGGAATTCTGATTGGGTCATAGAGACTCTGATGAATTTCGACTACCACAGTAGGACATGGCTTGTTGTAAACTTTACAATTAAACCGAAAATCACATCCAGTTTCCTAGTGACTTAACGAATTCAACCAAGTGAATTTAAAAAAAAAACTAATCAGTTTCATTCTTTGCTGCAGGTCACGGCCGTAAGACGGGCACCAACCTTTACTCTGCTCTGGAAAATGTCATGAACACAATCAGCTTCTTAAGTGAAAACAGAAACAAGAACCGTTTTAATGAGACTCAGAACATCATCATCATAGAAACCGATGGTAAAAACTCAAGAGTCTCAAACACAACTGTAGATCAGCAGTTCTCTTGCTTTTTAGAACAAGTGTAGAAAAATACAAAACACTGACCTTGCACACAAAAACAAGCACATACATCACACCCCAACGATGATGAGTGTTGCTGAGGCCTTCATCATGATATTCTATTCCGTGGTCCTTTACTTGACTTTACCTGATTCAGTTTGATGTCATTTTGTTTACTTTTATAAACAAGCTTGTCCTCTGTGTTGGCTTGCTTCAAGACACCTTGCAAGTTTTATTTTTAAGGAAACTAAAGAAATAAAATGCTTTACCTGTATTACCATAGCGATAAGACAAGCCCTTTTGAAAAGAACTCTAGGTTCAAAATGAAATATTGTAGTAGAGATATTGCAATAATTGTGATGCTTCTTTTTTGTTGTTGTATTTTTCTACCTGCAGGTTACTCCAACACGGGGAAAAAGCCTGAGGCCGCTCTGGACAGGATCCGGAGCTTACTGGGCTACAGCACCACACAACACGATCAGACGCATGAGAAACTGCTGGGTAGAATGACATGAATTGATATTAATGCACAACAAGGATTTTGATTAAAGATTTTAATTGACAAATTTGAAATGACAGATACACCGTATCAGAAAATTATCAGTGCAAAAATAAAACATAAAAATAAGGGAGTTCGATGTTTCCAGATGTCTATGTGTTTGGTGTTGGGGAACAAGTGAACAAAGACGAGTTGAACTCTCTGGCCTCGAAGAAAAGTGGCGAGAGGCATTTCTTCGTTCTGGAAGACTTCGGCTTACTGGGAGAAGTGTTCAACAGCATCATCAGTGAGTAGCAGCTCTCACTCAGCGCAAAACCAAACACATTACTCAACACGATTCGTCTCTAAATGGAACCAAATTTATGACTTTCTATTTACCAGGTGACAAAAGTGTGACAATGTGCGGGATAGCTCAGGAAGACATCACCGAAGACCAGATGTTAGATGGCCTGAAAGCCTACACCAGGCCTTGGCACGTCAACCTCATATCTGTAAATGCAATCTCTTTCAGTTAGAAGAAATTGGTTAAAGTTGGCTGTAATCTTAAATAAATTCTGTCTCCCTGTAGATCGAATGGCCACGTGATAAATTACACTGTACGGGATCTATTGTAAGCCAGAACTGGGTGCTGACAGCTGCTCACTGCTTTGGCAAAGTGAGCACAAGCAGAGTCCCAAGTCAGCTAAAAATACAATATGGTAAGGAGATGAAATTGTCAATAATTTGTAGATGAAGGCAAATATTTAGTCTTGTAAAAAGAAATGTTCTCATACAGATGACATTTATTCTAGATTAATCTTTAAATCATCAAAGATTAACTTAGTAAAGGTTTGCTTAAGCAAGAATACATGCAAGGATATCTCACTTTTTCCACAAGATTAAATTCGTATTTATATTAAATATCTACAGTATGTCTGGAAATAAACAGATGGATTTTTCATTCATATGTTGTCTTGGAAAGGGTGAACATATATTATACTGAATTCAAATCCATTATGCTGACATTGTAAACAGTGTTTTTGGTTTCCAGGTGGAGGAGAAGTGGACGGCAGCAGGGTGATCACACACCCCGATTACAACAGCCTCAAACTGAAAGGGAGGAATGTCTCAGAGTTTTATGACTATGATGTAGCTTTGGTAGAGACAAAACAGAAAATCCCATTGTCCTGGGAAGCCAGGTGAGACAGATAACAGTAAAGCAATCTGTAAATGCTTCAGGTCAGCACACGTCTGATTGAACAACTTCTTCAGGTGGAA
Organism: Xiphophorus hellerii; assembly: GCF_003331165.1. NCBI lineage: Eukaryota > Metazoa > Chordata > Actinopteri > Cyprinodontiformes > Poeciliidae > Xiphophorus > Xiphophorus hellerii. The sequence goes on along the minus strand of NC_045689.1, from coordinate 12,677,229 downwards.
CATGTTTAATTATGAATGCGTACAGGTGTAGTTTAATGTGAGATTTATTTAAATAAAATGTTTTACAACAGGCCTATCTGCTTGCCATGTACCATAGCGGCCTCTCGAGCCATGAAAAAAATCAACTCCACCTGTGAGCAGCACAGTAAGTAACTTTTGTAATGACAGCACTTGGAAAAATGTAATACTACAGTTGTTGGTTTTTTATGTTTTTATGATGTAAATGACTTTGAACTGCCTCGCTACTGAAATGTGCTATACAGATAAAATTTTACTGAAGAGGAGCCCTGCGTTAAAAGACTTAAGACTAGAGTGGTGGTTCACCCTAAACACACAGAGCTAAAATTAAATGTTTTAGTTTGTTTTAAAGTGGTCCAGACCTAAATTCAATTGATAATATAAAGTCTCTTGGGAACATTGCATTTCAAAAACTTTTTTTTTACTTCAAAGTGATCAACTAATTTGTTTCTCAATTAGATACAATGAAACACAGAGGTTTGTTGTAGCATGTAACAGTTGAAGGGAAAGCATAGCTGTGTCTCGTATTTGTTCATAAACATAAAGCTGTAAGCATGTTTCAACAGGGGAGGAACTCCTTTCACAGACAGTGACTACTGTCTTCTTCATCCATAAGTCCAGAGAACGGAAACAAACTCATATCCACCTGAAGAATCAGGTGAGTTTTCTTGATCAATCATCATAAATCTGATAGAAATTCTCCTAGTAAAATAAAGTGTTGTGTTTTCTCTCTCTGCAGAGGCCTGCCTGTGTGGAAAAGGCCAGGCTGACACTAACTAAACCCACAAATGTATCGCTAGACGAATATGTGACTGAAAATTTCCTCTGCTCTGGAGGTACTGAAAATTATCAGGATGGCATCAGCTGCAAAGGTCTGGAATCTTCCAATTCAAAAACAGCAACAGAGCTCAGTACAGGCCACAAATAACAGCTACACCTCTGTTACAGGCGACTCTGGTGGATCCCTGTATCTGCAGAAAAGGAAGCGCTTCTTTCAGGTCTGAAAACTTTTAAATAGGGGAAAAAAAGAAGAGTCGGATCATCATGAGTCGTGTGTTCAGAACCAAACTCTTTTCTGTTTTCATCGATAGGTGGGAGTGCTGAGCTGGGGCACCATAAACGTGTGTGAGATCCAGCTGACGATGAGAAAAGCTGACGCTCGAGACTTTCACATCGACCTCTTCAAGTTAATGCCGTGGTTGAAACAGCACCTGGGGAAGGACATCCAGTTTCTTCCTTAAGAGCCAGAGAGCAGGTCCAGGACCATAGAGTAGAACAGTTCACTGCATGCTAACGAATACCTGACTTAATGCAGATTGTAACATCATGCAGGTCATTCTAGAAAGATAATAGTTCTGTTGAATAAAAATCTTAAATGGAAACAAATGTTATTCAACAGTTGAAAAATAAAATTTAAACTTTATTCTGAGTGTTAATGTTTCTGTACTCTGAACATTTTCAGATGCAAACCTTTCAATCCAAAAGAAACTAAGACTTTTCTTCTCAGTACGTGATATCATTAATCACACCACTATTCAGGTAGGAAGTACAATTGTCCAGTGGAAACAGTGAAAATTTGGAGCAATGGAAGTAAAAAAAAAATCTACTTCTGTTCTTACATTTTACTAGTTTATTTCTCAACATATAGACAAAAGCGTCTCTGTAATGTTGAAATGCTTCTTGCAACATTATGTCAATAAAATGAGCTGAGTTAATCAGCTTGACATCACTGCTACTTAAAGTAATTACTTCAATAGCTTAGTATGTGAACTAAATAAGCAGACTGTTTATTAGCTGCAGGTCTATTCCAGTGTCTTTCCTGAGGTCTCATCTGTTATCCATCGTTGTCAGAACCGGCTGCAGGAGTCCGGTCACCCCTCAGAGAACTGCCTGAACAAAGTTTCAGACTGTCTGTCCTGGAAGTGTGGAACAAAGTGGATTTGAAGGATCTCAGAGAAACCCTCGGAGAGATTTGGAGCCACAAAATTTTTCCTGCCCAGGAACAAAAGACAGATCACATCAGTTAATTCATAAAACATGTTTTAAATACACCAAATTTAAAAATAAAATAAAACAAATTTAGCAAAAAGGACACAATTTGAGCAAGAAATTTGAACAAAATACTAATTTCAGTCCACATGAGCTGCCACTAAGAATGTGCCTTTTGGCTCTAGAAAAAGTTGAGCAACATGACCGAGGCCGCCATTGCAGGCCAGTTTCACTCACTTGTAGCTGTGGAAAACCATGTCGTTGACCTTAGCGTGTTTGCTGTTAGATGGAGCCATCTCACGGAACTGAGAACAACAGTAAAAACAGACAAGGCTCCTCACAACCAGAATAAAACTGAGTCATGTGTTTAAAAAAAGAAAAAAAGGGGATGTGTGAAATGGGTCATACTCTGTTATTGTGCTTGGCTTGCTCCAAGGTGGCAGTGAAGAAGAAACAGCGACAGGACACTCCTGCTGCCTTGGCCATGTCCAAGTATCTGCAGAAACCCCCACACAGGTCAGTTTATTCTCATAATGCAAGACTTATTGTGTACAAAAAATGGAAGGAACATGTTTTGTGCCGCACATAGACCTATCCTAACCTTGTCAAGGAATCATAATAGGTCACCTATAATGTTTTATTGCAGACTGCAAAGCCTTATTACTGAATAATAATTAACACCTGAAAGCATCAGTCATGAGAAAAGTGACTTGAATTAGATTGTACTGTAGAGCAAACACTCCTCCAACACAAACATTAACTAATCTGTTTGTGTTAAATCATTTGCATTTGTGACATGATTCTTCTGCAGATTGTTAACATAAAGGTGGACCCAGTGAAGTGGATTGTGATCATCAAACTCAAACATAAAAGCGACACACCCACAAAAAACAAACAGAGAGAAAACACATGGGAGGTGCTGCGACGGAGCTACCGTTTGCGAGACTCTCGGTCTGGGTTGGTGTTGTCCACGGCGACGCTGCGGCCCTCCTTCAGAGCTCGCTCACATGCCGACACGCAGTTCTGCCAGGAGCCGAGCGTGTCCTGATGCGGACAGAAGTGGAAACAAGTTTTAATGAACTGAAAACCAACACAATGAGACTCATTCAGTTAACTGAGCTGAAATATTCAGGATCTACTCGCCCTGTTGACGTAGACGTAGCCCTTTGGAACAATGTGGGTGTGGAAGAAGGAGGATTTACCAGCTGAAAAGAGAAGACAAAAAAAAGAATATCAGGGTGTTGGCGGACAGACAGACCAGAAAGGTGACATGCCCCTCCAGACAGTACCTGCAGGGTAACCCACGGCAACAATAACTTCCGTCTTGGTGCAGATGAGTGAGGCGGACGGCGGGTCGAATAATCTGCAGCTAGAGTCGAGCTTCCGCTAATTCAGAATGAAAGACAACGATTAAGATGCACACAGATTACATTATATATCTACACAGAAGAGGCTTGTCGACCTTGAACTATAATAAGATTTTTGTAAAACATATTGATCATTCCCTTTTAACATAATTAGGGCTTCACCAGTTCCCTGATTGGTTTTATGCTGAGCCAGAATAAAGCCCAACAGAAGAAATGACTCATTCGTGATGAATCAGAAAAACATCTGTGACACCAAAAAGAGGATTCATAACTAAGCTGTACTCACAGGGTCAAAGTCAGGCAGGCTGTAGGGGGCGCTCTTCCATCCTAAAAAGTATTCTTCTGGTGTGTAGAACTGAAGCCCAATGTTCAGCGCAAACTGCAACAACAGGAAAAAAAAAAAGCTTTGAGCTCCACTAATCTATTCACTGACATCAAACATGATGTTAACGACTTGGTGGAGACAGGAAGTGACAGGAGGATAAAGTTCCCACACATTTTCCTTGGAAAAATTTCAAAATGTTCCAAATTCACACCTAAAATCATCAAGCAAAAAAAAATTATAATTTAGAGCAGATATTTCTACACTGAGCTTTCAACATGGAACCTGCAAAAACCAGAGACAAACATGAGAGAAGGACACAAAAAGAAAATATGAAACAGTGGAAAGACAGAGACGGGGAAGGAATGAAGGAGAGGACAAAAGATGGGATGCAAGGAAGGACAAGAAAGATTGTTTGGAAGGCAGAAGTAGGGACCTTGGAGCTCTTACCAATCTGTCACTGCAGGAGAAATCCTTCTTCTTCTTGCCCGGAGCCCAGTTCTCCGGCCTTCCTGCAGCATCTAGATACAAGGAGACGGTCAGGATGCCATGCAGATTTGTTAACCTACGTGTTATGGACCGCTACAGATTCAACTGACACATGATTTGGTTAAGTAATGGAGTTTTCTATTTTGATATCAAACATAAACATAAAAAAGAGAATATTTATTATATCGACATCAAAGCCACACACCTAAGCTTTGACTTACCTCCTACATAAAAACTCTGGGTCTTGTCGACAGCCACCCCATCATTAGCCTGGCCAGGAAATACACCAGAGACACCATGCAACAAAATTTTTATTGATTCTTTGTTTGGTTTCTGATGGTGAAGCTGCTATACATCAGGTGTGACAGGTGTGTACTCACTTTCTCACACAGGTGATTCCACATTCCCATCACGGGTTTCCTGTAGACACCAGGGCCGCTGGCGACAAACACCTGCAGCGTGGAACAGGAGATCAGTCGCTGCTTGATGCTGAAGGAATCTGTGCTGAGAACCTGAGACCAACCTGCACAGGCAGCTGCAGCGTGGTGAGGATATCCTCCACTTTAGACTTGAACACCTCTGGTATCAGTTTGCCCCTAGCGATCCCCAGCTGGTTGGTGAAGAAAACAACCTGCAACAGGTTACACAAGCATGTAAAATCCAACAGAACTCCACTAGGTTTATTCTTCTAAAGTTGACCAGTGCAGATGTTTTAGTCCTTCGCACCTTATAGCCTTTTTTGAGCAAGCTGGCCAGCCTGGGCTGAATCTCAGGGTACAGAATCCTAGGAAATTCACATAATGAGAGTTAAATAATCTACATCTGTTAAACACATACAGTTTTTGAACTCTTGAATATTATTCATGTTACAACCACAAAGTTTATTTAACTGTTTAGTAACACACCGACACAATGTTACTGCTGGCGAGGGTGATACTTTTTACAAGTCGTCATTTAATGAGTTGTGAGGTAGAACCTGCTCAAGCCGCCCCCCCATCACATGGCCAAAAGATGTTTTAGAATTTTGCAATACAAATAAATATCTGAGAAGTGTGGTTGGCATTTGTATCCAGCATAATTTACTTTAATAATTATAAATAAAATCTAGAAACACCAAGTGTCAACAGTAGCTATGGCGCCAGTGCGTTGTTGACACTGTCAAATTGCTCTGAGGGCAGTTGTGGCAACAATCTAGTAGTTTGCCACCATCACCAGAACTTTTTTTGAAACAATGCTCTACTTCGACTTGGTCCATCACATGAAACCTCATTAAAATACATGGACACTTGTGGTTACAAAGTCAAAAAATGTGAACTTGTCCAAACGTTATGCTTTGCTAGACTCTGTAGGAGGCAGACATGGCTGAAATCAGAAGAGAGGAAGTGGAACTGCACATACTGGAAATAAAAGAGAAACAATTATCAAAGAACACACGGAGGAGAATGAACATACTTCCAGTCATCAGGTGCGGTGGGAAAGACTTTTCCAGATTTGGTGGTGATAATACATCCATCAATATCAAACCCAGCAATCTGAAAGCAAACAACAAGGGTATAAACTAAGTTTAGTAGTACGTAGCACAAACATACCAGAAAATCTTGTGTATTGTTCCAAAAAGGAACCGTTCCCCACCTTTTTGCTCGCTTTCACTCCTGCAGCTGTGTAAAACATGAGGGTTCCTGTCTGCTGCCAGCTGCTCTTCACGCACGCCTTTGCTGGAGATGAAGACGGGGAAGATTGGGTGTCTTTTTTCTCCTCTGTCATGTTCTTTTCTGCAAACTCCTGCAGCTCCTTTAGCTTTTCCTCAGAGAGTCTCTCCTCCTCATCCTGCTCATCTAATTTCTGTCGCTTCACCTCAGACTGGTCCCTCTCTGTGTTCAGCTGCCTTTTAGAAGCCTGAACAAAAAAATATACATCCAATCACTTCCACAATCATATAAATTTATTTGTGGTGCATCATAAATCGATAAGACGCACGAGAAAAAAATGATGTTTTACCTTAGAGGGAGAGACGGAAAAGAAGTCCTTAATACTGCGTTTCGGAGACGGACTGGATTCAGCCTCTGTCCTGTTTCTACCTCCTTTAGTCTTATCTGAGACTTTCAGGTTCCTCTGTGTCATGCTGCAAGCTGAGCTCAGAGAGACGTCCAGTGTAAATGGGTGGCTCTGGTTGACCAGGTACAGGGTGCCTCCGTGGGTAAGTTTACCTGACTGACCCCGACCCAGCTTCTCACCATTTAGGAAACTAGGATTTGGCCCAAGCTGCAAAAATATGGCACATGTGGACATTGGACTCTAGAATCTCCAGGGTAGCACTTCGTTTAATGACTCCAAGATAAGCAGGGTGTGTAAGGGGAAAGAGAAAAATGTGCTGACCTCAACTTTTCTCATGAAATAAAATAACTAACTTGATGTGTTAATGTTGCATAACCTGGCAGTGGTGCTTTAATTGCAGATAACTATGATACCTCTCTGGGTGGGTGTGTTCCCATACCTGAGTAACAACCACATCCTGCTCTGCATAACAAGCCACCACCTTCACTGAAACAAACACAAGGGCTGTTAAAATGGATACGGCACATGATCACGGAGGAGGCAATATAATATGTGTGTGGCTTACTCAAACATAGGTACAATGAGTCACAGAGAGTGCAAATATTAAAGCAAAACACACATGAAAGATAGGAGAATATTCTTTTTAAGCTATCAGTATTTTCAAAAAGGTTTATTTGCAGGTTTAACATAAACTAGAGGGAAATAACAGTTCATGAATTGATTTGGCTGTTTCCCTTAATTTTAATATTTAAGTAGTAACACTAATTTAAAGCTCTGCAGACATAATGCAATCCTCTATGCACAGATTCATATTTAACAGTCAATACAGGGATGTTGCTAAGGCAGAATAAAAAAACCTATTTTGTCGTACGACTGGAATATTTCTGGTCAAATTCTGACTAGTATATAAGTAGGCCTGTCGCGATAAACGATAAATCGATTAATCGTACGATAAATTAAAACTATCGACGTCATTTCAATTATCGACATTATCGTCTCTCCCGACCCTTTTCTCTTTCTGTTAATGACACCGAATGAAAAAAGGCTCAACTCCGGTGCTCTCCACTGACCCTCCCTTCCTCATTTCCTTAGTGTAAAGCCCAGCGCACACTACACGATCTTAGAGCTGTCGGCCGATTGTCGGCCCATTTTCAAAACCTGACAGACCACACATTAGTCGACAGAAATCCTAGGTATAACGGTTCGATCGGGTTCGTTCCTGCCGTGTGGTGTCCAACAATGGGCACAAAATAATGGCTACAAGTTCAGTGAACTAATTTTAAAACCGGGCATTAATCAATGCTTTACTACAATCTACCTGCAATGCATGTGGCTAGTGTCAGCGTAAAGTCCTGACTGAATGAAAATCATTATAACCTATTTACGTCACGTTAACGAAGAACAGCTGAAAAGTTACCGGGTTTATCAACTGCGGTAGCAATTTCGCTCCAACTCCTCCCCTTGTCATTTCTATATTCTTTGCATGTTGAATAAACATTAATGTTGTTTCCACGTCGGCTGGACTTCGGGTTGCGCAGTGTCAGCTGTTTGGGATTCCCCGACGTAGTTTCCCCTCAGAAAACACGGAGGAGAATCCACGCTTTCTGATTGGCTGCCTGTCACTTTCAACAGGCAGCGTTAACTCTCCCAGTCGGGGAAAACCCCTGATTTAGATCGGAGCGGCAACGAGGATCTACCGTAACACACCACACAATCTTAGAAAGACCAAAGGTCTAAGATTATTGTAAGGGGAAAAATAGGAGCAAAAAGTCATGTAGTGTGAACTATTGCATCAGGTAGTCGATGTGCCCGTCTTCTCTATTTAAATCTAATTATTACTGAAGGGCAACATAGTATACAGACTTCATAATCTGCACTCTTTGGGTTGAATGCAGTATTTATTTCCACTTTGGCTTTATGGTGTTTAGTTTTTATCAAGTACATTTTTTGTTAATGGAGACTGAGAATCCATTTTGTTTTTGGTTGTTTTGTTTATTTAGTTTATCAGCTCCAGTGTTAAATATTCTTTTGAAAATAAAGTGTATCTATCTTTGGCAGGAAATCACATGCATTATTATGTCATTTCCATTAAATCAGTGTAAAAAGGTCTTCAGACAATATTATCGTTTATCGCAATAATTTTTTGAGACAATTAATCGCTCAGCAAAATTTGCTATCGTGACAGGCCTATATATAAGAAATTATTTTTGAGCTGCACAGAGCATGTTTTTCTTCATTCTGAGCAGTTTGTTCCTTTTCAATGCAGACAGCAAGAACCAAACCCATGTTTTCCACCAAGATCAATCTAAAAATAATTATATTTACCCTATTTGCCAATACACGTTTGAAATAACATCACTTTTAATCTCATAAAAAGCATCAGATAATCTTTACATTTTAAAATTCTATAAATTTAAAGACATATTTCCAAAAAATAAGTCTCCTTTGATTTAGGCTGCTTTTCAAGGAAGTCCCCAAACTCCTAACAGGATCCATTTCACTCATTATTCAAGTGGTACTGAGTCTTTCAGATTCCCTTCAGTAACGAACATGAAAGGCAAAGTCAAAAACACACTGAACAAGATGACATTATATTAAAATATGTTATGTTATATTATACTTGGGTGGACATTTCCCCTCCTTTATGTACCCTCCTGATATAGATCTTAGTGAGCACATCAATAAATACATTAAAACATCTGGCATTAAGGCCAACAGCGCATTGTTATTGAGTTTCTCTCTGCCTCACCCTGGTGCCTGGAGCAGTTCTTGTCGGCCACCCCAGTGTCCGGACCCCGGCCCAGAATCACAGCCCGTCCGTCCTCCAGTGGAATCCGGATCCCAGAAGGTCCAACCAGCGCCCACGACATCTGTGCAGCCGCTTTCAGCTACTTTTACTAACTATTTAGAGCAACAAGGAAGGCAAACATAGGACGTTCTTTTACGCCCTGTTTCGTTGGCGTTTCTGGATCTACTTTAAAGATGTGTTGAGGCTAAGGAAATTAAACTGAAAAAAAAAATTCCCCGTTTAAAATCTGCAAAAATTGTGATTTGTTTAGTTGCAAGCTAGTTTTGCAGGAGGTGAGTCTGCCAACTAGGCTCGTGTAGAAACGTGCTTTATGTTTTAGTGTTCCGCAATGACTGACAAGTTATATGCAACATGGAATATAAGTTGAACACTTTGAACACCTTAATCTGTTTTGTGTAGTCAAGACAACAATTTACTAATCAGTTTATTTCAGTTTGTGGTGTTTAAAAATAAAAAAATCAATGAAATATAATCTGTAAATTTTATTTTAGTCTGAAGCAGTGAGATCAATTTAAAGTTAGTGTGAGCTAAACAATAGTTTATTTTTGAAAGATTCATTTTTAATTACACATTTTTTTTAATGATGCATATACAAAAAGACAAAAAAAAACAGTAGAAAAAAAGATAAATTAGTTTATCCTTAATGCAATTTGCCTATTTTTTTCTTTAAAAAATTTGCTTTGGGGTGATCCAACAACCTAATACAGTTGGTGAAGCAGACATGACATGCTCATTTAAGGAATCTGCTGTCTGCAGCTTAACTGACTAGATTCTTATAGTTTCACACAAGAATCTAGTCGGATTCTTGTGAAGGTTGAATAAGTTGGTTGTGTATAAGCACTTTAGTGTTCAGCAAGACTAGAGAATCACTCCATACATCCAGTCTATTTACCATTTAGTTGACTTGTAGTTGAAAAGTTGTGGGTTTGACTCCAACTTACTCTCTCACCACCTGTCATTGTGTCCTTAATACATCTTTCACAAGGCATGTAAGCCCAAATTTACAGAGTTTAAACTAATTATGTAGTTTAAAAGTGTTTTGAGTGGTTGCCATTACTTGAAAAGATATAGAGCCACTTTTTTTATTTTCACATATATTATCTATTTTTCTGTCTGGCTTGATCTTTTAAAATTATGTTTTGGAGACACAACAATCTGTTGAAAAGAATAGACAGTTGCACTCTTCTGTTCCAGACCACATAGCATGGCTCCCCCATGTGTAAGTGTATATTGCTTACTTTATATTTGTCAGTAATATTACCCGAGTTCCTAGTTGGAATTCAATAAGAATGCTCCCTGAAATTAGTAACTGGAAAAACTGGCTCTGATCGACCAGTCAAAGGGTGCATCTAATGGCTGCCGCTCCTGTTGAATTTAAAAAACTGCCGGCAGGCATTAGCAGCTTATTCATGGTTTGCATTTCATAAATGACAAAAAGTGACACGCAAGATACTGCAAAAATTTATAAACATGATAGTGTTTGAACGCCTAAAATGAAGATAAATATATCATAGTGAGATCACTCTGGTAACAGCATAAAAAGAAATAAGCTAATATAGTTTTCTGACTTGCAGCAAGAACTCTCTGACGTCAATACCAGGTCTGACTTCTGAGACGAATTCAATTAATTCTTGGAAAGTCTCCTCCGGTATTACTTACTATAAATGCATATTGTCAGCCATGCAGATATGAAAGAAACACAAACTATTAGAGTTCTACTATTAACATTTTACTGATGTCAATGTGTTAATTCATTCCTCTGTTTTAATAGACCTTTTTTTTTTTTTCTTTTTAGGTGTTACGACTCAAGCTGAATGGTCGTTGTGTACGGCTCCTTCACCTTGGGCGGAATTGGAGTTTGACAACATCATCCTCACTGTACCCTCTGATGTCGTCAGATGTCTTGATCATCCCGATAAGTTGGCGGACCTCTGGAATGACATTATGAAGGCCATCGCTGACCTGGCTGCCAAATCCCACAAATTTTCATGGAAAGACCGATTTGTAGCAGACGTTCAAATTTCACACGGTTGGTATTTTCCTAATTTCACACATCATTCTTTGTCCTGATGAATCTCCCAAGCAGTGCTGTTGTACTTCATGCTTTTATAAAGATTTTATTTTTTGCTCAGGTTTTATGCCTGCAGTTTATCCTATAATGGCACACCAGGGTTCTGCAACTGGGTTGGTGGATGTTAATCATGTGAAGACCAAAGGCATTTGGCGTGCCATCCATGAGCTCGGACACAACCAACAGCGAGGCTGCTGGGAGTTCCCTCCACACACCACAGAGTGCACATGCAACCTGTGGTCAGTGTACGTGGATGAAGTGGTGTTTGGGATCAAATGGGACAAAGTAAAGGAACACAGTGCCTAAAACAGGTAGCTGTATTCTTGTCCACACAAATTTGAAACAAACTTCAGTTTGTGACCAGAATTTAAGTAGACCTTTGTTTTAATACTTTGTCTTTATTTACAAATCCTGCTGCATAGTTTAACTTTTTTTTACTTTGGTTACTGCAGGCTCATTCAGCGATAACTTCTGCAAATCGAAATAAACGACTCAAGGATTATATCAATGGAGGCAAAAAGCTCAGCAGCATGTGGGTGAACCTGGAGACATTCTTGCAGGTAAGAGAATTATAACCGCTAAAAAAAAAAATGGTTCTGTAACCTAATCAAAATTCTTAAATACGGTAACAACTTTTCAGGAATTATTAATAGGTCAAATATATCTGATGAAAATCTTGTCAAAAGATTATATAAATTATTTTGTTGTACTTGTAATTGTAAACTGTTCCTGTTGATTGTTCCCAGTCATACCAGGTGTGACTGTGGTGTAGGTGTAGGGTGTGACTTCACCTCTGACTGAGTCTCAAGATCTTCATAGAGTTTCACAAAAATAATCCTCTTGATAATAGTGTCAACATATCACGGAAAATAACTTCTGAAGAAAAATCAAGATGTAAAGAAGAGTAAAAATTCACCACAGCAAAATCATGAGAGGGTGGCGAGAAGCTTATATTCTTCTTTTAAGAATCCCTTTGTCTTAGCAGAAAACAGAGAATTACAGACAAGGCCAAATTTGTTAAGCATGACAAGTAAAGATCCTGAAAATAAATAACATTTATATCTATGGCATGATTTCACACTGAGAAGTTGGAAAAATCCAACATTTTGAGTGAATCTGTTCATAGGGAAGGAAAAATTCCACACAAATAAATGTCTGTTTTTAACATAATTACTAATGACAGTACTTGGTGTCACTGAAAGCCCCTAAAATAAATAAAACCGAAGTTGTTTTGTATTTTTATTGTTTTTAAGTTGATAGTGTCTAGGAAGTTCAAAGCAGTAACCCTTTGCTTTCTGTCTCATTGGAGGCATGAATAAAACAAGACTCATAGGCCCATTTGTAGACACATAATAATGCAATAAACAGATGTAGGGTGTTTTGTGAAGATTTTGTAGAGATTTGTTCACACTGCTTTACATAAACTTCCTGCCACTGTAACACCCTGCTTTGCATAACTAACCACCATTTTCATTGAAAAAACAAAACAAAAACAGTGAAGGTGTTGACATGGCTATTACTTATGAGTACCAATACGAAAAGTTTAAAAAGACCAAATGGTAGTCTACAAATTACAACTAATTACGTCTTTTTCAATTATTAATCAGAGTACTAACAAAAGATATACTATAATAAATATTTATTTAAAAACAAAGTTACTCAAACGATGTATGTTCTCGTCTATGAACTTAACAACATGTAAACTCCTTAGACATGTCTTTGTATTTATTTAATAGGCAATAAAAAGATATTTATAAGGTTGACTAAAAACACATTTTGAAAACACTGCTCCACATGGAACATGTTTGTCGTAATAGTGAGATAAAAGCTGCAAGCCAGAAATACTGTATATAATGTTTAATAAAGCAAAAAATATTAAACAGCTTTGTTTCCTAAATACGCAACTAAAGTTTAAGTAGATGCAAATACCGTTTTTTTTTTAACAGTTACATGTATCACACAATTTTAAATTGAGATTGAAAATCACTAACAAACCAAAACAGCAGTTGTTGTGCCCTCTCTGAGCATTTCTTGTCGGCCACCCCGGTTATTAGAGGACCCCGGCTCAACCAGCGAGGACGACGTTCGTGAAGCAGCTTTCAGCTGTTTGCCATCTATTTCAGAACACGAAGGAAGGTAAACATTGGGCGATTTCTTATGCTTTCTTGGTGTTGGTGAGTCGAGCCTAGTCTTTTAAGAGTCTTTCGTGTTTGCGGCCGCTCTTTAAAAATAGGCTCGAGTAGAAACTTGTTTTAAGCTTAAGGGGTTCCGCAATGACTTGGCGAAACGCAACACGAAATGTAAGTTTTACCACTGTTTATGCCTACCTCCCTGTTTTTAAATCCTGTAAAAATGTACTGAGTTATGATCTTGTACTTGTTTACATTGTTTACTTATGAGTATACACGCGTTTAAATAGTCGAAATACTTTCCGGGTGTGTCATTGAATTCTGCCCCGCCTAGTCAAATAGGAAAACAGGAGAACAGGTAGAAAACTTAAGTTGGTTTGATTTTTAAAGATCCTTGTGTTGTGTGTGCGTTTGACAGCATAAACATTCTCCTACCCAACTAAAAATACCGTCAAGAGAGAATACAGTGATTTTTAAAAAAATATATAAAATACATTGTATTTTGGAAGAATACACTGTATTTTGTAAACGGGCTTAGCTACGTACTTTTTTCTTAACTGTTTATATTGAATTAAGTATCTTCAAACAACTCTTCCAAATGCGTTTATGTTTATTTGTAAACGACAAAAAGCTTATGTACAGGGTGTGTTTCTTTATCGTCTTTATCCAAGCTTTTTCATCAGCCTCAAATATTAGTTACTCCTCCATGATAAACAGGTCTTACTAGAAGTCTTATCCTGGGTGGCTCCTTTTATGTTTGTCCTGTCTTATTGTTGTTTTTCTGCAGATGATCACTCTTTGCTCTGCTTTCATTTACATTCTTGCTACTGTGCCGACAGCTGGTGTTTGGTGAAGCACCCGTCTACTTAGGAGGGAATACATTTAACTTTCAGGTATGTAAATATCATTACAATTACGTATCTTTATAGTTTTTATTTTTGTGGGTTTACATGTCTGTGTTTTAACTCAGTTGTCACAAGTTCCATCGGTATTGTTTTGTACTTTAATCATTTTTCTTACTGTAGTCCTCAAACTGCACTCATCCATCAAAGAGCAGCTGTTAAACTGGATGTTGACAAATTGAACTGAAGGCATCGCTGGAGATTATCCTTAATTTTCCTCACTGATCTACCAAGTATAACTAGATCCCATCATGTCTAACCCAACCAGCCAAATCAACCATGAGGCAGCCTACTTGTCTCTCATGAAAGGAGTGAAGGAACTGGACTTTCGTGGCCCCTGTGTTCCCAGCGACCTGCTGTTGATCGGAGATCATGCTTTTCCTTTAGCCATGAACAGCAACGGTCAAGTCCTGATGGCTGCCTCTCTGTATGGTGCTGGGAGGATTGTTGTTCTGGGTCATGAAGGCTACCTGACTGCCTTTCCTGCTCTGGTGGAGAACGCCCTGCTCTGGCTGCGGGGTGATGGATCAGATGACCCTTCTGTATTTGTGCACAACAGTGTCAAGATGGTCAGCGACAACCTCAGCAAGTCCACCTTCCAAGCACAAGTGGTGGGGGGCTTTAATAGCAATCTTAAGACCGGTGTGTATGTGACGGATGCGAACAACGTTGGTACTGACCCGAAAGACTTGGTGGCCTTTATGAAAGCTGGAGGAGGGGTGATGATAGCCGGCCAGGCGTGGAGCTGGGCTGCAGATCACCCTAAGGAGAATACACTGCATCACTTTGATGGAAACAAGGTGTCTGGGGTTGCAGGGATCTACTTCTCTAAGAATCCAGCAGAGGTGGAAAACCTCCCAGTCTACCCACAGATTCCATCCTCCTACATGGCTGTAGTGTGAGCATGCACTCTATTTCTTCTAATTTATTTATTTTTTTATTTTTATTTTTAGCCCAAAAGGTCTGAATAACATTTTTTTGCTTTCATTTTGACTTTAAGACTGTAATATTTGTTTCGTAAGAGCTTAGAAAATATTTAAGTTTTAACTAAGCCATTTGATGACTTTTTTTTATCACTCAATTTAAAAGTAGAACAAAATGCTATGCAGTTGCATTTATGTTAATATGCTATAAGATTGTTTTTGACCAAATTCAGAGTCATCAACCCTTTATTTAGTAATGAACTGGTTCACTGCTGCCACCTTTCTGAATCTGACATAAATATCAGTTCCAATTCTGTTTTTCATTTTTAATAACTCTTCTTTACACTCTGCTTTTCAAATACAGAGTAGGGAAGGATTTTGAGGACGACTTGCAGTTCTTACTTCATGGTGTTTCAGAGCTCACCATTGCAAATGGTTCACTAGCGTCAGAGGTTATGGTCCATGGCCCACTAGCATTTCCTATTGGTGTAGCAAATGGTGGGCAGGCATTTTTGGCCGGAGCCTATTATGGCCAAGGTCGGGTCATCATTGCTGGACATGAATCAGTTCTGAGTGCTGAGGTAAAGTTAATGAGAAAGTTGTGTTAAAACTTTGTAAGGTTTATCAGAACATCTAGGTTAACCTTTTTTCTTTTTTTGTTTCTTTCAACACCCTACACCCAGGCAAATGCTCCATTTTGGAAGAATGCCTTTCACTGGCTTGATGAAGGCCGAAGGGGCGTTGTTGGAGTAGCACTGATAAATGGGATTAATATAGCTACCAACTCAGGCCTAGAAATGGAGAAGACGGGCTTCAAGAAAGACCTGAGTGTGTTTGTATCCCCATCAAACCCCCAAAGCCACTTGGAAGAGATCAAGAACTTTGTAGCAGAAGGAGGAGGTCTTCTGATTGGAGGACATGCCTGGTACTGGGCACAGAGCCATGGAAAAAGCCCAATGGCAGAATTTGGAGGTAATAAACCTGAATAAATTATTATAAACATCATCAATAAATGCCAAGCACTTTCTACTTTCTGAATATGCAGCACCTTACACCTTTATTGGCAAAGCCTCAAAATAAATATCCACATCTTGTCGATATTTATCAAATACCATTTTGTCACACATAAAAGAAGTTTTAAATTGAGGAGAAATTTAGGAATGGGTTTTTGTCTTTTGTCCAGACTTAAGAACATCAGTGACATCTACCTTACTTGGATACTATGTTCTGTCATGTTTCGTATTTTGAAGAGTGGTTAGTGGACATGGCCTGTAATACTTTATATTGTCATTACAGGATAACAGAGTCATGGATTACTAATTAAACGTGCATTGCCACTGATTAACAAAACTAAAAGGTAGAAATGATGAAAGTGCTCCAGTAAAAATGTTTCTTCCTTCCTTTCCTTTAGATTTTTTCCCTGATAAATGTACTGAGATTGCAAGTCATATTTTTCAAACATTTTCAGGGTGCGATTATGAATCAGCTATGAGGACAGGACAGACAAAATTCTGAATCTGCTCTGGGAATGGTCATTTTTAAAATATTTCATATTGTATTTTATGTCTGGTACTCCAAAAGGTAGGGTATTATAGATGGCTGGACCAAATTTGACTTTAGAACTAATTAAATGCATTTAATGTTAAAATCTATTAATTCTGAGACATAAAAAAGAAGAACTTAAAGTTTGGAGGCTGATGAAATAATTGCATTCAATTACAGTGAAATTACTGTTGAAAAGACAAAGAATTGTGTTTGTGAAACTGATTACAATTTTGTTTTGAAACCAATGTGTCAGAGAAGGTTTAGTTTGTTATAAGGACACCATGAGGACAGTAGTGGAATTGCAAGTTTCATGGCAGATATTATAATAGTCATAACCAAATCTTAGCTGAGCTGTGGTGGAGTTGCCTTTTTTCAGGAAGTTTGGAGGTTTTCTCCGTCCATAAGGATCTCCTTCACAAAGTCCAAAAATAGTATTATGTTATTGTATGCATTGCTGCTTGTTTGTCTTGCGTTGCCCCGTTTACTTCTGACCCATTGAATGTTTTGCAGGGAACAAAATACTAAACCAAATGGGGTTGAGCCTGCTGGATTCAACTATTCCAGCAGGTTCATATAAGGCTCTGGATCCCAGTCAGGCCATCAAAGATACCTACCATTTCCGGCATCTTTTGCACCGCTTTGCAAAGCATGTAACTGTGCAGGAAGAACTCAGTAAAGACGATGAGGAATTCCTCAAAAAACTGGGCAGCGACTGTTCTACCTACTTGAAAATGAAAGCTCATGACTCCTGCCACTACTCTCAGGTGGTGGCAACACTCACGGACATCTTAAAAAAGTCAGGCATGCCACAGGTGAGTAGAAGCAAACACACTTAAAATATTTTTAAACTTGAATAAAGTTATCTCTGACCAGCGGTTTCATGTTATATTTTGTTTTTATTATTATTTCCACTACCAAGGTGAATGAGACATGCCCTGTCAAAAATCCCAAAGACCACCTTCTGCTCAACATTGGGGCAGAGGTTTACAAGGTTTGCCCACATCCAGACGACCTCCTGCCGTACCTCATCAAGGACAATCCACTGTTGCCAGTTGTCCACAATCACAGGGTTAAAATTGATGTCAGTACAGCAGGTGTGTGTTTTTTTTTTTGTAAATTCCTTATGGATAGTTCCCGAAGTTCATTATCTAAATTTGATCAGCTTTGTTTTTGAGAAAACAAAGCAACAGAAATTCTCTGCAGGGAATCACTGGCTTGGACAACAGTTGTCCTGCAGTTGACTGTCTCATCAGTAAAAAGATACAAGTTTGCATCTGACAAAGTTAGACCAAGATTGTTAAAGTAAATTCTAATAATAAATAGATGGAGACCTAACACTGAGTTTTGTGGCACCCCCTTGTGGACTGTAATAAATTCACAACACAAACCATCACATTTAATGCTCTGAGGCCTGTTCCAGAGGTAATTTGAAAATCATGTTACTGTCCTGTAAATGTTGCCCTTGGGTAGTACTATACCCACCTTCAATATGTTATAGAATTTTGTGCATATGATATAAGCTTTACTTCAGATGTACTGTGAAACACCGGAAGGTTAGGAGGTAGCAGATATGGAGATGCTGGTTCAGTCTTTTATCCCATCTTGTATTTATTACTGCAGTTCAATATATTCATTATCCATTGCAAAGCTAGCTTACTCACATGGTCAAATGAGCTAATTCTTTGCTGTGTTTTTTGTTTTTTGAAAACCCTTTTTTAATTTTATCTGTGAAAAGTGCATGCAAGTTTAATTTCTTAATAAACACTAAAATGGATATTGGTAACGTTGACCTTTTCTGTTTGTGTGTGTTTATCAGGAGGAGAGGAGTGGATCAGCACAGGTCTCTACCTTTCTCCTGGTATGAAGACATATGTGGCCATACCAGCAGATATCGTCAACAAAGGATGGCAGGTACTTTACATAAAATCTGTTGCTGTATTAACACAGAAGTATTTAATATGACATTATTCCACATATACTTGCAATTATTTCTTGCTCATGCTAAAATAAGAGAGGGGCTTGAATGAAGCTATGAAACATCCTCCCAAAACTTTAACTTGTATTTTGTTATACCCTCAGATTCAGATAGGCTGTCAAACAGATCGTCTGAATGCCGCAGAGTTGAAGAGAGCTCCATGTGTCCACGTACGCTTTCCTGTCAACTCTGAGATGATCCAGGTGTCGAACCTGTGGGGAGGACTCATTTACCTTGTGGCCCCACCCAACACACAGGCACAAGGGTTAGAGGCTTTTGTACAAATAGCTGTTCCTGCACCCTATTATAAATCAGGTGAGTGTGGTGGTAAGAACTATGGGATGCCTAAACCAAAGACTATACTGATGTAGTCAGTAGGTGTTCAGTTACAGATTTAGCATTGACCTCAGGCATTGGAGGTTTAAATCAATTACCAAACAAAAGTACTGATGGCAAAGGCTTTAGTTTGTTCTTAAAAATCAGATTTACAGTCTACTGTGAATTGTCCAGTGAAGAAAATGAATTCAGGAGATCCTCTTCCGGGTTATACCTTTTAGACCTAGCAGACCAATAACCCACTCAAGGTTTTAAAAGCAAGCTGCTTTCAGCCCAGTGTTTCTGTAAATTACATCTGTAGTAAATTACTTTTTGTATCACAGTAGTAATGTAAAAAAAGATGGCTACCAATCTACATAATTGTGTTTGGATGTTTGCGTGCTGTGAGCGGGGCTTTATTTAGAAAATGTTTTGAGTGGTTGGTAAGACTAGAAAATAACTTTATAAGCTCAGTTTATTAGAGGAAGTCCATTTATAGTTTACTTTATAAATGCAAGCTCTACCTTGGTTGTGTAAAGCTGAACAAAGGTTAATATACAAAGCCAAAAGTTTAACTTTTCTTCACATCAAACTGTGATTCTGTCTACACTTACTTTTCCATCAACATTTACTTAAACTAATGCTTTTCATAAGATGGGGGAAGTTCAAATAGAAACTCATAATTATGGTAGATAAATAAATTTATTTTAACTTAATAAAAAGTTTGATGAACATCAGCAGAGCTTTTTGTACTGACAGAGAAATATGAAAATAAATGCCAAGGGAAAACAACATTTCTTACCTGAGGATCATCTTACTTTCACACACTGGGGACCTGATGCTCTGGTGGTTGACTCTGCTAGAGCCATTTATTTTCACAAATCTCATACAATTTTGGATAAATTAGAGTCCCTACTGTGACTTTTTCTCTTTTGCCACTAAGCAACTAAATATACTTTTAACTTATTATTTAACTTTTTCTGGTCAACAACAAAAACCTATTAATAATCGGCAGTCATTGTCTTCTGTTCCAGACTACACTCCCCATGTGGTAATGCATTTTATGTGTTTCTGCTGAGTTTCTTTGTACTTAGTAGTCATATTTCCCAGGTTCCCTGTTGGGATTCAATAAGATTGCTCCCCTCAACCGGAATTTCAGCTGGGAACAATGGCATAAGCCAAGCAGCCCCAGGTTTTATATCCAATATTGCAGCTGTGACACAAATGTTCCTTTAGTTTTTGAACACATAAAATGGAGATAGATGTATAAATCAGCTCCTACTGCTAACATGAGATGGCACCAAAGCAAAAGGAAATAAGACGCACATTATTTTTCTGGTTTGCAACTAGAAAGCTCCACAACTTGGATATGATATCAATACCAGCTCAAACTTCTGAGACAATTTTGCTAAATGGAATGAATGAAGTGTGTTACTTATTA
This sequence comes from Xiphophorus hellerii, assembly GCF_003331165.1. Classification (NCBI taxonomy): domain Eukaryota; kingdom Metazoa; phylum Chordata; class Actinopteri; order Cyprinodontiformes; family Poeciliidae; genus Xiphophorus; species Xiphophorus hellerii. The sequence continues at coordinate 12,656,879 of NC_045689.1, read as the reverse complement.
TAAACGCTTTAATAGGCCTTTTTTTTTTTCTTTTTAGGTGTTACGACTCAAGCTGAATGGTCGTTGTTGTGTACGGCTCCTTCACCTTGGGCGGAGTTGGAGTTTGACAACATCATCCTCACTGTACCCTCTGATGTCGTCAGATGTCTTGATCATCCCGATAAGTTGGCGGACCTCTGGAATGACATCACGAAGGCCATCGCTGACCTGGCTGCCAAATCCCACAAATTTCCACGAAAAGAGCGTTTTGTAGCAGACGTTCAAATTTCACACGGTTGGTATTTTCCTAATTCTTTGTCCTGATGAATCTCCCAAGCAGTGCTGTAGTACTCCATGCTTTGATAAGGATTTTATTTTTTGCTCAGGTTTTATGCATGCAGGTTATCCCATAATGGCACACAGGTGTTCTGCAACTGGGTTGGTGGATGTTAACCATGTGAAGACCAACGGCATTTGGGGTGCCATCCATGAGCTCGGACACAACCAACAGCGAGGCTGCTGGGAGTTCCCTCCACATACCACAGAGTGCACATGCAACCTGTGGTCAGTGTACGTGCATGAAGTGGTGTTTGGGATCAACCGGGACAAGGTAAAGCAACACAGTACCTAAAACAAATTTTTTTTTTTGTGAAGCAAATTTTGTAAACAGCTCCTATTTTAATATTTAATCTATAATTAGAAAGTTCTGCTACACAGTTTGTTTTACTGTGGTTATTGCAGGCTCATGAAGCGATGACTTTGGAAAACCGAAATAAACGAACCAAGGACTATATACAAGGGGGCATGCAGCTCAGCAGCTGGAGCATGTGGGTGGCCCTGGAGACATACATGCAGGTAAGAGAATGTTAAAAAATGTGTTTTAACCTAATAAAAAAATCATCAACCCATTACATACGCTTCAATCTTATTAAATGGTTTAGTAAAGGCCTCTGTTTGTTCTTGTAGCTCCAGGAGAAATTTGGCTGGGATGCCTTTAAGAAAGTGTTTGCTGCCTACCACAACATGAACAACTTTCCCAACGACAACAAAGGGAAGATGAACCTGTATGCAGAGACGTTCTCCCAGACTGTGAGCATGAACCTGACTGGATTCTTCCAAGCCTGGGGATGGCCTATCGACCAAGCCACTGAACAGAAACTATCCAGCCTGCCTGCGTGGACTGATCATCCAATGGTCTGAATGGCAACGAGCTTATTGTTTCTGAGCACTGACGTGGTTATGAGGACCAGTTCCTTTAGACGAGCTTTAGTTTGGGGTAATTTAGCTACAAATTGTGATGATTTTCCTGCATTTTCACCTTTATTTATAACATTAAAAAGAGAAGGATATATATTGCATGCACTTTTTACCTATTAATATGGCATTCTAGGGAAGAGGAGAGCAGAATATAAAAACATGGGTAATGCAAAACTTTGTTGTTACTTTGAATTAGTTGCACACATCACACCTTGGCAAAGGATCTCAGGAGTTATTTAGGTCTATGTGGCATCAAAGATTTTATGAAAGGGGCATCAAGGGGTAATTGTATCTTAGATAAAAAAAACAAATGGAAGACCAATGTGCTCATAGGATAGAGATAGATTATGTATTCATGTTCTACACAAATGATATTAGGATGTACATATGATTTTGTGTATGAATTATATTGTTTTACTTATTGCAATATTACATGTTAATCATTGGTGGAAGAACTTAATTTTTGTGTCCGTTTACAGTATCCAAAAAGCTGCTACATGGCAAAAATCAATAAAACAACAAAAACACTTTTGAACCTTTGAAGCAAGGAACTTCTTTTCTACTGTCTCTGCTATCTCAATACCTGCTAATATTAGCTTATATCAGTTCAATTCTAAAACACTTTATCTCAAAGGAAAATTAAATAAATGCATATCAACGAAGGCAGAAAATGTTGACCTCCTGCTCAGTTATTTGGTTTCATTTCCTATATTTTTGTGTGCATTTTTGTTGCTCTGGACACTTTTAATGGGCTTTATTAAATAAAATTTTAATAGACCTTTGCATTAAAAGGATCATTATGGACCAAATAATTCAAAGTTAATCAGTGAAATTCTTTTTTTATGTGTGTGTAACTGAGGCTTATAGAGCCACAGATATTTCAGGGTTTTTTGTTCTAAAAGCATGCTCTGTTTCTCAGGTGGAGTCTCAGAACTTAGAGGTCATGTTGAAACATATTTCTGCTTTTTTGTCTATATTTTTCCTTCCAGGCTTGTCTATTCATGTTCATTTAGCTTTGGATGCCAATCCACAGACATGTCATAAAACTTTTCCAGGTGTTTACACTTCCCTCAATAACTCCAGTGGAAAGGCATCCTGACTGCATCTTTAAATCTCTATTTTAGTTAACTAAAATGCTGTGTTTTGTTTTACTCAAATAATTTTCTGAATCATATGTTATCAAATCATATAACATAACTCAGCAACATGTTTTTTCTTTGTGCAAAAAACATGTTTGCACAAAGCAAATTAATTACAGTAAAACAGGACAAAAGGAAGCTCTAATTCTTCTGTCTGGACAGTCAAGAGAATTACAAAAAAAATAGTAGATTTTACAGCTCTAACATAATTGTTTTCACCTTCTGAAACCAATTGGACAGAGAAATACAGCAGGTTATATTGTATTTATGAACATTAAGGAATCGCTGCTCGTACTCGAATGATGAAGAACCAAAAAATTATCAAAGCACATGTTTAAAAATGAAACTAATTTGTATCCACTGGATGAGGTGCATTATCCTCAGATGATCATCTATTATATATCATGTTTTTAGTTAATATCTCTGTAGAAATCTAAATTTTGCTGGTAGAATGTGAGTTTACAAGTTTTAAAGCTTTGCAAAAAAAATAATAAATGTACTAATAATGAAATAACTGTTTAAATAAAGTGTAGGGATGTGTAGAAGACAGATGGTGAGAACTAACCAAACTGACTTTCCTTGTACATTGCACAGCACTGCATTACAGGCCTATCCCAAATTTGCTTCACAGTCACTAAAACACAAATACATGATATTATCCAATGTTGTGATTGATGAGTTTTGTGAGAAGACAGAGCTGCTGTTTCTTGGCATTGGCTGAAATAATTACACTCTAGAAAAAGCATAGAATTATTTGATTTATCACTTACAAAGGATGGGAAGACGATACTTCACTGGTATTTAAAAGCTTTTGTGAAATCTGGCCCCTGTGGCAAAATACCACAGCTTGTTTTTACGTGTTCCAATTTGCTGAAGTTCTTATTTTTCAAGAACCAGCTCAAAAGTAAGTTCACAACCAGTAACAACAAATATAACTATCTCAGATTAATTGATTAGTTTTTCTCATCCTAAAGTCTTTTAAGTCTTGGTTTATGCGAAAAACTGTGCAGAAAAACAAAGTTTGAAGTTTGCTTTTTTTCCCTCAAGACATTATCTTTTGGCCAAATAGCTTTACTGAATCTATTTGCTCATCTGCCTTTATACAGTGCCTCCATAAAGTATTCATTATGACAGCTTCTCCTACATGCAGATTCTGTCCTTTCTGACTGACATCTTGAAGAAAGTGGGAATACCCCAGGTGGGCCACAAAATATTTATGTAGCTGTAGGACTTACGCAGGGGTCTCAAACTCCAGTCCTCGAGGGCCGCAGAACTACAGTTTTTAGATGTGCCACAGGTACAAACCACTGGAATGAAATGGCTTAATTACCTCCTCCTTGTGTAGATCAGTTCTCCAGAGCCTTGCTAATGACCTAATTATTCTATTCAGGTGTGGTGCAGCAGAGGCACATCTAAAAGTTGCAGGACTGCGGCCCTCGAGGACTGGAGTTTGAGACCCCTGAACAGCTATTTAGTTTACTTGTTTTGTAGCACATTGCTGAATATAAAATATAGCAATGTCTTTCAAAATACTGACTGATAAAAACGATCTATGGGCACCAGTAAAGCAGAAAACACTGTTTTGTACAGTCAAAAGTTGTGGCAGTAACTCAAATCTGTGTTATGCACTTTTCCCTCAACATCAGAGTAGTTTTACAGAAACAACTTTCATTAGCTGACTTGAGCGGTAGTTTGCCTCGCACATTTCATTGTCCTCATTTGACGTTTCTAGCCGCAAGCTCGTTTTGTGAAAAAGTTACTAATTTTTTCACATTTCAGAGCTTCCCTCTTTTTTTTCTCCATGCTCCAACTCTCGCTTTTTCTACTTTCCATTTCTTAAACAGCACTGACCAAGAGCATTTATGTGTTGCCCCTAGGTACATCTTTGGGGGAAAAAACAAGAAGGCTACCGTGCCAGCAGACGCATGTGGTGACTTCATGCTGCTCTAGTACTGCCATAGCTTGAATTTATGTTTGTTGTAACTTATAGGAGAAGACTGAGACAATGCAGTTTTGATCCAGCAACATTTACTTAGTTTCTAACTAATAGCAAAATAATAGAAATCCAGGCAGGAATGGCCGTGCCACCTGGTGGTCACAGTCATTACGTCATGTGCTGCTTCAACACAATACAAACGGACATGGCCTATGGGACAGCAGTAGGAGTGTACATGATCAATCCAGTGTCATATCTGTATACCAGCCTGATTAAAATAATAATAACAAAAGATGACCAACCTTGAGGCCCAAATGTCAGACCGACCCATCCAGGATGTGTCTCTGTCCTCCCAATTAGCCAATCAGGGCCTGATTACAATTTAAATAATACAGTCCACTTGTTGAATGTGTTTAAGTTGCTGCAGACACATTAATCCTGATTAGGCTCAATAGTTTCAATAGTTTCATCCTTTACATTTTCAGATGGCATTTCTTTAGATTCTTTCTTTTCATTCTTTAGTTAATGTTTAGAGCCACACAATAAAATGCAATATCAATCTTTACAATGTCTTGAGACAATATCTTGACAGCAAGACAGTCAGGTGGAAAATAGAAAAGAAAACTTTATTGTGGTTAGCAGTACAGTTATGAAAAACAACCATTAAGACATTAAGTCAGAACCATAAAACATAAAGGAACCAATGAGTGTTTAAATGTACTGACAGAGAGAACAGTAATTACTTAAAGAAATTAGAATTGCGATATATGAGTACAACAAAAGATAATAAACAGTGATATTTTTTATGCTGTTTTTCATGAGTCATTTGCCAACATGTTCACAAACTGAATCATTAACTGCATTTCATAATGCTTCAATTAGCTTCTTTTCTTTAAGCCAATTCTTCTCTAATGTTTCCTCTTTCTCCAACAAAACATCACATCTCATTGTTAATATCGTCTTTAAAATCAATCACCCCAAAAATCATTCCTTGATAATCATGATTAATTTCAGTAATCATTCAATAATTATAGCATTATACTGGGAAGAAAAGACAAACTACAGCTGTCATTATCAATTAAACCAGGTTACAGTTTAAACTCGACCCAGTGGGAGTTTTAGTTATAAGCGATCATGTTAGGCCATTGGGTGATCGGTCCAGAGAGGCAGGTTGAAGAGTTCCTCCTCAGTGGCTTTTTGGATGGGCCATCCCCAGGCTTTGAAGAATCCAGTCAGGTTCCTGTTCACAGCTCTGGAGAAAGTCTCAGCATACAGGTTCATCTTCCCTTCGTTGTCATTGGGACGGTTGGTCATGTCATGGTAGGCAGCAAACACCTTCTTAAAAGCGTCCCAGCCAAACTTTTCCTGGAGCTACAACAAAGAAAAAAGGATTATGCAGATGTGACCTCAGATATAAACACAGTGACTGTTCTGTCTTTTTATTTCAGAAAGGCTTTTTGTTGTACATCAACATTCATACCATTGATTGTGTTCATATAAATTCAACAACATGTGCTCTCTGTGATTAAAGAGTAGGCTGAAAATTGTTGTCTTGAATCCACAATGCATCATTCATTCAATCATTCGTCTGTTACCACAACTATCAATTCACCTACTGGAAGACTAACATTCGACCGAACCTTTACTGTCTTTCCTTTAAATGACTTTTATTTGTTCGTTCACTGACCTGCAGGTATGTCTCCAGGGCGGTCCAAACCTTCCAGTCGCTGAGCTTCTTGCCTCCTTTAACGTATTCCTCTACAGAGCTCTTCCGACTGGCTGCAGTTATGGAGGGATGAGCCTGGATTAAAAATAATGACTTCAGTTTAGATAAAGGTAACAAAAGTTCACTCTGTGACTTAGATAAACATTATCTGACCATTACCAGATTCATGTTTGTTGCAACATGTACATAGAGTCTAAAGGCAATTCTAGACTTGCAACATAAATATCTTCATCAAGTCTACCCTGTTACTTGTCGTGACAGTAGGTGACTTAGAGATGTTTATAAGTTTGTTTCATTGACAGATTGTCAGATTGACATCAAATAATTTTATGGAAAAGCCTCACAATCTACACAGTACAAGTCTGATCTGCTAAAGTACTCAATATATACAGGCTGATGGGGCAGTGCAATCTGCTGTATGATGTGAAGAATATTTGTTGTTCAACAACAAAAGCTTGCTGCTGTTCAGTATTCCTGAACTGCTGTTCTTGATTTTTCTCTGTGATTTGGGGAATGTGATTAGTTGAGGCATAAATAGTCATAAATAAATGGATAAAACTCACATTTAAAATACTCAAACTAAAAATGTTAAGTCACCTTTGTTCTGTCAAGTCCCAGCACCTCCTCATGCACATACACTGACCACAGGTTGCACGTGGCCTCTGTAGTGTGTGGTGGAAACTCCCAGGGGCTCCTCTGTTGGTTGTGCCCCAGTTCATGAATTTCTCCCCACAGACCTTTGGTCCGGGCATCTTGAGGGTTGAACAGCTCAGCTCCTATGGATGAGTTCATCATGATGGGATAACCTGAATGCATCCAACCTGGGAGGAGAAAACATAATTTAGTTATGACATCAGTGCAACTAAGATCAGAAAATAATCAACATCTTTCTTATTTTCAGTCAGCTGCTTTCCTCACAGCAACAACGTCGTCTTCTTTCTCCACCATAAATTAAATGATTTTGAATCAAATCATATTTTGACAAAAAGTAGTCCCTAAGCTGATTTTGACAGGACTCTGTTAAATGTTTCATTGCTATGGTGTACTGTGATCTTTCATGTAGCACATAAAATAAGTAAAGATTTGTGTCATAAAGGAAAGTGTCACATCTTAATAGTTTTGAATTATATTTTAACTCATTTTCTATGGAAACCTTGAATATCAAAAATACAATTTGTGTTTACCTTATGTTAAGTGCTTGCTTAGATTTGTCACTTTAAATTGCTTGGCCAAGATTACAAAAAAATTCTGCAGAATTATTCATCCTAAATATGCCAATACAACGATCATTTAACTTCTTTTTACATTTTCTGCCTCCTCACCTGCAGAAATCTGCACATCAGCCACAATGCGTTCTTTGCGGATGAATTTTTGTGGAATGACGGCCAGATCCGCAACACCCTTCATGATGGCATTCCAGAGTTTTTCCACCTCCAGAGCATTCTCCAGGTCACGAATGATGTGTGACGGTACAGTGAGGATGATGTTCTCAAACTCCATTTCTGCCCAGGGTGCTGGAGCTTTGCGCAGAGAGGACCAATCAGCTTCTTTAGTTACACCTGAAGTAAACCAAGGACAGATGTTGTGATGAAAGCAACTTAGAAAAACCTAGAAAAATAAGCAAATAACAATACAAGTTCAAAACTACACAATGTGAATTGTATATTTCCCAAAAAGAAATGTACTTAAGCAAGCAGTCTCTCTGAAAGTTAGCTTCTCTTGTGATCTAATTTACCATAGCAAGCCATTTGCAAATCAAAATGGACAGATGAAAAGTTCGTGTTTTGAATCCAGGGGTGGAAGCAACTGCTTTCCTGCAGGAGAAACTATTCACTTCACAGAAGAAATGGCATAAGGAAATATTAAAGCAACATTATGAGACATCAGATAGAAAGCCATGATCTAAATCTTATTAAAATGTGAGCAGACTTACAAAGGTTAATCTGTAACACAGTTTTGTCAGGCAGAATGGGCCACAATTTCAGAAAATTATAAGAAGTTTCTGACAAAAATGTTTGACCCAAGCTTTGTAAGTTCATGAAAAAACACATAAGGAAACAAATTAAATCTTTAGAGCGAACAATCAAACAATTATCTCGCTTGCTATTCTGACATTAACAAAATATATGATTAACCTAAGTGGCCTATAAAGGGAAAAGTGTCAGATTTCATGACACCTTTTTCTCAAACAGTGAGAAAAAAGGCTGTCATCCATGCTTATTTATAAGCATACATGGTAATCTAGCTGGAAGTTTTCTGTGTCTCCTGTGATGTCTCCATGATTCTGCAAAAGCAAACTAAAACGAGTGTGTTGTCTATCAAATTTTACCAATGTGCAAGCTTCTGAAAGGAACAAACTCAGTTTTATTATGACTGCATACACCAGAGTCTTGTTTCTTGGAAATGAATAAAGTTTGTTTTATGGAATAAAGCAACCTCCATATCTGGCACCATTGATAAAGATGTGAAAATCCCTAAAAATGAAATTCATTACTGACACTAAAAAAGTGATCCTAGTAATACTCCTTTCTATCATGGAAAATTTATCATTTCATTTTCTAAGTTTAGCATTACAGTTGGGTCTTCAAACAAAATGCATAGCACACCCAAACAAACAGAAACAATTGCAATCGAAATGGAAAAGAAGTGGAAAAATAGCGTTTTTACATTTTAAGTTACCAAACGGTCAGTGCATGAGATGTACACAGTACACCAGAAAGTTCAAAGCACATCACATCCATTGGATTCTCAAAATATCCCTTCATGGAGCACAAGACACACTCACCAGACTTGTAATAAGGAGCAGTGATCGCCTCCTGAACCACAATCTTTTCGTTCTCCACCTTCACGTCACGTGGAGCCAGCAGGTAGATGAGTCCTCCCCACAAGTTCCACACCTGCATTCTCTCTGATGTAATAGGGAAACTCTTGATAACATATGGAGCTCTCCATAACTCCTCTTTATGCAGCACATCACTTTGGCAGCCTATTTGGATCTAAGGGTGATACAGACCAAGTATTATAAGTTTGAAATCTTGCAGAAGGTTCTGGTGTATTTTGGGGCAGGACGTATTTTAACTAAAATGTGATACACAGCCATGAATTGAAGAGGACATATCATATCATTCCCTTTGACATTTAAATCATTTTGTTGTGGTCCATATAGAGTGGAACTGCTATTTATTTTTCTTGGAAAGGTACCCACACCAGTGGGGAAAGTCTTTGATTGCTCAATGCACTTCAAGAACCAGTGCTTAAGCAACCTGATACTATGAGGCAGTGTAATGAATTGTGTGGATAAAGACATCCAACAGTTGAAAATTTTGACTTGTCCACCTGTGGCTTCGGTGTCCACAAATTTGGACTACAAATTACCTGCAGGATATAAAAATGCCGGATTCATGAAACTGGTTAGCCAGAAGTCCATGACCTTAATTACCAGTTCTGCAGAAAATATTGTGATTGTTCAAAAAACATAACAAGTATTCAAGAAAGCTGAACAAATTGAAAAATATGGCCCAAACAGAATATAAAGAAGTCTACACAGCAACAAGAGAGACAAAAACTTTTTTGCACTCCAAAATATTCAAAAATATATTTTAGTGCTAAAACTGTGGATTTTGCATTACATGTCCCCTTTAAAGCACTAGTGTTTGGTAATATTAGAATTACATTTCATTCAAATGCTCTAGGATTTAGCATAATGTTTAGGGAAATAAATAAAGTCAGCAATAGTTTGAGTTCATGTACACTACCCTCCATCTCCTGTTCACAAACTTTGGTGGTAAGATCATTTCTGTCTTCATGCCAGGAGAAAGATACAGGCCTGTACTGATCCACTCCTCATGTTCTGTCACACAATTAGGAAAAATAAGCCAATGAGTCATTTCATTTTCACCATTATACAAAAATATTTTTTCAGATTTTTTCTTTATTCGATAACAACAGTGAGCTCTGACCTCCTGTTTGTGCAGTGATCATGATTTGTTGGTTCTTGACAACAGGTAGTGGCGGGTTATCCTTTATAATGTAGGGCAGAAGCTCCTTCTGGTTTAGGGAAGCATCGTACACACTGGTTGCCAGACTGAGGACTGCATGCTCTTTAGGACTCTTCACAGGGTTCTGCTCACTCGCCTTGAAATAGTATAGTTCATATGAACTCTTAGAAACCAGTGGTTTGCAAAAGTATTGATATTTATTATAAAAAGTTTTCACCCCCTTGCATGTTTTACCCTTTTTATTGCTTTTATAATAAATCATAATCAGCAGAGTTTGGCATTTTTTACAAAAAAATGTTACAAAAACCTTTAATGTCAAAGTGAAAACAGATTTTTTTTAAAATAGTAACTATTAAATAAAAAAATATTTAACTTAAAATAAGGGATTGCATAAATATGTTCCCCGTTTTATTCAATATTTAGTAGAGACACAGTTGCTGGAATCACAGAATCTTTGGATGTTCCAGGATAACATAAATCATTTATTGTCACCAGTCTACTATGTTTTGGTTCTGTAAGTGTAAAAGAGACATAGAAAGGTCACAGAATCATACATCCATAACAATATAGGAGAGAAGCAACACAACGACTTACAGCTGAAAATGCACAAAAAGGTTATTCTTAAAATTTTTGACCATGTATCAATTTTCTTCCAGTATTTTGAAATACCCAATGATATCTTATTTTTAAACTGAATAGATTTAAAGTACAGAAGGAAACAGAAAATTAATCGTATAATACCCACCTGTTGGATGCCCACTTTCTTTAAGATGTCAGTCAGAAGGGACAGAATTTGTATGTAGGAGACCCAGTTATAAGCCTCTATCCTCAAGAAGGAGGCACTCTCTGATCCCAGTTTCTTTAGGTTCTCTTCTTCTTCCTCGGTGAGTTTTATACCCTCTAGAGCATGACAAGCAAATCGATGCAGGAGACGACGGAAATGGAGCTTGTTGACTTGGCTTGGATCAGGAGCTTTGTAGACATCTTCAATTTCTGCAGTTTCTGTTAATAAGCCCAAGCCCATTTTGCTCAAGATTTTGTTTCCTAGAACAAGAAAATTGTGCATTTATGTTGAACTCCAAGTCTCACATAGATTTGATATTCGCTTAGCTCCTTGCAGTATATATTTCTGTTTTACTGGTTTGGTTTATTAGCCTGATAACTTATTTTAAATATGAAGAAACGTGGCATCATACCTGAGAAGTCTTGCATGGGGTTCTGGCCAATGTGTGTCGATGCCCAGTACCAGGCATGTCCACCAATCAGCAGGCCTCCTCCCTCAACCACAAAGTTTTGGATCATCTCAGCATCCATGTCAGTGTATGCTGTGCACACAAACACACTCAGCTCTGTGCTGAAGTTTGTCTTCTTACATGTCAACCCTAAGTTGGATAAAGGTTTGATGTGTGGCTCAAATCCAACCACTCCATTTCTGCCTTGGTCCAGCCAGTTTAATGCATTCTTCCAAAATGATGCCAGTTTCTATTAGAAAAGAGAAGATAGTTAGAGGAAGAGACACTAAAAGTATTCTTAGATCTTAGCCAATAACCATGATGTAGAATATGAAACCATGCATTATACAAGAGATCTGTAACTCCAGACTTTAAGGGCCAGTGTCCTGCAACTTTTAGAAGTGTTGCTGATCCAACATGCCTGAATCAAAAGGCTGAATTGTATTCTGACTAAGAGGACAGGTTATCAGGAGTCCTGCTTTATTATTTGACTCACATTTTGAAGCAGAGACACATCTGAAAGTTGACACTGGCCTCCAAGGCCTAGATTTGAAGACCCCTTCATTATAATGTTAACATTTAAATATTTTGACAGTATAATAGTTCATGCTGTATAAAACATAATGGATTTTTTAGTGAAACAAAAACAAATTTTCAGGTCTCCTTTACTGCACCTCGTATTGCAGAAATGACTCATGTGTCACCACAATGATCCGTCCCCGACCATAGTAGGTTCCTGCCAGGAACACCTTTCCTTTATCTGTGGTACCGATGGGAAAAGCAAGAGGGCCATGGACCAAAGCTGCAGAGGGAAGTCCATCTCCTTTAATGTCAAAATCTGAAATCCCTTTCAGCAAGAACTCCAGATCTTTTTTGAAATCCATTGCACAACTGTGGAGCAAAAAGATAGAGACAGAAACACAAAGCTGTGATGATGAGCGAAGGAGAAAATAACTATTGAATATTAACACCATTAAAACCGAATGATGGAGAGTTTGAGCATCAATCTCTCTATTGGATTTCTAAAAAATACATATAAAAAATGGTCACATATTAAAAAGAAATGTCTGAATTTGAGGTCAAACAGAAGTTTACACTTACTCTACAGCTTTACAGGAGTTTGGGATCTCTGGGTGAATGGAAACTTTTTCTGCCTTTCCGTTCTGAGCAGTGAAGTAGATTCCTGCTACTCCAGTAACTTTATTCCCTGGAAACTCAAGGATTAGATTTTTATTCTCATTCTGTGAAGCCCACCACCAAGCTTGTCCACCAATCAGCAACCCTCCCCCTGCTTTCATGAAGACTATCAGCTCTTTTGCCTTTGGACCCACTTGGTACGCATCAGTTACATACACGCCGACACCCAGATCTGCTCTAAATTCCTCAACAAGACTGACTTGGTAGGTGGATTTGTTGAGGTTATCAACAACTCCTTTCATTGTTTTGGGTACACCTAAAGACAGGTTGGCAGACTTCCCTCCTCCCAGCCAGGTCAGAGCATTGTCTACCAGGGCAGGGCAGAGGGTCAGGTAGGTCTCGTGGCTCAGGACCACGATTCTTCCTCGGCCGTACACAGAAGCAGCCATGAGGATGTGACCCTGGCTGTTGATCACTACAGGAAAGGCATCTCCTGTCAGCACCAAGTTACAAGGAACACTGGAATGCTGAAGGTCCACCTCCTGAATACCTCTTATCAGAGCCTTGTGGGCATCCTGAGGGTAAGACTTGGTCGACTGCTTGGACATGATGGGAGGAATTAATGCTGTGTAGTTTGTATGTCGAAGGTAATGGACAAAAGAAGGCTGTTCCAAAGAGATGCTGTGTCAGTGTCTCTTCCTGCAATAGAGACAAAATGTTCAATTTAAAAATCCCATATCATGTGAGTCATACCACCACAATGCACCACCCGTACAAAACAGTTTAGGGGGTTTGTTGATGAAGATTTAAGTTCCATAGCATTGTCACAATAACGCATTCACAAATTTTAAGTAAATAATTTCATAAAGTCTTAATAAAAATCAAGTAAAACTCCCTCAGCTACTTGCACTTTAAAATTATAGTATTGTTTTTACAACAACAGAGAGGCTAAGGCTTTTTAAACTTATTTTCCCCATGTGTATATTTAAAACCTTGAGAAGAAGAAAACATGAACTTGGTTTGTTGGCCAAGCACCCCAAATATCATGCAGGAATGAGACTTTCTGTAATTAGTGAGTTTCATTTGAGGCTTGAATCATTGGTCAGTGACATTCTTTTCTTAAATCATAAGTTGTATCAAGCAAAGTCCAGGGAAATATTTAATATATGGGAATAAAATTAATATATCTTAACTGGATCTGCTAAATGTAAAATAGCAAGTAAAGAATAATCAGCTGAATTTCATTCACCTGTTTTCCTACATAGTTGGAACATTTAGAAAATACAGTTTAGTTTTGAGAGTTTTTGATGAAAAGTCAATTAAAAACTGATATCAGGTACCAGACTTCTAAAAACATGTTTATAGCCAACCTAAAGAAACATTTTTGTTCAGGTCTCATAATTTTATAAAAATATTTCATATCAAAAATGTATTTTTTTTATTAGAAGCAATTTAAATGATTTTATTGTTTAACTTCATTCATTATTCTATTTAATCTGAATACAATATCTTTTAAAAACCAAACATATAGAAAATGATTTTTTTTATTATGATGCTCAGTATCTGAAGCTGAAATCTATGTTAAAAGTATATAAAATTCAAATGTTGGTCAGACTGGTTTGTTACTCTTTCAAGTAATTAACACAAAATCTAAAATAAACTTTGGTTTCTTCACGGAAGGATTCTAGGGGAGCGAGGCTGCCACTTCTTTGCTACCAAATTTTGCTACCAAAAAATTTAATAACTTCTATAATACTGTCTTTAATAACCACTTAATCATGTTCAAATGTTAATATGTTTACAATGAATCTGATTCTGCAGAAGAAAGAAAGATCATTAACTACACAGGAATCAGACATATATTCCAGACATAAATGGTCTTTTATAAATAATTTAGAAAACAGAGTTCCCAAATTTGTGCAAATAGCATCAGGTAAACTAGTTTAATTAAGATTCATATTACTGTTGGGTTATGCAAAACAGTTTTGTGAATAGAAAGTATTGCATAATGACTTGGCAAGGACTTTTGTGAGTGGAATATATTAAAATAAATGATTTACATTAATTTAATGTAAGTTAATAATTTGGTTCAAAAGCAGGTTATTTACCATTTCATGACAACACTTTGGATTAAGTTAAATGAAATTATTTAATTTAACATCATCAAGCCAGTAGTGATCATTTGCAAGTTGTGTTTAAGCTAAACACAAAAATATAAACTTAGTATTTGTAAAATTTGATATACTTAAAATTCAATATATTTTTTAGCTTGTATTTCTAAAATAAAGCAGTTTAATTGTCAATAGAGTCAATGTAGCTGTTTTTACCTGTGTGCAACTTGAAATCTCTAAAAACAGAAACCTGTCCCAACGTGCAGCTTTCCAAGCAGTTTCTCGTTAAGATAGTGTACTGGAGAGAAATACCTTCTTTTTAATTTTTTTCCAAGGAAAAGTGAACGAAAGGAAAATCAGGGAGGGATTCAATGATTGTCCAATGAACATTTAGCAAAGAAAACTGTTCCCCACCAGGAAGAGGAGGCACTCTGCCTGGACACAGCCGATGTGTTGAAGACTCTGAAAAGAGTCAACCCACGGAAGGCCCCAGGCCCCGACAACATACCTGGGCGGGTGTTCAGGGAATGCGCAGGTCAGCTGGGTGGTGTCCTAACAGACATTTTTAACACCTCACTGGACCAAGCCACAGTGCCAGCCTGTCTCAAAACTGCCTCCATCATTCCGGTGCCAAAGAAACCTCAAGTCACCTCTTTCAACGATTACCGGCCTGTGGCACTGACTCCCATCATGATGAAGTGCTTTGAAAGGCTGGTAAAAGAACACATCGTCTCCAGACTCCCCTCCACATTCGACCCATTCCAGTTTGCCTACCGCCGAAACCGCTCCACTGAGGACGGTATCTCCTCCGCCCTACACCTGAGCCTGGCTCACCTGCAGGAGAAGAACACTCATGTGCGGATGTTGTTCCTGGACTTCAGCTCAGCATTCAACACAATCATCCCACAGCATCTGGCAGGAAAACTGGGACACCTGGGCTTCAGCACCCCCCTGCGCAACTGGCTGCTTGACTTCCTCACCGACAGACCTCAGTCAGTCCGGATCGGACAACACACCTCCGATGTCATCACCCTCAGCACAGGCTCCCCTCAGGGCTGCGTCCTGAGCCCTCTGCTGTTCACTCTGATGACACACGACTGCGTCCCCAGGTTCGCCACCAACCACATTGTGAAGTTTGCGGACGACACAACGGTGGCGGGCCTCATCAGAGACGACAACGACCTGGACTACAGAGAGGAGGTGGAGCAGCTGGTGGACTGGTGGAGAGACAACAGCCTGATCCTGAACGTTGACAAGACGAAGGAGATGATCGTCGACTTCAGGAAGAACCGGCCCAGCCACGCTCCACTGCTCATCAACAGCTCGGCTGTGGAGGTGGTCAGCAGCACCAAATTCCTGGGGGTGCACATCACTAACGACCTCACCTGGACTGTGAACACCACGTCTCTGGTCAAGAGGGCACAGAAACGTTTGTATTTCCAGCGGAGGATGAGAAGAGCACACCTGCCCCCGCCCATCCTCAAGACGTTCTACAGAAGCACCATAGAGAGCATTCTGACCAGCTGCCTTTCTGTGTGGTGTGGAGGCTGCAGCGCCTCCGACTTGAAGAACGTGAGGAGAGTGGTGCGGACAGCAGAAAGGATCATCGGGGGCCCCCTTCCCTCCATTCAGGACATTTCATCCCAGCGCTGCATGTCCCGAGGCCGAAACATCGTCAGTGACCCCTCACACCCCCACCATGGACTGTTCTCCCTGCTGCCCTCTGGAAAGAGGTTCCGCAGCGTCCGGTGCAGGTCCACCAGGTTCCGAAACAGCTTTTTCCCACTTGCCATCAGACTGCTGAACTCTTAACTGGACTGCACTTAAAATCTGGTCTCCACTTTATACCTTGCACATGTACAGAGCTAAATAACTTCCATTTTATTGTCAGTCCTGCACTTTATATTTTATATTTATATTTATATTCATATTTTATACTGTATTTTATTTTATTCTGGAGTAACCTCACAACATTGGAAGCTCAAAACACTGTCCTGAGCCGTATGCAACGAAATTTCGTTCTGTATACACCCTGTGCATGCAAAATGACAATAAAGTCAGTCTAAGTCTAAGTCTAAGTCTAGCACAGAGAGCATTTTCTTTTCTGTCTCCTTACGCAATGACTTTGCAGTCTTCTGAAATTTTAGGTTCACTTTAAAGGTTAAAGAAGCTCATACTTGTGCAGCCTTTTTATTTGTTTCAAACAGACCATAAACAATAAAAACATGACAAAAAATACACAATAATGTCCGTTGGCATGCAGTTTTACATAATTTGTTCAAAAAGGAGCAGGTAGAAGATACAAGATCTTATGATTTCCTGCCTCTCTCATATCGATCAACTTACAAACATTTAAATCTCCCCACACTGCACAATACTTCACTTTCTTGTTGTTTGCCATCCTTCCTTGGGCCTTTGTGATAATCATATCTGCTCATCTGGGATTAAATGTACCAAAGAGAAAAACATGTTTGGAATGATGTTTCTGAACAGGTCCATGCAAGTTTGTCTGAAGAACCCAATGCCTTCATTTTATAAGCTTCTGTTTTTCTTTCTTTTCTCGTGCTCCATATCCAAGAACATCAGTCTCATTGGTCGAAGTATATTTCCCAATGTATCTTGTCAAATGTCAAACATAAAGATCAACATGTACTGTATGATAAAGACGATAAAGTACCAAAATATGAACAATTATTACAAATTAGCTGCTCTCCAAACCATGGTTGGATCTAGTCTATGCAGAGTTTGGGATGTGCTCCACTCCACAGTGGAGAAAAGCTCACAGCTGGGTAGAGGCGCACACATTTCCAAATTGTGCCCAGACTTGACTGTTATCTGGTTCTTAAAGTTGTGAGTTTAAATATTTCTTTCAGACAGAGAGAGAAAAGTCTTCAGCATCAGTAGAGGAGACAAGTGATCAAGCAGTGGCTCATTTGGTCGCAACATGACTTAGAAGATTTCAGAACCTCAGATTCAAGATTTTGAATTCAATGTGCACGATTGAAGGTACAGGTGCTTTATGGTCAGCTGTACTCTCTTAAGTTATCACCAGAGAGAGCTCTACTGGGTTAAAATGACAAAATCCACAGAAAAACCCTTTTCCACCTGAAAATACAGATGGTGTTTGTCTCCACAGCAGAGTTTCTCAGTTTTAGTCCTCAGGGACCGCTGCCCTGCATATTTTAAATGTGTCTCTGGTCCAGAATACCTGAGTCAAATGATTGCATGACCTCAATTGCATGCCATCAAGTTCTACAAAAACCTGCTAATCACTTATTTATTCAAGTCAGGTGTGTTGCAGAAGAGGAACAACTAAAACAGAGATCCTCAAATCCAGGCCTGGAGGGCCTGCAACTTCTAGATGTGTCCCTAGTTCAACACGCCTGCAGGACACCGACCCTCCAGCCCTGGATTTGAGGATTCCAGACCTAAAACATGCAGGGCAGAGAGGCTGAGGACCAGAATTGAGAAACACTGCTCTACAGCACAGCGACGCAGTTGGTAGCTCTGTTGCCTTGCAGCAAGAAGGTCCTGGGTTCGATTCCCGGCCCGGGGTCTTTCTGCACGGAGTTTGCATGTTCTCCTTGTGCATGCGTGGGTTCTCTCCGGGTACTCCGGCTTCCTCCCACAGTTCAAAAACATGACTGTTAGGTTAATTGGTTTCTCTAAATTCTCCCTAGGTGTGAGTGTGTGTGTGTGAATGGTTGTTTGTCCTGTCTCTCTCTGTGTTGCCCTGCGACAGACTGGCAACCTGTCCAGGGTCCCCACCTTTCGCCCGGAACTTTAGCTGGAGATAGACACCAGCACCTCCCGACCCCACTAGGGACAAGGGTGTTAGAAAATGGATGGATGGATGCTCTACAGCAAGGGTCAAAGTGGTTGTTGAGGCACTAATATTCTTCTTAAATACAGAGAATTTCCCCAGATTTTGACAAGGTTATGGAAAAATTCCAGTGAACAGCATCCCGATTTGTCATCAAAAGTGATCAAAAATGGCAATAGTCAATTAACTTAGAATAAAATTTACTTTGTAATAAACTGATGTGCAAACTGAGTGTTTTTAATCGTCTTTAGTGCCATAATTGTTTATGGGATTGAATATTAATTTTTAGAATAATACTTCTAGTTTTATTTATCTCAAGCTGAAAGCAGGGATGATATTTTGGCTGCTTAAAAATGTAGAAACTGTCTATTTGGTTTGAGTTGTCTTTTAGAGAGTACTCAGTCAACCCAAAAATATTGTTTTTGGGTTGAGATTTTTCCATGAATTTGACAATAGAAACTCTTATTTCAAACTTACAGCCTTTTCAGAAGCTTAAAAGCTCTAAAACTCTTTTGATGAGAGCTAGGAATGAATCTGTCTTTCCTGAATTTGAAAGTGAGAAGAAAACCTACAAATTGTTTTAGTTTACTGATACAACTATGAGATAACCAGTTACTGACTGTGCAAGCTGTAGATCTCCAAGTGATTTTTCTTTGACTGGCAGGGAGCAGAAATTTGCCTCTCATAATGAAGAAAATGTGCAGACAGACTCTTATATACAGCTATGGTAAATCATTAATGGTTTCCTTTTCTGTCATGTTCTGTTGTTGAGAAAATGAGCCATTGATAATGTCTGTAGAAGGGATGGTGAGATTTCTGAAAAAGGGACTATATGACTTCTGTGGAAGTCATTTTTGCATGTGACAATAAACCGCATGCAAAAAATAATTTGAAAAAAGTTGAAGCTTTATATTTTATCAGAAATGTCAAAGTTTTTTTTAGCAAATATATTTAATGTTGGTTCCTTTTTGCCTTTTCTTTCTCCAAGACATAAAAACATAACCTTTGACCCTAGAAGGACATACATTTAAAACTGTACATTTTTATACTCTTTTGTGTCTCGTTTTAATTTAGTCATAGTTTTTGGATGACTTAATATCTGGTTGAAAAATAAAAAATAAATCATAGCTCATAGAGAAATTAAGGTCATGATCAGGTTGTTTTCAGTGAGGCAGGCAGGCAGTTATCAAAAACATTTATTTATAAAGTGGACATACTGTGCAAACATTTTCACTTTTTATGCTCGATTCCATGCAGGTCGAGTAAGATTACATATATTCACCAATTGTATGGATATCTTAATGTTTTTAATTATTTATACAGGTGGATACCTATATCACAATTCATTTAAAAAAAAAAAAAACAAAACACTGAAATCACCTCATAGAAAAACCTGCTGATGTTAGCCTATAAAAATATATTCTTAGAAGTCAAAATTATATAGTAAATGCCAGTAGCCAAAACATTCATGTTTTGAACCTTCTGTGTTCAATTTAAACATAGAAGCTTTAAATTGAAGGTATCTAGACTTTCACTCAGTTTTTCCTGAAGATGTTTCAACACATATCCTGAAATTCTGGAGGCTCATTTAAAGTTGGGAGTTGGAGTTGTGACACAGATGTGCTCCATTCCTTAACACATCCAATAATTAACATTTACCATCAGTGCAAGCGCGTGATCTATTGTTTTTAGAATCATTTAGAACTTTATCATTTGCTCAACACCTTAAGTGATGTAACCATGCAACAGTCTTGGAGGATGCATGATACAACAACTTTCTTCTTATTTCAAAATCACTAACTACAGCAGAACAAGAGGTGAAAAATTACAATGCTGTAAACCAAGGAGAAAGTTCACCTCTAATCCAAGATCAGGGAGGAGAAACTTACATTTTCCTCCAGATGAGAAACATGGATGTAGTGGAATGCCAACAGCACTACCACACTCCAAGGATGCTGATCAACTGCAGCAGCTGCAACCACCTGAGCAGGCAGAACTGCAGGTGCAACAGAAAAACAATTTGTTTCCGCAGCAAGACATAGTACGCGAATCAAACTTTGAATTCTCTGAGGATATTCTGCCTTTTGTACCCATTAAGTAAAAAAAAAGATTCTGTCCTTGTTAGTTATATTTTAAAATTAAAATCAAAGGATGCTGGATGCACGAGGCAGAGAATAGCAACCATTTGACTTCCTGTAAAACAGTTGTTTGTAGTAGTATGTAGACCTTATAACCAACAAGACCATTCTTCTGGAGGTCACCTGTCAACCTGTCAAAACTTCTCAAAGTTTGACGAAAGGTGTCTTAGTTTTTTCTCTGTCTGGCATTCAGTATTTAAAATCACCTCCACATATCCAACTTCAACCATATAGATAATTTGTAAACTAGCCCTGTCCATGGAATAAAAATTATGTATTAGACGTAGGAAGAATACATTTAAAATCCACAAGTTAAAACTTCAGCACACAATTCATTAATAAATTTATTCAGTTTGTCTGTAGGGTTTTTTCCAGCCTGGGAAGCAACACTTCAAATAAAAAGTCCAAGATTAATATGAAAACCACATGCTTCGCTGTAGTTCTTTGTTTATATTATAATTCATCATGTTTTTCATGTACTCCTGTCTGTGTTTTGGTCTAGCTCAAACCTTACAACACCTGGGGACACCAATCAATGCCCAGTTTGTCAGCCAACATTGTGTGTGCTGGATTATTTCAGAATATTTGTACAGCCACCATCTTCTTTTATGTCTTATGAAGTAGACCTGAGCCTGTTGGTTTTGTGCTGAGTGACATTAACAATTAAATTTATAGATGGTGACTCTGAACTTCTTATAACGTGCCCGTATTTTCCACTGGCATCTGATTGTACAAATTAGACACAAATAATCAGTCATAAAAGTCCAGTGAAACATGCTTTTATTAATTTTGATTCTTGGTAAATAGGTAAATGGTTGTTTCATTAGCTTTAACCCTTTTGCTATGAATATTGCTATGAATTCACATCAAGCCACTTTGGGTTTTGATGTCCATCAGAAGCTCTTGATGCAAATTCCACATGTACAAAAGATGATATTGAAGACACTTTGTTGCCATCTAATGGTTGTAATTATGCCAAAATATGCCTAATATTTCTGACTTGCATTCTAAATACTTAAATTCCTAATCTAATTTTAAATTGGATTGTAATGTGATTTTGTGTGAAAGCTGGTAAGTCCTGTCCCCATTAAAAATCTGAACAGGATTAAGCTGCTGCAGAAATTTGATTTTCAGGCTGGTTGTTCAAATATATAGTTTGGAATCTAAAACATTGGGGAACCACATTGAGATTTTCAGCTGCCAATTATTTATGCTCTGCAGTTGTTGTAAAACAGCTCCCCCACTGGTTCATTGGAAAACTGCTGCAGGAAGGCACCCAGTTCATCCAGTGAACGTTTTACAACATAGTTCTCTTCTGTGTTTCTTGCTGTACCAGCGCCACTCTGAATGGGCTGGTCGTTGTTGTCCACGCAGCAGTAGGCATTCCACACGTAGTCTGGGATGTTGACGCGCTTCACATTGTTTTTGACAATCCAGTTGTCTGCTGAAGGCACAGTACCAACCAGGACGTAGGCCTTTGAGCACTTTTCAAGGAAAAGAGTGGTGAGGTCAGACTCATGGATCCTCCAGGCATCTTGATTCATTTTGGGGTTCTGGGGACATACGTTGGTCAGGGTGAACGTGGCATTACGACTGGGCACTGGAAAAGAAAGATTTTTATTGAAGTAACCAGTAATTCTAAACATATTCTAAATTGATCACAGAAACCAGAGCAAAAATATAATTGTGTTTCATTGTTTTGCCATTGTTGGAATGTGAAAGAGGAGTAAGTGAAAAAAGGCAGTAAGGCAGCCGGTTGGTAAGGACTTATTTTCAGCTCATTTTAATGAGTTTAGCTATTGTCTGCTCTTGGCAAATAGACTATTATTAATTGATTACAGTTTTCCACATTATTTTTGCTCCAATATTGACTAAAAATATTTTCCAAACCCCTGTCATATATACGTGAAAAAATCTTTGGAGCTTTGGCTATCAGACTCAATCTGTCTTTCTCTTTCTTTTAAAGCAAAATGTTTTGTAATACAAATACAAAACATTTTTGAGAGAAACATTTACTTTTTATGTAGAACAATTGGAATTTCTTCAAGGCTGTTGGTTTATTTGCGGTGTTCTAGATTTACCTAAACTTTGAGAGAACCTGTTATCTGTCAGTGTTGCTGAATTTAGTTTGCGTTGACCTGTTTAGTAATTTTTGCTTAATTGATGGAGGTTCACTTAACCCTCTTTAGGTTGTTAGTCCTTTTGTGTTAATTTGGTTAAGTAGTACTGTATTTGTGCATTTTTTGAAATATACCATTTCAAATTTCATTTCTTTCTCTGGGCACTTTGTTACCACCCTCGACCCCCCTAGACTTTGGGATTGTAACTGTTACACATGTAAATATAGCCAAAATAAAAAAATGGTGTCTGGAATGTACAAGTAGAGGTTTTGTTTTTTATTCTGCTTAGTTAAAACCAGTATTTTATTAAACTACAACAATGTTTATAAGGAGCAATGATTTACATGTTGGAATTGAAGACTTGCTGGTTTCTGACAACAAAAACAAACATTTGCATTATGGGCACAGTGTTATGTCAGCAATGCCTGAGATCATCTTCAGGAAATAATGTCTTCACTTTCTTAAAAACGTTTGGCTGCATGCTCGGCTGATTTATCGTGTTTTGGTTGTGAAACATATTTGTCTACATCATGAGAATCCATGCGAAAGTAATGAGTTTTGACTCAAATCATTCATTATTCAACTTAAAAGCAGAGAAATTTGTTTAGGATATGCATGTAAAAAAAAAATAATCTAAAATTATTTCAACACGTTTTCTTGAGTGTACATTTAACCTCAAATATAATGTATCTGTCAACAGTTTCAACCCCAAAACATACAAATGGTGATATTTTAGCATCACGGTAAATCCAAGCATGCATGAAAATCAACAAATAAATCCATGTATATAAAAAAAGGTAAAAGTTCAGAATGGTCTATTCAAAATGTGGGATGCTGTAGAATTCCTACTAATGACAACTGCATGGTATTTTTTAAATAAAAATGCTAAAAAAAAAAAAAAAAAAAGAGTTTAAGGGTGTGTGCAATGATGCAATTGCGTTATTGATTTTTCTTTTATCCTCTTACATTTGCTTGTTTTTCAGTTGGACTGTACAAAATGCATCTCACACACCTTTTAAATAACTTTTCATTCTTATTTTTTATATCACAGAACTTCTCATCTTAACACAGTTAATATTTAAGACTTAAGTAACTTAAAGGACATATATGAAAGCTCTGCTCTGAAGCAATAAATACTGTCTCTTGTGTCTCTGGTGCCATAGCACCACCTACTGTGCCTCAAGGATACAACACCAGTATTTGGTCTTTCCTACCTGGATGGTGTCCGTTAGGGTTGAGGTGACCACGGTCAAAGCCAGAGTTTGTGTAGTCCTCGTTCAGAGCTTGTTTCTCTCCGAGGTAGATGCCGGGGTAGTCCTGCCCCAGCCAGTATCCATCCTTCATCTCAGCTTGCCAGCCGTCATTCACCAGCTAAAGCACATCAGAACATGCAGAGACCAAAACATAAAAGCCGTAAAAGCAATCAAATAGTAAACCATGCAGTGGATTCCTTCAAAGCCATCCAACCTCGACGAAGCAAAGTTTTTGTTGATGAGAAATGGAAAAGATGGTGTTGAAATGTGGTTGATATGGGAACTGGGATATAAAGATGTTTATTCATGTGTAAAAGTCATTTAAAGGTGGATTAGGTTAATCAACTAAGCTAAACAAGCAGGGATTACAATGTATTAATTAAGTTTACCTTTTAGAGACTTAATGAAAAGTTTACTTTTTTCATTAGGGTTAGGTTTAATTTTGTGTTTACTTGTCATTAAGTTTTGTTCTGGAATAAATAAAGTACAGACTGGCTTAAAATGTCAACAGAAAGCTGACCATGGAAATAATTATTTTGGATAGAATCTTTTAAACAGCTACTTAACAATTCTGACCATATCAAACAGTTTAGGTCAAACAGAGTAAAGCTGTGTGTCACCTGAGGCTCCACAAACCACCTGTTCTCCCTGCCACCTCCACTGCTGGGCTCAAACTGATACGCAGAATAGACAGCAATGCGATGGTTGGTGTCATACAGTGTGGCAAAATGAAACCTTAAAGTGCAAAGATCATGATTACAAAGCTGAATACCAGCAGGAGAGAAACCAGCATGCTGCACATGATCATGGAGATACAAAGAACAATAAAATAATTTAGCGCAGAGTTGCTTCATGTGCTCAGAGTAGACATTCATTCTTATATGAATGTCTTGGCCCTACCTGTTGACGAAGCGCTGACACAGACGGGCAGCGCCTGGGATGGACGCTCCCCATTCTGGCACCTTTCCCTTATAAAAGTAAGTCATGCATTCTGGCACATACTGAGGAAAGAACAACATAACAGCTGTTTCCTGAAAACTTTCAGCCAAACATACTGTTGAAATGTTTGAGATCTGGATGGAACTGGAGAAGAAACAAACCTCAAAACGCTCCACAACATCTGCATGAGCAGAAAAGAGGAGTGACAAAAGAGCGCACAAAGCTGCCAAAGTTTGCATTCTGAGTAGAAGGTGATGAAACCAGGAGTGTCAGTTGGCCTGGAAAGATGGGAAAAAGCAAATTATTGTGTATTTAGCCGTCAGGAAAGTGGTTGATGAAAGCATGTGGAATTACTTCAGCACCTGACACATGGGAGGAGAAGCAGTCAGTTGTGCCATCTGTGTTTGTATGAGTATATTTCCACTCACCTGCTTGCTGCTGCAGCCTGTCCTTTGCCACGGCTGCCACCTTTATACAGGACTTCTCCTCACCACCTTTGGCCCTGAATGACCCCTGTTTTATTTGACCTCATGTTTACTAGCGCTTTATATTGATCTAGGACGAATTCAGATCTGACTAACACGTGATGCCTGGATGATGATGGCCAAAAGTGGGAGTGCAAAATGTGAAAAAGTGCTACAATTAGCACCAGAAAGGTGAGAGCACACAGTGAAATGTGCAAGTTCATCATGTGTCAGACCCTTTCATGTGTTATGTGATGATATTTATCTAATTTCTTTCCAACACCTTAGTTTGAGCTGTTTTTTCTAAAACTAATTTATTTTATTTTTCCCTAGATCAAACTTTAGTTGGCTGATTATACAACCGGATATTTATTTATAGAGACATCTCTTTAATTTGAGTTAGAAATTTACTTTAAATCCTACTTTTTTATCGAAGAAAAAAGATTTTATACAGTAAAATATTTGGCACCCACACAGCTTAATTCAGTGTTTATGTTTTGATCTCAAACCAATCAAAAACTCAGTTTTAAACTACTCAAGAAGAAGAAAGATTTTTTTGCTTTTGATTTATACTTTTATGAGAAAATAAAAATACACCTAAGAAACAATCTAAATTTCTTCCTTCTATTGAAAAGCTATTTTTATTGAATATTATGACTGAATATTTTCATTTGTAGGCATAGAAAGCTTTATAGCACCCCTATGGTCTGGTATTGAAGCCCTGAAATATATTTATTTTCTTATTGATAGCATAATCCATAATCTATAACCATTTATCCATAATATTTGTTGTATTATTTACCTATTTTTCTGTATCCTTTGACATGCTAGTCATCTATTTTCATATTTCTTGCAACATAAAGCCTGTTTCCAGTAAAGGATTTTTTTATTTTTAGCAGCTTACCTGAAAATAAAGTAATTATGTACAATAACTTAAGTCCTCCGGGAGGTTGCATCATTTTGCAGAACATGGTTACCTAATAGTTTATTGAGTCAAATAAAGTGTTTATATTTGTTCAGAAATCCTAAAAGTAACAATGTTTGGTTTGGATGTTTGATATCAGGACCTCACCTCACTCCCAGAATATTTTTAGCGTTTCATGTTGACAGGTTCCCTAATAATCTTCCACGTGCCATTTTGGGTTAGATAACAGAAAGATTTGTGCTCATATGTTGCTGTTCTCATGACCTCGGGGTGTTGTTCATAGACACAAAACGGACAAAAACCCTGAGCAACATCACTTCAACATGAAATACTTAAAATGTGCTACCAAAGTTACAATCATAAAAAGAAAACATCTCTCTTAAACTGTTAGAAATACCAGTGTCAGGAAGCAGCCTTTGTTCTAAATCCTGGAAAATTAACTCAGTAGTTTATTTCCAACATGTTTGTGATGCCTGAACTTCAGGATTACCCAGATATCTAATGAGAAATTGTTCATTATGAGCACTGATGTTTCTGTCTCTTTTCTTTGTGTGAACTTTTCTGTGGAGACAAGAAGATTGGTTCTGTTTTTGATAGAAAAAATGTAAAAGAGGTTTTGATGTCTGCGGGTCCAGAATCGAGTGAACTGCTACCAAACTAATCACACAATTAGCTGTTTTTGCCAAAGCCTGCAGAGAAATGAGACAGGAAACAAAAATGACTGACATGAACAGTTTCATTTTCTCTTATTTAAAGTTTCTTGTGAAAATACTAAAAAACTGGATTATTAACTAGAAACTTTAGAATACACACTGCAAAATACATATGTATATATTCTCCTCAAAACAAGTAAAAACAAATATAAAATCATATATCACAACATTTCATCTGGCTGGATGTAATATTAAAATTTTGAACTGAAAAATATTGTAAAAAGAAAAGGAACGAGGTGTACAAGAAAACCAAAGTGCATATAAACTATAAATGAATCTGTTTCAGAAAGCAGCAAATTGCAACAGCCGATATCTTTGAGTTTTAAACAATCATAGTGGTCCTTAATTGTTTTTATTTCTTTTTCTGTCAAATTATAAATGTGTTCTTTTTGTGTCCATCTGTGGTGGCTGATCAAATGAGTGCTCGTTACATTTTGTTTAATTGTTGTTAGTTCTGTGTGTCGTTGAGCAGTTCTGCCTCTAGGTTGCACTGTTGAGTTGTGATTTTGATTTGTACCTTTGAATGAATTTTCGATGTGACCACTGTAGATTATTCTTCATCCCCCTGGAAAATATTTACCAGATGTATGATCCAGTCTCTGACAGGTTCTGACTTGCTCCATCTGTACTCCAGCAGGTAAATTATAGACTTTTTAAAACTGAAACCTTTTTGAAAAACCTTTAATTTGAGGCTTGAAGAAGGAAAGACTGGCAGAAAGTATTAAGTGTTTTTTTTTTTTCTTCAAATTATCAATGTGTGTTTTTAATTCACTCCTGGAGTTTAGTGGACTATTCTTTAACATGGGAGTCTGCGCTGTTTTGTCACTCTGAAAGATCACAGGGAGTCAGGGTCCCCAGGCGCAGATTAAGCCTAATCCTCAACTCAAAAGCATCTTCAGACTCTGTCTACAAACAAGAGAAAACTCGATTCAACGGGGAAAGTCTGTGTTTTTGAGAGAAGCAGTAGATCAGAAGAGAAATCAGTCACTGAAAGCTGCTATCCTCTGAACTTTTTGCACTTCTGAGTTCAGGTGACTACATGTATTTATTCAAACTGGAAACAAATTCATCTAATTACATTCAGCTGGTCTGGGAATGTTCGCGATTTCAATATGTATTTTTTTAATTGCTGACCCAACTTCATGTACATGAAGCAAAAGACTAAAACAGGTCAAGAGATCCAGTGTTGCTGTAGTTGAGAGAAACATCCAAAGATCTCATATGAAAACAGCAGATAAATTGTGTTTTTAAATGGAGAATTTCACAAAAAAAAGGAACAAATCTAAATTATGGAATATTTGATTGTCAAATGGTGTGGTTGAAAATCAACAAACCTTTATTTATTGAGCACTTCTCAAGCACAAACCCAGAAAATTGCACAATAGAATAAAAGCATTGGATTTTTATCCAGGGTGGCATGGTCTGGAGGGCAGCAGCAGGGAAAGAAAAATGAAAATAAATGGCCTGTCATTTCCCCAATAAACCTTTCCTATTAGTGCGTTTCAGAATGTGTGGTTAATAGGAATGTTCGTCTGCACTCTTCACATGATGTAACTGCTCCTATGTTTTCATTTTAAAGTGAATGGAAAAGTCTAGATCTCAATGGGAACAATGTCAATAAATGTCCTAGGAATGATATTAAAATATCTGGATTTATAGATGAATGCAAATACTTTAATCTAATCTGATTTGTTTGGATACTTCATCTGTTAACATCATTCAAATAAAGATGATGAGATGAGGAGTGGATCAAGCCTCTGTACCTACAACATTAAAGGGCCTTTTTGGAGCTGATCATCACAATGACATCCTGTACATTTATTTCACAGTAAATCGAGGGCATAATTTTTTAATATAAAATCTTCAGCCAATAGACGCTAATTTATCACCAAAGGTTCACATCAATAATTTCTGTTTTTATCTACAATAAGATATGCTTGGATTTAGGAAAGTATGCACTATTTGCATACTTTGAGGTTGAGACTTTCTTGCATTTGTCCATCCCAGTCTGTGGCGATGGAGTGGAAATCCTAAAGAAGTTCCAGCACAGATCATCCACAGTGATCGCCAGAAGAACGAAAGGTGAGACTTACATCTTTTCCATGCACTTCCTTGCGCTCCAAGTAAAGATGGCCTGACAGAAACACTCCTCATCTCAGACAGAAAAAAGAAAGAAAGGAATTCACTCTCACACAATGGCTGCCCCCATCCTACCCCACAGAACCTATTCCAAATATCCTCTTCCCTCTTCCACTCCCCTTTGATCATTTTCTCTCACTTTTTTTTGTTATATCTTTTTTCAAAATCGCCTCATTTCAGATGCATTCATACATTTCCAATATCTTTATGTATGAGTCTCCCTGCTTCCTCCTCACCTCCCTTTGTCACCTCTTCCCTCCTTCCCCCATTCTGTCTCTCCTTCTCTCCTCCTCATCCTGCCATCCCTGCTTTCTTCTTTCTTCCTCCCCTCCTTCCCTATCTGTGCCCCTCTCCTTCCCTCCCTCCATCCCATTACTGTAATCCATCACTCCTCCATCAGCCACCATGCAAACAGGCCTCCTGGTTGCCACGGCAACCACCTCCGGCCCGGCAGTGCGCAGCCCCTCTCCGATTGGCTGGCAGGACCCCGGCAGTCTCAGTCTGTCTGGGAGATGTGGTAATTGGCTGGGAAGACACGCACACAGACACACACACACCCACGCCCACGCACACACACACATGCAGCCCTTCATGCACAAATGACACACACAATTCAATATTCACACAATATTAAACACACATTTAAACACTTGTATTAAGTCTGGGCCTTCAATGAACATACAAACATATTCTGCTGGATATTAAAACACACATACACACCACATAAACATCCTCAGAGATATGAAAGGGAGACTAGGGTCAGAGTAATGAAGCTCATAAGAAGATGGGCTCTAGGCTCTGTGTGTGTGCGTGGGGGTGTCTGTGAGTGTGCAAAGTGATTTTGTGTGAAAGTGCACACGTCTGAATTCGAGGCATTTTTGTTTGGGTTTCTCTATGAACATGATGGCTGGAGTTGGGGGTGGTGTGCAAGATTTTGGAGAAGGTTGGAGCTCTGCCAAAGGATGGATGGAGGATTTTTTTTTCTTTTTTGGAGAGCATAGTTAAAAATACCTATATGCTCCCCCTGGTATGAAGTGCATAGTATTTTTTTTGTCTGTTCTGTCTACTGGGAGGCAGCAGGAGAGATAAAAATGAAACTGTTGATGGGCTTGACTTCACCATGCCGCCGTTGTACAGCCAAGTCTGGCCAACACGGCAACAGTGATGAATGTCTCATATTCAGGAATACATCACAAATAAAAGCTGTACCTGCCCTGAATAGCAAAGCGTACTTGGCTCTGCTGTTCTTGAAAACAATAGTGGACAATAGGGCTGCCTTGTCTCCTATTCTTAGATTATAAGGTAATCTTAGTGAAACATTTTGTTCCTTTTTATTGTGAGTTAATAACCAATTAAATTCTTTTCAAGAGCATGTAGAGAAAAAGGAAAGCGGAGTTCTGTTTAATGTGTTTTAGCAGAAGAGTGTTTCATTTAAATAAGAAATTATCATTTGTTATTCAGTGTTGAGAGCTGACTTTGAACAGACTGCTTGATAGATTGTGATCTGCAAAGTGGAAAGAGGAGAAAATGGTTGCTGTTGACCTCGGATTTGAGCCCAGAAGGGTGGCTGCATTTGAGACAAGAACTGAGTGACTTTACCTAAAAAACGTGGGTAGAAAATGTAAAATAGGAAATTAACAGGCTTAAATACCAGAGATGATGATTTCATACTATTGTCGTACAGGCAAAAAAAAAATAAAATAAAATGATTTAATTGCTCTTATTTACATGAATAAAAGAAGAAACCAGAGGATCTCAATTTTTTCACATTTTATCTGTCTCATTTAAGACATGTGTAAAAAATAAAATGTTTACAAAAGTTATATATTGCAGTATAATAAAGGTGATCAGTTCACCTTTAGTTTCTAATCTGGTGGGTGTCCAATTCATGACTTTCTAAATGGAAAGGAAAGGAAAGAAAAGCAAAGGAAACGAAGGGGTGCTACGTTTAATACTTTCTTTGACATTCAATGAAGAGGCTGGAATGGTATGACGGAAAATTTTCATGGTTTTGAAACCGCACAAAGCTGGTTTTCCTTGAGAGCTATAATTGACCCCTACCTACTTCTTTACCAGAACCTTCATAATAATATCTACATGTTTCCCCCCCCCTGTAAACTTATTTGCCTTTGAACATAAATCTATTTTTACATTTCTAATGCATTTTATAATTTCACTTTTTAACTTTCAACTCGCTACAATTTTTGGATATTGATTAAAATGTTGAAAGACTAAAACATAATTGTTGTTAAACTGCAAAGTACTAAATGACATTTGATAAAAATGTAGGTATTAATTTGGCATAAGGACAAACTGTGCTAATTTTGAATTTATAACATTTAGTAACAGTCGACTAGAGGCCAAGCACGAGAAAAGGTTTATCATCAGAGATTTGACTTTGAATTGGAAAAATTGACTTGAAATATCTTATCCATATGAGAGAAGAACTGACTGAAAATCTGACTTCTGGGTACACAAGAGTAAACAATAGGGATACAAAATAATGAAGAAAACAAATAGTTAAACAATTAGAAAAAGAGTATGCAAAGCATAACATAACCATAAACACACAATTACACAGCAACGGTTGAGGCTCATTTTCAATTGCAATTTTTAATGGAAAAAAAGAGTCAAGGGAAGAGAAAAAACTGGGTAAATTGAGAAAGCCAAATGAATTCACAGAGAATGACTGACAGCAATGATGGCAGCAATGCAGTCACAGTCCACACTTCAAAGCATTCCCAGGTACCAGACAGAGAAAGAGACCGGGAGCTGGAAGGGTGAAGGGGGGTTAAAAAAATGTCCAAGAAGATTTCATCTTCCTTCCCAGGTAGAAAATACAAATTAAAAATTGCTCTGCATCTAGTGTTGATAACAACATACAATCACATTTTTTTTAAAAATGGCAAGAATAAAAATAAAAAGTGCAATCGCACCCACACACTTACATACTTACAATTAGTTTCAGGGTTTTGAGAAAGGAAACAAAAAAGTGCAAGCAAGATCACAGAAGAACAACAATTTACAAGAAAGTCAGAGAGTGGCCCAAAGTCTCGTCGTCCAGCAGCCAAAGACCAGGCCGAACCATGGGCCCCGTGGATCCGGGTGAGGGTTCTGTTGTCCCCACCCCTCGCATCTCCTTCACATTGGTTTGTCCATTTTGTACAAAGTGAAGGCTCACATTTTATCAGACAATCACAGTCCAACATGGCTTCCACACCCTCCCTAGAGAGTACAATCAAAATGAGTTTGACTCCACCACGCTTATCCCAGTGCCAAGAAATCTCCCGGTAAAAAGGCTGTTTACTCCCCCCTGACATTGTCTTTACTCACCACTCAAAAGACAAACATTTTCCAGCTAAGGCTTATCAAGAAACATTTTCACTCAAGCACACTTCAAGTCTAAATGTTAGCTCTGACTGGTTAATGATAACAAAAGAATAGGTTATTGGACAGCATGTTTGTGAAAATGTTCATCCTGTTTTAACAATGTGAAAGAGTGCTATTCAAGTGCAAGGTGTGAATTCTGTAAGTACACTGAGGTGAATGTAACCCCGGTGCAGCTTTCTGAGAGCTAGGTCAGTTTGCCCTTTTTACAATTCATCATTCTTTTTTATGAATACATGCTGCCATTTCATCCCAACTTTCTTCCATTTTATGCCCATTGTGTAGCAATCTTTTCTCCTGGATATGCTTTTATTACGAATTATGGAGTTAAATGATCCTACAAATGCTGAGATATCAATTATACTATAATTCAATATATCACTGTTTCAACTTGTTTATTGCACCCCGTTTCCATCTCCATTTAGGCAAATTAACTAATTATGACAGATTATCAGTCCTAATAAGGGCAGAATATCTATGAGAGATTTTTCTGCTGATAGACAATTCTGACACCTTACATTTACATTTCTTTACAGTAAAATATTATTAGCTCACAGAATGTTACTTTTAATCAGCTGTCACAGTGGGAACAAAATGCCTTCAGGATGGGTACGAATCAACATTTTCTGCAAAACTAAACCTTTACTAGATATGAAACCAAACACGCAAAACCATAAAATAGTGATGGGATGAAATGACCAGCATTGCATAATGTCGTGCCATGCAACTGATTCATCTTAGAAATCTGTTTTTCTTTAAAAAAAAAAAACAAAAAAAAAACAGCTATTTTGGTTTAGTATGCATTTTTCACTAATTCTGAGACAAGGTTAGGGTTCCCACTACCTCACAAAAACTCTCCTGAGGCCCAAATGTGTCCACACTGTGTAATATCCAACAAGACAAAAGAAAAAAAAAAGCTCTAAACATAATGATAATGAATGAAAGCTTAGGTAGTGGCTTATTGTGTCATTCTTGAGCCACTGGATTTTACTCTGAACTGAAGTGGTGGCATAACTTTTCACCTGCAGTCCGACAGTTTGGGTAAAACTTGCACAAGCGGATGATTTAAACAAGATCAACTTTAACTAAAGCCAGCAAATTTGAATGGTATGGATTTATACATAAGCATGGAAAATATTGCGTGAAATGGTAATTTGCTGATCTGAAGATATTCTGATATTTACAGCTATTGTTTCCAAGCTTAAATCTATCAGACAAATCAATGTAGTTCTGCTCTGTTACAGCAAATGATTTGGGAATGCTGAGTGACTCTTTCTCACTCAGCACTTTGCCCATCAAGAGTGGCCATTAAAGTGGCTTTTAAAAAATCCAGTTAAACTGTTTATAGATAAAAAACAATAGTACTTTAAATTAGAGGAGAGCTGTTTAGTGCAAGCTTTAAAAAAGCTTATTAAGCATACTGAGGTCATGATGAACATGGTTAGCATACCAACATATTTTTGGCCTATTTCAGGTCTGTGAAACATATCAGAAATATATTGTCATTTTATTCTCAGTGTGTACAATATTAACATTGGGAAGAAATGTTTAAGTAGCCAAGTTTGCTGGCTATTATATTCCAAGAAGTGTTGAGCTTCAGCTTTTCATAGTGTCCAAGATGTTAAAGAGCTCAGAAGGCATTATAAAAATCAGAATGTCAGGAAGAGGGAATTAATACTCTAGTTGCATGGTTTCCTATTTATGAAGTTCTAGTAAATATGGCTTTCTAAACCAAAAACAAAATAGAACACAACATGTTAATTTATGTTAACATGTATAGCAATGTATGTGACTGTTATACCCAGGCCAAACTGCTCTGGATCTGTTATTTACTTTTAATAGCACAATGCCTTATAAAAATAACACACCATCCTGGTCTCACTACACCTTTGGCAGCATGCATAATTTGATCACCACATAAGCCAGAAAGCCACAGATTTTTAGGACATTCCATACTTGCAATAAGTATGATATCCAAACTGTACTGATGAAGATTCACTCACCATGGCATGTTGAAGGCTTGAAACTGAAAGTGAAACTCATAGCTTGACCTATGCTCTGACTGATTTGGCTAATAATTATCTGACCACTCGGTGATACTCATAAAACATTGAGATTTGTTTCTCATTTTGTCAGTTGATCCTTAAATATAAGAAACAAATAATAAAATGGTGACATTATGGCAAAATGTGCCCTGTCATGTCACAGTGGAAACTGTGTACTTCACACTTTTTGAATTTCCATCCACTATTGAGAACAGGTGTCCATCAGAAGTGCAACTTGTACTTCAATTTATGAAAATTATAAAATTTTTCACAAACTCCCTTATTTTTCTCACATTTAGGCCCTTTATTCTAATATACCAAGATTTGTGGTAAGACAGGAAAATGTGACAACAGATTAAAGGTGAGGGAATCTGAATCTGTCTAATTGACATAATCTTGAATAACACCTTTGGCCTATTAAATAACTGAGTAGATTCACTGAAAAATGTTTCTTAGAAACTGTAGTAAAATACATATAAATACTGCACTTTGGAGAATTCTGACTGGCTTTAGAATTTTTTCACTACCAATTTGTAGTGAAGAAGTCAAAACTTTTGATATCTTCTTAGCTATCTTAAAGTTGAAAGTGATGTAATAAACTTTCAAACATTTGCCACCAATTGCTTCGGTACATTTTTGAACATTAATTTACTCCTTCAGTGAATGAAGAGCTATATGAATCTGTTCTCGCCAACATTCCAGCAGATGACCATGACCAGCTACGTAACACCACAGCCATACTGCGTTAATTCATATGCATGTTTACATCAAGGGCTTGCTTAAATTGCATTCGTAATTACTTGTAATAACTTTCTACTTCTTTCACTTAATCTACATGGAAAGATGGATCAGTCGTTCAAAAAAGGCCCGGCCGTTTTGACCTAACCATTAAACTGGTACTTAACAGCTCTGAAAAACAAGCCGTAAAGCCACAGCCAACAGATGGTCAAGAATTGTTCTTCCAGTACAGTGGGGGAAAAAAGTATTTTAAAGCAACATAGTGATACAAAACATGCCTCAAAACTCACTATGGAGTCTTCTAAGAGGTGCAGGACAAGATTTGCAGGCTCAAAAGAGCAGTGCAGCTAAAACAGTTAAAAAATCATGGTACAAAAATTAGCAAAGGTCACCTTAATGGTAACTGAAAGATTCAAAAATGTAGGTGCACCAAGTGTTAACCATGTGTCATGTAAAACTGTTTTGTTCTGCTCCTGATTTGTTTAAGTTAAAGAATATATCTTGAAAATATGGCTAAGCTATACATGATGAGAAAAAGATAGAAGTATTCACTTCTTTAATAGGTAAATAAAGATGTAAAAGACCTACAAGTTTGTTTCCATTATGTTATCCTAAACCTTCATACTTCAGAATCTAACTACCATGAACCCTTAACGTCCCCCAGACTGTTTGTCATGTACGTTTCAGTTGTTTAGGTGAATTAGACTCACTGATGCTGCGAGTCTCGCTCATCCTCTACAGGCTACTGTCAGTGTTGCTGCTTTATACAGAAAAAAATAATCTTTTGAAGAAGGGCACTGCAGCCATTGTAGTGTTGTTTAATTACCCTTTAAGCTCAATAGTCTATTACTGGATTGAATTGAACTGAATTGAATAAGTGCTGTTACTATGACAAATAAGTTGCCAGGACTATTCCCTGCACCGGGGTAGGCAGATCCTGAATGGAACAAAAACAGTGAAATCAGAATAACAAAGCATTAAATTCATAGTTTTACAGCTGTCTAAGTCTAACATATTAGCAAAAAAACAGTGAACGTTTCCGGAAGTCAGAAGTTGTAGATGATTTTAAGTTGACTGTGACAACCCTGATGTCCTTTAACCAATGACATCTCCACCCTTTTACTTGAAATGATAAGACCGAAATGATGATGATTGTGTGGGTGACTGTGGCTCAGTAGGAAGAGTAGTTAGTTGCAATCTGAACGTTTTTGATTCCAGCTTCCTCCTGGAAGGCACTTAACCCCAAGTTGCCAAGTGATATGTGTGTTGGTGCATGAAGTTGTGTGTTAGTGAGTGTGGCGCTAATGTGAACGCTATGCGTGGTGAGTTTGGCTAGGAAACAAAAATATAGAAAATATAATAAATAAAAAATGATTATATAAATTCACTCCATTAACTGTCTGGTGACCACAATCTGTTCATTTCCAGCTTTACAGGCCCTGACCAGTGCTCAGATTCTTGGAGTCTCAAAAAACTTTTTTTTCCCCCATTCAGTGAATGCACCTTGTCCAAACCCTAAGTCACCCCAACAAAAACACTCTTCATGTGGGAGTTGTCACTCAGACAGAAGCTCAGAGAAAACACAACGAACTTATTTAAAAAGAAAATCAGTCTGCTAAAACTGATATAAAAAAAATAAATACATGAATAAAACAACAAGGATCAAAAATCAGTTTGTCACAATTAAGTAAACGCCAAACTGTGTGGAAAGATATAACTGTGCAATCTTTGTCAAATGCAGATTTTCTTTAGTCACTGCATTTGTTAAAGACGAGAGATAAAAAGGATCTACACATGTCGTAAAACTTTTGATGCAGTCACACTTTAAAACAAATTAAAAATCACCCTAAATTCAGAAGAAACATATAACAACAGCTGATGCTTAAAAACAAAAAAGCTAGTGCAACCTCACCCAAAAGAGGGCTGTAAACACAGCTACATGCTGACAATATGCAGTTATGATATGAAATATACCTTGACTGGAGGATTTAGTGTCCCAAATCTGTCTCAAAACATGAGGGAAGTCATTAAAGTTTGCCGGAAAATTTTAGTATTTAGCAATTTAATCTGTGATGAGTGGAATGGTGTGAATAGCCAACAATTTCAAAATGTTTGACATCTTCCCTTTACTGCGCTCCAAACCAAAAGCTCAGGGTAATGTCAAAAGTTTCTTACCAAGGTTCATGTCTGGGATAGATTTCTACCCAGGGTATGCAGTTTCAGAACATAGCTTGTCTTGAATAAGCTATTGGGCTGTTTTACAGCTATGAAGCTTTAAAGGGAAAAATATGAAAGTGAGCAGGAATTTGTTTTTATATACAGTGTATTGTGTGCCAGACAATGTCCACTTGTGTAACACTGAAATGTTGCACAATGAAATGTGAATTTTCAACTTGTCCCTTCAACACTTTTAAACTTTACTCTGTACTTCAAACTTACAGCGGGACTTGTATCTCAATCAGTCTGCCTACGTTGTTAAATCTTCCGTTCTACATTCAGATCACTTGGTCTTTGACCTCTTCATAGATCTAACTGGTAATTGACTGGCCACAGTCACTGGCTGCACCGTTCAAAGAAATCCACTAAGACACAGGCACAAACAGAACTTCAAAGTTACAATGGGCGGCTAAAGAGTTTGTATCACAAACACATTATTGCGAATTAAGTGTGCTTTCCTTTCCATTTCAATTAAAAGTTCTTTTTAAAGAATAAAAATAATAACATGCAAATGAACACAAATAAATAAAAGGAATCATAGAAAATGTGTTTTCAGGCCTCGGCATGAGAGCTGCATATTTCCAGACACCAGTCCTACATTCTGAGATCATAGACAACACACCAATCACCAGAAGTGTTACAGTCTTGCACTGGCTTCACAGTCTTGGTTTCGTGGGAGGAAAGGTTATATGCAGGTCAGGTAAGGGCTTGCGAGAGATGCTAAGCCGAAACTGTTATTTTTTCAAATACACAGTTTGATTTGAATGGAGGAGAAAAAATCCTTCTCTCCATTTATCCAGGAGCCAAAACCATGCACTAAAAACCTTCAGTGTCAATTTCTAAAATGCACCATTAAGTTGTGGGAACCCCATGCACAGAGAGAAGAAAGGGTGAGGTCAAAGGTGGTCTGAGTTCCTGACCGGATGCCTCTTATTTACCACTGAGTCGAGTCTTTTTATGAGAGTGTGGTTCAAAAATCAAATCAGATTAAATTCTGTACAATTTACTCCCTGGTTGAAAAAGACACCCAGACAAATACCAGAGGAGAGTTCAGCGTCTCTGCAGCTCTGCCGTACACAAAGGAGGACAGAGAGAAGAAAATAAAATTTTGGTTGAATGTACATTTCACAGTTGGAAAAACACTGAGATGCACTGCTCCATGGTTCTCCACAGCTTCGTCCTCTCTCAAACATGTCACCGTTTTATTAATTTTTACTCACTACTTGAGAGAGTCACAGCTGAAGATCATTAGGGCACATCCGAGGGCCCTTATGAGGGTTCCTGTGGAGTAGTATGCCTCAGAAGTGCCCTTGGCAGGCTGAAGTGTGTGTCTTGCTGACAAACTTATTGCCGGCTGATGAATTCCTCTGCTGAGACGGAGGAGAGGGAGGCTGGAGTTTGGGTCAAGCACGAAAGGGAATTTCAGGGGGCAAAAGAGGACGGAGCGTGGCTCGCCACTGGAGAGATGCTCGGGAGCAGACATAGCACTGTGGGTAATCTGCCTGCTCCAAAGGTCACAGGGACAGATTGTGAAAACTGTGCCGATGAGTAGATCAGTAAAACGGGAGAGGTGGAGATGCTGAAGAACACGGGAGGAGCGACAGAGAGGTGGTTTGGGAGAGGGCGAGGGGCCATGAGGACGTGCTCTGCAGATTAAGTCAGGGTGATGTAGGCCGAGGCCTTCTCCTTCAGTTGTCTCAAACACAGATGACAGCTCCAGCTCCCTGTAAGGCACACAGATCAGCGACATCACAGATCAGACGTTCAATCACTGCGATCGTAAAGCCTGCTGGATTAATCTCTTGTTTCACACAGAGAGCTGAGTAACACTGTAAATTAAAGCTCGACGAAGAGACGTCACATGCTGCGTCTGTGATTTTGTAGATGCAGGGGATTTCACAAATAGTTTGGTTTGCAGTGAGATTCGAGACTGTGTGACATTTCTTAAAGACCTTGCAGGCCAAAGCTAAATTTTACCTCAACCTTAATACTTCAAAGTGGTTGGTAATCCTGCCTGAAGATGCTGAGAGCACTGAACACAGCACAGATGCTGAAGCATACACCATGTAAGATCGCCATCCATGAGACGGAACCCTCGAGTGTTCACCTCAAGCAAGAGGCAGGCTTTCAGAACTTTTCTTCTAAATTAAAAGGCATCGCATGTGTGTGGGCAGAGCTTGACACTGTTACCAAGCGTTAAACACAAGTGGCACTGCTAGTGTATCTTCAGCCACTTTTACCATGGAAACAGGTTATCTTTCCACGACTCATTTCCATGACAACGCCATCAAACATCCTGAGGCAGCCATCTTATGTGGAAAAATGACAGTTTGATTTAAATAGATGTTCCTGCACCATTAATGGGATCATAGACACAGTGCCAAGCCTCTCTCTCTTTTTCTCTCTGTCTTTCTCTTTCCCTGTCTTTCTGATTCAGATTAAGACATTCCAGTAGAGAGTTGCCGCTTCCTCACTGTTATATTTTCCCCTTCGTATGAAAGTATAAGACAAAACATGGCTGCTCTCCTGAGAGTAAAATAAAAAAAGATGAGCTGTTTATTCTGCACTGATGGCTAAAATGTTCTCAGACGATGGCTCTGGTTGGTGCAGTGTGACCAAAACCAGGCCTGTGAACTCCTCGTAAGCAGCAACACTCGACTACAAGACTGTTTTAATGAACCAACTGTTAGTGCGTACCCTCTGGTGGTTCAGACATGGGAGGACTCAGACAGTACATGTGGTAGCCTCTGTCGCAATCGTCACAGAACAACAGCTGGTCCTACAACACAACAGAACAACAGATGTTAACATTAGTAACATGAACAACTTTGAAACGATAGCTGAAGGACTCAACAGCACAGATTTAAGTGTGTTGGGTTATTTGGGAATTGTAAATTTGGGTTGATTTTAATAAGCACTGGAAACAGTGTGGGCTTCAAGGAGGGAGTTAAACTGAAATATTAAGAAACGGCTAATTTCCTGAGTTTGTTTTTTAAATCCTGCACTCCAGCAACACACTGCAAAATATCTGCATTTAGACTAAGGTCTTAATTATTTCTTTTTATGTACAATTAATGCTTGGGAAACTGTATCTGACCTGGATCAAGCACTATTAACATCAGCAGCTACAAGCCGATAAATTTGTTTTCTTACAGGCCATTAAAACAATGTTATGTTTAAATTCACCTAAAAATTGGTTCTATGGAAAGCAGAAACAGAATGTTTACCTGAATGTCTTTAATATGTAATTAATTAATGAAACTGTGAAAAGTCATTTATTTTACAAAGACAGGTACATCTTTAAAAAAATCAATTCTAAACAGTCTCTCACTCTGGGTCAGTAGGCTGGGAAAAACGCTGACTTGACAGATGTGCAGAATACAGCCATTATTCTGCATCCCCTCCACAAGGGGGTAAGCCACAAAAAAGTCATTGCTAAAGTAGCTGACTGTTCAGACTTCTGTGTCCTAGTATGTTCACAGAAAGTTGAGTGGAAGAACAATGTGCGAGAGGGATGAATGAATGAGAAGATTGTCAAGGAATATTCATTCAAGATTTTGTGGGGCGTTTTAGCAAGATTGCTCTGAGATTGGAGTCAGCACAATAAGAGCGATTATGCACAGATAACTCTTAAACATGAGCTACAGTTTTGCATTTCTTGTGTAAAGTGACCCCTGAACCAGACACATTGTAAACGTTTTATCTGGATTAAGGAGAAAAAAAAAAGCATTTTTCTCAGCGGCCCAAAGTCCACTTTTCAGAGAAAACTAAAATATGGTTTTCATTTGTAAATCAGGAGTTTGAAGGAAGAGTGAAGCGACACAGAAACCATGTTGCTTGAAGTCCAGAGTGACGTTTCCAAAGTCAGTGGTGGTTGGTGAGTCATGTCATCTGCTGGTTCTGGTCTACTGGATTGTCTGAAGTCCACACCATCAACCAGAAAAGCTTAGAGCACTTCATGCTTCTTATTCCTGACCAGCTTTGTGTAGATACAGATTTTATTGCCCAGCTATACGTACCTCCATACCTCACCGCATTGAAGCAGTAATTCATGCACAACCAAATATTGAGTTAATAGAATTGAAGATACTTTTCAGAAGCCTGATATTTTCTATTAAAAGATATACTGTATTTTGTGTTGTTTATATGTAATATTCAGATTTTCTACGGCACTAGACTTTGAGTTTCACTATCTGTAAGCCATAATCATCAAAATTGTAAGAAACAAAAGTTAAAATATTACATTCTGTGAGTGATTTATATAATGCATTAGTTTTACCTTCCATTCCAAGGTAAAACTAATGTTTAAATTAGTTGCACAATGTTGTGGCACATGTGTTGTGACTTTTGGGTGGTTTATACTAAGGATTATGACTCCAAATATAACTTTTAATAAAATACAAATATTACATAATGCTAATGAAACAGGATTTTTAATAAAGAAGTGTCATGAGAAACTCTACCAAGTCATAGA
The DNA here is from genome assembly GCF_003331165.1 of Xiphophorus hellerii. NCBI lineage: Eukaryota > Metazoa > Chordata > Actinopteri > Cyprinodontiformes > Poeciliidae > Xiphophorus > Xiphophorus hellerii. The sequence continues at coordinate 12,614,989 of NC_045689.1, read as the reverse complement.
AAAGACTGCTGTCTTGAAATCTATGAAAAAAAAAAATCTTGATGTCCAAAGAGTGCTGTGTCCTTCAATATTCCATGTTAACAGAAAGCTAAGGGGAAAAAAAAGTATGATGTGGTTTTAAAAAGTACACAAGCAACTGGGACCACAGCAGTGGGAGGATTGTGAAGCAAAACTCATTTAAGAGTTTCAGGGAGATTTACAAGATGTGGACCAAAGCTGAAGTTAGAACTTCAAGACACAATGATGCATCCAGGAGACGAGCTGCAGCTGCAGCATTACTTGTTTTAAGTCACTTCTGAATCAAAGGCTTCAGAAGCATTTTACCAGGGGAAATAAGAACTGGACTGGTGCTCAGGGGTCCAAAGTCACCTTATCAGATTAAAGTATGTTTTGCTTTTCATTTTGAATTCAAGATGCCAGAGTCTGAATGAAGAGTGGAGGGCTGCAGCATCCAGATTGATGAAGTGCAGTGTGAAGTTTCTACAGTCAGTGATGTTTAGGTGAGCCACGTCATCAACTGCTTTTGGTCCACTGTGATTAATCAAGTCCAATATCAGAGCAGGACTCCACCAGGAAATCTTGGAGCGCCTCATGGTTCCTGCTGCTGACAAGCTTTTTGAAGATGCTTTTTGAACTTCTTTTAGGACTACCAAAGTACTGTTGCCTGCTTTAATGGCCATAGTGCAACTGTGCTGGATCAGACACCAAACTGACCTGACCTACATAAAAGCTATGTAGTTTAGACAAAACAAAGATGAGAGACACAAAACCCAACAAAATATTTTAACTGAAGGCTGCTATCAAAACAACCTGGGCTTAATTTATACCTCAGCAGAGCTAAGGTGTTTGTCACACTGTATTGATGCATTAATTGGAGCACGTATTGAACGCATTTAGTTTACCGTACCTCAATGTAAAATTTAGTCAATTTTTATTTGTTTTTCAGCAATATTTTAACAGTACTAAAAAACTTTGCTAGAAAGGTTAATGTACTGTAGACTGTCATTATGTGTAAATCATTACTATCAACAACAGAATAAATGATTGAAATGTATCACTCTATGTGTAATGAATCTATACATAGGCTACTGAAATAAATTAACTTTTAAGGGACTCTAGTTAATTCAGATGTGCTTGTACACTGAGTGTACAGTGTGCATGACTGTGTATTATGTGTGGGTGTGTGTTTGTGTGTGTGTGCAGCCACATGTGTTTATGTAGCATAATGAAGGAATCCTACGTCATTCTCAGAGGTGCCACACAGGCTGCAGGACTTGCACTCGATGCACTGCCAGCGATAAGTCCTCACCGCAGCCGTCATATTCACTGTGAACTGCAGACAGGACGGGTGGCCTGGGTGCACACACACACACACGCACGCACGCACCCGCGCACAATCACACACAAAAACATAACACATGCACACAAGCATATGGCCACACAGTTTTTACTGTCATTGCTTCTGTGTTTCTAGGAAAATCATTCACCATCTACTGTATATTATTTGTGCAACATCTCATTTATGTAATACAAGAGAAATTGCATTCAATATAATAGTGCAATAATTAAATAGTCAGTGTTTAATTTAGAAGGTTATGCATTCAGAAAGTAAAAATCAAATCATTTCAGCAAATGTAATGCATTTTTCCAGTACTCTAAAGTTATTTGCCCACATTTTATCCTTTCACTTCACAGGTAGATCCCAAAATATTTGAATATGATGAAAAACTATGTGCTTGCTGTCACTCATTCCAGAAAGTGAAACTCATACTGTATAGATCAGGGGTGTCGAGCTCCAGTCCTCAAGGGCCGGTGTCCTGCAACTTTTAGATGTGCCTCTGCTGCACCACACCTGAATAGAATAATTATTTCATTAGCAAGGCTCTGGAGAACTGATCTACACAAGGAGGAGATAATTAAGCCATTTCATTCCAGTGTTTTGTACCTGTGGCACATCTAAAAACTGCAGGACACCGACCCTTCAGAACTGGAGTTTGACACCTGTGGTATAGATTCATCACACATAGAGTGAATTCTTCAAGTCTTCATTTCTTGTAGTTTTGATGATTATGGCTTACATAAAAACCCAAAATTCTGTGTCACAAAATGAAATACTGTGAAAAAGTTCATTATTGGAAACTCATTGTGTCTCAGCATAATCATCTAATTAACTCAAAACACCTGCAAAGGATTCTTGAGTCTTTAGACAGTCTCTCACTTTGGGTCAGCTGTCTACACAATCGTGGGGAAGATTGTTGACTGGACAGATGTCCAGACGACAGTCATTGACACCCTTTGCAAAAGGTCATTGATAAAGAAGCTGGCTGTTCACAGAGTTCTGTATTCAAGCATATTCATCAGCAGTTGGGTGTCATAGAAAAAGGTGCATTAACAACAGGGATAACAGTAGCCTTGAGAAAATTGCCAACCAAAATCAATTTAAGAATTTGGGGTAATTTTCCACGGAGTGCACTGAGGCTGGAGACAGAAGCCACTACACACAGACAAATCCTACACATGGGTTACCGTGTCTTACCTGGACTAAGGAGAAAAGTAAATGGACTTTTGAATAACGGTCCAACTTCCTCTTTTCAGATGAAAGTAAATTCTTCATTTTATTTCAAAATCAATGTCCCACAGTCTGGAGGAAGAGTGGAAACGCACACAATTCACGTTGCTTGAAGTTCAGCGTAAGGTTTCCCCCATTAGTAATGGTTTGGGTGCCATGTCATCTGCTGGTGTTGGTCCACTTTGTTTTCTGAAGTCCACAGTAAGCGCCACCATCTACCAGAAAAGCTTAGAGCACTTCATGCTTCGTTTTCCTGACCAGCTTTGTGTAGATGCTGATTTTATTTCCCAACTGGACATCATACATTCCCACATTGACGAAAGTACCAAAAGCTGCTTCAGTGGCTATGGTTTTCCTGAGCTTGACTGGCCAGGAATTTGGTTTGACCTAAACTCCATAGAAAATCTAGGGAGTATTGTCAAGAGGAAGATGAGACTCACCAGACCCAGCAATGCAGATGTCCTGAATGCAGCTATCAAAACAACCTGCTCTTCCACTACAGCTCAGTTTTAGGTTTCAAGTTTGACTTGTAAGCCATAATCATCAAAATTAGAAACTAAGGCTTGAAATAATTGGCTTCATGTACAATTACAGTACAACATATGAGTTTCAATTTCTAAAATGAGTGACAAAAAATGTAGATTTCTCTCACAGCATTCAAATTTTTAGATGCACCTGTGTTTTTCTTGGTTAACTACAGACATGGACAAATTTGTTGGCATCCCTGGTAAATATTTGAAAAAGTCTTTAAAAATAAGTCATCTTTAATTGCAACAGAAAAATATAAAAAAAAATATATATATATATTTTTTTAGAAAAATTTAACTTCTAGTGACAGCGCTTTTATTGAGTGGGAAAAATATCCAAGACTGAGGAATAATAGTTTTTAGTCAAATTGCCTGTTGTACAGTTATTGGCACACCTAACTAGGAAATAAAACTGAAGTATTTTTATGTTCATACTATACTCATTTGAACAACAGACCACAAGCAGAGCTCAATGTTAGAGAAATGCAACAAAAGCATCTCTGTTATCTAAATGCCGACCACTGGGAATCATGCCTCCTACCATCACAAATGCAACTTTGTGGAGTTAACTAAACTGTACTGGGACTTTGAACTGAAACCATTTTCTCTTCTTTTGTGAGCAGAGACTAAAATTTTAATTTTTGACAACAAACAGTAGGGGATTCAAGTAAAACAAAAGAAAACTATGTAGACGTAAACCTCACCCTGACAGTACAGCATGGTGGAGGAGCCATGATGCTGTGGCTCTGTGTCAAAGAATCTTGTTAGAGTAAAGGGTATTGTGAATTCTTTGAAAACCAGGACACATTAGCAAAAAAATCTGGTAACTTCTCCCAGTAAACTCAATATGGATCATCAATGGGTCTTTCAACAAGGTATTGAACCTAAAATATGGCAAAAGTTACGCACAAATGGTTCAGGAGGTGGTACTGGCAATTGTATCATTTTATCAAAAACAATTAGCTGTTTGGGTGGGATTTTTCTCTCCAGTGAATAAATTCTCACTTAGGTGGGATTTTCTAAATGTTTGAATCCAATATTACACTCTTGCAACGAAATATACATTTATTTTAAAGCTTTTCACACAATATTACCAGGAATGCCAATAAATGGGGCCAGAGCTGTAAACTTTTAATAAATTGTACAACTTTTTAAGCTGTCATGACCTTCCATGTTAAAGGTTTCACAGAAAAGGGACCATACCAATGCTTTTTCATTAGCCCATTCACTACAGTTCACAGACGTAATGTTTGTTCACTGATTTTTTATTTTTCAGAGTAATAAAATGATGGACGGAATAAATATATATGTATTTATACAGTACATGCAGTCAATGATAGATACAAAAGTTCTGCACCAATTACACAACATTCTGTGGTTTTACATGCAAGCAAAATGTACAGTAACTTTCAGTTGCAAAACAAGTTTGATGATGGAAAAATAACACAATCATTTATTATAAAAGCATCAATCATGAGCAAATGGAGAAATCCACTCTCAGAGATGTCAGTAGACTTATGTAACAGTCAGTTATTATAAAATGACAACTAGGGAAATGTGTTGTATTATACAAGATTGTCCAAATATGGCATTTCACTGGCTCTATTTATATCCAGTACTAAAAGTATTTCACTCTTAGTACTAGGGAGCAGGATGTTTTCAAGGTTTCTAGCTGAACATAAGTCTACTAGCCCATATCCATGTATGAAACTATAGTTAGGCAGCTTTTTGGCAGCTTTGTTATCGTTAGATCCTCATTTGTAAGTCGCTTTGGATAAAAACGACTGCCAAATGCATGAACATGAACATGAAAAGTTAAGCCTGAAATGATTCGTACATTTGGCAGGTTTAGAGGTAAAATAATTTTCAATCAATCAGAAAGTTTGTTTCTGATACAAAATGAGACATAAATCTCTAAAACTTTAATACAGCAATCAAACCTTTCTTACAACATGCTTTTTACATGTCTTAGCTGGTATTTTTTATTCTAGTGATGAGCTCCAAGCCTTTGAGACAGAAAGCCGTCCTTACCATCATCTAATCTCCAGCTCAAAATCTCAAATCGGGATATTTGCTGTGCCACCATAAAACATTAATATTACTTCCAGTCAGAAGAAACATTAACTCTAAATCTAAATCTGTCCGTTGTATGAATACATTTGTATGTAATTTGAATTTTTAAATTCAAATTTGATCAGAGATACGTGAAGTTAAAATACCCTCATTTGTTGGACGGTTACACTAAAAACAATCACCTCACATTCTCAATCATTTCCAATAAAAACTTTGAATTGCCGTAACTGGGTAATTGTGACTTCATTGTCTTTTAGCCAGTATGACAGTGTAATTTGTATATTGTGTTCGGGGAATTTAAATATGATATTTTAGAGCATGCTCACCATGTTTGTAGAAAACAAAAACAAACAAAAAAACAACAAAACGGAATAAAAAACTTTTGTTTATGTTTTAGCTTTCTTTCAAGCAATCTGATTTCACACTGTAGAAGAACCAGATGTAATCACTAGAAATAGCGCGGTCACAAAAACGCCTCAGAAGACCGAAAACATTACACTATAAAGTTATCAGAGACTCAATGTTCTGACTTTTATTTAAAGGGCTAAAATACAAAAAACAATGGCATGGTCCTTTAGTTTTTAAAGGGATAGTTCAAAATTTTTGTTGAGGTTCCATAAGGTTATTTACGATAATAGATCCCTTACCTGGACCAGGCAAATACCAAAATATAGAATAGTATTTGTAGACATTTATATATAGTGGGGTTTTAGTTATCAACATTTTTTTCAAAAGACTGTTGTTAACTTTGTTGCTGTTTTTCTACACTAAAGCTAAGTTATTAAGACCAAGAATGGCAGAGGAACATATTATCCTCATTGCATAAACAATGGCCAAAAACAAACTTTACTTCTCTCTTGGTGGAGTTAGAGCACTTTGACAAATTGATAAGTCCCACATCTTCAAAACATCAAAAGAAAAAACTTAGTAACAATCTCTTGTATAGGTGATTAATATCATCTGACTTAGTGTTGCATCCCACAAATATAATTATTTTTACTTTCACATGTTTTATTTTCTAAAATCATCTAAATCAGAAGGTTTGTCTGTCTGACATATGACATCTGTGTAAAACAGATGTCATATGTCAGACAATAGGGGAACTATTACTGATGATAACTTCACAGAACCTCACTTTTAAAAATCCAAGCTAACCCTTTAAGATCAAATTGGCTAAGACTCGTACTAGTTGAAATGCACATTTTTGGAAATCAAACATCTCCAAACTGTGGGTCATCAGATGGCTGCCTTCCTCCTGCCAATCATTCCCTTCTGCGGTGTCCTACCTGAGCGTCCACAGTCCGCACAGGAGATAAGGTCTTCAGGACAGCCCGTCTTCTTTGAGCCTCCAAGGCAAAAGTCGCAGTAGCCATTGGCAATCACTGAGCCGTCCGGTGCTTTCTTAGCTGAAAAAAGAAGAAAAAGCAGCCACTCTAGGTTAACTGCTCTCCAGAGAAAAAGGCGATGAAGAGCAAACTGTAAACTCATAAGTTAGAGATATGAAATGTTGTCCTGGGATGGGGACCCTGTGTCAGTCTCTCGACAGTAAGACAGATTGAAGACAGGTGAAAAACTAAAAGAGATCCACAAAGCAGCCATCAGCGGGATGTGACAAAGAGTACCATGGAGTGTTACTGAAAGACTGTGATTACAGACAAAATGCTGAGATGTAAGACAAAAGAGAAGAAAAGAGACAAGCCACTAAGCCTTTGCTGTCCCGATTGTCTCGTTATGTTTGCTTAAAACAAATGCAAGTCTTCACGGGAACCAGGGACTCTCCAAACCCAAACTCATCCAGGAAGTGGTGCTTCATGGGGGGGGGGCAGGTAAATAATGTTGGGAGCAAAGACAAGGATGAGCAAGAAATGTAAGAAAGAACAGAAGGCTGAACAGAACCGAGTGTACTTATTCCTGACGGAAAGATGCAGTGACAGACCTGGCAACATGCTGAGCACAGGAAACAAGTGCTCTGTGTGAATCCGTTTCATAATAATTATTAACAAGAGAGAGATTCCCCCTGCCTGCCAGCCTGCTGTGCATGTACAGTATGTGGGCATGTCTGTGTGTATGTGTTCCACATGTAACCCCCAACTATCTCACTTCCTGTCTCTCTGATGCTGATTGCATAATCCCTTTAATGGAAGCAATCACATAACTGCACTCTGCTGTGTACGTAGGCTTTTTTTCTCTAAGATGTAATGCAGTGTACTGGCCCTTTAACAATGAGTCACCAAGCAGGATGGAGTCAAAATGCAATAGATTTCACAGGTGAACTTTGCAAAAGTATTCAAGCCCCTTTAACGTTTTTACATTTGTCAAGTTAAAAGCAGAAACTTCAGCCTGGTGACCCTCTAATACTAAGTTCTCGGATTCAGTACTTTGTAGAACCACCTTTTGTCTTCAGTCTTTTGGGCCTTGCACAACAATAAACTGATATTTTTGCCCATTCTCCTTTGAATAACATTTTGATATTAGAGTGGATTGATTCAGAATCTGAACACAGATACACAGTTTATTTTAAATCTGAAGACTTTCTTTCAGTGATCACTTTCCTATTGCTACTACTTCATTTCCCTTGAGTTTTTCAAAGCTACAGATATTGTTTTATAACCTAACTTAGCTCTAAATTGCTCTACAACTTTCTCCGTGATAATTCTGCTGTGTTCCTTGGTCTCCGTGATGGTATTTGTTCACTACAAATCTTAGCAGTCTCAACAAAACAACCTAATTTGTCGATATTAAATTACACAAAGGTGAACTCTATTTAAAGTAATATTCATATTGTTTATTCTGAAGGCTATTGTTTAACTTTAGGTCCATCAGAGTAAATGTATACCACACAATTATCTATTCTCAGATGAAAGGAAGTTGCGATCGCAACTTTTAATGCAAATTCAAACATCATTCACAAATTTTGCACGGACTTGCACCAGTTACAGCAACTACTCTGCTGACCAACCATAAAAGTGCACTTCAGTATTTTCTGTATTTCCTTCTTTTCTGACAATCACTGCAACTCAGCTGAATTTTGACCAATCCTGTTAGCCTCCTTCTAATTGAACTTCCTGTTTTAAATGCTGAACTTGCAAGATGAGAGCATGAATGATGCTAAATGGTAACATTAGCCTTTTTTGGCATTTTGAGATGTTCTGTAGAATTTTCTTATGTATACAGTTCATGTTAACTTTATTGACCAATATGGGATTCTTCTTTAGCTCTTTGACACCTCCTCAGGATATGATTTTATTTGTGTTAAGGGTGAACAAGAACGTACCTGCAAATGTCATTTGCACTTTAAATACTAACTATGATAAAATTCACTTTTTTGGAGAAGTTTATGTGAAGCAATTTAAACTTTTTTGTAACACGTTGTTATGGCAAAAATAAACTTTTTTTTTAAAGGTGCCACAATATCAGTAATTTAAGGAACAATAATCACAAAAAAAACACCTCGGCATTCAGGAGGGACTGATTATATACAATATTGTGTAACAATATTGTTAAAAGTCTCAATAAAATGTGATGAATGGCTAAATATAGTCAGTGAAATGTGCAGACAGAAATGTTGTGGGTTATCCATTTCAGGATGGAGTCATGCTGAGGAGAAACAAACCATTAGACTGAAACACTCCAACACCTGCATGTCAACAAAACTAAATTTTTGGTTGGTCCACAATATACCATATCAGTCTTGAAGATTATCAGATTATTCCAAGAGTAAAATGTACACCTTAAAAGTGTAATTCTATTAGTCAACCCAAACGTATCCTGAATTTGTCTTCTACTTTCAGTGCTGAGTAATTTGTAATTCTGAATGTAACACAGATGGGAGGTTTTCCCCCTTTAGCCTCTTTCAGGCCTGTTCCAATAACCTGAAGGAAACTGATCATGTCAGCTGTGTGTCTAAATGAGCACCCCGGTGCTTGTCTCTAATAAACTGTGACAACATGTCACCAGTCTCTGCTGTATACAGTCAGAGTAATGGATAGGTAACCACTGGCGTTTGTTTGCCACACGCTCTGCTTCCCCCCAGAGAAATCCCACACTTCTTGTCAACATACATAAAGAATTGTGCTGTCCAAACTTTCCTGCACTGTATGTTTTTTTTTGTTTTTTTTTAATCATTAGTTGATTCAGCTGCAATACGGGGGACAAAGCAAGCAGGAAATGCTCGTCCTGATTTGCAGCTGCAGCTCCTCTCCAGGACATGAACACACTAGGATCCGGTCAAAAAGTCATTTTTAAGGAAGGTTCCTTGCTGAGTGAAATGACCCAGAAGTACTAAAGTGGTAGCCATGATGAGTGCTGTTCAAATTATCCAAATACTGAGGAAATGAGCTCCAGTCCTCCCTTTATTATCTCCTTCAGCAATGCATTCACTGGCCAACGCTTTCTGAAAGCAAAATGGGTGTTTCTGTCCCACAATTCTTTGCAGCTGCATCATTTAAATCCTCTGAAGAAATCTTGTAATGCAGACAGACTATATGGGCAACAAATATGAATACAGTGATGCATGAAGCATCAGTCTATTGTATTGTATTTCATTTGAAGCTTTTCAACTGAATATTTTAAAGAATTTCATTTTTAATTATTACTATATTTTTCAGTAGTTGTAAATGATCATGTTTCATATTTTACACACTGAAAATTAAGATGCTTGATCTTCACAGATTTTATTAAACATGACAATTTCAGCGCTGTCAATAAAAAAACAGATGAGGTTGAATTTTTTCCATGTTGCTATAGAATTTTTTCAACATAAAAAAAAAATCATACGAAAGGCTACAAAAGGGAAGTCTCAGCATTGTTACATCTGACCTGGTGTTCGACATTAGAGATTCTACTCAATAAATTCACAAGCACTTTATTCCCAATCTGCTGACTGCTTCACTTGGGGGTTATAAATTAGCAGAGAGGATCCAGATGATTCATATTCGTGCATTTTACCCAAAGAAAATGAAATAATCTAAATATGGGAGAGAAAAAAGATTATGTATGTATAGAGATGATGTTATTAAGTTGTAATCTGATCAAGAGTCATAAAACTGGCTAGCATTCTATTAGCATTGTTGTTGTGATAACTGAGTAGTTTGTGACAGCAACGACCCAACAGTTCTTGGCTTTTTATGTTGTGTGTTTTTGTGACCTTTTCATTGAAAATCAAATGTGTGTGTCAGGTGCTGTACTCTCAATTTGTGCATAACGCCCGGCAACAGAGTCCTTCAATGATCAAAGAGGAAAAAAAGATTGCCTGTAGACTACCATATTCAAAGTGTTGGCTAGTGAAATCAAAGGAATACTGCATGTAAGAGTCACACTGGGACAAAATATCTTCCTTCCTATTTGCATATTTTTTAATAAGTTCATTTAAAAGAAATACATAAAACATGTATTTTCTTTATTATGAACAGCTATTTACGTATATTCTAGCCTTCAAATAAAGTGTACAAATCTAAAAACAGTATGTAACTGTTGTTCTTAGAATTTTATCTTTTTTTTCACCAGGCGTATCATTTACATGCTGCTAATAATATTACTACCAGCTGGCGGTAATTCACCGAATTGCTTGCCTAACAACATAATACTTTTCTGAGCATTTTTGTGTGGCAACCACAAAAGCGAAGGAAGAAAACAACACTACATTTACTGCCATCTTAGATTTATTTGGAAAATTTTTAAAAGTGTAACAGGACGTTAGGAGAAAGCACACAACTACCCCTCTAATGGACAAGTGAAAAAAAAGAAAGAATAAACAAAGACATTCATGTGGCGACCAGCAACCTCTGGTCTGTCAGAGGAATGGCTCTGCACCCAGGGCAAAGTTTCATCAGGAGGCAGAATGAACGTGTGGGGATAACATTTCTGTTGCTTATCAAAATTTAGATATCAGGACTTCAGCAACACTGGGAAGCATTGAGAAATCAACTTAATCAACAGACAAATATGTTAACGACTTGTGGCCTTCATTTGAGTCTGTGTTAATTTTGGTTACTAAATTTCCACAATAACCATTTTTAAGGATTCAAGGATTTTTACATATAAAACAAGTTACAAACAAAAACATCCTCAATCGATTCTCTATCCATTATCTTTACTAACTTTTCCATGTAGTTTCTCTAGGGGGTAGGAAGGTTTTATTAGGTCCTCCTGCTCAGTTCTGGAGGGAATAAATGGCTGTAATGCCCGGTTGCTATATTTGGGTTAGGGGCCTAAGCTGAACTGGTCGCCAACGAGACTGAGTCCTTCTGATTGGCTGTATTCGTTCGTATGAGTGAGTCAATACTTTTGCTTTGCAATTTAGCATTATGTGTAATCTTAGGGAGCTGTAAAGGCAAATGGATCTTCATCCTTGAGATCAGACAATAATAATATATACATATAGTCTTTCACTTAATGTCACTGACATCTTTTAAATTAACTTACAGTCACGGCAATACATTTCACAAGACCTAAGAGTAAACAGATCAATGCTTTTATAGCTCTTAATAGTACTAATAAGATGCAGTTTTTTATCTAAATAGGATTTATTTCCATTTTTATGCATGGAGGCTGGAGGTGTAACAACATTAAATGCACTGAGGCTAAAGGAGCTGCTTATGAAAGGGTTTCACTCCTGGGGTCTTATGAGGACAGGTTTGTGCAGGGTGTACCGCAGCCACTGCAACACAAAGTGATTTTATGTTTCTCTCAAGACTGAGAGAAACATAATATTTACCATAATACTTGAGGTCAGTATTTTATTTTGGAGCTATTTATTAGCACCATGTGAGTAAAGTTCCTTATAACTGAAGTATTAAAAGGATGGATCACTGTAGCCCTCTCTTTCTGTGTGCATGGCATGCTGCATATGCGTGAGTCAATCGGAGGGGCAATAATGAGAAATGTTTTATTTTTATTTTGAAGCAGCATATCAGTATTTCAAGTCAAAATATTAGTATTTTCTTTTCAATTTCTGTTTTTACTAACTTTTTGTATTTCCACCATACATTGTATATTAAATTGTTAATTTTGTATAGACAAATAAAACTTAATGTTGCACCAGAAGTGAATGCTATTATTAAATAAGAATCCCTCCAATGGATCCATTCTAAAAACAATCAAACTGAAAGAAAAACCTTCTTTGAGGCACAAATCTGCATGAAAACATGGAACCACTCCTGCCATGGCCACAGAAGAACTGTGATCAAATTTTAAAAAAGCTGCAAAAATGTGTCCAGCGGAGACTTCATGCATGAATGTGTGTTTACTTATTAATAAACCAACAGAACCAGACGTTGACTGAGAGTAGCAGGAGGATGCGTAAAGCTGCAGGCCTCAGGTACGCAGGCCTGAGGTCAGTATAAACATATTTCTGTTTTCTTGTTGTGGTCAAATATATTTCTTTCATCTTACTGTTTTATTTGGACTCATTGCTGTTGATTGGAGCTCAGATTCCCTGGTGGGATAAAACACACACACACACACACACCCCTACGCACGTATGCACACCCCCACACATCTAAAACACATTCCGTCTGCTTTCTTTCTTTTTTATCTTGTCTGTGTGTATCTTTGTTTACTTTGCCTCTCCCTATGTGTGCTTGCTTTCAAGGCCCCTAGAGAGTGAATCAGCAGGTCCTGACGTACGTGAGTGAGTCTGGCCTGCCTGCGCGAAAGGGGGAAAAGGAAAAAAAAAAACTCCCATCAATGATTAAACGCTTGTGGCCATGTTTCAGAAGCTGCCTGCAACCACAGACACACTAGTACTGCCAAAGAGAGGGAGGGGAGAAAAAAAAGGGTGGAAAACAGTAATAGAGGGAGACAATATATAGGAGTGGGAATGAGAGGGAAAAATAAAGATATACATGGCAAGAAGAAAAAAGAAATAAAGTGACCAAGAGAAAAAAAAGAGCTGAATCTGTACGCTTTTTTTTATATATTCCACCTTTTCTCCTGACAATTCCTTCCTTCTTTATCCCCATCTCCAAAATTTTCTCCTCCTTTACCTGACCATCTTCTCTTCTCTCTCCCTCCCCTCCTCTGCTCTCCTCTCTCTTCTTCCAATTACCAGGAGGAGTATGAGCAGAACCGCACACTTCACAGCTTTCAAGTGTTGGAGAGAAATCCTCCTGGGAATTATCCAGCAAGAGATGAATTCTCAAATGGTCCCTTCGACTCCCCAACAACACCAACCCTTCTCCCTATCAGCCTTTCTCCCCCCAACATTGTCTCATTTTCTCCTCTTTTCCTCCTCCGTGCTGCTCCTTCATAACAATCTGCTGTTATTTTGCTTTCGAGCTCTTGTGCCTGGATCCTTTTGTTTTCACTCGTGTCTCATCTCTTTTACTAAAACAAGTGTTTTCTCTTGTTTTAGCTTTGTGAAATTACAAACAATATCATAATTGATGAGCATAGTGCAGAATATTACTTTAACAAAGTCTTTACAAATATAGCTTAGAGGAGTGCTAATTTCCCTGCTTTTACCTAATTCATTAAAATATTACCATCCTTTTAAAGACTTTCAGTAGGATGTAATCCATCCCGACTGCCTTTAAAATAGCCCATATTATCAGATCTATTTGACTTGAAGCTTTTATTATCTCACTCTTTAGTTCAACAGGTTTATTTGTGAGTCATGCAGCTACTAATGTTCTACTAGATCACCGCAAGGAAGTCACACCAAAACTGCTGTGCAGAGAGAAAATAGCGCATGAACAACACAAAGAAGTCATTATCTCGTGTCAATATGTTTAACCTCAGAAATTAACCCTGATTTTGATGATAATCAGTTTTTTTCCTCCAACATCTCTCTGACCTAATATTTAAAAGTCATGAGGTCAAGAGCAAATTAGGAGAAGAGTCTAAGAAATATTAAATCAGATCTGCATTTGCAATACAGAGCATGTGCAGTTCAGGGGCCACTCTGCAAAATCAACTTATTTTAAATAGTGTTAAACATTAATATATTCTCAGTAAAACCCTAAGACCCTATTAGTACATGGTGCTGTGGTTCATAATGTGCCCCTCATTAACCAAGGTACTGTTTGTGGTTTGCTTTAAGCTGCAGGAGATGTAACAAACATGAGGAAGAAGATGATGTGGTCAGAGGAGAACAAAAGTAAATTATGACCATGGTGAGACGTGGTGACGGGAGTATCATGCTGTGGGCTTTTCTCTATCAATGACAAGGAAGGTGGTCAGGCTTGATGGGAAGATGCATGAAGTTAAATACGAGGTACGTCTAGAAGAAAATGTGTGGGACACTAAAATGATTTGGTGCTGGAGCTGAGGTTTACCATAGTCACAGTAAACATGAAACTACAGCTGCATTGCAATGATTTACATTATGGATCAACAACCTTATTCCCTTATACCATTACTCTCATTATTTGTTTTCTTCTTGAGTGATAAAACCTTTATGGCCCTTTGAAAAAATATAACTGAGCAAATTATCTAAATGTGTTCTATTTATAAATTGCACATTTTCATGATTAAAAAGCTCAATTTGATTCCTAAATTAACTTTTTGGAAGGTTAATGTACCTTTTATAGAATATAAAGATTTGCATTTATGGAAGGGATTATGGGGAAAAGCACAAGGCTTGTGGCCTAAACAGAAAAAAGATACTCCTTGTACCATAAAAGTTTCAATTTGCTTGAAAACTCACAGAAAAACAGCTAGCCTATAATTTTTCATCACTTTCAGACTTAAATACAGTTTTATGTTATTTAAGTTATTAAGAGTCAATGAAGCCTAAATGGCCTCATGTCAAACATTAATCTGATGATGAACTTTCTTTTGCCAATAAACCAACAGTGTGACAGGGGTGTTAGTATCCAAGTTAAGGGTTATTCTTTTTTATTCACATTTTTTACCCTTAACATTAGATATTATTCAATTTCACCTTTTTTTTGGGTTGATATGGTTTGTAAAACCCGATCATGCTGATTCATATTGGACCCAAAGCTGGTTAAGCAAAATAATCCAAAATTGGGCAGCTATTTTTTTCCCTTGTAGGTTGTAATGTATTTCTTTCGACTTATTATTGTCTTATGACTTTTGTACTTCCACTGAAAAAGTGTTAGCTTTGACCTTTCTACTTGAATGCGTTGATGTTTCTCACTGTCTTCTAAATTACTTTTTTTGATTCATTTCAGTTTTTTTTCCATGTCTATGTCTGCTGCTTGATTTTACCTATAATGCATAATATCTTAATGGCATTTGCGACTCTAATGGACTGACTAAAGTAATTTAATATTTTTTTGTGTGTGTTTTCTTTCTTTTTGGTTCTCTGCAGTTATCCAAAAGTAAGCAAAGCCATTACTGATTGTAGCCATTTTGTTCTAGCTGTTCTTTGGACTCAGGACCGCAGGGCTTCCAGTTTGGCAGGTGTAGATGGAAGAAAGAAATGAGGATGAGGAGTAAGAGGGGAAAATGGCAGAAGGCAAGGTAAGGGTTTGAGTGAAAGTGAAAGAGAGCTGGAAAAAACGAGGAGGAAGGCAATGAAGACACAAACGGGAGTGAAGGAAAGGAAGCAGGAAAAAAAATGTCTCCATGTTGTGTCGAAGCAGCAGTGTGTGAAAACACACACTCTGCACTCCTGTCGCCTCGCTGCTTAATGAGGAAAGCCTCTGAGGGGTAGTGCACACAGACACAATGAGAGCACACACATGCACGGCCAAAATCACACACATACAGTAGGGAGCACATGTGCACACACAGAGATTTACAGCGATGCCTTTGCATAATAACTTTGGCTGTCCAGTTTTACTTCCATCCCCTCCCCCCCGCTGCTCGCTCTTTTTAACATGATGCACAGGAGCCTCTCTAACCCCTCTGCAGCCACACACATGCACACCCCATACGCACACACATATATACTGTGTACATGTAAAGTTGAGGATGTTGTTGAGAGGACAAGAGATGAACGGATGCAGAGGAAACCAGCAGCACACACTTCACATTCACACTGACACTATCCCAAATGCTTAGGGAGACATTTCCAGATTTTTTTTATGCAGACAAGGAGACATAGATGCAGTCAGATGGAAACCGTCAGTCACAGATGAAAAGTCACTGGCTTCCTTCCTCCCTCTCTTTCTCTCTCTCCCTCTGCTTCTGTCTTCTTCCCATCCTCTTCCTCTTTCTTCCTCCTCACAGTTTCTCATTATTGCTTCTCCTCTCTCTGTTTCTGATTCCATCTCTTCTACGCTTCATTGTGCTTCTGTTTTTTCTTTACTTTTCATGTTTCATCTCTTTCTTAGTTGTTTTTTTTTTTTGCCTGCTCCTGCTTCACTCTTGGAGAGGAAATTGGAACTCTTTGCTGCAATCCATCTGTTGTCACACTAATGCTTGCGCCAGTGCCACCCCCTCCATACCCGTCCTCTGTTTCTCCCTAAAAACCTGCTCCTTTTATTCCCCATTTCTGTCTTCACCACACCCATCCCAACCTTCAGCCTTTCACATGCATCGCACAAAGACACAAGTATTACCTCCACTCGTGTCCACTCAGCAGCTTGCGTAACTCTCGGTGCATTGTGGGACTGGATGTGTGCGTTTGTGTGTGCAATGTGAGTCGGTGTGCCGAGATGACATTGCAAAGTAAGGAGGACGGAGGCTGTTTTGGTGCATAGTAAAACTTGATATATGACTGCACTGTAATCACACTGACCCAAGACAACACACACACACACACACGCACACACACACAGCATCTATCTATCAGGCTCTACAGCCTTCTGAATGTGTGCGCATACAGTAAATAGACACACATGCAAATAAATGGCCCACGCACACAGTCACACAACCTCTCCCATAAATCATGCATGTAAAGAAATCAGCCTTACAGTGGGACTATGTGTCTGTGTGTGATTATTTTGTGCAAATATGCTCACATTTGCAAACTCTCAGAAAGAGCCACTTAGCCAGCACAGACCAGTGTCCCCGTCGATAAAGAGTTAAAATGCAAATTATTAATCCTATTTGGTTCCAGGGGAGAGAACCGGCTGGGAATGTGACTGTGAAATCCTGTTTGAATTGCGCCCAGCCTCTCATGGTCCACTGTACAGCATGTCAGCCCTGCACCATCATGTGGAAATGTCAGAAATTACCACTTGGGACAAAGCAGAGTGTATAAAAGGGGGGGAAATTCAGACAAAAAAACAGGGGGTGGAGGGAGACTCACTGCATCCCATTTTTTAGAAGATTCTGCTTGGAAATATGGAGTTTTTGTCATTGGAGCAGGTTTCTTTGGTTTGCTTCCATTCACATGTTTATTTCAAACAGATTTTCAATGCAAGTGGCAACAGTTCCTGCACCAGGTTTGGTAAGTTTCCCAGGAAGAACCAAATTATTACTCCACTCTGAAAAAATGTTTTGAAAAAATAATCCCCATCAGACCAATTTTTTGTGCTCTAGTAGAGATAATTTGACCGGTAACCAAGGTAGTGTTGATTCTTATCTCTTTCAGAAGGTTTGTGCCAATTTCTCCCTTTTTCAGACAGTAACAAAACAAGAAATAGATGTAAAGTACGACTAGATTAGGTTGGAAACTGGTGGGCTGTGGTTGTGAGAGCCGGGGCTTTTCCAAACACGGCCAAGACAACTAAAGAACCACAAAACAACCAGCCGGCAAGCCACAGCACCACATCTTGAGACAGAATACCAAATGAAGCAGACTCCAATATTACGCTGCTTTCACCAGTCGGAGTGTCAGGGGGGATCTATATGATGAATCATGAAGAGATTTTTCCTGGTCCTCAACTCTGTGCGCCTCGCTCTGCTTCCCTCTTTGTCTGCTTTCTCTCACTCCTCCCATTCTTTATGTTATTTTTAATGAACTCCTCTGAGCGCCTCTCTCGCTCTTGTCTGCTCTTGAACTTCTCAGATTCTGCTTTCCTTCATTTCTTCTTCTCACTATTTCTGATCTTCCCATAACTCTCCTCTCTTGCCCCTCTCCTCCTCGTCGTCCTCCCTTTTTCTCTCAATCTTTCTCTCTTTTCAATGTACATAGCTGTGTACTCTTTAGGAGGGAGCCCTGGCGGTATCTATGGCAACCAGATTGCTAGGCAACAGCCATTTCTCCCCTTCCTCTCTCCGGCACTGTGTGGCAGCAGCAACAATTAACCAATCAAAAGCTCAGAGGGAATGTCAGAGTAAGTGAAAAGTTCAAAACAAATCCATGTCTGAGCATGGGCAACAAGTACATATCCAATCAATAAGTATCGGCTGTTAAGGTTATCATGTCTGACTTTACAGAGTTCTTTTGAATGTATCCCAGACCTTCTATTTAAACATAATAAAAATACCCAAAAGATGTCTTGAAGATCCTTTCAAGGATAAGTTGGTAATGTACTTTATTTGTCACAGATTAATGGCCTTAAATCTTATTTATCGGATACTAAATTGTGGCATATAAATGACAGTTGAACAAGTTTTACTTGGGTTTATTCTCACCAATCAGGAGGAATTGAATGCAAAAATATGCTGGCTGGAAACAAGAGACACATTGAGAAATTGATGATTATCAGCTTGATCAACCATGACTGGCTGGTCGGAAACTCAATTTCACAATTAATCAGTGAACCCACCACATTTGAGCACATTCAACAGCACTCTTAAGTGAGAATGTTGTTACTGAAGACTCAAAATACTTGTCAGAAGCATTAATAAAATGTTGTACTGGTATACTTCTTTCATTGAAAATACAGGGCCCAAGCCAAATTACTGATTTATTGATTCCCAAACTTTACACTTTACACATAAAAGCGCCTTTCTTCTGGCAACTTTTCTCCTGACTCATCCATTTAATTGCTAGTAAGAGGCATGATTCAAGCAGTGGCAGCACACTTTTGCCAAATCCAATGCTTTGCATTGTGCTTGACAACATAAGCTTTGCGTGTTGCTGCTCATGGAAACCTGCTGACTCTGCAGACGGTTGGTGATGTATGTGCAAATTGTTCCTCAGTATCTTCTGACCCTTCTCTGTGATTTTACATGGCCAACCACTTTGTCACTGAGTTAATTCAATCAATCCCACTTTTTAATAATATCACAAGTATTAAGAATTGGTATTTGCTGCACAGGTTGTATTCTGTCGAAGTATTACACTGTGAATGATTCTTCTGTAAATCTTTGTAGAAGTAGTTTTCATACCAGGTGCTGATATTTATACATCTGTGCCCATGAAAGTTATTGAAACTCCTGAATTCATTGGTTAAGATGGGTAACTGATTACTTTTGGTAATGTAATAACACTAAAGGGAAACATACCACATGTCCAAGGACCATTGATACTAATTGGGTACTGTTAGTTTTAGTTTTGCAACATTGTTTCTCATAGATCCAGCCTGATTGAAAAATGTCCTCTATTTGACTGTTTGTAGACAGTAGGTAGAGGACAGGAACGCCATTTTAAAAACACAAGGCAGAAAAGTGAAAAGGAGGGGGGACATAATAACCCTCAATGTTGAGAAGGTACAGAGGGAAACTGACCTTCAAAGGGCTCAATTACATGTAGCACACACACAGATAGGAACTGGAAGTTGGGCATGATTGGCCGTATGGTACATTTGCACAACTAGCTGGCAGAATCACACACACAAAGATGTTAATGCATGTGTATGCAGAGTGTGTGTGTGTTTTCCAAAGCACACATGCAAATAAACACACAAGAATTCAGTATCCCTGCTGCTGCACACTGTAGGACCGTCTGTCCGTCCAGATAAAGTGGGCTCTGAATCTCAGTTCTGATTTGAGAAAGGGAGGGAGGTATTTGATGACAACTGCACCCCCATCCTCCTCTTCCTCTTTCCTATCCTCCCGCCATTTTTTGTTTTCAATATACTTTGGTCTCAGTCATACCAGGATGTCCCTCAGTTTGTAACCTTTTCCTCAGATTTCCCTAACATTCCGATCCATACCTATAAAACCAATTTACAGGTGTGGCGCTGCAGGTCCGACCTCCAGCATAAGCACCCCCCGCCACCGCCACTACTACATCTCCACAGACACCTCCTCTTTGTCTTCTACCCCCACCCCTCCCAACATCACATCAATGCCAAAAGAGACCTCCACACCTCCACCCTACCCTCTCTCCCTCCCTCTACACCTCCAACCTCTTCTTCTCCTGTTTGGGAGCAAAAGGAAAAAAACACTATATGTGGTGCAGTCATGAATTTTAATGCCGCTGCTCAGTCTGAGTAAACACTACATTGGCAAGCATTCAGATATATATGGGCGATGTTCGTAATGGTGGCTGATTTCAGAGACATTAGATGCGAAACAAAGAAGAAAATAATTGTGAGGGGAGCCAAAGCTGATTGATGAAGCAAAACACGGGGAGACTAAATGGAAAATGGGAGAGGCAGGAAGGGAAGGAGGAAGGGGAGAAGAAAGTAGTGAAAGATGGACCAAGAGAATGAAGGAAAATCTCATCTCCTTGTGGAATAATCCGCCATTTATCACACTGATGGTAAGGAACAGGAAGGGAACGCTTCAGAAACGATAAGTTTCTGTAAGTATCAGCTCACACTCCTGTTGCGGTAGCTGCATACATACTATAGTGTCTAGACAGCCAGCATATAGCATAAATTATGCATGCAGGTTTTGCTCTGAACTAACAGATATATTAATATTATTACACATGTGGCGATATATAGAAGGGTGGACCGCTCAGCAGATTGGGTTAATGCGTATTGACGAATACACATTCACATCAGGGCACCCACACATGCACACCCACACGCCTTGCACCTTGCAAATAAATGTGCACGTACACACACTGCCACCCTCCAAAAATGGCTAAGCTTCCTTTTTCATTTCAGCAGAGAAGATTGCATTTTCTGAAGCAGTGTGTGTGTGCGCGTGTGTATTTCTGCGTCAGGAGGGAATATGTGTGTGTGGGGGGGGGGTGTGCGTGTGTGTTGGGCGGGAGCACATTAAGTGATTCAAATGCTGTCTCTCTTGCACTCCTCCAGTGAAGAGACCCAGAACTCCAGCCTGACCATATAAATATATATTTATATAGCCAGGGTCAGTTTGTTGTTTAGGACAGGCCAATTTAAAAGCACACTGCCAATTAAATAACAGGCAGCACAGCTTCAGTCTGGACAATGTTGCAGTGCAGCATACACACAACAGATAGGGTGCGTGTGTGTGCGTGCACTGTGCGTTTATCTGCTCTGAGCAAATTGCTTGCTTTTTAAGACCTTGCAGAACAAAGAAAAGAGATACTCCTTTTTTCAAAATGTCTGCAACTATTTCTGCTGCCTTTCCGCAAAAGAAGACTGTAGCAATTTCACTAAACATTATCAACCAGAGCACAACTTCTCTCAGGACTAATACATTCTGTTTCCCTTAAAGGAGTGATCAAAAACTAACAAAGCCTAAAGACACAAGATAATGGTGAACACAAACCGTAGCGCTGACAGAAAACTGGCCCAGAAAACAAAACATCCCGAAAGATAAAGATTGTTTGCAGATTTGAGCCTGCAGCTGACATGAATGGACTTTAGGGTTTGATTCTAGACTTCCGTGTTTACCAGAATCTGTGTTCTTGTATGTCACTAGAACCTTTTCATAGTCTAAATCAGTGAATACAGAAAAAAAATTTCTAATTTCCACACATCTCTAACATAGAGTTCTACTCAACAGAATACAAAGTTCTGTGTATTGAATTCTAAGTAAATTTCAAGAGATGGTTCTAGATTTACATTGTTGGCAACATTTGTTGGCATCCCTGGTAAAAACATGCAAAAAAACCCAACTTTCTAACAGCACAATAATCCCACCCTTAAAAATTTGATTTGATTGGATTCTTAATAATGAGTGATATTACAAAAAAAAAGCTAAAGCTAAAACATCAGGTGCATCCTACAAGATTCTTAATGCTGTGTTATATTCAGTGTGTTTAGCTACAACCATGCTAGGAACCTACTAATACGACTATAATAGTGTGGTAAAAATAATTTTCAACAGGATTGCAAATTAAAACAAATGAAACTCGGCTCATCACCAAAAACATAAGGGTTTTTATCCTGTTGACAGCGCCAGAAGAATATCTCTATCATGTTAGCCTAAAACTGGCCTAAGGGGAAGAAAGCATTAGTAAACAATATGGTGGATATTCGTTACAACCTCATGATATTATGCACCAGTGAACTAATGGACACTTTGTAAGCTATTGAGCCATGCTGAGAGCGGTAAATGAAAACATACACACACTCAGGGTTTAACTATAAAGAGCGCTATGGATTAAGAGGTCTGTGACAGTATTACTGGTGTTTGTTCTTTAGAACTGGTGAATGTTGTGTGAAGAGTCATTTGTTCTCTCATTAAGTCGGTATGTAACCTTGCAGCTGATTCAACAAGGTTAAAGCATGTTGCATTGATTAGAGTCTTTTTTAAATTACTTGAGGCATTACACTTTAGATACATCTGAAGATACATCTATGATTTTGTTCCTGTGCTAATCCAGGAACAAAATGCAAATATGAGCTCCAAAGTATTTGAAGTTGGTAAATCTAACCCTTTAGAATACGCCTGGCTCCCGGTGTGCCGAATGCTATCTTACAATAACACACCAGGTGCTCAGCCATAGAGCTGTAAGTAGTGAAAATGTTTCCTTGTCTTGGTAACATTATATATAATATAATATATCTTGGTATTTGATGATACTTTCACTTGTAATCTTTTGAAAGCTTGGTTATTATATATGTTTACTAAAATGCATCTGTTGTTTTTTTTTTTTGCTTGGAAAACATACAGCCAGAGCTCGTTATCATCGTCATGTTCTTTTTTAAAAAACTGGTAACAGTATATAATGTTGCTCTGTCTTTTGTTAAAGGGCCAAAAGCACATTTTATGAGCTAGTCAATTGGACGGGAGGACATAGAAGAAAATTTCAGATTTTAGATACATTTGGCATTATTTCTAAAGAGTCTTTAGAGTCTAAAACATTTAACGAGTAAAAACATAAAAGAAATTGTGATTCTGACAATAATATTCTTCCAGAGCTTTAGTTGCCAAGACAGTGGAAACTGGCACAAAGAAAGAAATGTTTAGTTATTCTTGCTTTAAAGTGGCCTCAGAGCAATTACATCAAGAATCAATCAATCAATAAATCAATCAATCAGTAACGGATGTTTCAATGTATCCTTTAATACGGATTAATTCCAAGCTTGCTTAACTTGTGAATTAAAAAGAAATTCAAAGATGAAAACTCAACTAATTAGACAGAAATACATCTTAGGAGACTTAAAGTAAGCTAAAAAATAAAAGCTGAAATAGTTTGAGTTGAACCCTAAACAATGTTTTGACTAAGGATTGTTATACTGTGATGTTATGCATACACTCATTCTGGTGAAATGATCTCAGCTGAAGCTTGGTGTTGTATTTGAAAGTGAAGCGGCACTGATTGTGTTGAATAAACCTCGACTACTTTAATATTAGTCTCTGAGCAAAGTTACACTAGATCGCTGCCATCATCTGTCTGGGAGCAAACGATAAATCCATGACTATGTCTTTTTTTATCTGATGGACATTAGTGGCTGAACAATTCCCAGCTTAAGCAGTTGATCTAAATATAATGTATGTATTCTGAGTCATTGTGGTTCAACAGTCATTAAGGTATTGTCAATGTATCTTTAGTTTGTCTAAATGAAATAAATATACTTTGCACTAATGCAAATTCCAGTTATTAATAAAAGATTTATGCTTTGATTTTTGCCTTGCAAAAGTTTACTCTCAATTATTAATATATCACAAACTTTACCAGATGTACTAAGTTTAGTTCAAATACGTATGGGTGATTTCTGAAGACAATTGGGAACTGAATTTTATTTAGTGGTATCAGATTAAAATTGTCTAAACATGCAAGCCACACTCTTCAGATTTCTAATGTAAACATTTTTGAATGTCATCTATCAATTTCATTTCACTTCACAGTCAGGCGTTATTTTGTGTTGGTCCATCAGATAACACCCAGATGGAATATGTTTGTGGTTGTAGCATGACAGAGGAAGAACATAAAAAATAAAAAAATCAATACTTTTGCATAGCACCGTATGTGAAAAGATTAGATTTTAAATCAGAATTTTTGGATGCTCAGTAACAATAAATAGCATGACACAAAAAGCTGAATTTAAAGTCATACTAATGACAAACAATTGTTTGAAATAAACTTGGCTGCAACTCACTTTGAATGGTTGTAGCAATTGCATCAAATACATTCATCTGACCTTGACTTGCTGTTAAGGAATAGTGTGTGAATTGATATCCTTCAATGTCCAAATAATAAAGGACATTACATATCCTACAAACAAATATGCAGCTATAGGAGTGACTATTATCAGGCAACACTGAATTTGATCAGAGTTGCTGAAATCAAGAGTGAAGAATCTTATTTTTTATCTTCTTTACACCAGATAAAAGGCATGATTTTTTTATGACTGTAATTTATTCATAAATGGTAGTTGTTATAGACATTGTTGTTTCACTGAGGGCTGTCTCAGAGGGTTACCTGCTTGCTTTCAGCAAGCAGGTTGCTTGGATGGCTTTTCTCCAGCTATTTTGGCTTCCTCTTACAGTTTTCTACATCTTTGTTCCCCTGTAATGGACAATGGCTTGTTTATGTGCTACTGTGTTAATGGCGGAAAAACAAATTACTGTTCCAGGAAAACTGTTTATCCTCCACTGGTGGCCATGTTAACTAGCCTGAATACTCATGACAGGCTCTGTTGTAAGGAACTAGCATTAGTATAGTTCCTGATAGCGGAGAGCAAGGGGGAAGGGTGTGAGCAGCACATACACAAAGATGATTGGCAGCACTAAGACCTTCCTCCTGCCTCTGATTAGTTGTTTCTGACAAAAACGATGCATTTCTGCCGATGTCAGCAGAACCACAGGGAGGAGTTAAATTTTTCACAGAGTAAGTGTCTCATGTTATGCTGCCATGGCAGTAACAATTTAGCAAATATGTAAAAAACATATATTTTTTATAAATGTTACATACTGTGGTTTTAACAGGTACCTCTCTCTATTGCCCATTGACCTAATCAACAAAGAGAAGCCTCTGAGAGTGAAAAATTATCTGGTTAACACATAATATGACATAGAAAGAACTGAGGATGCATTCACTGAGGATTTGAGTGAGTTCAACCAAAACACTTCTTCAGGAGAATCATTGGGTCATAACAATATTCTGATTTGGAGACCTTGTTGGAATTAGAGTGAAATCACCTGAATCAGAACTTCTTATATATTGATTCTTAATACATTACACATGCATGATGTGAATAATGGACAAGGACGGACATATTCAGACTGCAGACTCACGCTTGTGGTTGCTCTTGCGTTGAAAGGGAAGTGTGTGTCGCTCCGAGTCCTCTTCACCCTCCTCATCTGCCAGGTGTGTGTGAGTGTAATGGTAGCTCAGCCCAGGACGGTTCTTATATCGCTTGCCACAGACTGCAACACACCCATATGATTTGTGTAAGCCTTGTTTTGAATAATGTTAAAGTTGGAAAAAATCCATGCATTTTCAAAAATGTTATTTTTAGGACATTAAAAAGTCTTCATAATGGTCAACGTTAATATTTTTTAATACTTAGTATGCATCAATGTAACCAGACAGATGTGAAGCGTGATCAGCAGAGTTGATTTTACAACAAAATAAAAATGACAATTCAAGGCTTTTGCCCGAAAGCAAGAATATGTATGATGACATTAAAGCAAGGGGTGGAAGGACAGCTCATGCTACAAAATCTTCCAATATACAGTATAGTAATTCTCACCAAAGAGAAGTTTTTCTCATAAAAACCCTATGCAGAAGTTATATCATCATGTGAATATTTCTGGTGAGAGAAGCTCAAGTTATTATAAAGGCTTTAAAGTGAAGTGCTTTAAGTTTGACAACCTGTTGTATCTGGTAGACATTCTCATTTTGAGGTGAGAAAGAAGGTAGTTCTTGAGTTGAAGTGTTGTGTGGACACACTCCGCTAAGTTCTCGCCTACTGGCTAACATCACTCATTTACATTATCATTAAAGAAACCTCAAGTTTTTTTAGATTTCATAAAAAATAGACATGTCCCCAGAATGACAAATGAGATACAAATGATTTGCAAATGAATCTATCAACCAGATTGTGAGTTGTGAAAACAAAAGATGGGAATTATGTTTCCCAAAAATACGCTTAAATCTAATCTTGTCTCAGGAGCACGATATGTCCTTACACCCCTAAAAATAATGTAAAAATAATAATAATAATGTGCGTATTTACAAAGTTGTGCTTTTACCCATTAAGGTCCCTAATTTTTGAATGCCAACAAGTTAGTGAAGTAAATTTGTTTTTTCTTAAAAGCTCTTGCATTTGTTACTTCAAGGCTGGACTACTATAACTATTTTCTATACAGAAGTTCACAAAATGCCATTGAAAGCCTTCATCTGATGCAAACCACTGCAGCAAGATAAAAATTAAAAAGATCATATTTCTCCCATTTTAGTTTCCCGTCATTGGCTCCCTGTTAAATTCAGAACAGAGTTTAAGATTCTCATTGTCACATCTAAGCCCTTAATAATCAGCTCCATCATACATCAGAGATTTGATTATTCCATATGTTCCTAACAGAGCAATTTGCTCTCAGACTGCAGGTCTAGTGATGGTTCCTAGAGTTTCTCAAAGTCCAACGGGAGGCAGATCCTCCTCTCCTGTGGAACCAGCTCCCAATTTTAGTGCTTGAGACTAACCTTAAAACTTTTCTTTTTGATAAAGCTTACAGCAATGTTTATCCAGTCAATTGAGGTGAGGTAGATCTTTTGGCCAGATACGGCAGGAGAGAATCCAGTCTTTTAAGGAGGTCCTCTATGGCTCTCTCATGTCTCATTCACACAGATAATTATCTTGAACTGTCTCTGTAGTTATGCTGCTGGCCACTTTTCATCACTTTCTTCTTCTACTCTCCAATTTGCATTATTCAATGTTATTGCAATTGCTAAATTGTTGTTTTCTCTCAGTTATTTTTCTCTCCATAGACGCTCCACCTGGTCTGGCATTCTGTTTGGCAGTGGTGCCTTCCAGGAGGAGAGCATAGGTTGAGATAATGCTGTCAACAACTACACATCCTTCCTTTTCTGATATTAACTTTTAATATTACATTAACATAGAAAGTACTTCTATATAATTTATTCTGTTTCTTTTTTGTGCATTCTGCTCTGTCTTCTCAAACCCCTGTGTCAGATGTCCGCTTGCACTGAGCCTGGTTCTGCTGGAGGTTTCTTCCTGTTAAAGGGTAGTATTTCCTCTCCACTTTCACTACATGCATGCTCAGTATGAAAGGTTGCTCTAAATTCAACCTGACACAAGAAATTGTCTGCTGTCAATACCTGCTCATCCAGGAGGAGTGAATGCTGCAAGTCAATGACTCGATGCAATGTACTGGATTTCCTTAGATAAAAACTTTTTTAATGAGATTAATAAACTGATCTTCATGCACTGTTTAATGACTAGGACAAACCAGAATGCATATGTGATTGAATAGAAGTGCCTCAAGATGACATTTGTTGTGAATTGGCATTATGTAATTAAACTGAATTGAATAAAAAACCCAACGCTCACTGTCACAGACGTAAGGCTTATCTCTGTCTTCAATGGCAGGCAGCTCTTGTCTTTTCCTCATTCCTCCAACACCATAGGCCTGTAAACAAACACCCACACAAACACACATGTAAGAACTCTCATGCAAACACATGCAAAGGTAGACACAAAAATGTTTGAACTTCCACACTCTTCACATGTGGCTTGTATGAATAAAACAAAAATATAGAAAGAACATAACAGCACAACGCTCACGAGTCTGTTCAAGTGTCTCTACACACAAACACACACACATGCACGTTTGGATTCTAATCATCTGCTCTCAGTGCAAAGCTACACTTCCAGCAGGAGGGGGCTGATGACACCTAGCAGGGGAGCAACAGTTCCAATTAGCAACCCTGGTGTCTGTGTGTGTGTGTGTCAGAGAGAAACAGTCTGTGTGTATGTGCTGCATGTGTGTGGGATGATTTTCAGAATACATTGTTAACACTTGATTATCCTCCCATAGGATGCGCAAAAAGAGTGGGAAAATAAGACCTCTGTGCTCTAATCAAAGTTGTAAAAAATAGAAAAAAAGAGGTCATCCCAGCGTGATTTAATCTCTAGATCTGTTTGCTTTTAATCGGGCCAAGTCCTGCGTTGTCAGAAGAAATCTCATTACATTAGTGTGGTATGCAGAGGACTGACAAATGATTACATGTCACACTGTGAGAAGGAAGACTCCAATGTACTCTAGTTTAGAGCCTGGAAACACAGAGGTCACTGTTTGTCTCATCACTGTTTAACTCTGAGCTCTGGCTGGCCTATTTTTCTTATATTGACCTCACTTTCTCACACAGACAGCCAACCAGGCACTCTGTAATCACATGAAAACTGACCATCATGTGGAAACTTGGAGAAAAAATAGTCTGAAATGTCATTGCTGTCCTACCCGTGCTTTGGTACGGTTCTTGCGCTTCGGTACGTCTTCCTCCATGTCGTCCACCTCCAGCTCATGAGGAAAATCCCCAACAAGCAGCTTCTATAAAATGAGAGAAAGGTGGACTATCAAAAAGGACTCTTATCCTTGCTGTAATAACAGAGCTGCAGCACAGGTCAGCTCAACCTACACAGGACAAAGAAATGACAAGTGTAATTTACTCCTTTATTGCAATTACACTGCTGTCTCCTTTCTACAGCAGATATGCAGCATTCAAATCTGTAAAAAGCCTTAAAATACATGTATATTTTAACATATAGGTATACTCTCACACTGGAAAAAAACAATAGAATAAGCATATATTTCATTATTTGTACGTTGAAAAATGCCTTTAAAATAAATGTACTAGAAACATTTTTTTTCCAATTTATATTACTTCCATTTACTTTTTAAACTTGATTTAAGTTTTTAGAAATTTCTAATTAGTAATTGTAATTTCCAGCTTCACTGGAGTATAAATATGACATGAAACTTGGGTCCATTTCTTTTAGCCACTGGCAATTCTTCTGGCAGTGCTCCCTGATTTATCATGTACAAGATGGTAAGGAAGGTAAAAAAAAAAAATTTTAAAAAGTTTCCGAAGCTCACTGAAATAGATCTGAGGCAGAAAGAGGTTTATTTAAGTCCCCCTATCTAGATGCCAGAAAATTTACTACACATTTTACTACACGCCACTGGGACTTCAACTGGAACCATGCAATTTGATTAGATGAGACTATAAGTGAACTTTTTGGCAAAAAAAATACTTCACTTTGGTCAAAAACTATAGAACAAATATGTCGATCTGTGATGCTGTTGTCCAGTGGGTGACACAGGTTTCCACAATTAATAGCAGCCACACAGGCACACCCACTAGAAGGAAACAAACACACCCAGTATATCACTTTTATTCTATTGGCTGAGAGGTTGCCAGGCGACGGTACTTTTTTGTTCCAAGTGCTAGCAGAAAATAATTTGCAAGCGAAGCAAGCGGCAAGCGGAGATTTGCTCTGAGCAAAGACAAGTTTTGAGAGTAAGGAGAAAGGTTTGAGAAATCAGTGAATATTAGAAAGAGAGCAGAAGTTTTGAGTACGAGCATTACAAGTTTTGAGAAGACATGAAGTTCTGCTTTCAAGCTGAAAATGTAAGCTCAAGTATTAAAAGTTTTGAGTACAAAAGACATAAAATTCTGCATTCAGAATGAAAATGTGTGCTCTCGAATTATGGCGGAAAAATTCCCCTCTATTTCTGTTCAGAAACTGATGGGAACACCATTGAGTCTCTCAACAAGAAAATAGACTCAACTGATCAAATCAGCACAGAAATATTACTTCAGACAGAAAATCAACCTTTCCTCCGTGTTCATCTGAACACCTAAACCTAAACCATACAGAAAATTTAGATGAGCTGAAGAGACGTGAGCATAAGAGGGGATCCAGGGTTATATTTGCTTTGTGTCATACCGCTTCATTCCACTCTACCTGCTATGTGTGCTACACTTCACAGTTCAGTTTAAAGTTCAGTATCAGGTTTGCTTTTATCTACTGAGTTGGATCAAGGTCAAACTATTGGTGGGACAAACTCAGCGTCCTTGGTGTGAAACAAAAGATGAATATGTGGAAAAGAACCTCATGTCTATTATTAAGCATAGTGGAAGATCTGTGACGCTGTGGGCATGTTTATCTTCGGAAAACATGCCCACAGTAAAGATGCATTAAAGACGCCATCTTTAATAGCATCCTTAAAGATGTCAACATTAACTATTTAAAATACCAGTATATTGGGCCTTCATCATGAGTGATCTAAAACATGGCAAATTCAACACAGAATTGCTTCAACAGAAAAAAATAAATGTTCTTTCATTGTTACAATATTTACCAATGTGCATCCTGTAGCTTATTGTTTCCTCTCTGCTTATCTTTAGTTTATTTTTTAAATTATGTTTATTTATAAAGCTCCTTCCATTCTCATGTTTTGGTGTTTATTAACAATAAAGAAGCCTGCTTCAGCTTTTTTCACTGAGTTTGTTCTTTTTTTAATTTTGATATTGAGTGTAGCTGCCTGATGATCAAGAAAAGAATGAGGTGTGAATGAAATGTTTTGAAACATAAATATTGATGCACTATAAAATGTGATGTTTTTTCAAACTATTGTGGAGAAAAAACACATGATCGCTGAGAGAGGAAAGTACAGATATTAATTATAATTTAGCAATTTCACCAACTTCAGGTAAAAAAAAATAAACATTCTCAACTTTCCCTTTTCTATAACTATTTCCATGTTTAGATGGAAGGCAGTGGCATGTTGCTGAATGAAAAACATTCCAGTAAACCACTGGTTCTGTAACTTGGCTTCACTTCAATGAACTAAAGCCAGCTGGTGCTGGAGCTCACCTTGACCCTAGTTTCTCAAAAAGCTTCCTGCAGTTAAAATGGAGAACTTGAAAACAAGTTTAAGCACAGAAGCATTAAGTGTAACATCATGAAAACAAGTGATACCACCTTTGCTCACGTTTGATATTTGTTGTTGTGTGCCCTCGGTTAAACGGACTCAGAATTAGGTTGCAGATTATCTAGTATAAAACGAGGGTGGTTGTTCCATAAAAAGAAGGATAAAACCAAGCTCCAGATGCAGACACATCCTGTTTTAGGTCAAGCTCCAAAAACATGAGTTCTTACGCCTGCTGTAAAAGAAATTGATGGCCTCTTTTATCAGACTCCTGTGCGTCCTAAATATCCACCGTCTGTGTAGGGCCCATTCCATGAATAATCCCAGCATTGGGTGTAAAAATAGTTGAGTGGCCCTTTTCATTTTTGGGGATTTTTGTCACCACTTTGGAACAATGCTGGCTTTATCTCATGATCAGTAAAGTAAATGTGATAAATGAGCAATTTGTTAATGTCAGACTCCTTATAAATGGAGAATAATTGTAATGGAGGAAGAGTAAAGAGTGGACATGGAGCTTTTGGAGGGCACAGGGTAGTGCCTGCCTGGAGACAGGGGAAGCCCTGGATTAGGTGCCTTAAACACAGATTTAACACTCAAAGGGGCAATGCAAGCTTTTATCTCTAAAGTCCTAATCAATTAGCCATTCGTCTGAGCTACTTTGTAAGACTATGGGAAATATTCTAGAGTTTATTCTAGGTATAAACAAATAGATTTTTAATGGGTGCTTCATACGGAGATTTTCAGACTTCTAACCGAGTGGAAGTCTGAAGCACGTGCCAGTGCACAGACAGCCCGCAGGGAGCGATCAGAGCCACAGGAGGCTGTGTCAGCACCAGAACACATTCTCCAGGAAACAAAGGCAATGACAGACAAAGACGCACAAACACAGGCAGATAAAAAGACAGAGATGCTGTACTATCAGAAACAACACAGTAAAACACAAAGAACAAAACAGAAAAGGAGAAAAATTTAGAAAAGGAAGGAAAAGGACGCAGAGCCCCACCTGACATTCACTCATTGGCTCCTCTTCCTTGGTCTCCACCTTCTTGTCCAGCGTCTCCCCAGCAAGCAGCGACTCCAGGACGGGGCCGTCTGGGATGCCCCCCTCCTTCTTTAGAGAGGTCTCATAGTCTGGACATTTATAAGGCAATCAATGTTAGTTAGTAGATCTCAAGTAAAAGTGAATGTGAATAGGTGAGCTGATGGAAACTGGAGTTAGCTGGTTCAGGAAACAAGGAACGTTACTGTACAGGCATTAAAAACAGTTAACTGCATAATGAAATTATAAAGGCAGTTTGTGGATTCTCTACTAGAGAAATGTCAGTTCCTTCTCAAAAACAGGCAACAGATCAATAAATAAGTAAATAAATTACAATGTAAAGCAAATCACATTTTGTAATATCAGTGTATTTTATTGGGATTTTCCATGACTAACACAAAGTCATGCATGATTGTGAAGTGAAAAAAAATGGATGCATGATTTTTAAATATTTTAATTCTTAAAAAGCTGAAAAGTGTGACTTGTAATGTTGCCCCCTGTGAACAGCAACTGAACAGTACTGTTCAAAATCCAGATTTTGGGGGGGGGGGTTGCAACCAAATCTGTGTTAAACTTCTCCACTGCGTTATCAATGACCTGTCTGCTGACCTGTTGTTCTTCATGATGCTGTTTGTTCTCTAACAAACCCCTGAAACTTTCATAGAACAGCTGATATCAATGCTGAGATTAAGTTACAAACAAGTGGAATTGGAGTTTGTTTAGCGGTATCAGATGGTTAAGCACCAATTTCATGTTTTATTTGGACATTTGTTGAAAACCATGTAACAACATCTATTTGTGTTGGCCTATCACATAGAATCCTAATAAAACATGCAGTCGTCTGTGGTTGCAATATGACAAAGAGTGTAAAAGTGAAGGCAAGTCATGATATACAGCAAAGAGGTATATGAGGGTGTTTTATTTATTTTGGTTAGTGTAATAAATTCCGAAAATGCGCTGTCCTGTCTCTTACTCACCAATTTTGAATTCGATAGGTAGAAGCCGTGGGTCCTCCAAGATGTTTAGCCGTCTCTTCTTGCGCCAGCAGCGAGCAGGATACGTATACAGCTGACCAGGAGCATGACCTGAAACGCAGTATGTTTCACCGCAGGTTAGAAAAAATAGCATAAACCTAATTTAACTTTTAAAACATGACTTAAATTAAAGTTTAACTGTAAGTGCTAAACTCTCAAAGCACAAGTTTCTAGTGGCAGCCAACAAACACATGCACACAACAGTATTCCTCCTAAGAGTAGTTGGTGCCAACGGCACATCATTGCCTACAGGGGTGTCTGAATTGCTGCCAAAATACATTGACGTTACAGAAAAAGAAGAAGCGCAGAGGAAATACCCTTTGGGGAAAGCTGGAAACTTGTGAGAGGGAGGGAAAAGAGAAAACGCCTTGGAAAAAAAAGGTTCTAGAGAGAGTGAACATAAGAAAGAGAAATGGGATAAGGACAGAAAAAATTGGGAGACAAATGAGTGGAGAGAGTAGCTGTAAACACACCAGGGGTCTGCACTCTTGACCAACAATTATATGTAAGGCGATGGTTTTAAAATTGATTGCTAGTTTTTGTATTTCCTTTGTTGCTTTTTATGAATTCTTTGTGTATAACAAAAAATTTGTGGGATGAAAAATTAATCATGATTTATCAATTATGAAAATAATTGTCAACTAATTTAATATTTGATTAATTGTTGACTTAAATATACAGACTCAAAAAAAGCCAGGAAATTTGCTGAAAGAACAAAACAGTCAGAGCAGCAATTATGCTAGCCTGGTAAAAAAATAATAAAAAAAACAGCCCCTTGTTTTACGCTATTTGCGTCATACAGAAGGTCTGGATACTCAGAGCTGAGAAACGAATACTTCAGGAGGTGTGGACTCCCTTAATAATAAACATATTCATTTAAAACTGCTTATTGTGTTTTCTTATGTTGACTAAGATTTAAATTGGTTTGATATTCTGAAATAATGAAGTGTGACAAACATGCAAACACTAGGAAATCGGGAAGAGACGTAAAAATCAGGATGCTATAGAGCTGACAAATAATCAAATTTGTTTGGAGAAAAATAAAACAAAACGTAAAGGCTAAAATAAAATAGCTGCATAAGGGTGCACAGATCTTTTAAAAATGCTCTTTCTATTTGTATATTAGTGTATAGATATATACTTCCCTGCAATCTATGGCCCTTAATAGTAATTAAACTCTAAAGCTGGTATTTATAAAAATGCTCAAGTAAGTTTTTGAGGTTTAGGGCAACTTTATTTTGTTAGAATCAATACAAAGACGTCTGGACTGTAAAGGTTGTGAACATCTGCACACAAACAGATAATACCTGTAAAGAACAGTGTGGAGGGGCACACGCACACACACATGCACACACACCTGGTCCACGGTGATTCTTCTCCATCCAGATATAGCAGTTGCTCTGGGCCACGCCGGTCTGTGAGTCCAGGAAGGGGAGCCGCATGGAGCGCTCCGCACACAGGCGGGCATTGTAGCTGCGACAGTGTTCAATGGCCTCCTTATAAAACTCCTCTCCGAGACTGAGAGTCAAAACAGAGAGAGGGAGAGAGCAGGAGGGAGCCCACAGACAGGCGGCAGCGGAGCAAAAACCAAACAGGGAGAGTTTCATCATGACTTTCAGGAACATGTAGAGGGCATGGTTTTTATATCAGTGTGTGTGTGTGTTCAGGCTTCATGTTGCACTTACAGGGGACACGTGTGTAAGTCAAAAGGGGCAGTGGATACACACACAGTATATACTGTATGTGTGTGTGTATGTGTTGCCATGGAGATGCCCAGTCCTATCAGCAGATAAGCAGGCATCTGCACTCACATGCTCAAGCTGTACAGTAAAACAATACTTCCTTGCTAGAGTGCTGTCTGCACTGTATTTTCCTCACCCGCAGAAGTGAGAGTTTGATTAACATTCAGTGTAATATTCACTCCCAACCTCCCCTCCCAGCCACCTACCTGTTTTTGATGACTGCACCTCCAGATTGCCTGCAGGGGGAAGCAGAAGAAGAGAAAGAAGAAGGAAAAAAAAAAACAACAGATGTGTGGTGAGTCACTCGTTCACCCCACCCCAATTTTCTCCACATTTTGTTTAGCTTTCCAACACTTCACTTTCACTTTTTTTTTCACTCATTGAAATGTCTCTTTCCATGTTTAACTTTCACACTCTCCCTCTCTCTGTACGTCTTTCCTTTTTAAAAAATTTTTATTTCATTATTCTTCGCACTTCTCTCTCTCGTTTTCTCTCTCCTGTTAATCACTCCTCTCCAGTGTCTTCCTGCTGAGTGCAGACATCAAGGTCACTCAGCTACACAGACTGTAGATACAGGACACACAAAACCACACACACACACTGAGTTACGGGGCAGAGCCAACAGCGGCTTCACAAAAATAGTGCAGAGTAGCTGCTGGTAGTGATTTGTTCGATTTTTTTTTTGTTTTTTTTTTTCTATGTGCCATCGCCAAAGAACAAGACTGACTGATTTCTACACAAAGAGAGCTTGCTGCAGATGTGGATGTGTGAAAAATCTGGTGTTTGGCTGTAAAGGGTGTGGTAAAAGTCATAAAAGTAACGGGGACCTGAAAGGAACAAGGATGAGGCATCTTTTGTGTTCAGATGTGTTGAAGCTTAAACGTTTAAAATCCTCAAACATGTTTTGTAAAGGTTTTTGTGGCAGTATCGGCCTTCATAGAGAAGAAATGACCAGAGAGAAAAGGGGGAACACATGTTGGGAATCAGACCCCAGACCTGAGTTTATGTCTAACAGACTCTATTTATGGAGTCCCTGCTTCAACGCTACAGCACACGCTGTTCCTCAAATACATTTTTATCTAACAAAGATAACCTGAGTAAATACAAAGAGCCATTTCCAAATGATGATTTAATTTATTATGAAGAGAGAAGCTATCCAAACCATGTTGGCTGGCCCCATGTGAAAAAGTAATTGCCCCCTTAATCTAATAACTGGTTGTTGTACCCTTAGCAACAACAACTGACATCAAGTGTAAGCAATAATGGGCTATATTTTGCATCACTGTTGCTAAGCCAGGTTCGGTTTGAAAGCTTTGTCCTCTTACTAAGTTAAAACATTATTTCAAAACTACATTTTGTATTTCCTCTGGTTTTCTGTGCCAGTTCTATAAGTCATTAAACTTAAATGTTAAACAATTTTAAAAAAAATTATTTATCTATGTTGAAACTGTTAATTTAGACTTAAAATCATTCTCAAAAAACAAACATTAAAATCCAAGAATTTGTGGTGTGGGAGGCTAACCCGCTGCATAGTTCCTTTGTGGCTTAGGCTGGCTCTGGTTAACAGTGATATATAAACCAAATCAGTGTTAAAGGAATCTAAGAAATATTTCAATGTAGTAACAAATGAAGTCTCAGTTCCAGTATTGTCAGATGAACCTTATCAAAGTAACTGTCTGCTCTTCATTCCTGATACATGTCATCGACCTACTCTGGTTTTACATCAGCTGCACCACAGAAGCTGCAAAAATTCACACCCCTGACCTGACAAATATGAATTTAAAGTTATTTTTATTAAACAAAGAAGTTTATTTCTGCAAACAAATGAAACATTTCCCAAAGGATAGTAAAATAATGTACATGGTCTATGACTCTGGTCCTGAAAAATATCTACACTATAGCTAAATCTTAGACTGAAAATTATTATTATTATTATTATTATTATTATTACACAGAGATTATAAAATATCTAGGCTTGTACTTGTCTCAATAACAAAAACATTTTTTGCCCTGAAGCAACTAGAAACTATACTAATGTATTATATAATATTGTTAATTAATTTATTTATTGACTAAAATCTAATATTCTCCCTTCTAGCCCAAAGCCCCAAATTTCTGCAAAATTACACAGAAACACATTAAATATTTTTAGATCCGCCCTAATTAACAGATAAAAAGCAACTCAAAACCAACTCAGAGACTTACAAAGTCTCACTGGCACAGATAATTATTTCAGTCTGATTCAGTTTAGTGCCACGCTGCAAACCAGAGCATATAATTATAACCAGTAAGGAATAAATACTAAACTGACAAACAAAAACATTTTTAAAAAATCATTAAGAAAGCTTGTGACACTGCTGAATAAAACCAGCAGTCCTGGGTGTAAGTACAGCTGAGGCGTCGAACCGAACAGATGTTGGAGCGGCCTGACAGGCTGAGCGTGGCAACATCAAAATCTCACGAACCCGATCTGCAACCTCGCGGGTCATCACTGACCACACGCATTAAAGGATGTAACTGGATCTCAATATGCTGAGCTGAGGTCCACTTAGGGGCCACAACACCTTTTTCTGAAGTGAATGTTCTTTTTGACAAAAATGTTACCTCTCAGCTCTCAAAAATGAACTTCAAACATCACATTTTTTTGTGGCCCATAACAGAAATGTTTCTGTTTTTCTAACTCACTCCAATGAGGCACCAGGGTTGCTTTTTCCCAGCCAATAAGACATTATTTTCCATAATGATAACTAGCACCCTTCAGATGCCTGAATGTATAATAGGGATGAAAGGATCATTCAAATTAAATTTATAGAGTGCAAATATAGTGTGCCTGCTGTTTGCATGTAAATAACAATAAGCTGGAAAAGAGAAATCTAACAAACATGCAGATGTGCTCAAAAAGTCCCATAAGCATGAGCCCAAAAATTTGGAAGTACAAAGAGAACCCTCATGAATGAGAGACATGGACTTCAAGGTTGATCTAGTGACCAAATGGAAATACCAGGCAGAGTTAAAAGGGAGGGAGAAAAGGAGAAATATTCTAAATGCAAAACCGCTCACCCCTAAGCTCCTGATGCTTCCCTCCTCCCTCTGCATCCTTCTTCCAGTCTTCCTTCACCTCCACCCCCCCCTCCCTGCCTTCAGAGAAACTGGCATAACTCAACCACCCCACACCCACCCAAGCCCAACTCAATAATAAGGTGACAGCTGAAGAAAATGGCGTCTTTCAATTTGAGTCCCTCCAATCTCATTATATTGAGATAGGTAAGTTGCATGACTGCCTGTGAGGAGGCTTCAATAGGAGCTGGCGAGGCAGACGTGCAAAGAGGGCAGAGAAAGTTAGGAGACAAGGCAGAGGAGGGAATCTAATCTAATCTAACCTGACTATTGAGCAAATAGCAGGAAGAATTCATCAGAGTTTGAATACCGGTTAAAAAAATAATCATCTCAAGCTTCAGCCGGGTCTGTGTCCGAACAGCTGAAAGAGCAAGATCAGCAAACATTCCCTCGAATGCAGTCCCTCGTCGTGCTGGCCGGCTTGCTAAGTAGCTTTAACCTGAATTGCAGAGGCATAAAGCTATTCTTAGAGCAACAAGGGGGCAGCCTGATCCCTAAAGGGGCTGCAGGTGCAACACAAATAATGCTTTAAAAAATGCTCATGGCAGAAGGGGTTGTTTGTTATATGAATTTGCAGTCAGAAGATTTTCGGCTTAGGATACTACTGTCTGAAAACAAGGTGAATTGAAAAAGTCTGTTCTGCTCAAATGTGGGAAAATATAAGAGCTGTGTTCCACCCACAAATACTCTGCAAAGTTCCCTGAAAATGTACTCATACCCCTTACATTTTTTTCTTACCCCTAAACTCAAATCTATTTTGGGAACTTTATGCATTTTGCCATCATAAGGTAACATAAATATGGAGAAAGAGTTAATTAGAAAACAGTCAACAGACCCATGTTGGGGTGATGCAAAGATTAGGTGTCAGAATCTGTTTACATGACAAGATTTGGTCATGCACTTCACAAATCTGACTTTTATGGAAGAGTAGCAAGAAGAAAGTCATTGCTTTATCTGTGATCTTGTTCTTTTGGTCTCTACCTAAAGTTTGTGACTATAGATGAGTAGAAAAGTACTAATCACTATTCCTCATCCTGGTCACTTCACACTCAGATGCAAACTTTCCCAGCAAAATCTGGCGATCACGATCTGATGAAACCAAAACGATCACATTATCTGCAAAAAGCAGAGATGCAATCCTCAACCCATAAAAGTTATGAACAGAATCAGTGACAAAGGGTAAAATTGTCCAACTCTCATCAAAAAAGAGCCTGACTTACTACTGGCAATGCAGACCAAGCTCTGACACAGTCATCCAGGGCCCAGAGAGATGCGGTCAAATACCTTCCCATGCATCCTGCAGGACCCTGCTGAGCTGGTCCAGTGTTCCATGACCAGGACGAAAACCACATTGTTCTTCCTGAATCTGAGGTTTGACTATCCAATAGAACCCCGAATAGACCTTACCAGGGAAGCTTAAGAATGTGATCCCCCATTAGTTGGAAAACATTCTCCAGACACCCTTTTTGAATATGGGAACCACCAACCCAGTCTCCCAATATTGGGGAACTGTCCCTGATGTCAACATAATATTGCAATTGTGTCAACTAACACAATTCCACAAAATTCTGAGAAACTCTGGGTTCCTTGTGAACTTGCCATTGATTTCCTTGTGAACTTGCCACTATGAACTTGCCACTTGTCAGTTCAGTTCAGTACTGAACCCACTACAACACAAGGCCCAGTGGCAGCAACGTAGTGAATGGCAGCAAGTGAATTATAGGGAATGGTAGACTTGAGGTCTAGATGAAAGCATATCTGTGTTAGAATGGCTCAGTCAAAGTCAAGACCTAAATCTAGTTGGAAATTTATGACAAGACAAAAAAAATCTATGGCAAGATTAAAAACACTGATAGACGTTCTCCATCAAATGTTACTGAGTTATTTTGAAAGCAAGACTTGGAGGGGGGGCTAAAAACAAAAGCATGCCACACTTTTCAGATTTCTCTTGTTATTTTATTTCCATAAAATATATAGAGGACTCCAATGGAATTTGACAAAACATTTAGCAGTAGATATATATTTTGCCCAGCACTGTATAAAGAGTAAGAAATACATTCCCAAAGTATGGAAACATTTATTTGACATTAACCAAGCCAGAAAATGCAAGTTGATTAAAATGAGAAGGTAACTGGGGAAGTGAACATAGAAACTCCCACAGCTGCAGCCTGCTGGCTTGTGGCCACTGTGGTCCTACATGCAGAGCACTTGCTGAAAACACAGACCACAGAGAGCGCCACTGAGAAACCAAACTGCCTATCATCAAACCACACAGCTGATGGAGGAAAGCCAAGACCGGATTTTAGACCCAGGCACACACAGAAACGGCTAGCTGATCCCTCCGTCTGCATGAAAACTCCTTCTTTACAACACCAGATCACTAAGACGGTTAACGAGAAAACTAAAAAGTAATCTTAAAAGAACATATTGTTAGTTTTTCCCCTGATGGTGGAAGCTTGGATTAACAATAACAGATACAACTTAACTACTCCCAGACAGAGAGAGGTTTAGGTGCAGCGGCTTTAGTAATGAAGTGGCAAAGAGCCAAATTTCCAACAAACTGGAGCTGACTACCAAAAATGTCCAGGCAGACATGACATACATGACAATTATGTGGCTCTGTACTTTACAAGGACACAAAAACATGAAGGACACCTGCACATGCATGCATGATTGCACAGAGTGACGTCCAAAAAGTAAAGCATGCCACCAAATAGTTGTAGGAGGCATGCAGATACAGTACAGATATGAACCTCTGAGCACATCCACACATGCCAACTCAAGATTAGATGTGGAAAAGGAATGAGAGAGCCTGGAGCATGCAGACTGCGTGTGCGTGTGTGTGTGAGGATGAATCCTGAGCCCACACTGAGCTGTCTGCCTCAGCCTCCACAGAGCAAACAGCGGGGAGGGAGAGGCCTACGCTACAGCACTGAGGAAACTGGTATGACTGGGAACACACACTCACACACGCATACACATAAATAAACGTGCCTCGTGCAGCTGACAGTCACCAGCAGACACAGAGCCATCCTAGAAAGCACAGCCAACCCACCAGGCCCACCGAGCGTAAGCCATTGTCTGAATCTCTAGGTGATCCCTCAAGTCCCATCCAGGAGAAGCAGCCCACTTCAGCTCACACTAAGTTACATCCACACACACACGCACCCATGCGCACACACACACACTCACTCAAGGAGCAACAGTTTCTCACTGCACTGTGCTGAAATTAACTATACCAATTAGCTGCCTCTTTGACCAATAGGGATACAAAGGGCTCCCCCTAGAGGTAAAACCGCATCATTGGAAGAGCCAAAAGAGAAATATGAGGGAATTGGGAAAATTAGTGCCCAATTACGAGAAACGTCAGAGCCAACAAAGGATTTCACTTTAGTGGTGGGAAATAAGGTGATTAAACTGGAAGTGAATGAAGTGCTGCACATGTAAAATAGGCTTTATGAGGGCTGAGGGCAGATTGCGTTTTATACTGATTTGTTGCTCCGACTGTTCTTTTTCTCAAAAATGTGTGTGTTTGGGTTTTGTTGCAGTCAGACCAGTAAAAACACTTAAGTCTCTACACCTGGCCCACACACCTGTTTCGTCCACTATTGTCCATCTGTGCAGCCATTCATGCAGACACACACAGACACATGCATTTCGGCCCCTGCAGAGCTTTATGTGAGCATGCACAGAGGAGGGTTGATATCAGGCATCCCACCACCGCTCTGGTGCTCCCCTCCCCCATCCCCGGCCTTTCCACGGCTGAACTTAACAGATTAAACTATGCAATATCACCCATACCAAGTCACCCCCTACCCCACCCCAATTCAATTTCTTCTCCACTCTCCTCCTCTCAGTCAAATGATTTCTCTTTTTTCCCCTCTCTCTTTCTCTCTTCTCGTCCACTTTCAGAAAGAGTGTGTGTGTGCGCGTGGGTGCGTGTGGGCGTGTGTGTGTGTGTGTGCATGCAAACACATCCTCCTGCTCCTCTGATGTTGGGCTCAAACTGGCACACGGAGGGAAACGGTGGCTTAAAATGTTCAAACGTGCACTAATAAAGCTCCTGTGTGAGCGTGTGTCTGTCAGAGGGAGACAAAGAGGCCACACACTCAGTTTGACAGTGACAGACAGACAGATGGACAGACAGGAGCGGGTGTCTGTGCAGGAACGAAACGTCTGCCACAATACCAGCTGGAAAACGTCAGTTTCCTCGAATCGCTGTCACGGCACCGGGTCGGCCTGTTTGCATGTGTAAATGTGTGTGTGCATATTTAAACTCAAGAGCACTGACAGAGAGTAGCAGGCCAGACATATGTGCAGAGTTGTGCCACAGATCATGTCATTTCTGTCAGGGCTTTGTGTTACCTACAGAATAGGATTTTAATGAGAGGTGTAGGGTTTCCTACATGGACCTCCTTCTTTGTCCACTGGGTGTGGTTTCTCTGGGAGTCCCTAAATCACAGGGTCTGTTTGTGCATAAATCCACATGCAGGCTACTGTTAGTGCACACCTCTTTATGCGTCCTGTGTGCAATGCTCTCCTGGTCTGAGCATGTGGGTGTGTTTGCTGTAGCCCATGGCTGGCTGCAGAGTGTACCGAGGGTAGTACATCAGGGTAAGGCAATCTGCCTCTGAACAGCTCCTTCAGGTGAGATTTATCACCACTGCACTTGGCCTCTTATTATAGCGATGGATTCCCAACCTCTGATTCTGTGCGTGCACTTCTCTGTGCTGGCAATGTGTGTGCATGCGGGGGTGTGCGGGCGTGTGTATGGTACCCTACCAAAAACCACCCCCACCTCTTCACCTCAGTCTGCATCCTTATTAAAGCACTGCAGAGAAAATCAGCCTTTTTTTTTGATTCCACCCTCATAAACTTCTCATATGGACCCAAAAGAAGCACAGAGGAAATAGAGATGCTCTGATCCAGTTTTATAGAGCGATTAGAATCACATATTTACAATTAAATATAGAATTTCTAATTCTAAACACTTTTTCTCATTCAGCATAGTTTTTGGTATGCCAGTACGCCAGTTGGTATAAGTACTGAGTATAAAAATATTACAGATTTTCAGCATGTACACATTTAAAACTAGCAACAAGGTAACTGCTTTTATTTAGAACCGATACATTTTAGTTACTAATGAAATAATATGAAATAATATGTGGAAACATAAGGGGCTGCACAGTGGCGCAGTTGGTTGCACTGTTGCCTTGCAGCAAGAAGGTCCTGGGTGCGATTCCTGGGCCGGGGTCTTTCTGCATGGATTTTGCATGTTCTCCCTAGGTGTGAGTGTTTGTCCTGTCTGTCTCTGTGTTGCCCTGCGACAGACTGGCGACCTGTCCAGGGTGTACCCTGCCTCCTGTCCAGGGTGTACCCTGCCTCTCACCCCGAACGTTCGCTGGAGATAGGC
Source organism: Xiphophorus hellerii (assembly GCF_003331165.1). Classification (NCBI taxonomy): domain Eukaryota; kingdom Metazoa; phylum Chordata; class Actinopteri; order Cyprinodontiformes; family Poeciliidae; genus Xiphophorus; species Xiphophorus hellerii. The sequence continues at coordinate 12,571,498 of NC_045689.1, read as the reverse complement.
ACCAGCACCTCCCGACCCCACTAGGGACAAGGGTGTAAGAAAATGGATGGATGTGGAAACTTTTTTTTCTTGATCTGATTCATTTTCACACTAAACTTTTAAAAAGTGAACCAAACAACAGAGAGACTGCTATGCAGAGGCGCTGAAGTGAAGTGTAAGACATGTCAATGTTTCTCTGCACGAGAACGCATTTCCACCCATTTTTGCAAACTGCCCTAGGGTTCACTTGCAAGCAAATCAAGACCCACTTCAAAGTTCAGAGGACCTTTCACATTTCCCCCAAACACAGCAAACTGTCCAAAGAAATACATTTCAATCTATTTTTAATTCTCCAAACATTTCAGTGTTAAAAGGCCAAAATACACCAGCAAAAACATTTAATATAACCCTACCAAAATTTGAAGGACAAGTGTTTTATTGAGAAGGATATTATTAATTTAGCTGTTCTTATTTGCTAAGAACTGTTAATTTAAACCAGCTAATCGGCAGTGCACAGCAACACTTTTGTGGAGAGGAGGCTTAGTCTATGCTCCATACAGATTGAGAAACCTCTGCATACTCCAGCTTTTTCTCTGGCATCTCATTAAAAAGTATTTAAGCTTTCAAACATTTCAGGCAATTTTGAAACTGTAACTTTTAAAATTTTTGGTATATCTTGATACGAGTAATTCACCCCTGCCTTAAGCTAGCATGAATAAACCTCACAGGCACCGTCAGTTAAATCGTTGCAATTTTGCCTTTGACTTCAGTTGCACTTATATTTACAAGAGTGATGATTGCATAAAAAGCTTCAGAGGTACACTTCCTTTTCCATACTTCAATTATTATAAGCTGCGGAGCTGCTCAACCTGATCTACAGACTGCTGAAGGGGATGGGGGTAGGAGCAATATGGACCTCAGAATGTGATGGTAGTTCTTAAAAAAATGTGACTATAAACTCTTTTTGGAGAAAAATGCTGATATTACAGTCTGTTAAAGGTGTTAAATTCAGCAAATGAATTAATGATACACCAGGTGTGCATGTGAGATGCTAACAGAAATAAGATTTTAAGCATTTCCTGCATTTTGACCCAGTCTTACAGCAGACCGCCAACATTTCCAGGTTCTACTTATTCCATGTGAGATCGAGTCTGAAACCTCAAACAGATCAGACAAACCAGCTTCCTGTAATCCAGTTAACCTTCCTGTTTGTGCTGAAGCACCTTGCTGCTCCTCCATGTCGCTGCATGTCGACATGAAGGAGCAGCAAACTGACCAGATTAGATAATCCTTGATGTTGGATTCACGAAAACAAGACCGCTAAAAAAAAATCTGTATCTTTGTTTTTCACCAAAGCAGGGAGTAGCTAGATTTACTCAGTTACATTAACTCAAGTAACTTATTAGAAAAATTTTATTTTTAGGACTGGTTTTACTTCACTATACTTTGACTTTTACTTAAATCAAATAACATGTCTTAACCAAAAAAGATTGCTTGTACCCAAGCTTTGTTGTTTTAATGATATTCTCTCTCTGTTGTACCATTTGGAGGTCAAGTAAATGTACAGTAAATAGTATATTCTCTGTCACTGCAAGTACTTTAACCTGTTCTATCACTACTTTTACTTAAGTAAAAATATGGAAAAGTATTGCTACCAATCTCATGTAAAAAGATTTCAAGAATGATAAACTTTGTTTTAAGAAATTTAGAACTACGGTAGATTATTCCAGTACAGGTTTAGCTCAACCATATAATGATATTTTTTATTCTTGTCTCAGGTGATTCTAAAGTGCTCCCTCTTTTGAGGTGTAACAAACAAAATGAAGATTTGATCAGGTCAGTTTAGATTTTAAAAATGCTTAGGATCATCCATGTCAGCTTTGGTCAGTAGAGACAATCAAATACAGCTCAGACTTTTTAAAAATTGTGAGATTGCCCCAAAAGTTTATACTCAATGGGAAGCTCAGAAGCAGATGCTAACTTTAGTATTAATAGCAATTAGAAACAGAGATTACAGATCATTCAAATTGTGTCACTGCAGCAACGTTTCTTTTTACTTCTGAATCGGCACATTTCTGTGCTTCTTAAATTACTCCTACTACCTTTGGATCAAACATCCTGGAGATTTGGAAGAGTATTTCCAGGGGAGGAAACAAAGATAATCGAGCAAAGTAGTTGATAAGTCATGTTCTTCATATTTTAGTTTACCAAAAGTAAATAAAGTTGCTTTGTGGAGTTATTAGAAGTCTAAATGTGGACTGATTTTAGCCTAGTGCCCAAAAAAGTATTAAATAGAAGGAACAGTAGCCAGCTTTAAACTCATGACCCTTCAACTAGCTGCCTGTGTTTTTGTAACAAAGCTATGTGTCAGGATAGCTACTCTAGCACAAATGATATATAAATCCAGGGCATGAGTGTATTGTTAGCAATTATTTTTTTGAAACTCTGTTCCTCTTTCCTGCCGTGGCTACATTCTGTCAGAGCTGCATGCTCGCTGTTACAAACAACTTTTTCACGGTGGTGTGTGGTGTATTCTGCTTGGAAATCACAATTCTTCATACACAACCCCAACAGACGTGAACATGGACTCTGATGATGATATCATGGAAGCATCTCATAGTGCAGCTGGATTGTCTCACTAAATGGCATGTTTTATGCTTTCTGACATTTTTGCATTTTCCTCTGTCTTTTTGAGGACCTTATGAATTTTTAATTTAAATTCTAAGTTTAGACCACTTTGAGACCAGAGGCTTTGGCTTGGTCTAAACCTGGCATAAGTTAATAGGTTTTAATTAACTACGACTATGAATAAATCTATTATTGACTCATGTCTTATGTATAGATTAGATACTGAAATTGGGTCTAATGCTCACTTGGAAAATCTTTCATTTTATTTCATCTTTTGATATAAGCTCAAACAAGAATAATAATCCAAAAAAAATAAGATAAAATATGACCTACAGCAACACAGCGCCGTTAAGCAACAGCCATGGTGATCCAGAAATAACGTCAGTATCAGGTCTGGTAATGGCATTTAACTAGATTGGACCCAATTCTCTCGGAATGAATCAAGAAACTGTTTGGTACAGACTGAGAACAAAATAGATTTGGTTTGAGCTATCCCCATCTTTTCCCACCACACAGTCCTCTTCAAATTTACACTAACATTCATGCTGAATTTTCCTAAATTTGCTGGCTGGAAAGCACGCAAGGTCCCCAAGCAGTGGAGCTGACTGACAGTCAGTTAGGTAGCACTGGAGAAATAGGTCATAGCGCTATAAATACTTATCTATGCTTCGCTCTTTCTCCCTCTCTCAGCTTCTTTCGCTCTTACCTTCCTAAAAATAAAAAGGGAACTACAACATATAGAAAGTCTAAGTAATGGAGATGATGAAAGAAAAAACTCGGAAAAAGTAACCCTCTTAAAAACATCAGACCTCAGGCTCACTCCCATAAGATTACAGAAAAAGAAAACTCGGAGAGGAGAAATGAGTGCAACAGTGTGTGTGTATGCATGTGTACCGGAGGCAGAGTAGAAATGAGTGAGTGAGGGAATGAGAGGGTGAGACTGGTAAGGGGAAAGAAAGCTCTAGAACTGGCAGGCTGCGGCCTGAGCCATCACACAGGGCTGTTTGCACACAGAGCCGGTTATTACATGGAACTCATTTAGCTGGGCTCAGTCAGGCAGGGCACAAGTAATATTATATAGGCCCTGCTGCAACTGCCTCCAATACAGCAGCATGCGCTTATCTGCATCTGCCCCTTCTAACCAGCACAAAGAAGTAATATCGCTGAGAGACACCACATCCCCACATTCTGAGTTCTGGCTGAAGCCGTAGAAATGAATTTAATTGCGCTTTGTTCCATTTTTAAAGATTTTAGTCATTTTCTAATCCCGATATAGTGAGACGGGATATTTATATCCCATCTCAGAATGTGAAACATTATATAATTTGGTAACAGTAGACTATAAACCTTTCCTGTCAATAGATTTGTGTCTAGATCCCCCTAAAAAGCTCTTAAGTATAAGCTATCTAAAAGGAATTACAGGGATCTAAAAAAAATGGATATAAACTGTCCTCAGTTATAGTTTCTGCTGAATATCAACACAGGCATTAATCCAGAATGGGGAGGAGTGATTTGGAAGTGGTGGGGGTTTAATGATTTGAGCCAAAGAAGAAGGTAAAGAGGAGGGGACTATGGAAAGGAAGTGGCTGAACAAAAGGAAAACAAGTGATGAGGAAGAAGGGAGGAAAAGATGCAGATAGGGCAGCGACGTTGATGTGAGGAAGAGAGGAAATCGGATGGAGAGAGAAGCAGAGGGAAATAGATAGAAAGAGAGATTAAACGTTTCTCTAATCCAGCAGAGCGACAGACTGGTAGGGAAATGCACAGTGGATCCACTCGTCAGCCACTGACAGAGCCGGCCCAAGATTGTTTAGGACCCTAAGCTGACATTGATTTTTGAGGCCCTCCTCCAGTTAAGCCCATCTTCCACCGCCACTGAAATCATGCAAACAGAGTAAATTAATGACCAGGTTATACTAGTCCACATACTGTTTTATGCTTTCATGTTTGTCTAAAAAGCAACAAAATAACTCCTTGTTGAGTTTTTGTAAACAGTACATAGATTTTATGAAGCTCGAGTTGTGTTTTAAAGGAAGTGTAGAAAGAACCTGTTGAACAAGAGGTAATTAAAGCTTTTGTTTAATCCGACAAAACACTCAAAAACAGATGCTAACTTTAGCATCATCAGTGGCTAACGGTTAGCGAGTCATGGCATTTCCACACTGATTATAAAATGTTTTGTTCCCATGTCATCCCTTCATTTTATACTTGTAAATAAACTATTTAATACCCATCTACTTAAACTACTGTATACGCTGATTTTTTCTTGAAGTCCAGTATTTTTATGAAACATGTCGGTAAAAAATCAGATATCAATTATTCCACCTACTTCCACCTACGTGCCATTTAATTTTTAAAACTTCCCGAAAGTTTGGTTTAGTTTATTTGGGCAAGGTGATTCTTTTGAATTGTGACAGATTCAGATCACTTCTCAAATAAAAGTGAATAATTTGTGCCGGAACCATGTTTCACCACAATAAACTGTAGTAAAACATAGAAAATGACTAGAAATCACAAACTGTCTAATGCTAACTTTAGCAGGTACAAAACTTTCTGAACCAGATGGCTACATTTTGTATCTGAGGATGTACTGTACGACATGACCAAAACTGCAAAGGTCCAAAATACAGAACGGAAGAAAGAACCACTCCCCCTCTCTACAGTTTCACAGATCAGTAGTACAATCATATTGACCATATAAGAGATTATGTTCTGTTTGAGCCTTACATCAATCATTTTACATGGTTTGTTAAAGAAATATGCCATTAAACAAACTATGGAGACACAATTATTGACTTACTCATTTGGTCTGACGGTCTTGTCTAATATGCAGCTTTTCAATAAAGACTTGATAGAGTGGGCAATAATTTTAAATTGCTTTACAATTGATATTTAGGAACTTTACATCCCTGTCAGACTATCATCTATCTGCCTTTCATTTCAGCAGTGTTGGAAGTCATGATGCAAAATAACGCCTGACTACACACTGAATCTGTGGCATGCACAGCTTGAAAACTAGCCAGCCAGGCTGCCATAAATTTGTTTTGGCAAGTTGAACATTTCAAGAGAGCTGCAGCTCCCACACGCGTTGTTTATGTCTACCACTGCTACAGAAGAGACGTATTTTCAATTCAAATGTTGCAGTAAGACCTGTCCAGGGTGTACCCCGCCTCTCGCCCGAAATGTCTCGCTGGAGAAAAACACCAGCACCCCACTCGACCCCACTAGGGACAAGAATGTAAAAAGATGGATGGATGGATGGATGGATGGATGGATGGATGGATGGATGGATGGATGGATGGATGGATGGATGGATGGATGGATGGATGGATGGATGGATGGATGGATGGATGGATGGATGGATGGATGGATGGATGGATGGATGGATGGATGGATGGATGGATGGATGGATGGATGGATGGATGTTGCAGTAAGGACACAATAAAAGCAATGCTCAATCTCACTCAACAGCAACGCATCTACACTTATGAAGAAGCTCCCAGCTCAGCATGTTAGATGCTTGAAACTGAAAGAGAAACTAAAGTTGGACTTACGTTGTGACTAATACTTTATTTATCTCACCCGATAAGGAACACTCATTCAAATGTCTCTATAGTTGAGCCTTGAATGTGAAATAAATCAGTTAAAAAATTAAATGAGATGTTGACATCACGGCAGATGTAACAAAGCTCATCTTGATGGAGCAGAATATGGTGGATTCCCAATATGCATGCACTATTTGGAAGGGGAAGACATCAATTTTAATATTGTTTGTGGTGAAATTGCACTACTTTACGTAGCTCATGTATTAAAGCAGCTTAGATATGGTGAGGCTGTGGCTCTGACTAGAGACTATGTTGTTCTGAACACTGAAAGATCTGTTTATTTGGCATCAATAAGACATTTTATCAGTGAATTTATTCCTGAGCCTGAACAATCTTTAAAGAAATTTAGGGACAGAACAGGCATTGTTTTCGCCCCAGGCTCACAGCCAGCCACCCTATTAAAGCTGACTTTGAACCCAATCTCGCTGGTTGTTTGGCCCATTTTTAGCAGGATAGGCCTCTAATTTGTGAGCCTCTTGTAGCAAGTTTGTTTGAGGACGTGCTAATTAAAAGGGCTTGTTTAAAAGCCCATTTCAGTGTTGTAACTGGAACGTACTTAAAGCCATACTGGGTAACGATGGCATTTATATAGCCAAGGAGATGTTAAAAGGAGCTTCGATTGCTGTGGCTGAGTTGTCTATTACATACATTCAGCTTTGCAGTTTCACAGAGCCCACACTGATTCAGTGATCTAACATCTCTGCAGAGCTGATACTGGCTGACAGCTTGTGCTGCCTTGTTTTGTGCCTCGTTTTTACCTCCTTTGTCTAACTTAAAGCACTTAAAAATCAATATAGGACCACCATTTGAAAGTGCGCTGTTGTTCATTAGTCACTGGCCCTCAGTCTGGCATTTACTCTGCATTCCCTGTGCACCTTTTTTTTAACCAACCCTATTCTCCTTCTTTTCTGCTCAACCTCTGCTCCCCCTCTGACTTCATGCAAATCAGTCAATTTAATCCCCTGACATGGTCTCACCGAGGGCCTCTGGGAGCAATCTGGCCACACTTCTGCTTTGCTTGGATGAGCATACCATGGACCAAAGACGATATAGGGGAGGATGGCAGAGAAGGAGACGAAATGTTTCATGTGTTCATTTATGTCCAAAACCTGGTAAAAGATTATCATAAACAGTTTTATTTATGACTGTTTACGTTAGTTCTGGCATAAATAATGCCCAGGGTGAGCTCCTTTTTCTGCCGCCCCGCAAACAACCAAACAAATACCCCAAAAAATAGACACTGAGCAAAAGGGCTACACAAGTTGGGTCATAGGTTTGACAATGTTAAGAGAAACCTACAAATCCAATTTTTACATGTAGATTAGAGTTTTAATCAACAGAGAATTTCAATTCTCTGTTGATTAAGCACCTATAATCACTGTAGAATAGTTCGATGCATGTCAGACTAGTCAATATATTGTGCTCTTCACACTTGCTTATACATGATGATGACATAATCAACATATATATGTGTAATGGCTTCAAAAATTACATTCATTCATTGCAAAATAACTAATTTCTGCAGCAGATCAAATGCAGTTCGGAATCTTAAAAATCAATCTTGAATCAGAAACCAACTTTTGCATCAGCTTTAGTCTCTTTTGTACCCCATTTTTAGGGACAATAAAGTGGGAATACAGTGGATAGTGGACATATTGGGTGAAGGCAATATTCCACTATCACTATTCCACTATTCTCTGCAGGCTCAGTTTATAAGATGTGAATCAAACACCAACTTCCGCAACAGCAGCCACTTGGCGAGAACAACACATTTCAACAACTGTTGACTAGCAAAAATAAAAAATTAACAACTTGTTCAGCTAAGCTTTTGTTTGTTTAACCCCGTGGTGCCCCCCAGTGCCATCCTAAACATAAAGTTATATTGCCAATATTACAAAACAAACTACTGTAAGGCATTTCTTTGGTGTTTCACCAAAGAAACCATCTTGTTTTCTGAACAGTGAGATTGTTGTGTTTGATCAGCCTTGACTACCAGCTGGTCATAAACTCTAAACCAGGAGTGCCCAAAGTCGGTCCTCCAGGGCGGCATCCTGCACGTTTTAGTTCTCTCCCTGGTAGTACCAACAACCTTTTCACCATGTCAGTGTTCTTCTTAGGCCTTCTATTTGACCCAGGTGCGTTAAACCAGGGAGAGAACTAAAACACGCAGGATGCCGGCCCTCAAGGACCGACTTTGGGCACCCCTGCTATGATCTTTTTCCAAACATGTCATACTTAGGCTGTTGACCGAAGAATACTCAAATAATACTCTAAGTTGTATTTTGCCACTCAAAGTAAGCCACAGCTGTCAAAAGCACTTTGAAAGGAAGCTCTACTTGTTTAAAATACGTCTAGACGAAGTTCATTCGTGCTGCAAGAGAGCGAGAGAGAGCAACACTGTGCAGGGAGGAAGAACAGAGGAAGGAAAGGTTCCTGTTTCAGTCCTTTGAGTTTTAAAATTGTCTAGTATGTTGAATTTTAAAATGCTCTTTGTGGATTTTTTTAATGATAAATAATGAGCTACATTCTCCATTGAAAACAAAGACTGCAGCTTTGGGAATGCTAAGCTAATTGCTAATACCCAATGCAAAGGAAACTTTAAAATGTGAATTGTGTAACCATTGTGTCTTTGTTTTTAAAATATTTCTAAAACCCTGCTTTAGAGTGAATTTTACACATCCAGTTTGATGTCTTTGATCTTGATATGAATAATTTATCACTGCTCAAGGCAGGAAGGCTACAAAAATATTTAAAATGCTATTCATACATTCGTCTTCTTATATTAAAGCTTTTAAAGAAAATTTGAAATCTGCCAGAATCTATATGGGTAGAGATTCTGGAGTTAAAGTTATTCTACTAAAAAGGGAATCTTTTATTTCTGGGGACTAGCTGGTGTTTAATTACAACAGCAATCAACCAAAAACACTAAAATACCCTGACAGCCAATCAGAGCAGTCCTCCAATCAGCACCATAGCACCCCGGTTTCCTGCCTCCTGTGAAGTGATATTCAAAGCAGTCACATGTAGGCTGGCCGCGCGCTGGATCGCACGAAATTTCTCGTGTCTGCACATCAGAGTGAAAAGCACAACGACGATCCATATGTGTAATCTGGTCTCAGGTAGTTACAGATCCGGCACATGCATCCGATGTCTGTCCCTGCTGCCACACACAGCTCTCCTTCCTGACTTTTCTTTGTTTCAAACTGCTTAAAGCCGGAGCGGTTTGGAGCGCTCCAGCACATCACGGTTGGCTCGTATCGGAGCCATTGTGGAATATTTTGGCTGGATTAGTGTAAGCACCCACTGACAGGTGCACATCCGCTAACCTTTTTGGCCGGGAGCCCATAAGGCGGGCAACCTCTGCATTGCTCTGAAATAAGTCTCATCCTCATCATAATAAAAAAAAGAAGTAGAACCACTAAAAACCAATGCGCAAAGCGGATCTCCATATAGAAGCAAACGTGATGCTGTATGCATACAAGGTTAGTGTAAATGCGGCTTAAACGCGCGTAGGATGAGCGCAGCTCTCTGACCGGCGTATTTATCCCGCCTGTCCATCTCCGAGGGGTCCGGAAGGTAAAGCTGCATCCTAAAATCAGCGGCTGTGTTTACCTCCTCCTGGTCTAGAAACAGTGCTCAGTTCAAGCTGCTTTAAAGCCATCCAGAACTGCGGCCAGCTCGTCTCCACAGCCTGACTTTGACCGTGATCTTGGCTGGTTACACTGGCAAGGGACATGCCGGGTCACCCAAACCTACCTCCAGCATTCCTCCATATCCCTGCACACACACGCTGCTGTTGGATCAGGAGAATGATTTTATGAACTGCACCGGAGCGCACATACAAAACACTTCCATCCCCAAACCGAGATCCTTAAAATGCAACTTTTCTGCTCACTCGCATCCCCTGACATTATCCCAGTGTCTGCTGTGTGCATTGTATGTATGTAGACATGCTGATGATCATGCTGAGAATTATCTGTGATTTATTATTTTTTTCCAAAAGCGCCGAGGTTGCGCTGACAGCATGCACAAACACACACGAAAAAGGCGCAAAAGCCCACAATATGCCCAGTACTTACGATTTGAGGGGGTTCTGCACCGCTGTGGCCATTTTGGTATAGTATGATAGAATGCAACACCGCAGAGCCCGGTATTGTACATGTAATGTAGCAGCTATTTCAATTTCATTCATTCTCTGGGGCTGCGGCTGGACCGAGCCAGCCAATGGGAGACGGGAGCGCTCAGTGACAGCTTCGGGGAAGTGTAGTTTTTTGCGCATGTCTGCTTGTCACACGGCGAAGCGGTGGGCACTACAAGTACCAGAGGGGATAGCGGTGCCAGTGGACCACAGGCCCGCCTCGGACCTGTAAGGGCAAAGCCATCCCCCATCCCAATTTACAGAGGGGTGGAGGGGGAGGGGGGGGGGGGGGGGGGGTCGTTTATAGAGTTATGTTGCATGGATGACTATGAATCTATTACTGTCTAATCTGGTGATAAATTAGATTACGAGAATACCTTTAGCTTCCAATGTAAGTTTTAATTAAAGAGGTGGTAGGAGTGTATATGCAAATGAAGGAAATTATCTATCTGAAAGGTTCAGCCTGGAAACTCCTATAACATATATTGAAGTGTTAAATAATACTGTGCAGAGTTTACAGATAATTAAGACATTTATTGGTACCCATTATAAAAAAGGGGGGACATGCCATAAAATAAAATCTTCTTTTATTTCAGTAGCATAAGAAAATTATAAAAGTCCAGCGTTTAATTTGAGTCCATTTCCTTTCAGGAGTAAGATCATTCTCTCTAATTTTATGTTTATAAAATCACCTGTGGCAGTGCTGGTTCTTACATGAATAGCAAGGTGGGCGAGTCCCTCTGTCTGTCGCAACCTAACATCCCGTTTAGACTGCATATGCATAAAAGCTTTAGAAAATAAGTCCTGGACACAGCACATAGATGTTAGATTTATAATCTGGTGCTTATACGCCACCCTGTGCAATGCTGCCCTGGGAAACTGCCCTTATAGCCCATATTAAAACCCACCACAATTGTTGGTACCCCTGCTGCTTATAATGTCCTTTTGACAAGAAAACAGAAATCTTCTTCGAGAACTTTGATCTTTGAACTTTCCACTACGCACAGCCACTTTACACATTCCAGCGTTCCCAGTCCTTTCTTACACTTTTTACTCTCCAGCTCATTCTTCATAGCGAATTAGATATTTGTGTGAGATGGTTGATGTTAGTCTGATGAACCCATTTCTTTGTTGATCTGGTGATATATTTTAGATCATAATCCATCTGAAATTTCCAGAGATCCACAATCAAATTACCAGTGGGGTCCACATTTCTGTGTATGTCATTGGTTTATGTACTCTTATAAGTTCCCCATGGCATTTGGAATCAAAACTGCCCCACAGCATAATAGAACCTCCATTGTACCTAACATTGTGCAAAATGTCATTTTCCACATATTCACTTTTTGTTTTGAACAAAATTTACCTGGAAAGTTTGTTGCCCAGACATTAATCTTCAGTGTCATGTGAGTTTATGTAGCTATGAACAAACTTTAAATGTTTATATTTGGGATGGTAGGACAGAAAAGCAATTTTTCTGGTATGATTCCCAAAAAAACAGTTGGCCAGATGACGTCTAGTAGCTGTTATGGGGACTAGGTGATCCCAAAATATTACATTTTGCTCTTATTCTCTAACAGTGAACATTGGAGATTTTTAAGATCCCATACAATCCATACCAACTGCTAATTTTGTACAAAAAACATTATGTCTGCTGTAAAAGATACATTTGAAAAGATTTTATACATCTATACCAGGAGTGCCAATAAATGTGGTTGACCGGTGTGTATTAAGTGATGACACATGAATTGACCATGCTTTATCTCATTATCTATGAAGCCTGGCAGGGAACATCCTAAATTATTAACTAATCAGAGGTGATGGCTCGGGTCTAGATCTGTAATTGATTTTTTCAGACATGTGTCTGCACTGAATGAGCCCCAAGCAAAACTCTCTTCAACCTCTTCACCACTTCAGCTATATTCTTCCATGTATGAGACATTGTTTTTTTGTTTTGTTTTCTGGCCTCTTGATGGATATGAGGAATTTCATTTAATTTAATGCAAATTGCAAAGCAATATTTTAGCTGTGTAATAAAGAAGTAGGAAGGAAGGAACGAAGGAGACCTGACATAGCGTCGATGTTAGATTTCTTTTTTTTTTTTTACTGTATGTGTCATGTTCGCAGCAGTGGCGCCGCTCTAAAGCCATTCGGTGACATGCGATATTTATAGATCTGTGCTAACAAATATTTAATGAACATTAGCAACTAGTTCTAACATGGCAGCACTGCTCCAGTAAAATACTCTTTGACAGTTAAATCAAAACTTTGATTTTGCTTTGGTGGCTGTAAATGTGGGGGGGGGAGGTTTTTGCGAAGCATACATATTTGAAATTGTAAATCAAACATAACAACTTGAATTGTATTCTGTCTCCATTGATAATTTACTTTTATGAATAGATATCAGATAATAGGAGTAATCAGGTGGATCATCTTTTTTAAATTTACACGTTGCCACAACTTGGTGTCTACAGTTTTGTGAATGGCAAAGTTGCCTGCTTTATTATATTTATCCACAAGGTGGTGCTCATGCACCGTGCACAAATGTATCAATGACGCTGAGTATGGCACATCTTCGAGGGTTTTTTTTGAGTCCACCCCTTTTATGGCAGGTTAATTTAGCATTAAATTAAACACCACTCTGAGCGTTCAATTTTCTATACTCATTTATGTTCGTACAATTGCGGCTACAAATTGTGTTCTACGTTTCTACGGCTGTATTTATTACTTACGAGAACAGCGTGAAGGAAGCTTGTCACTGAACATCTACCAGTTTACCAAGCCTCCCTTCTTTAAGATCATTTTACTTACCATACCGTACGGCGCCTCACTCTCTGTGGCTGTTGTGATTGACAGTCATGCTGAACTTTCGTTTTGCGTCCTGGCGTCTCCACTATGTTTTGAATGTTTAAAGGACGATGTCGGAAATACTGATGAAGGAAATGGATAGTCTGTCGGTCGGCCCAAAGAAGTCAGAGGAGTTGAGGGAGGGGGCCCAGAGCTTCCTGCTGGTGGACGAACAGGAAAACCTGCAGGTAAAGTTAGCCGAGCTAATGCTAACAGCTAGCTATTTGGCTAAAGCGAAGCTAACACTCCCTCTAATGGAGGCCCATGCCTCAAGGTGCACATAGGGAAATATTTCTCTCTCTCTCTTTCTCTCTCTCTCTCTCTTTTTTTACATCTTTTAGAACATTATACAGTTCTTTTTAAATTTGCGAAGTTAGCTCGTTTTAACTATTCGCTATTTCCAGCCTTTTATTTAAACATGTAGCAGCGTTAAGATGTCTACTTCTATTGTGTAAGTTTTAGATAATTCTCCAGAAATGTTTAGAGTGTTTTTAACAGCAGACGGAGACAGAGCAGCGTGTTGACTTGTCATTAGGGAAAGGACCTAGTGAGTCATTCTCTTCTGACCCACAGGGAGGCACTCTCACTTTGTTTTTATTACGTGATCAAAGTGCAGCTAGATAAGGACTTTTTTTTACTTATCTAAACATGTTAAAGCTCATCAAGACATTGATTGTAAATGCAACTGCTCTGACCCCACAACGGGACAAATTGGTTTCTTATTATGTTTTCTCCTGATGATTCTGTCATCCTCACCCAGACTCATTCTAATTGAGTAACACCTGGAGCCTGCTCTCATGCTTCAACCTCACAGACACAGCTTTCTCCCTCATCCTGTCTCTCCTCTTCCAGGTGAAAAATGACGCTGAGTTTGTGGAGAGGCTCGGCTGTGCTGACGTCACTGGGGTCAAGGTCCTCTCCATCTTTGGCAACACCGGTGATGGCAAGTCCCACACGCTCAACCACATCCTGTTTGGGGGTGAGAGCGTGTTCTACACCTCCAAGTCCCCCAGCTCCTGCACGGTGGGCGTGTGGGCCGCTTACAATCCCTCCCTGAACCTCATCGCCCTGGATACAGAGGGTCTGTTGGGAGCAGCAGCCAATCAAAACCAGAGAATGCGTCTTCTTCTAAAGGTGAATTTAGAGGTTTCTGATTGGTCTTGATGCTTTAAATCTATAAACTTATCTATTTCTGCATAGTTAATGACAGGCAGCACTACAGTTTGTTGTTTGGAGTCATTTTGAGGTGTTTCCAGTAGCCATTACTGAGCTGGGTTTATTTGTGTTTGCTATTAAAAAATGAGGATCATTAAATGCTAGCTTTGGACAAAACCTTTGGATCCTTCCTCTTTTCCTTTTGCCCGGGATCGAGCGGCGTTCTCCATGAGCGACCCGCAACCGCGTGCTGTTAAAACGAAACAACAACAAAACGTGTTGACGTCACAGATCACGGAGTTTAATCTCATACAAAGCAATCGACAACAAAGCTGCAGAGGTACAGAGATATACATTTTATACAGACAAGAGAACAGACAACACGAAACACAAAAGACAGACAAAGGCGCCCAAAATGTGGAGGAAAAGATGGAAAAAAACCTCTCTCTCTGGCTTGCTGACCTGTACTTTTTAATGAAAGAGGTGTTTCCCTATTTAATATATGCAGTCAAGGCGTTCCGTTCTTTGACCAATTAGAAACTTAGAAACTCCCGGAAACTCCCCTTCTTTACAGCTCCGATGTCTGGTTTTTATCTAACCACTTCGTGCCCATCTCCGTCCGACCTGGCCGAGAGGCGCCAAGAAGTCTGTTCTGCTCTCTCGGAATTGTAAATTTTATTGCTGTGTCTGTCAAAAGGGGGAGGAAAAAAGGCCCTGCTTTGTCTGCTGAATTCCCAACTGCTCAACAGAAACTATTCCAAATTAAAGTGTTGGCTATACCTTTACACATGTCGTGGATTAGCTATATTAAGCACCAAACAATAATTATTTTCTTTACAGTTCCCCCTTTTGAGGTCTTCAAAAAGACCTCAATAAAAATTGATTAAGCCTTCTAATACAGAGCCAAAAACTATGTATTAAAAAAATAAAACAAAACAAAAAATAGAAAACAAAAGGTTGACGTAGCCTAATTATATACAGTTCCCCCTTTTCAAACAAAACCCAAGGGTAAAAACGACTCATCCTTACAGAAATATAAAATCATAAAACAAAAACACAGGACAAACAAAACCCAAAGTATAAAATGAAAAAACAAAACAGAAACATACATAGAAAAATTAGTAAGAAATGTCTGCAACTTAAAGGACAACATTCACCACAAAATTACAATCTGCCAAAATGAGAAACACACAAAGTTACAATCTGCTGCTCGTCTTTTTCTGTTTTTTTTTTTTTTTAAATGTCCATCGACAGTCTCTTAAAAAATATGAAGTCTTCGTCAGGAAATGTTCAAAAAATGCGCGCAAAAAACAAAACGACAGTCCTTTCCAGAGTTCACAACGAACGAAAAACACGCAATAAAAGTTTATGATGATCCTCTTGCAGCTTGATCTTCTTCGACTGGAAACCTCAAGAAACGACCTGTCACAGGTCATTACACAGACATTTTGTGTTCAACATGAATTTCATTAGCATCAGAAACACAATTACCACATTCTTTAATATCATCTTCATTACAGTCAGCATAATCAAACGATGGTTTCACCTAAAAATAAATTTGTTTTGTTATTTTCCATCCAGGGAAATTATTTTAATCCTTTTTATCAAAGAACGCAGACTTTGAAGGAGACCACATCCGCAGGGCACCAGGAAACCAGCTGCAAAACTATAATGACAAGACAGAGATCAGATTTATCCAAAGGCATCATTCATTTGTGTAATTCAACACAAACATCTTCAATTCACTTTGTGTTCAAGTGAATCCTCCAACGCTCGTGGCTCTGTGGCTGTTGTCTTCGAAATAAGTGTGAAGCCGCTTCTCCAAGGAGCCCCACCCCCGCCTCGCATGACACAGCTTGTATGACAGAGTCCAGAGTCCTGGAGCACCGAGCTCCAGGGCAGTCTGTGTGTAAAACCATGAGCAACACATCACGTGAAACCTTATCTTCTACTCTGTCCAGTTCTGTTCATCAAATGGTGGATGTGATCCCTTCAATTTACGTTTCTATTATAATATACTATAGCTCCTAACCGATGGAAAACACCAAAACCCTGTAATCATTTGCTTCAAAAGACATGTTTCCAAAGTAACGTGTTCCCAGAATGTTAAACATATGCAGATCTTTTCTTAAACCAATCTTGTAAAAATAGGATTAAACAAACGAAACAAAACAATCACAAAAACTTAAAAATGTAGTTGTAAAGCTTACATGTACCACCAAAAAATGAATAACAATGTGAGTTAAACAGTCCAGTTTAAATTACCTTCATAGAAGAAACTAGATCTTACTGGTTATTTGTCTAAATCATTTTACATACGTTCCTGAAACAAAATTCAAAAGAGTTAGACCTGGAGAAATTATAATGAAACAAATCCAGACATTTTCAAAATATACCGACATTACCTAGGCTTTTACTTGTCGTCGAATTTAAAGTTTTATCCAAATTCGTTGTAAATGAATGTAAATCAAAAAATCAAAATCAAGTTTACAAAAATCATTATAATCCCGCCTATGTACTTTTACTGATTAGTGATAACTTTAATCAAGAACAGATTCTTCAAAACATTTCTTAAAACATTCATGCTCCATTAAATTAATGCTCTGAACATGGCTGACACAATAATATTTTAATTTCTATAATTATTTTCCCAAGTTAATTAACCAAAATATGCTTCATTATCACTATAAATTTATCTATTTTCTCAAAATATGTTAGCCCATTGTCAGAAAATCTTTTAATGGAGAACAACTCAAACCTATCTAAAATAAGCACATATATTACCAGAAAATATTTTCCTTTCACTTTTATGTGTAGCACAGATCAGACATGTTCTTCAAAAATTTGTTTAAGTATTATAAAAGATGAACCCATGCATCTTCTCCCCCTTTGATACATTACTGGCTAATGTATCACTATTTCTAGTATGTGAAATAACGATGTTGATGAAACAGGGTTATTATTCAAGCTAAGAAAAATCCCACCGATATGCAACGTTGCCCTCGTCTAAAAAGTAAACCTTTCAAAAACAAACAGAACAATTTATTGTAGCATGCTTTAAACCTTCAAGATTATTATGTTCAAAAAACATTTCACATTACAGTTTCAAAACTCAGTATTCAATTTAACTCTCATGATTATCAAATAATTCGTTGTAGAAACTTCTCAAAAATTTTCAGCAGTGTTTGACAAAACGTGTTTACCAATTAAAAACTCAGTGAAGGTTATGCATAAACCAGGCAGAGAGACGTTGAAAGAGAAAAAAAAATATAGTCTTAGACAAGAAAATCTAAAAATGATAAATTTCGAAAAATACTGGTCAGAATATAACCAAATCTACAAATGAAAGAAATTAAACTAAAGACCAAAGTTCCCTATCCCCTGGTGAAGGGTCCAGAGGAAACTGATAACTCAAAAAAAAAATAATTCGTTATATTTAACAAAATAAACAAAGAACTGACACAAATAGCCAAATAAAAAATCAGACTAATGTAAAGAAATGTAAAGAGTAAAATCCTAAATTACTCACTACTTAATATATAAAGTAATATGAAAGGAAAACAGAAAATCATTACCAAGAGTGTCTGTGTGTGACAGGCGACTCAGTGTTTCGATGCTACAAACTTATATTTTACATTTTCCAGGAGGTAGTTTAAACGATGGGAGAGAAAATTATTTGCCTTACAGTTGTTTGTTCTTTTCTGCTGAGCTGCTGTGAGCAGAGGTTGCTTTGTACTTAAAATTAGTGATATGCAAAAAGGTTTCACATGTTAATTAGTTGAATCTAGTGGGGGTAGAAATTACAGCACAGCTGTAGCTTGTTCTCCCGTGCTGAACTTCTGTGAATGGGGGTTGAAACTCCTCCCTGAGCTCCATTATTCTCATATCTTAAATAAACATACTTGTCGCTTCTTCTTGTTTTGTTCTATGTATTTATTTTACTTAATTTTCTTATTTTATTTTATTCGAAGCCCTCTCGTCTGTCTATAGGCAGTATTGAATCATCTCGTATTACAGTTTAATATTGATTCTCTACAATAGTTCCATATAATCTTTTTTATTTATTAACCAATAAGTTATTTCAAACTTAATGTTATCCTTCAACAACAAATCTTGTAAATTTTAGCAAACTTTTCTATATTTAACCAATTTCTATTTAACAAGAGAGTGACTTCTAATTTATCCTGTCTAATTATCCGTAAGTCCTGTAGATTTAACAATCTTTTATCTATCTTAAAGTTTTGGTCTGTTTGAAAAAGACTGATTGTGAAAATATCTAGAGTCAGTTGTATATTGCAGTTTGTTGTTATCTGAACAATTACCTCTTACAGTTAGAGCCTGTTTCTCTAAAAATCTTCGTTTTTTTTTTTTTTTTTTCTTATCCTCAACTCATGAAAAAATCCTATTTTACTCATTGTATGTTATTCCATTTTCCTACTACCTTCACAGCCTTAGAAGGAATAATTAACATTATATCCACTATTCAGTTCTCAAGTCTATATAAATTTTTATTTAATTTATTTCATAGCTGTACCTAATCAGTTATGTATTTATCTATTTATCCATTCAGCATATTTATGTATTTAACTATTAATTTGCCAAGACAGCATTTCTAGAATCCTCTGTGACCTAATTTTCTTGGCTTATTCTTTCTTTCGTTATTTATTTATTCATTTATTTAACCGTAGAACCCATATTGTAATTTCAATTTGTTCAGATAATGTATTTTATCAAGATTCTATCCTTTAATCACCTTCCAAACTGTACACTGCAGGTCACAGTTACTGCTGTTATTGTTTAATTTTAAGAAGTTAGTTCAATTTAACACAGAGGATGTTTGTAAAAACTAGAAATTTTGCACCATCAAACAGCACTGAGAAAAATTCAGTAGTTATATGACATAAAATACCAAATGGTATTTTATCTCCAATCACACACTCTGTCAAACCAACATGAATTATAACCAAATAAAAACACACAACACATTACAGAAAACACAAAACACACACATCTGGCCAGGTTTTATAGTCAGTCAAAATTTCATCAGTCCCCAAGTGTCAGTCTGTGGTCATTATTCTATCAAATTTTACTGTAATTTATATCAATTTTACTAAAGTTTATATGAAATTTACTGAAGCTTCAGAAATTGTCCAATGTTGTCATGTGTCAATTTAATTAATTTTAAACCCCAATCGTCAGTAACCTTTTAAATCCCCGTGCACGTTTAAAAAGAGAGACATCTCAAAGTTATGTTAAAATCAAACCACAACCAATAATTTTGTTTTCTGGTACCAGTGTTATGTACTGAACTCCTATTTATTTTATTTAGTTATTTATGTTTTAAACTAAACGACCACGTTTTCGCCATCGTTCTACTTTCCCCGTTAAGACGAACCCCGACCATAAAATAGCGTATAGCACGTGTCGCAACTCAGTGTCCATAATAACTTCACAATAAAACGCAGCAAAATCAATGCAAATTCACACACACAGCGCTATCCAAACAACTTAACACTCTGCTGAAACACACAGCCAGCCCGAACTCGTGCACGCGCACACACACGGCCACACAGACACACACGCAGACACACATACGCACACACACATACACACATACACACACCCAGAGCTCTGGAGCAGACAGCCACGTGTCGCGGCAACAAGCACAGATCGCGACACACAGAGAAACATAAACACGTTTTCAGACAAACGTAACAGACAGACGGGGAAAAATAAAATGCCGGCCAAAAAATAAAAAATGCACCATATCAAAGCCTACCGCAGGCCGTTTATAAAGTCTACCGCAGACTATTTGTCAAAGCTTCCCGCAAGCTATTTTTAAAGTGTGCCAAACACTAATACTTGATTCCTGAACAGTCTACCTCAGACTATTGTCAAAGCTTCCCGCAAGCCATTTTTTAAAGTGTCCCACACACTGAATAAACCTACCCCAGGTTATTTCAAAATACACAATTCCTAAATTTCTTTCTTTAAGGAGCACAGCCATGGGTCTCCAGGGAAAAAGACATAAACTTAAGAAAACCCAGCTTTTACAACTGAGGGAGCGCAAAATCCTCAGTCTGAACCCGCTACGGTCCGCTGTACATGCGTATTTCCATACAGTGTACCACACACTGAAAGCCTACCGCAGGCTATCGTTAAATTCCAATTATAACTAACAACAGACTATTTTAAGAGCAAAACTATCCACCCTTGCAGCTCCGAAACTCCGCGTGGCTGCGCACAACAAAAGAGTAATTAAAAAACGTCTTACCGCACCAGCCGGACGGATCGATCGGGGAGAGACCGCCACCCGCCAAGATTCCAGAACCGGACGAAGCCCCCAAATATTAAAAAATGAGGATCATTAAATGCTAGCTTTGGACAAAACCTTTGGATCCTTCCTCTTTTCCTTTTGCCCGGGATCGAGCGGCGTTCTCCATGAGCGACCCGCAACCGCGTGCTGTTAAAACGAAACAACAACAAAACGTGTTGACGTCACAGATCACGGAGTTTAATCTCATACAAAGCAATCGACAACAAAGCTGCAGAGGTACAGAGATATACATTTTATACAGACAAGAGAACAGACAACACGAAACACAAAAGACAGACAAAGGCGCCCAAAATGTGGAGGAAAAGATGGAAAAAAACCTCTCTCTCTGGCTTGCTGACCTGTACTTTTTAATGAAAGAGGTGTTTCCCTATTTAATATATGCAGTCAAGGCGTTCCGTTCTTTGACCAATTAGAAACTTAGAAACTCCCGGAAACTCCCCTTCTTTACAGCTCCGATGTCTGGTTTTTATCTAACCACTTCGTGCCCATCTCCGTCCGACCTGGCCGAGAGGCGCCAAGAAGTCTGTTCTGCTCTCTCGGAATTGTAAATTTTATTGCTGTGTCTGTCAAAAGGGGGAGGAAAAAAGGCCCTGCTTTGTCTGCTGAATTCCCAACTGCTCAACAGAAACTATTCCAAATTAAAGTGTTGGCTATACCTTTACACATGTCGTGGATTAGCTATATTAAGCACCAAACAATAATTATTTTCTTTACATTGCCCAGCAAAAGATAAACTAATAGAAGTTTCTCTGGATTTTAAGTTTGTTCTAATTCCTGCTGTGGGTTGAGTGAAGTATACAACTAAATGTTCCTGGTACACCAGGAGTTTTTCTGTATAAACTAATAGGAGTTTCTCTGAATCTTTCTGTTCTTGTGATGTGATATTGTGATGCCTCCATTGCAATAATCTTCTGCCATTCTTTCAGTAAGTGAACATACATGTTCTCTCGTCTTCGTCAGATTTTGGCCGTGTCTGATATCGTTGTCTATCGCACTCGGGCGGAGCGTCTCCACAATGACATGTTCCAGTTCCTGAGCAGCGCGTCCAGGGCCTACCTGAAGCACTTCACCCGAGAGCTGAAGGCTCTGTCCAGTCGGTGCGGTCTGGACGTCCCCCTGTCGTCTCTCGGACCCGCGGTCATCGTCTTTCAGGAGACAACACACACTCAGCTGCTGGGCCAGGGTACAAAAAAACAGTACAGAGCCTTGCAAAAGTATTTATACCGCATGAATGTTTTCACATGTTGTCATATTATTGATGAAAAAGTTCTAGTTCCGCAGGTTATTTTACTTGTAGACTTTTCCCATGTAAAATAATATTCAAGCGGAACTAGTACTTTTTCATCAATTTTAAGAAATTATTGACTTAAACCAAACTCCTATATCTTGCTGAAAAGTTACTTGTAAGTTAGTATTGTCTTATCTCAAGTGTACTAAGATATTTTTTAAAAATCCACCCTCTTAGACTCGAAGGCGCCTGGTTATGCTGACACTCTTCTTCAGAAGCGTTTCCATGACTTGAGTTTGGGGACAGAGGCCTTCAGCTCGGTCCAGTACGTCGGCACTCAGACCGTCACCCCCCCCACCGACTACAACAAGCTGCTGGAGGCCGTCAGGCAGCAAGTGAATAACACTCACACGCGCTCCCCGCGCCAGCCTGGGATTGTGTTTCATGCTCTGGAAGTAAGTGGTCTTAGCGAGCTTTAGCAGATGAATCGGAAAGTGTGCAGTTCTTAGTTTTAATTGGTCCTCTGGGTTGATTCTCCTTACCTTCTGTTTAGCTTTCATCCCACTTTAAGTTCCACTTTTCCTCCCTCTAAGCTCCCCCTCTCTCTGCTTGTCAGGCTCTGAGCGAGCGTTTCAGTGGAGAACTATCAGACGATAAAATTACGCTGTACTCCTTCTTCCCTGATGAGTACTTCACCTGCTCCTCTGTGTGCCTCAGCTGCAAGTAAGTTGGTCCAACAGTCTTCAGACTTTACTGGAACACTTTTTATCAAATTCTTCTGGAATGTAATGTTCAGGCATTTCTTTGGCTTGGAATACAGGATTTTTTTGTTTGTTTTTGCTGCTCGCGGCAGCATGTTGGAGTGTCTCTGTCATGTTAGTTCTGATTTGTTCATTTTGTAAACATTTGTTTGTGATTGTTTTGGTTCACATGCTGCATGTTTGGACAAATTTTCCGTCTGATCGTTGTTTTAGATGCCGTGCATCTGGAAGGATTTTTCCTGTGACCTTTTTGCTTGTGCACAATTATTCTGATGGCAATCTGTGGCAACAAGGTATTGCTTTAAAACTGGGAGCAGCTGATTGGCATCTTAAAAACTCCAATAATATCTGAACCACAACCCCAAATTCCAGAGAGGATTCATGGTCGCATGTTCTCTTCCATCGATCATGAGGAATGAGGATCATATCCCTTACTGCATGGTGTTTTCCTTGGAGAAAAAGGTCTTGTTGCCCGATCAACCCCACGCCAGCATCCAAAAGCCACCCAACACTCCATTACTGAGCAAGCTCTGCTCTGGCGGTATTTCCCGAGCTTAATCTTTAGTTAAGCCTGGGTTTTAGCTTTGGTCACATAAAACATGCACACAAGGTTTATCTTTATAAATGTCATATATTTTCTTTTTTAATTATTTTATGATGTTTCCTTTTGCCATCTCCCTCTAAAGCCTTGTATTAAACTGTAATATTGAGTTGAAGATAAAATAACAATAACTGGTTGATTAAAATGAAACATTTAATCAGATCTGCCCTTATAATTTCCTCTCTGCACCTTTTAGCATCCGTTGTAAAAACGGCATGAATCACCTCAGAGACCGGGTCCCCCACATGGCAGATGGACTCTGCCAGTTTGCTCACCAGTTCAACAACAAGGTCCTCATCTGTAAAGTAAGTCAGCAGCACCACAGTGAGTCACTGCTCTCCCAGTTTTTGTTAGAAGGCCCAGTTAATTTACCGTCTTTCTGTTTGACTTGGTTCTGTCTCCAGCGGTGCTACGAAGGAGGCCGGGAGGTGATCGTTGTGCCCAAAACCTCGGCTTCTTCTGACAACCCGTGGTTTGGGCTGGCCAAATACGCCTGGTCAGGGTAAGACGATACACACACACACACACATTCTTCTCTGGTTCATATCTAGCTTCTGATTATTTCTTCCTGTCCTTAACTTAGATACGTGCTGGAGTGCGCCAGCTGCGGCGTAATCTACCGGAGCAGGCAGTACTGGATGGGCAACCAGGACCCTGAAAGCGGCGTGGTCCGCTCCGAGGTCAAGCATGTCTGGGAGGATGTGAGGCAACAATCATATCTGGCACAATATTTCAGCACCTATAAATAAAATGACAAAACCTCTCCAGTTTATTTTGAACATATTTTAATCGTGTTGTCGGTTTAACAGTCCAGAGATGATCAGAATACGTTGATATGATTCTCTTCCTCTCTGTTGGATCCCTCTGTCTTCTTTTAGTCCGACATGTTCATGACCAGCCACCAGAACGCGGCTCAAAGGGTTCTGGACGGGATGAACTATGTGATCCAGTCAGTGTCTGAGTATGGAACCGGCCCCACCAAAGCCGTCACTGCCTGGCTGACTGACCAGGTGGCTCCGCCGTACTGGAGACCCAACGCAGAGATCACTGTAAGTTCCAAGAACTAAAGCAGAGATTCAAAACTGACTCAGAAACAGACTCACAGCAACACAGATACTCTGCCATACGTAACAACTGGCATTGTAAGTATGGCAGAGTAGCTGTATTTCCAAAAGTAACTTGATTCCAGATTATTCCTTAAAAAAGCAACAGAGTTATTTTGCTGATTACTTGATTTTAAAAGTAAGTTGGATCACAAGTTACTTTATTAATTACATTCAGCTTCCGATGCTTTAATATAAAAATGCCAACCAGTTTCAGTCAGTAGTGTTTAAGGGCAGCAACTTCTTCCAAGTCCTATCCTCTTACTGGTTTTACACTGAAGTTCAGTTTTTGTTGTTTTGGTGTTGGGGGACCTTCTGCCATTTAGTTGCATCTCTCTGCTTCACACCACCTGGTGGAGCTTGCTTCGTCAGCTTGACTGTACCAAGCTGCGATCCCTAATGTTTCTTCAAATATTGTAATGCTGTTGTTCTTGATGTAGAATTTTTGTAGTTAAATGGTTTGGAAAGTTTTAAAATGATTATTATACCCTCAGAAGCAGTAGTAAAAATTTATTTCATTTCAGAGTTGAAATGAAATAAACTCTTACATTTTATTGTAAAAATGGTTTACAATAAATATGACTTCATATTAGTCAACAGAACTCCTTCCCCCAAAATGTACATGCAGTAAAAAAAAATTGCTAAAAAAAAGTTGTTGTTTTTTTCATGTTTATGTCATTTTATTAAATGAAATCGGGCTATGTACATCAGCAATCAGTTGATAAGCCTATTCTGGGATCGACTGGTAGTAGCTCCATCCTCCACTAGGGGGCTTTCGCCCTCTCTCCTTATTGCATTAAACTGCTGCATGAGAGAAGTAGAGGAAATCAGTCTCGTTATTCCGTCTCCTCTGCATTCAAGGGTGTTACAGCAACACTTTGTCGACAACATGCCTTGATATTGTCATCGGTAGCTGACACAAAGTAAACGCTAATCTCTCTCCTCCCTCCATTGTTTACGTTTGTGTTGCTGCCTGGTGTTAAACATGAGACATCTCTCCTTGAGGCACAAGACGAAAGAAACAAGTAAAAGGATAACGATAGTAGACTTGGATAACTCTAATCTGATTACTGGATTAGAAATGAGGCATTAGATTAGTCATTACTGAAAGAATTGGAGAGATTAGAGTTACTGACATCACTGCTCACAAAGCTTTCGCACTGATATTATTGAAGCATGTCCATCCACGTCTCCCTCCCTCCCTTCAGGCCTGTCATGGATGCCAGAAAGAGTTCAAGGAGGCGGATCGGAAGCATCACTGTCGATCATGCGGCGAGGGTTTCTGTCATCCCTGCTCCAACCACAGGATGCCGGTGCCACAGCGGGGCTGGGGAAGCAGTCCTGTCCGGGTGTGTCAGCCCTGCCACCAGGGGGGAGGACCCACCGATACCAACAGCCAGGGTAAGACCCACACAGCCAATCAGTGAGTGTAACACTATGAGGTGATGTTTGTGACACTTTGAATGTACTTTTCTTTCCAATAGTGAGTAAAGTGGAGTCTCACGGTCTGATGGCTCGCAGGGTTACGGAGGTGGCTCAATCCACAGTGGATATGGTCACCACGGCGTTGGACTACCCCCGCTGTGAGTCCTTCTACTTCTTCCTCATCGCATTATGTTAAGACTCCCACATACTCCTTTAAAGATGATATCAGATAAAACAGATCAGTAAAACCTTGCGTTTTCATGTATATTTTTGCATTGGCAGGAAGCCTATATCTCACAATTTGTCAATATTCTTAAATAATGACAGCTAAAATTTAATTTTTGGGGGGTTTTTGTATCGCTGATCAGCTTTCGTGAAGGACGTGGCTCGGCCAGACTACTGGGTCCCGGACCACAGCATCACCCAGTGCCATGAATGCAATAAGCCCTTCACCCCAGCCATGTCCAAGCACCACTGCAGGGCCTGTGGTCAGGGGGTGTGTGGCCCCTGCTCCACCCACATCAAACCCGTTCCTTCCCGAGGCTGGGACCACCCGGTCAGGGTGTGCAACGGCTGCTTTGCTCGCACCGACACCCTGTGACCGCCCGCCACATTCGGAACAACTTTCCAGTCTTCCTTAGATGGTCCCATTCAGCACTGTGAATCCCAACGCTCAAGGAACCTGAGAGGGATCAACCCAACGGCACTAAGAAACTAAACTGAACTGGAATCAGCTTTCATGGGGACTAAAGAGGAACCTCAGAGGCTTGATATAATCACTAGGTGGGGTGCTGTCAGCTCTGCTGAAGTATCTGTTTCACTCTTATCTGCCTTTATTTTACAAACTGGTTCTGCATCAGTTATAAGGCGTCATATCCAGCGGCAGAGCTGTTTTTCTGCAGCCTCTCAGCATCAAGGAACTTTGAGTCGAACTGGACAAAAGAACAAGCTGCACATTTAACTTTTAACAGACAGTTTTTTTCATGTCTGATGTTTATCTCCTCAGTTCTCGTTAAGTTGCAGAAGAACTTAAACCGAGGTTTATATTATTGTTTCTTCCCTTTCTGCAGCGGGCTGCTCATACTTACCATACTTACTAACTAGTTAATTTAAAGTAAAAGGGAGTTGTTTGGATTTTCTTAATTCCCCCAAGCCATAGGAAGCATCTTTTTGGTCTCTTGTTGCACAGAGAGCAGAGATTGAAAATCTTGGAGTTAGAAAAACAAAGTTTGGGGTGTTCCTGTGGTTCACGAGGTTCATCTGCAGCAGCGTGTGCCTTCATGGGTATATTTCTACTCAATTAAACATATCATTAATTATGGATTTATTTCACTTATTGCCTTGAATATCATTTACAGTTATATTTGCTATATAGCGAAAGCAATGAGAATAAAATCAATATCTTAGCACATTTAGACATTCCAGTGGGTTAAAAGCCCTGAGTATTGGAGTAGATTTACTTCTCAGAAAGCTAATGCAGCTGCACTAAACCAGAAATGCAGTCTCATCTAATTATATGTAAATACAACATTGAAAGTTTGGTTTAAAAACTATCACTTTTCTTTGTCACAGATTCTTGCTTTAGTTTATTTTTCTGTGTAAAATGCAGTTTTTATTCAATTCTGGTAATTGAAACTCTTGACTTTGATCTTAAATAAAATAACATTGACCAAATAAAGAAAAGAAACAAATTTTCTTTCTGTGACTGATTGTCTTTGCTTCGCAGATAAACAATATATTAACATTTTATTCACCTCTAAAATGTGAGATGATCAGAAAGTCTTAATATATGGTGAGAATTTTCAGCCTTGCTGCCCACGATACCAGGAATTTACTGCAAGTTTTCTTAGTTTTGGTTTATAAAAAATGTGATATCAGCAGACTTGACAAGACAAACAGAGGTTTGAGAAAACAGTTTGTCACAAACAGTCACACAAAATCCAAAATAAAGGAATTTCTCCACTAGTACTTTCAAAGTTTAAAAAAAAAGTACACGGTTGCTAAAAGTAATAGCTCTTTTTGTGGCCTGGTTTCAAAGAGAAACACAACTAAGCAAATCATGAAATCAATGGCTGTAGAACTGAGGAAATCAAGTTGCAGTAATGGCTTCGTATTTTGTATCATCTAGGGGTAGAAAAAGAATTACACACAGAAAGGCATTGACAAGGGTCAGTTATAAAGGGGGACATTAATGTGCTTATTAGTCCAGACTAGTTGTACATGAAGCATGGCTCCCAGTATGATTCTCATTTTGGCAGAATAAAGCTTTTCAAATGAACAGATTTTGTGTTTATATAACAGACAGCTGATTTATTCACAACAGTTATAGTGTTGGCTAGAACTGTGTTTTCTTCTGGTGACATTCTGCAAGTGTTAATGTTTAGACAATGATCTGCATTAATCATTATTGTGAGTCAGCTCAGTATGCGACTCACTTGTATTTGTAAAACGTTTTGGCTGCGTGTCTGATTCACTTTTAAGGGTTGCAGAGCTGTCTTTTCCTAAAACGGCACCCAGGTGACCTTTAAAGACACCGATACACATATTATGCCACAAGGAAAACATTATCCAATTTGAGGTTTAAAAAAGTTGTAAACATTTATGTTGTTTTTCCTAAAAGCAGAACCTTTATTTCGTTCTTGAAAGCAGACAGACCCTTGCAAAGGTTGGATTTGTTTTACTAACTTTTACGCACTATTCAATTTTTTTTAATGTCATACAGTGTGATCTTGGTTTGCAGTACCTTATGTGTACACAGGAGGGCGCCCCATGAACATCAGCAGCGGAACAACACGGGAGTAAATTTCACAGGAGACCACCTGCTGCTGACTGTTCAGACCGTCTCGGCGGGTGGGTAACTACTAAACCGTCCTGGTTAGAAGCCAGAAAAAGACGATTCTCTGCAGCAAACTGGTTCCAAAAGTTTATGCTCCCTTTAACAATTACTTTGCTTTCTTTGCACAAACTCATTTGGAAATATATGTCCATCTCTACATTGCTGAGGTTCTTTATATCTAACAATGAGGACATTTCTGCTCCCATTCCTCTTCAGATGACTCTACAGATGTATCAGATTAAATTTTGCACAAGGACAATCTAAAAGTTTAATTTGTTCATTTGTATCCACATCATAGTGATCTGAAGCTGTAGGAAATTCGGAAATATTTCCTAAGGAAAAAAAGAGAACGATTTACTCATAGAAAATGTTTCAAAGAATGACTAAGAACAGCCTTTATTTTTAGGAGCACAGGTGAACGCAGTCAGAAAATCCCCTCTGCTTGTAATAAACAGGTGATTTATATTAGTGCTGGGAGAAATTCAGCAAACGAACAACAGGTGGCACACTTTCCCTCTGAGTGGCAGCTCAGTTGGATCCAGCCTCTTGTGTATTGGTCTGTTGGATCTGGCATAGTTATTTTTATGAATGCATTTAAATTTTGCCTTTTTCATCTTGTGTTTATGTATAAATAACATTTTATGTGTATTTGAGACATTAAGAGACTGTGTGTGTGCTTATATGTTCATATTCATCCCCCTTTACTCCATGTGTTGAAATATCTCCAGACATCACCAAATTATTACTATTAAATTTAACTTAAAGCATATGTGTAAGAATGGCCTAGTCAAAGTCCAGAGCTAAATCCAATTCAGAATCTGAAGCAAGACTTGAAAATTGATGTTCACAGTTGCTCTCAATCTAATCTTAATGAGGTTGGAATTTATTTTATTTATTTTTTGCAAAAAGTAGTGGAAAACATGAAGCTCCAATAAATTACACAGATGACTGCAGTTGTGAATGGACAACATGTGACAAATTCAAGAGGTGCTGAATACTTTTGCACAGCAGAGCATGTTGTGCTGTAGCAGCCAGCTGTGCACCACACACTAGACAAGCTGCACTCATCGATAGTTCACACATACAATTAATCAGAGTAATTACTTCTTTCAAGCTTGAAGGACTGCAGGGTCACATGGCTGTGGTTTTATGCGTTACAATTAGCCGTGTGGTCATGTAACCATGGGGGAGGGGTTGTGTCCATTAATAGTGAAGACACTACCTACAGACTTTGCTACAAATGCTACAAAAATTTTTGTAAATTTTGCAAATAAGTGTATTTGAGGGAAATGTAACAGTAAATGAGTGTGAGTCTCTAAGCAAAGAGCATGGTTGTATTATCTTCTGCTTATCAGACAGTCCATTATGCAAACAGAATTACTGACTCTGTTCTTGTGCTGATGTCCTCACACAGACAGAAGCAAGCGGTCACTAAAAGCAGCTTGGAGAGTGGATGTGAGTCTTTCCATTTAAAATACAACCATGCTGCACAGAATTACACACACTTTCTGTTCTGATCATTTTAAAAACAATGTGCTTTGAGTGTTTACGCACACTGTGCAACAAAAATAACCTCCTCTATCCCCCAGCGCACACAATACACACAACAAATACGCTGTTTTCCTTGAAAATCCACAGGGATGATTTTTGTACTGTATTTTCAGCTGTTACCACTGTAATGAATTGTGTGTGGATGTGTAGTGGTTTTTTGTTGATTATAGCACTTTTTCTTAGGACATAAATCTTTTACTGTGTCACCATGACAACCAGGTCTTTTCTTCTCCTTTAATTATGATAGCTCAGGTTATACTATACTTTACCAGATACATATTGTTATTGTATTAGTATATGAGGGAATTACCATTCATTTCATGTGTTCTGACGGTTTTTGTCATTTGTATGTTTGTTGCATTTACCTGACTGTTCATTTGTAGTGTTATGGTGCCCTCCAGTGGATTTCTGTGGTGCTGCAGGCCATTTTCGTCCTGTATCTACGTGTATCTGTGTTTTGCTTGCATGGGTATTAATATGTACCTTTATTGTTTTCTGTTTCAGATAACCACACACACACACCCACACACACTCATATACGAAACATCAATAAACTTCTGAGCTGCACCGTTGGAGTCGCCCTAGTCCAGGGGTCGGCAACCAATGGCTCCTGAGCCACGTGTGGCTCTTTCATCCTTCTGTTGTGGCTCCCAGTGACTTTGGGAAATAGAATATTTTATTAAAATTAAATCATTAAAAAATTATGAATTAAAATCATTTCAAAATAAATTTCTAAATCTGAAGATTATGGTAAACTTGTAACATTAAAACAAAAGTTTTGAACATTTTTAGCACCCAAAATATACGTCATGTCCGCCGATGTGCGACAGACATTCGAACCCCACATGTCTGGCAGACCGCATTTTTTTAGCGCACTGATTTATTGACTTTTTGATCCTTGCCTGGAAGATACATCATGAATAAATCCAAGAAAAGGAAACATTCTGAAGATGGCAGAACATTTAATGCTACGTGGGACAGATCATTTTGCTTTCACCGCTGATGAAACTGGTTCACCAGTCTGCTTAATATGTGGCGAAAGACTGGCAAACAACAAGAAGTCAAATGTTGTAAGACATTTCAAGAGCAAACACTCTGTCTTTGCTAAAAAAATATCCCGAGGGAGAGGAGAGAAAAAAGGCCGTTTCGGAGCTGATGCGAAAGGCTGAAGCGTACGGAGCCCCGTAGGGACATGGGGAATTTTTTTCTTTTGCGTTCCCTCACAAAACTTTTGCGTTCCAAACAGTTAATAATAATAAACAAGTTTTCACTGAGGCTCTGTAAGAGCCATATAAATGAAATAAGTAATTATTGATATGACAGGAGCAGGCGACTTTGACACTTAGGTGTGTCGACGTGGGAGTGACGTCACCAGGTATGAATGGGAAGGATACTGGCTTTATGTGTATTAGGAAGCGGTGAGCGGGGCGGTCAGTCCTTGCAAAGTTTGGAGCATGATCATCAAAATGGAATAAATCAATAATTGTGACAGAATAAAGAAAAGGTTTGGAGTTGATTGATACACGGACAGATGAGATTCCTCGAGTTAACCCAGTGCGGCCCTTTACCATCATTAGTTTGTCGTGTTTTCAATAATAAAAACTTGTTAATAAAAACTATTTGGTGCAAAACACTGATTGAAAATCGATTTATTTTTTACTGCATGTTTATGTCTGTTAAGGCTAAGATGGAGCGGCACTGAAAGCAGCTCTTTAAACCATTTTTATTTCTTTCCTACTTACGGAAGGTTTCTGTTTATATCGTAGGTTTGTGGTGCCTTTCTATTCTAAAGAAAGATATAAAGCTTCAGATATTTCACAAAAAGATAGGCTACTAACATTCATGGAAAAACCTCACATAACCATTAAAGCAGAAAATACGGCGCCCACCGTAAGAAAGGCTTACAGTATTCAATTATGCTGCATAACTGACCAGTACGGTATTGCGAGGTAACGCAAAAGTTTTGCGAGGGAACGCAAAAGAAAAAAATTCCCCATGTCCCCTAGAGGGCTCCGTACCGTACTACGGGACACAGAAGCAGGCTGCGCATTTTTTGGTTTGCTTGGTTCGTTCAGTGCCGGTGGATAATATTTGGATAAGTTTTGATTTTTATCTCCTGAATAAGTGGAGGACAGGTGACTGCATTCTGTTTCTATTTTTCCTTCAGTGCGGGTTGGGTAAGTTTCGATTTTTATTTCTTAAATACAAAGACCCAAATAGACAGAGGGTATTTTGTTTGAAATTGAGCATCAAAACAAAGTGTAAAATGCGTTTTGTTACATGCAGAAATAAAATTTTGTGTTCTCTGCAGCAGTTCGTTGATTTCATAAACACAACATAGTATCAATTTTTGTACATAGCATATACTGTAGGTTTTATATATATGACGTCAAAATGGGTTGTGGCTCCAAGTGCTTTCTTTTTATTGGGAGGCGGTCCCAAATGGCTCTTTGAATAGAAAAGGTTGCCGACCCCTGCCCTAGTCCTTCTGACTGAGGAAGAGTCGATTGACGAGAAATCTGGATTTAGCGCCTGTTTAGACGCACACAGTCTTCTAAACTGTAAGATGTGTGAGATGTGACATGCACTGGAAAATCTGAATAAAAAAGTTTAAAAAAAAAGAGAGTATTTTATTTTGATACAGGTATCTAACGGTCCATATAGCCTACAAACACATTAAACTCTTCATATCACACTTTGAGCCGCTACGAACCGATAACAGGCAGCGGAAAACAACAGAGGGACTTGGCGAAATGAGGTTAGCGGGGAAAACGCACGATGCCTGGCCCCGTCAGCGGAGCTACGCTGCTCCGAAAACTCCGGAGCGTATTTCAAAGAAGCCTAATTTTGGATGAACTAAGTTGATAGACGAAGCTATAATGACTACTTTTTGTGGCAAATTAATAGGGTACTTACCTCTATTTACCGGTGCTGGTTGCACATTGCAATGGACGCCATCTTGCTGGTCCAGAGACGAGGGAGTTATGACTGCAGGATGGTGTGGAAAGCCTCGCCCTCACGCTCTGGCTTTTCAAAATAAAAACTCAGGCTAACCATTTTTCTCGGAGGCCAGGTGTCTGGTATTGTTTGTTTCTCACAGGAGCATTACTTAAACTGACTTGCGGTTGGCAGATCGTCTTTCTGCAGCTTGTATAAAGTCTATGTGTGATAGGGACCCTGTGTAAGCCTGACAGAGAGAACTTACGGGTCAGATATCTTGTCAAAAATGTTGTCATGAAAATCGAAATTGAGCGCTCGTTATCCGGTTTTTCCATTTTCGTTTTGTTCACTAAATGGGAAATCGGATAATGGGCCGTCATCCGATTTTGGTTTAATAAACAAAAAACTAGTCTAGTTTCGTTTTTTCATTTTTCATTTCAAACATAAAAAAACGAACTGCCTGAAAATACACGGACCGCAAAAGGTAAAGAGCTGGAAAAGCAAAGTGAAAAACTAGGAGAGGAGAATGCTGGTCTTAAGAAGAGGCTCAGAGAAAAGGTATAGAATGAAATGGAGCCTTCGCATAAAAGGTCTGAAGGAGGAGAAAGATGAAGACATCAGGGCTTTAGTCATATGTACTCTGAAGCACATCGTTCCTGAATCTGCATCAAGGCTGAAGGGGGACGTGCATGTTGTTCATCGACTGGGACGAAGGATGGAGAACAAACACAGAACCGTTATTGTGTTATTTACACGAAGATTATTGAAGGAAGAAATCTGGAAGAAGACCAAAAAATCCACTTATTGCATAGAACTGGGCATCCGGTTTGCTAAAATGCTACCCAAAGAAACCTGGGAGGAGGGAAATCGTCTGTGGCTGCAGATTGATCAAGCCAGGGGAGCCGGGAAGGTGGCCTACTGATGGACGCCAAATCGGACTGGAAGGTACCTACACTGACTAAGGTGGAGATGTAGACTTTGTAACATGACCTGCTGCTCAACATCATTTTGTGGTAATCAGTTTAACTGAGTTTTCTTTTTCTTTTCTATTCAAGGAGCTTTTTTTTGTTTGTTTATAATGTTGAATACGAAAATTTCATTTATTTCACTCAATGTTAGCATATCTAGCTACTTCACTGACTCAATTGCTTCGGATGCCTATGCGGGTTTTCTTCCATTGGCTTTTTGTCCACACAATGAAACGAGCACATAAAGCATTTTGGGTTCTCTCTCCAAGTTTAGAATTTTTAGCCGAATTCTTTTTGTTTCCTTATCTGTCGGTAGGCTATGAAAACTACCTCTTATCACAGAAACACTGTCTTTTTGGTTTCGGGAGCACGTTCAAAACACACCTGTTGCTGCCACAAATTAAGTTTGGTCTAATTATTAGAGCACAGCAGTTACCCGAGTTCCACAGGGGCATCTTACAGCCCTTTCTAGTGGCAAGTTGTTCTCTAGAACAGATTAATGTGTTGTTCGGTTCAGTTCGGTTCGGTTCGGTTCGGTTCCGGTCCAGTGGGGAGATTCTCCGGGTTACGGACAGCTGCGGTCTTTTCTCCGCTTATTTGCAGCGACACTCAGCAACGGAGAACCTCGACGTTCTGGTTGTGATGGACTAAATAAACCCAGATATTTTTTTTTTTTGTACTATAGAAACGTATTGCTGGCCCAAACATAATGATAAAGATTCAGATCATGAACTTTATGACTTTTTAAATCCAAATGAAAACTCAAATTCACATCACACCAAGCTAATATTATGTATTTCTGCTGTTTTACACTGTTGGCACAAACCTGCAGCTCAGAACTCTGACCAGCTTCTCTGCTTTTCTCTTTGTTAAAGTCGGTTCTTCAGAGAGACGAGCTGCTAGCAGCGCTGCTAATTCACCGTCACTCCATTACCAAACTTAACGCTGTGTTCCTGTCGCTCCCTGTGATTAAACTCACAAACTGTCCTCTGAACTGAGCAGCTCTCTGATGGCAGACGGCGTCTCCGTGAACAAGTTTTACCAAACATTGTACAGTAACTGAAAAGAGAGATGTAACTTCTATCATGAATATAGATGAACAAAAAACCCTACAAATTACAGTAAAATGCCGCTACGTCCGGTGGGCGCCGGAAGTAAGACTCATAATCGTTTCCACAGTAAGCCTCCCAGGAATGGGCTCTTTGCACCTCAGCTTCCACGTTCGGGGAAAAGCGGCTCATTTTTGTCCGGTCTATTAAAGATGTCATTTTACAGTTGGTGTTTGCAGGGCTTGCCAAAGCTAACAATTAACGATGTACATCGTATTTGTAAGGCGGGATCTAAAGCCCCATCAAGCAAACTGGAAAAAGGTTTTAAGATGTACGTATCGTCATACATTCATGGATATGAAGGTGAGTCTTACTTTAAAGTTCTTTAAACTTTGTGGCTAACATTAGCTTTAGCTTATGCTAATAGGCAATATTCTCGGACATTTTACTAATACAATTGTACTATTTAAATATCTAAACATTCTTATTCTTTCTAACGGACAATGTTCTTACGTTATTTTGTATTCATTTTTAAGTTTATTGTTTTAATGTGTGTTTTTTGTCGTTAGTGTCAAACAGAGACCAAGTAACTGGGAGATTACGGTTCGGGCTTTTTGCTTCCGAAGCATGAGGAAGCACAAGAAGCCCCATAATTTTTGTTTATTGTATTTTTGAGTTCAGACATATTTAATTAAGAAACCAGAGGTGGGGCGAGTAACACAAATTTTAAAAAGAAAAAGGTTTGTTGCGGTGTGGATGCTTACCTCGTGTAAAATCGGATGTCATCATCAGACCCTGCGAACCTTTGTAATCTGAAGGTAGAATGGATTTTCAGTTCTTCAATCTGACTTGTTAGGGCTTTTATTTCTTCTTTTAATTTCTGGTTTTCATTTATTACCATGTCCAGGCCAGCTGGTTCTGGGACAGAGCAATAATCGTGATCTGCATACGTGCATTCCACAGGCGGCTCACTCTTTCCCATACACTGGCTCTTCCAGGCTGAACACAGAAGTTGTTCCATTGAAATAGCACAGGGACGGCTCCTTTTTTTTAACCATTCTTCTCCCGCCAGGAGTTTTAGGCTGATGAAACTGATCCGGAGGGAAGTGAAGGCTGCAAACTTTGCTATGCGATGTTAGCTTAATGTTGTCGCGACGAATATTGACAAGCCATCGTCGTTGTAAGTCAGGATCGCTTGGAAATCCATGAAAACTTAAACGACTGTTATATTTAGAAGACGCTGTGCACCGTGGAACACAATAGTGTTCATGGTATTGCTTAAATTGCCTTTGAAATACGAGTTTATCTTTCCTTGCGGTCATGGTCACTCAAAAGGACAAAAATGAGCCGTATTTGCGCATGCGGATGTGACGTCAGAGCGGCAGGTGCAAAGAGCCCATAGAGAGTTCTGGCAGCGTGGCGTGCTGAGCAGTACTACTTCTCTTAAACAATTCCTCAAATAAGAGTTAATGAATTTTAGAATCGTTTCACACAGTAAGCCTCCCAGGAATATGGTGGAAAGTGAGCTGGCTTTGCTGTTGCCTGGCAACATAGCATACATGACATTATTCCACTGATGTAATCTGATGATGCCAAAGTGTTATGCCTTGTCCCTTATGACATCACAAGGAACAGATGCCTTGAATATCCAGCGTCTGAATCAAACTTGCAGAAGTCAAGCAGCAGCAGCTCGGACGTTGGGTTTTCCATATTGGATTGAACAGTGCATTTTTTCGTAGCTTTTGTGATACATCAGTCGGACAGCCAAAATGCTGCCAATTAACACTTATTGTTTAACAGAATGCGAAATTAAACAAATGAGTAGAGATGAATTGATCGTCGTGATTCTGGATTTCATACAAAGGTTTAAAAAAATAGATAAGAAGCATCGGAGTAGAACCGCAGTGGAGGAAGAGTTGAAAGCAGCTCAGGAAGAAATTGTGCATCTAAATCAGAACATTGGTTCACTCAAGGAAAAGCTAGATGAGTCTCACAAACAAAACAAAAACCTGAACTTTAAGACAATCCCAAAGTTAGAAAGTGAGATAATGAACCAGAGGTCCCACAGGAATCAGTCATATCAGAAGGCAAGAGCTCTCCAGGAGGGAAAACCCTTGAAGAAGCAGGCCGAGAGCCACTCAACGCTCCCAGCCTTACAACAGCAAGAAAGCTTAAAACTACAGGAAGAAGACTTACGACGACAGCAAGAAGCCATGGATAAGGAAAGAAGTTTTCACCGCACAGAATTTGATTGGAAAAGGCTGAAGGAGAAAATTCAGTCCTTAAATGGTCAGATACAGGCACTAACTGAAAGCAGGCATAGGGATCAAGAGTGCATTAAAAATCTCACTGAACAAGTGAATACGATGAAAACTAAGTACTACAGGGAGAAGAAGAAATACAAGGATTTAAATGAATCCATAAAGAGCAAAGAGACAAAGGTACAAGATAATACTGCTGCGGAAATACCTAAAAATGAAACACAGACCAACGATCAGCAAGCCAAATTTCTACCATCCATTGACGGAAAGTCAGTTCGTTATAAAGGAACCTTGCCTCTGGGTGGAGGCAGGTTAGAGCCAGAATTGAAAGAAGACAAGCTCATAACAATAGAAAAGTTAAACCTTAGCCCAATACCCCCTAGCAAAAAGAAGCTTGAAATGCCATCATTTACACTTTCAGGCAGGAAGATTGTCCTCAGGGAACCTGAGCAGAGAAAAAATAGTGGTCAATCAGGCAGGCGTGCCACAGTTGATGGGAACGTTAAACTTCCCTCATTAGAGGTTAAAGGCAACAAGATATTATGAGGTGCATTTGTGAGCATCTCATACAAGAGGCGTATACACCTTGGGGCTGGGCTTTAACCCATGGAGCCCAGCCGGGCACAGCCGAAGAGGAGACATGATTCCCTCTTCACACGGGCTCACCACCTTTGGGGGAGACAAACTGGTGGGGTGCAGAGTCAAAAGGATGGCAGCTGAAGGTAGGGACCTTGATGATCTGATCCTGAGCTACAGAAGCTCAGGAACAGACCAGAGTCCGGTCCTCATTGCCGGCAGTACCTCGGGCTCGTTTCCAGTGAGAGTTGGACTCCGCCAAGGCTAATCTTTGTCACTAATTCTATTCAATACTTTTATTGACAGAATTTTTAGGCACAGCCAAGGTGTTGAGGGGATCCGATTTGGTGGCCTTAAGATCAGATCTCTGCTTTTTGCAGAAGATGTGGTCCTACTGCCTTCATCAGGTCGTGATCTACAGCTTTCACTGGAGCGATTCGCAGCCGAGTGCGAAGTGGCCGGGATGAGGATCGGTGCCTCCAAATCCAAGGCCATTGAGTTCTTGAGCCGGAAAATCTGGTTAGGATGCCTCCTGATATGCATCCCATCTCTTTAAATGCAAAGGTTTTCTCCGGGTGCTCCGGTTTTTCCTACCTTCGGGGAAAAAGTGATTAGGCTAATTGGTCTCTTTTAAATTTACCTTTGTCTCTCACTCACTAACATTTGGAGACATTCTTTAAATGGACACTCTTTAAACTCAATGCATAGGTTTTCTCCGGGTGCTCCGGTTTTTCCTACCTTCGGGGAAAAAGTGATTAGGCTAATTGGTCTCTTTTAAAAAGGCCCACAGAGTGCTTTGCATTTGCACTCATACTTACTGAACTTTGGCATGTTGTGTCAGTTTGCAGCCACAAACTTGAATGTTGGTGGAATAGTTGGTGCCAAAACTGCAGAAAGGTTGAGGGTTTGAATCCCAGCCTCATGTTTACTGGTATGGTAATTGTTCATCCCAACTCTAAACATCAATTTTCAAATCAGGGATTTTCAATTGGATTTAGGTCTGAACTTTGACTGGACCATTCTTACACATGAATTCACTTTGATCTACGTCTAGAGCCAGAGTTACGACCAGCATCACTGTCCCTTATGAAGAAATGCAACCCCACAGCATGATGCTGTTACCACCATGTTTTATCAAGGAGACATTGTGTTCCAGATAATGAATAACAATGGTTTTCCAACAAAAACATAGGTTTGTTTTGTAGGTTAAAATGTTCAATTTGGGTCTCACCTGACCAGAAATCCTTCTTCCACATGTTTTCTGTGCCTGTACTATAATTTCTGTCAACATGGATTCCTTTTGGCTTCATGGTTTTCTTTTTACCTGCTTCTATGTTGAACCAGTCAGTGGGTTAGCAGATGTGTGTGAATATCAGAGGTGGGGACTCGAGTCACATGACTTGGACTCGAGTCAGACTCGAGTCGTTAAAATCACGACTTGAGACTTGACTTGAAAAAATGCTCAAAGACTCGGACTTGACTTTGACTTTCATGCCATTGACTTGGGACTTGACTCGACTTGAAGCTGTTTACTTGAAAAGACTTGATATTTTTTACTCAAAGTCTTAAAATTTAAAACACATTATTTATAAAGTGGCGTCATTAATTAATTTCACTCATTCCGTATCAATATGCGCAGACCGTCACTATGGTTTTCCTCTCTCCTTATGTATGTATGTGTACGTAGCTGCAGCACAACCAATCAAATTAACAGGATTTGGACGTTTAAAAAAACGCGGCAAAGCTACAGAGCTCAGGGAACGAAATACGAAATAACCGCTCGAATATGCTTCCGCGAGTAATTTCTTTTGGCTACGTAGGTTATGAACTTTCGACTAAAAAACGAACTGCAACTTGCAAAACATGCAAGAAGAGAATATCGGATGGAGATGCCACGACGTCCATCTTTGTCCGGCATTTGAAGCTTCACAAAGATCGGTAGGTGGCACTTTTCTTTTGCTGTAAGATAGTTGACTTTAGCTAACTTCGTGTTAGCATGTGTACTCCGGGTTAAATTGGTGATGATTTACCATAAATCCGGTCCTTCAAATGCCTCCACAAATAATGTGCACCGTGTTAGCTCAGGAAGCCGGTGGATAGTGAGCGGGGCTCCGGAACAGAAAGCAGATTCTGGACCTGAACACAGGGAACAGAGTCTCTCTGTCCCATCATGATGATGAGCCGGGTCTAGTATCATCTAAGGATGGTTGGTGTATTTGAAGACATCTACGTTGGGAAATTATATTGACAATATATTGTTTACTGCAGTCAGTGCATTAAGTCAACTGTTTTTGACTTAATGCACTGACCGGCGTGACGGTCACATGTCGCACAGAACCCATTTCCAAGTAGTATAGCTTTGCTGGGAAAAAAAAAAAAAGACCAAATACAGTGACTGTCCCAAATAAATTTTGTGTTTAGAATATCTGTCCCATATTTACGGAGGACTGAAACTAACATACTTAGAAATAAAAGCAGAAAAATAAATGCACCAGACCTTCCTGAGTTTACTTGTGATAACTTCATTTATACTTATTTCATTTTTTGAAAACTATGATTGTTGTAGTGTTGATGTTTATTTATGAATAGAAGGAGTAAACTAAAGTCAAATGTAATTCATGAATGGCTGTAATTTATTTTCTGACATCTGTTTACTTCTGACAGATTTGAAGAATACCATATGAATAAGAGGATCACAAATGAACCTCAAATACATATTTTAAAAAGAACAAATGGTCTAATATTTGAATTTTATGTATAATTGCAAATTATTAAAAATAAATAAATAAAAACGACTCGAAATGACTTGAAATTAAAGGTTCCTGACTTGAGACTTGACTCGACTTTTGCCTGTCTTTACTTGAGACTTGACTCGGACTTGAGGACAGAGACTTGAGACTTACTTGAGACTTGCAACACAGTGACTTGGTCACACCTCTGGTGAATATACAGAGATGAGTCTGTTTACGTTAGCCATATTCTGTTTTAAGGAACAACAAACTAATGTCTTAGTATTAACATGCAAGTTTTCAAAGTTGGATTAAAATACTTTGTAAGTATTCAAAACAATATGTTGTTCTAAATAACTGAGCCAACAGCTGTAATATTTACTGATAAAAGCCCCACAATAAGATTGTGTTAACAGCTGGTATGAGATTAACATGAAGTTGAATGGCATCATCTTTACCACATTAGTCATCGTTCTGGTGTATTCCTGGTAGTATTTGCTTAAATCTGAGACCATATTGCAGTGATGCAGGAATAAAACTAGCCTGAGGAGGCACAGATTGCTGCTAGTTAGGCACAGTTGTAAAACAAGTCCCATCAAAGCTCATTTAAATGATGACACACTATAAAAAGATTTTACTGGAAGGCTCGTTGAATGAGTAAGGGTGAAGGGAAAAAAAGATCCAGTGCTCTATAGCCTGCCCCTTTGTTACACTTTGGCAGCTCACACTCTTTCACTGACCTGAGATCAGAGGCCGGCGGTCCACTGAGAGTTAGTGCAGTAGAAAAAGAAGAAAAGGGTGCTTGTCTGGTTTCATTAGCGATCTGAGCTGCTGCAGCAGAACCACTCAGCCGAAGCGGACTGGAGGAGAGCCCTGATAAGACAGCGGTGCATTCAGGTACTGTCGGGGCTGGTTCCGACCAAACGCACACAGGAAGGAGCTGAATGAGTTGCTGTTGACAGATTCAACCTGTCATCACTTGCAGTTTCTAGAATGCACCAGATTATTAATGGAGCCATTGGCTGGTCATGCTTTTCTAGGCTATTTTAAATACTGTTTGCAGATATGCTGTGTAAAACATTTTTATTTCTTCACAGGGATATATTTTTATTTCATTGCCCTTCATTTGAAGAATATGTGAGTTCATCTGTCTGTTGCAATAAAAAACTTAATAAATGAGAACATTTGTTGTAAGTTAACTTAAGAAACTGAGTTCTGATCCTTGTTCTATCTGCAGTCTTTGTGTTTTTGTTAAAAAGTGTGACTTTCCTTTTTGTAGTATCTTTAACAATAAATATTTATTTGTAGTGTGCATAAAACGCCTTTAAAAGCAGTTTTGCTCATGTTAAAGAAACAGCTTTCTGATATGGGTTCTGTTGAGGGGTTATGACTCGTCAATATTTGAGTTGTATATTAAAAATATTTAGCATCTTCAATTAGATGATATTTTACACACCTGCAAAGGTAAACAGGATGACGGAAGGATGGACCGACCAATGAACAGTTAGTGAGTAAATGAATGAATGAATGTACTTGATTGTTGCAGGAAAATATCATAGTAGTTCAAGTTGTGATTGACTTTGGCTAGCTGAACATGAGGGAGTGCCCAGGGATTCAAGTGAACACATACATTTTTATTAAATAAATACTTACCGTACTACGTACTAAGTAGATTTTCTGTGGCTTATTCTGCAATCATTTTTACACCAGTTAAAAACAAATAATTCAGGAACGAGTAAGATCAGATGCAAGCTTGAAAATAGCATGAAAATAAGTAATGTTTGGGCCATTGACACATAAGCAGGGATAATATTATATTACTTTATTTATCTTTTGTACAATGTAATTACAATACAAATATGTTGGTTTAAATACAAAAACTTCTGTAAATAAAGATTAAAAATAAACTCCACTGGTTCGCTTTGTTACCATCACTAAGCTAAGGTTTTACAATCAAGTTGATGAGGTCATTTAGTTTGCGTTGACGCAGAACACAATTAGCCTACATTTATAATTTGGAGGGCGTGCAAACAAGAGTCAAGGGCAAAAATGGTCTCTGAATGGACTAAAAGCATCTACTTTATGGATCAATCAATCAACCAATCAGATTCTCTAAATAAAGAAAGGAAAGTAGAGAAAGCAGTTTGCTCAGATTGGAAGAAATATTGATTTAAACCAAATTGGCTGAAGCCTGGGAGGAGATAAAATGGTACAAATTAGGTCAGCTGTCTATAAATTTGGGTGATGGAAAAAGTCAGGCCGTCAGCCGCAGGAAGAGAGTCGTTAAGTTCATTAAAACAAGGAGCAGATAATGTATTCATATTCATGGAGTGAAGCAGGAGCATCTCTGATCAGATCATAGCTTGTAGAGGAGAGAAATCACCTGCAGAAAGCCCTTTGATTATAAACATTTCTGCTTTTTTAATTCTGGATCTTCTCAGTGGGAGACAACCTTACGACACTCAAAGGGCTACCTACTTAGTAGAAGTTCGAACTGCATCACGAGTTGTACTTTAGAAAAATTAAAAAGGAACAGTTATGACATTGCAGTCAGACAGCTGACATTTTGTTTTAAACTGATCAGAGATGTTTCTCCACAGTGTTTGAAGCTGCAGAGTGTAAGGACACCAGAGACACTGCTTGTTTTGTGGACGTAATAATGAATATGTCTTAGCTCTAAACCAAATCTGCCTCTTGCTTTTACATCCTATTCAACCTGTTTTATCTATGTTTCTTCCATTAGACTTCCTTTTCCTTATTCCCTAAAGGTGCGACTTTGTTTTCCCTCCCTCAGTTTCTCATATAAAGCTCGTTCTCCATGGTAGCAACACGTGCTTCTGCCTTTAATTGTCCCTGTTTATGTGTCAACTGAAACTTTGTTTTACATTCACTCAACATGATTATTTCCCAAGTCCCAACTTCTCTGTTCATCTATTCAACAATACCTTGCAAAAGTATTTAAACCCCATTGAACTTTTCCACATTGTGTGCCATTCAAACCACAGACATAAGTGTATTTTATTGGGATTTTATGTGATATGCCAAACAAAGCTGTACATATTTTTAAAGAAGAAGGGTCTTACGGTTCATCTTCCAGCAGCACAATAACCCTGAACATACAGCCAGAGCTACAATATAATGGTTTAGATCAAAGCCTATTTGTGGGCTAGAATATCCTAGTCAAAGTTCAGATCTAAATTCACTTGAGACGGATGAGAAGCACTCTTTTAAAAAGGCGGTATTAAGTATTTTCCAGGCACATGGTGCCATTTTATAGAACATTCAAGTAATTCTGTTAGAAAAATGACATACAGCTCTGGAAAAAAAGAAGAGTCCACTGAACTGAACCCCATTGAAAGCCTCCTGGTTATTCCACCAAATATTGATTTCTCAACTCTTCCTGAGTTAAAACATTAGTATTGTTGTTTCTAAATGAATATTTTGACCATTTCTCATTTTATGCAAATAAATACTAAATTTATCCTTGGAATTTGGGAGACATGTTGTGAGTAGTTCATAGAATAAAAGAACAATGTTCATTTTACTCAAACATAAACCTATAAAGAGTAAACCAGAGAAACTGATTATTTTAAGAGGTTTCTTAATTTTTTCCAGAGCTGTAAATATAATAAAATAACTTTAAAATAATTTGACTTCACAATTTGGCGCTTTGAAATTGGGCTCCTACCCTTTCACTTTCCTTTCAGGATGTCGTCCCAACAATGCTCCTCTATTTCACAGTTAACAACTGTTCTTAGGAGTGTTGGACTGAAAAGTAGTTTGTACGATTAGCTCAGCAGACAATAAGTTCCACCAGGTGGTTGATAATTGCTGCTGCCACTAGTTTAGAGGAGCTGAGTGGGAACTTTAGGCATTTGGGCAACCAAGAATGGCTGCCGCAGGAGATTCTAGGATTTCTTAAACATGGATGAAAGAATCAAAGCAACACTCCAGCTGTGTTTCTGATTAGGAAGTAACATTATAACATGATATAAAGCTAAAAAAAAACAAGTTTTACATAATACTGCTCTTATACAATTCCTTGCTGTGGGACATTTTGATGAAATTTCCTGAATGTGTACTACTTTGTTTCGGTCCATCACATGCAACATGGCAAAAAAGTTCATGGGGGTGGGAATACTTTTGCAGCACACTGTGAGGTGAGTGTAGCACTACCATGATACTCAAAGAGGTGAGTACACAATCATTG
This sequence comes from Xiphophorus hellerii, assembly GCF_003331165.1. Taxonomy (NCBI): domain Eukaryota; kingdom Metazoa; phylum Chordata; class Actinopteri; order Cyprinodontiformes; family Poeciliidae; genus Xiphophorus; species Xiphophorus hellerii. Next base: position 12,526,571 of record NC_045689.1, on the reverse strand, counting down.
TTGTACATAAGGAGCGTGTACCCTGTGTCAGCAGACATATGAGGATTTGTGAAATCTGGAATGTAGTGCATTGTTTCTCCATAGTTGCACAGTGAGGAGGAGCATTTTTTTTCCACTGAGTTGTTAAAGTTCCTTGGGTTTGTTTGGTGAAGACAGACTGCTTGTGTGCTCTACTGTATGCGCTGGTTATCCTGAAGTGTCTCATGCCCTTGTTGTTAGGCGATTATAAAAGTAACAAGCTACACATCCAAGTGACACCATTTTGATTTATCAGGCCTCAGCAGCAGTGAGGTGGAAGAAACATGCGGCTATATACACCAGTCTGACTTATCCCAGTACGCAGCTGTAGTGGAAGTTGTGGTTATTTGGTTCCTGTTATATGATTAGGATTCCCACAGTGCTTTCCTTTCTCTGCTGTTCAAAATCAAACATGTTGGGATAAATAACATAAACATGCTTCTGAAACTCTGCTTCAACTTAAGGGTTTCAAGGTACATAAAACATGTTAAACTCAGAATACAATAAATAAAGCAATTTTGGCCATAAATCTGTATTAATGGTCAGCAAGTCGTTTGGACTCTTCCTTTAAGGCATCCAGACTTCTGCCCCACTCGGCTGAGATCAGCACTGGTGTGTTACTTGAATCTTCTACACCTTCGTCCATGATGTTGCCAGACACCATAAAACCGCCACAATAAAAATATAACAAGCAAACGTCCAAAAATATCTTTTTGGATTGGAATGCATCCAAGTTGAGTCCTCTTTTTAAAAAAGAAACCACTGAGCCGTGTCCTCCCCACAGTGCTTTCAGTAGGACGAACATGCAGTAAATCTAGGGACTTGCAGCAGGGAAAATAAAGCCAGAGTGGAGAAGCAATAGCAGGAAGGAAAGAATGTTGACGGTTGGACTGAATGGATTCAGTTTGTGAAGTTCAGACAGCTGGGAACCTGATTCTCTCAGACTGCAGCCCAGCCAACTGCTGAGTTCATCTCTATCTCACATGGGATCATAAAGAAAGAAATTAAGATCATAGTTGCACTGGCTCCAAGGCTGCCACAGGCCGGATGCTAGGCCATCTGAAAGGACCTGTATACCAATTAAACAAAAACTCCTGGAATAGGTTCCCAACTTCCTTGGGCTTTCACCCCAGAGCAAGATCTACATCTTTAAGAGCCAGAGTCCAACTCAGAGCTCAATCTCAAATGTTTTTTGCAGACTGTTGGAGAATGGGTTGGCTGTGGCAGCCGGTGCCTTGTTCCCTGTCGATTGTGTCGCTCCTTTTGTCTCCAGTGCCGCCCACTTGGCTTCAAAACGATCATCGTCTTGGGAGTCGCTAACCCCTGGAGCGGTTAGTTGGCTGCCCTCTGGAGGCCAGCTCTCTCCACTGCCACCACTGACCGAAGTCCCGTTTTGGAGGTTCATTGCGGCTGCACTGCTGTGGGGTGGGAGGCCGTTAATGGCTGACGACAGAGGTGGAGTGGAGGAAAACGTAGCTGTGTTAAACCCTGAGGGGTGTCCGGTTGCACCAGCCACTCCAGGATAGGAGTGGTGATGCCCGACAGTGCCCAAGGGCCCCACTTTGGACCCTCCAGCTGCCGAGCCCATGGTCGGACCTGTGCCTGATGAGCCTGTGGCAGTGCAAAAGGCATTGGCCACCATTTGTGATGGTGTGATGCCTACCACTGGCACGCTGGCGTTGGGGTAAGTCATGCTGCTAGCCAGACCAGGCATGTAGGTCTGCATGGGCATGAAGGCAGGTTGGACCGGCTGGTTGGCAAACATCCCAACGGGGGCTGGAGTAGCATCAAAAGCAAGGGGGAATGGTTGCATTGCACTTGGAAGGGAGCCAGGGGGCCCAGGCAGAGAGCCCTGCATCATGGGGGCTCCAGACATGCTCGGGCCAGACATAGTTGGGATGGACATGGATGGGAGAGACATTGGGGGGCCTGACACTGGAGGACCTGGTATTAGAGGGACAGATGATATTGACATGGGTGGGAGAGGCATTTGGGTTTGACACGGAAGGGCAGAAGGGCCAGAGATAAGAGATTTGGGCAAAGTACCGAGGGGCAAGGGGACAGAAGATACTGGGGCAGAGGACAATGTCGCCTGTGTGGATATATGATGACTGGTTACGGAAGGGGGTCCAGGGATGGTGGGTATGATGGGCCCAGAGGGAGGCGTCTGCTGGGCTTTGACAGCCTTAGAGACCTCCTCCAGCCATCTCTCAGCCTCTGAGGGGGTGCGCTTGTGACCGCTCTGCAGTGCAGCAGAAACTGGAGGAGGGGAGTGGAGAGGAGGTTCTGGCTGCACCCAGGATGAGGTGACTGGAAACACAAACAGAAAGAGCTTCAGATAGTGGGAACAATCCATCTATAGCTATCGATCTTCTGCATTCCTTCTTACCCTGGACAGGTGCAGGCGGAGGAGGCAAAATTGGGGGCACAGTGCAGGTCGGAGGGCAATTTGCAGACATAGATGGGTTGGAGAAGAGCTCGTCTGATGGGTTGGCGAAGGATGTGTTGATCTGGCAACACAGTGCATTTATACTACTGTCACCCTCACAAGGCAACCCCATGTCCATCTCTGGTACCAGCAGGAAAGGGATACACAGAAAGCAGAGAGCACAAAAGGAAAAACATGTAGATGAGACAAGAAGAAGCTTGAGAAACTAAACAAATACTTGAGTTAATGATTCATTTTGCATAGGATGTTCAGGATTCAATAATTGTTGGTTACTAATGTAAAAGTTGTCAAGAGCACAAGATATTTAATTGTGTATTTTCAAAACTGATCAGCTACAGATAAAAGCTATGAGGATTTTCAAATGTAATTACACCACTTGAACATTTTTTCCATTTTGTCACATCCCTACCACAAATTTTATTGAGAGTTTGTGTGATAGACCAGCACATAGTGGTGCATTATGGTAAAGTGTTTGTGTATACGGTTTTTGGAACATTTCATCTTTTACGAAATTTGCATTCAGTCCACCTTAATTTGTAGTTTGTAGAAACACTTTGTTGCTGCTGAAAAGTAAATTCTAACCCCAGTTTAAAATCGTTCACAGCCTCCAACAAGTTTGATTTCAGAATTACTTGGAGGATGTAATGCGACACATGAAAGGTTTAATGGGTATGCATGCATTTGCATGGACTATATAGTAATTGTGCTTTCATTCCTGGTGTTTTTTTCCTCACCTACAGAATGTGTTTAAACAGTGAGAATTGTACAGCTACAGGGCCTGGATTATATTGGAGAATACCAACGAGTATTGGCATCATATCTACCTTTCAGGTTTTGTTTTTGCTTTGTTTTGCATAAACCGAGGATATAAGTGGTCACATTTTATAATCAAGTCTTTATCCTGAAGAGTTCAGAGGCTCCTTTAGTCTTCACATGTATTGGTGTAGAGTAAATGTGCATGTTTGTTTTGTTATACCCCTGGCAATAGGAGGTTTCTGACCTGCTAGTTTGGTTAGCTGACTGACTGTAAAGATCAATACTTGATATTTTGGAGAGTCATAAGGGAGCAAATAAGCAATTTAATTGCCTTCTACCATGTAAGTGCATATGGATGTGTGTGGGAGCACTTTGAAGGTAATATACGATCAGAGCCTCCCCCACTGTATACATACATACTGTGAACCGTGGACTAAAGGTTTCTACTGCTGACGAGGGTCTCTCTGTATCAACCTGCTAACAAATTATCTATCACTTAGTGCGTATTTGAAACCATAAATAAATGGATAAAATGAATGGAGATGTCAAATGTCATTAATTCAAGGCCAAACAAGATTAAACTGAAAGGCTACAGTAACTTTACATTTTTACAACCTTTCTTTTAAACCATTTTCTTTTTAAAGTCAGTTTCTTTCTATTCAGCAGGTCCTATGTTATTGATTGTCAAGGTTAGGAGACCTTAGAGCATTATTGCCTCAATGTTTTTATGAAACTGAGTCAGACACATATCTTTTGAGTCCAACCAGCACATAAAAAGCAGATAAATGTGAAAACAAAAAGTTTAAAGTTCCTATTTCTGAGGTTCTGTGAATGCTGCATGACACAAGGTTAAAGATATTTTCAAACAAACAAATAAACCTCTACTCCACTGACTCAATAATGGAGATATTTTATAAAAAATTACTCATCAATTATACCAAAAAAGCTTACTTATATGCCCAATAATAAACATACTGAAATGTAACCTAAATGGACAAGCAACACAAATGTTAAAAAAAATTGGGTTTTGTCATAAAAATGGTTAAATAATCAACATAAAGTGAAACTTTCTGTTTGATCCTCAATTAATTTAAGATGGAGAGATCTTAATTAGATTATTGGTAAGATGTAAATAGTGAACCTGTGAAATATAATTTCAATCAAGTTTCAATCTAGAAATTCTATAAATTCTGCAACTGAAACAAACAGCTGCATTGTAAATGGTCAAAGTTCCACATGGTCCAATATTTTGTCAGTAGTTATATTAACTACAAAACTGAATTCTTTGAGTTGCAGAAAGCTAGGAAGATCAAAATCCAATCAACACATTTGTAAAATATTTTCACAAAATCCATCTGTTTTGCTAACCCTTCTAGATTAAGTAACATTAAAATATTACTGAGCTGAAATAGTTTCTCTGGCTTCCTCCCACAGTCCATAAACATGGCTGTTCTTCCTAAATTGTCTCCATGTGTGTTTGTGCATGGTTGTTTGTCCTGTGTGTCTCTAGATTGCCCTATGATAGACTGGCCACCTGGCCAGGGTTTACCTCATTTCTGACCCAATGACAGCTAAAGTTATAGACAATGGATGCACGGATGAGTGGAATAATATAATGATACAAGAAGTCTAAATCATGTAGCATTTTAAATATCTAAAAGCGTAACCTAAAGAAAAACAGTTTTTATGTGACAAATCTTCTGTTTCCAAAGTTATTGAGGATAGAATGTCAGTGGGTGTCTACGTTTGTCAACATTTGTAAGCCAATCTACAAAAATGTCTGAACTCACCAGGGTTCTTGGCCTCAAAGTCTGTTTTGCGCTGCAGAGTGGATGGCAGGTCATTGAGGCGAAGCGACAGCTGTCTCTTAAAGGGAGAGTTCTTCTGACTTAGAGCTGGAAATCCCCTGAATGAGCCTTGGCGAACCAGCTGTTCGATGGGTGCGTGGCGGCGAGGGATGGCGTGGGGCCCACCTGGTTCTGGACGCTCCATCTGGGATGCCGTCCCCTCGGGTGGAGAGGCGGAGCCAGGAGGGAGAGCTGGGACGACAGAGGGCTGATCTGAAGGAAACAACGACCTGTGCTCAGTGCTGTATGAGACTCAAACATGCATTCCTGCAATATTTTCTAAATAAGTACATTTGACGGGATTTTGATTTGACTTTGAATTTATGGTGAGTGGCGAGAACTTGGAGTGGTCTACTACCTTTCTTTTTATCCTGCATCTTCTCATCTCGCTCACTGCTGCTGCCCTGCTGGCTGGAAGATGAATTGATGCGGAAGGAGCCCTCGCGCACAAAGGAAGTGCGACTGGCATCGAAAGAAGCCGTCACGCCACACTCCTTCTCTCTGCGCTGCTTTCTCTCCAGACAGGCAGCGAAGGCACAGCCGACTGCATGGCTCAGTCTCTCACCCTGGTAGAAAACATTTGAAGAAAAAAAAAGTAATTTATTAAACACACCAATCAGAAAAATCTCCTCTACATTCATGAGAAAGAAAAAAAAAACTATGCTCATTTTGTACAACCACAATTTGCATACTGATTTTTCTGGATGACTTTATCACTCTTTCACACTGTTTTGGAGAAATTTGGCCCAAACTTTAAATCAGGTTTAAATCAGAATGTTGACCTGTTTCTTGCAACACCTTAATTTTTTCAGCCCCTCTCTTCTAGATATCCTGCTAGTTATAGCCAAGCTTAGTTAGACAGAAAGAGAGCCCTCATTTCTCACTCAAAGATATTTTGGTAAACAGAGGAGTTCAACCGAGGTGCCCACTCAAGTCCTGCAGCAGCAAAATAAGTCCAATTCAGCAGCTTTCTACCACAGTGAATGAGAGTTGTTATGAAGCTATAGTGCTGTGTTTTGCTGTTTTGGAACATAGTACTGTGCATTACAGACAAAAACTTCTATTTATGTCTCATAAGTCAAACGTTGTTTTGGATACTTTGTGGTTCATTCAGAGTCAACTCTGCAAACCAAATTAACTCTACGTCTTTTTTAGGAGAAGTTGCTTCCTCCTAGCATCCCTTTGCAGATAAACTATACATGTTAAGTTTTCTTAGCATTGTAATGTAATAAATTATGTCCTTTTAAGGGCTACAGAATAGTTTGTGTTTTTGGAAATTTCTCTTAACATTAATTTGAGGTTTATTGTGCTCCATCATTCACTCCAGTAAACATTGGCAGCTGCCTAAAATGTTTTTCACTTGTAAAGAACCTCACAGTTGACGCACTTAGAAATTTCTTTAGGGCTCCTCCCAGATTAACAGGAAGAAACAGTTGCTTCTCTCAGGTCATTGGTTAATCCTGCAGACCAGTGTTGCTCATTTAAACCTTGAGGTACAGCTTCACATATCCACATACATCCTTTAGAAAGAACATTAGCTGTATCCGAAGGTTTCTTTATCCAACTTTCTCAATAGAAATATATATTTTAAGGGAAAAAAGATGACACATTATTTAAAACTCTACAAAAAAAATCAGAAATTTAAAAATAGGACATCAAACTTGATTATTTATTTATTATTGATTGTACCCTGAGACACTGTTGGTGAAAACTAGTCTCCATGGCTAACTTTGCAATATTTTGTGGAGTACATTGTCGCTTTTGAAATAAATAAAACACAAACATCGAAACTGTTTCTGATTATTTCATCTAATGAAGTATAAAATGTTTCTGTCTTGCTTCCAGAGCCTGACAGTTTCAGGCGTCAGATAATACATAGCACTTATTTGTTTGTAATTAGCTTAGATGTAAAGGACTGGGTTGCATTCCCATTTGTGTATAATTAAGGTAATTAGGATTAGGCTGTAAATCCCTCATGTTGTCAAACATAAACATGAATTAACGGCATTTCAAAGAAACCAGTTCTATAGCATTTTCTCCACAAAAATGATGGATGTCTGTCGCCTCAGCAGCTTCGCCTACAGAAAGTAGCGCCAGAGACAGAAGAGATAGTTTATCTGAAGATGAATGGGTAGAGATATAAACCAATATGTGATGGAAACAGAGACAGAGACAGATAACCACAAAGGCTTCTGGTTAATCCCCTCCTCTAATCCCGCAGTTCTGTACTCTGTCCTTCTCTATGCAGATTATTAATCCCGCAAACAATTTAAAGCTCATACAAACCCCCACAAAGAAACACAGATTCTCAAGAGATTTGAATTACGTAAGTCGGCATTGACTTCATTCAGTTTAAAAACAATTGTACTTTAAGATGTCGGCGTTACAGATGAATCTGGCGATTTTTCATAGCAACATTAAAGCATCCATCCTAAAATTTGTTTAATTTGCATTTTAAAAAACTAAATCCAAAGATGCTAATACAAACTGACTGATGCAAACATTTTGTAAACATTAGTAGCAGAAATTATTTTCTTGAAAATCAATAATCCACAGGAACATAAAGGTCTTAAAACTCTAAAATGATGCTTTGAATCAATGACTTTCTCCCTTGTTCAAAACAAATTGACGTAAACAGATTACGTAATATATTTAAATCTACAACTAAAGTAACAGGAAATTTATGCCTTAGACTAGTTTAAACTGACTACAATATTAAAAAATAAATAATACAGTAAAAGAATAACCAAAAGGTCTTGGTAAATAAAATAGTCCTGCATTTCTACCAGGGCTATTTTCTAGGCTGAGTTTATACCCTAGTTATTTGTTTTTTAACCACAGCTGTATTAGTCAACACTCACTACAGATTCTCTAAAGTCCAGTTTGTGATTTACAAAAACTTTGATTTGTAAAATGAAAGGTGAATATATGTTTTCAAAAAGTATTGCTACAAATTCAATCTTGTGAATGCAATGTTGTCATCTCATCACGTCAGCTTAACGCATCAATAAATCCTGAGGGTTACCATCAACTTTCAACAGTGGTTACAAATATGATGTAGACTGGAGCAGCAATCTAAAATCACTAGAATTTATATTTAAAGAAAAGTAAAGCAGGTTGAAAAATTGCAGGTTTTTGACGCTGAGCAGCCTCACCGAGTCTTTCAGAGCCATGAAGCAGTGGCACATCCACCGTCTGGTGGTTCCATCTCTGCAGATGTAGGAGAAGGCCTTGTCGTAGTTCCGGTCAGGAGCGCAGAAGGAAACCTTCTCGATGGTCTGGTCCACAATGAGGTCCTGACAGAGGAAGTCAGACAAAGATAGGAGAGAGGCGGCAGGAATCAGACAGGATGTTCCAAAAACCAGTCAGTGGGCACCATTTCATTTTATTGTGTGAGGCCTGAAGAAAGAGAAACAGGAAATCCTGGGCCAAAGGTGACCATTGATTGATCCCAATTACTTGACATACTGCTTTAGAGCCTTGCTGCACTCCATGAAGCTTCATCCTCTCTCATTGCAGAATATTTGCAAACCCGCTGATGACAGAAAAGACCACTAACCACTAACTAATGACACTGACCCTCTTTGAATCTTTGGGCCGTCTCCACTGCTTGCCCTTCTTTCACTGAAAGGGTTATTCAGCTGCTTTCAGTCTACAGTCACTATAGATGAAACTAAGAGGGGGCCCCTGTCTTTCTCTGTGTACATTAAGGGGCCCCCGGCTCAGCGCTTTGACTCACACTCAAACACAGAAAGAGAAAGAAAACAAGAGGCGAAGGAGAGTAAAAAGGGAGCAGGGTTCACACACTCATCCACACACTTCCTTCCTCTCTTTCAGAGTCAGCGAGAAAATAAGAAGGGTAGAGTACAAGCGTAGAGAGAGGGGGAAGGAAGACTGGAAAAGAGGAGAAAAAGAAGGAGGGATGTGGAGAGAAAGAAGTGGAAGAATAGGAGTCCATTCAATATGGGCCAATTAGTGAATCAAAGGGGATGCTGGTACCAAGGTGAAAGGCTGGGGAAAGACCAGTGTTTGTTTGGTAGCATGTGTGTGTGGGGGTGTGCGTGTCTTTCTTTCTCAGTACACATCCAAAAAATCTGATGATGTTTTTTCTAAGAATTCATATTAGAAGAACAAAAAACTGATGTGGCGTTAGGAACAGCACTGCAGTCCATGACTCAGACTGTATCAGCGAGAAACAACTTTGTGCTTGAAGCCCAAAATGCTGCTGAACAAGCCAAAAAAGTAATGATGTTTCTGTTTCTTTGTATTGATTCACTGGGAAGGTGCTGCAGAAGTGTTGCGTGTTACACACATGCATAAATGAGCTTATAGATTTGTTTAGATGTAGGTTTCAAAAAATAGAAAAAATACTGAGACTGAGAAAAAATAAAGAAGAGATGTCAAACGGAAGAGGAGGAGAACATGAGTAGTGATTGTTTCTGCGTGTTTTTAATAAGACATTAATTGGTAAGAATTTATCTGGGTTTCTCTCCATCACTGTCACTGAGTGAATAATTACTGTCTGCTTCTATTTTCATTTGCACAAGAAGAGAATCTCCTCATATTTACACTGTTAAAAGCTTTGTTTGAGCTGAAAGACTCCATAAATCTAATATCGATTGACAAACATTATTCACATTTATGCATCAAAATCTTTTGGTAGTACTTTATGTGACAGGGTGTGCATAAGACTGACATGAGACTGTCATAACCATGACATAACGCCTGTCATGATGAGGAAGGAGTTTTCATGAATGTTTACGGCTGTTGTCATGAAGTGTCATTCTGTAAATAATGACACTTTTAATGCGAAGTGGACAATATTAATGGACTTTTAATGCAAGTTTTAATGCAGCGTTTTAATGTATTATTTTTTCCAGAATAATGCAAGGTTGACACTTTTAATGCACTTTTAATGCAAATATGCATTCAAAGTGTAATTATTTATTGAATGACACTTCATAACAACAGTTGTAAACAGTTACACAGGTATGCAGTCCAAGTCCAAGTTGTCTATAGGATTCTGTCCACTCCAGTTTAATTCAGTTCACTACAGTCTAATTCAAACTAATTATAACCCAATTCAACTACCTTTAGGTTAAATGTCAGATTCCCTGTTATTATAAAAGGTGATAGTTTCCATTAAATCAAGATAATCATAAGCTCTATTTGGAAATGATTGTGATCTCTAATTTGGGCACCAGACCAGCAGTAACTCTTACATACTGTTCCTTTAAATGGCTAAAGCAACTGAGCTGTTTAACATTAACATCATTCCAACAGTTAGCCTGGATAGAAAGAGAGATATTATGAAAACAATGTAAAATGTAAGAAGAAATATAGTCCCCATCTTTGAGGAAACAAGAGCTGAACTCTAGTGTCACAACATTTAATAGCCTCTGCAGACACACACAGTGAGCCAGATCAAGTTTAAAAGTGATATGCTATATGGCTGAAAAAGATAAAGGAGGAGGGAGATGGAGCCAAAGGAGAAAAGTGTGATGAGGGAGTAGGGGAAGTGAGGCCAACGTGTGTGGTGTCCAAACAAAAATAGTAAAGCAAGGAAACAGAAGTGGCTTCATCTGTTGCTCTTCATCCCACTTAGCATTCAATAGAGCCACAGCTATCTGCACTCACTGCTGGAGACCTGCCTTGCTAAATAACACCCCCCACACAGGTGCTTGTGTGTATGCTTCCTACCAGACATTTATGGCACAAACTTTTACACAAACAATCATTTGGAAAACCGATGGAGGATCCTTTTGAAAAATTAAACGATTTCAAGTTTTTATATATAAAAATCTGAAAAAAGGGGGTTTGCAGTGGTACTTAAAGACACTTAAGTCAATAATTTGACCTAGAGTATGTCCAAGTATGTCTCTACCAGCACTGCTAAAAAAAAAAAAATCAGTTCATTCTACTTTGCAAGACAGGTTAAGCTGAGTCGTAACGCACTGTATTAGTGAGCATCAATTTTCAAATGTTGCCACAGATCCTGGTCTAAACTCATTTCATGACATTTCAGTGCAACTCTGGCTGGACTTAGGGTCATGGCCATGATCTAAGGTCAACCTTCACTCCAGTTTCATGTCTTCTGCAGCTTCTACAAGGTTTTCTGCAAGAATTAACTCCATCCATCCATCTGACCTAATTCCCTGTACCAGCTGAAGACACACATCAACTATGGAGAACGCACATTTCGGGTGATGTGCAGGGTTAATTTTCCACCAACACATTGTATTTAGCATGGAGGACAACCACTTCAATTTTCATCTCATCTGGCAATCTAAAGATGAAAAGAAGGAACGGGAGGGAACAAGAAGGCTGGAACTAGCAGATTCAGGTGAGAGACCAAAGAAAGAAATGTCATCTTACCTTAGTTTTGTCATCAACCACCCTGAGTCCATCAGCTGAAACCCACAGCACTGCTTTTACCGTCTTTTTGCCACTCTGCAAAGGCAAAGGAGAGGCAAAAGAGAATGAAGAAAAAATTAATTTGATGGTAACAACATGGAACAAAAAATATTTCTGCATTTAGATTAGCTTGTTCATTTAGATTAGAGCAAGCTAATCTAAATGCTTCATACAGATCCCAAATTATCACCACATCCTTAGGAGTAGGTGAAGTGGTACAAATGTTTGAGCAGAGTAAAGCCTGTTCCAGCCACTATTTTCCATAACCAGACATGCTTAAACAGCACAAATCAATGCATAAGAGAATGCAACATGCAAGCAAGAGATGGAGTGAGAGAAATTGTGTGAGTGAGGGATATGGTGACCTGGAGAACAGCAGGGATCGACTCTAAGTCTCCATTTCAACACAATCAGATTGATGTGAGTGAGGTTAGGAAAGGAGAACATAGGCAAGCAAGGAGAGAGCAGAAAATGGGAGGAGAACTGAATGTGGAGGTGGAACGGACAATCAAAAGGAAAAAAAGAATCCGAATGACTGAAAACAGAACATATGTGACTCTGTTTTCTACAATGTGTTCCTTTGAGTTCTTTGGTTACAGAGAAAAACCACGTATGGATTTTGAACAAAGTGACTCCTGTTGTACGCTGCCTTTCCACTATTGCTGTCTGACAGCAACCATTCTGTGTCACCGTTTTCACACGCTCCCTGTTTGAGTCCAGCCTCCCAGGAGGGAGGTAAACTCAGTGTGTGTCTGTGTGTTTGTGTGTGTGTGTGTGTGTTGTGTTACAGTTCACTTTCTGTTGTCTTTTTCAGCATCGGACTTTATAAAAGCAAACACAAATAAACGTGGACTCAGACCCACCGGGGAGAGTGAAAGCAGTGTTGCAAAGTAAACAACAATAAGGGAAAATACTGGGCCAGGTTACGTCCCACTCTCCAAGCTTCATGTGTGGTGTGCATCTGTATTCAGCAGCCCTGAGCCAATACTTTGTAAAACCAGCTTTCACTGCAATTACAGCTGCAAGCCTTTTTTTTTTTGCAAGTTTCAACAAATTTGTCTTTGCAAAATAGCTCTAGTTCAGTCAGATTGTATGAATAGCATTTACGGAGAACTATACAACATATTCCTAATTGAATTTCCATCTGAACTTTGACCTTGCCATTCAGACATACAAACATGATTTGATGTCAACTATTTCATTGCAGTTCTGGCACCTTTAATTTTCTTTTCTGCCTTCCACTTCACAAATATGCCCTACTTTGTGTCAATCTATCACTTTAAATCCCAATAAAACACATCCAAATTTGCTGTTATAAGAAAATTTGGAAAAGATGACTGGGTGTGAATACTTTGGGAAGGCCATGTACAGTAGGTGCCATGTAGGCAAATTCCTCAGGGGTGAACATGCAACTTTGTCTGAACGACAAACTGGAGCTGCAGAATAAATGTGCGAGGATGTGTTTTGAGTGTGCGAGCGTACTTACAACTTTCAGCTTTTTAACAGCCTCCTCACAAACGTGCATTCCTCTCGACTCCTCCACCTCGACAAGCCCCAGGTACTGCAGCACAAACAGACAGAAAATTAACATCCTGAGGAGATGTCTACTGTTCCTGAGGACATTTCATCACATGAAAGAGCTGGAGTGACAGAGACATGTCAGAATAAAAATGAGTCAAAAAAAAAGCTACTAAAACCTCATTAACTCCAATCAGTACTTTGGTAATTGCCCTGAAATTGTCACATGAGCAGCAAATCTGCATTCACTGTTGGGTTTCCAGCTGTATGAGGGTCCTGATAATGAGGGCAGGAAGAGAGAGTGTGAGGAGAACTGAAGTCGGTTATAGCATGTATTCCTCTTTTGTTGTCTCTCCAGTTCTCTGCTCTGTGGTACACTCGGCGCCCATGGGGGCACAATTAAAGTTCTCACAGCTTTGCTGGAGTCAGAAGCCAAGTGTAAGAGGAAGACGGGTTTTAAAATATCTAAGGACAGAGTTTGAAGAAATCTGGTCGCTGAACTGAAGCATGTGCTGAACAACATGCAGCCAAGTTGAGGAGTCTTCTGGGCAACTTTTCTGCTCTAGTTTTGTTGATTGCTTCCTGTCTTATTTTAGCAAGTGATGAAAATTAGAAAGTTTAGTCACAAATCAATGCAGAAAAGGCAGTCAAGCAGCACTTTCACCCTTTCCAACTGAAATAAATTTTAATTAAGCCAAATGTCAATGTATATCCAAGTTGTACATGTTGGAATGACTTCTGCAGAATCTTATAAAAGCTCTATAAGGCAGTTCTGGTCCAACAGCAAACAATATATGATGGATGTTGCTTCACATAAACCACTTGCAAAAGTTAATCTAAGATTAAATGTAGGTCACATAATTATAGTCACAAAGGTATTCCCACATTCATACCTTAATTAGCTTATCTACTTATTATTTGCATTTGGAAAAATCCCTCCAGTCCAATTCACAGATTTTAGTAAAAAGATTAAGCAGTTGTCAGAAATAAGAAGTAGAGTTGTAAGGTAGCAGCCTCTTATTAAAACCCCCCGCTGCTCGCTGGAAGATCAGGTTATGGTCCAAGGAAACCAAACTGGAGCGCTTTGTCTGCTCAGTTTGGTAACTGAGCAGCTAGCAGTGGAAAATGAAAAGGAAAATACAAACCGCAGAAAAAAAAAAGAAAATAAAAGACAACTGAAAAACCAACGAGAGTTGTCGGTTCATTGCCTCATTAACTGTTGGTTAGGTTTTGGCAGCAGTGTGTTTTTTAACTCCCTCCCTGCCTGATCTCTGTCAACAACTTACATAAATGAAAATGATTTGCAACAGGATTAAGGAAGAATAATCAAAGTTGTATTAAAAGTGTGTTTGGCTGATTCTGAATCAATGATTAAAAAAATGTAAAAAAACATAAAATGTCTGCGCTAACAAAGTGTTTTATGGGACGCTCCGAATGAGAACTCCAATGCAAGGTTGATGTAAATAGCTGGATGACGTTAGTGGTTGTCAAAGCGAGGGAGGTTTGGGAACAATAAAAACTACATTTTGCTCTCCTTGCTAGTCTGCTTAATCAGGATTGGGCTTAGAAAACCCATTTTCGCTCCTTTAGCAAAGTTCAGCAGCTCCTAGGGAGGCATTAATAGTTCATGACTTGAGAATAAATTTAGAATCAGAGAAAGAAAAAGATATCTGATGGAACATAAAAGATTATTGTGCTACCAGCTTTATGCTGCAAACCCTCCACATCCCATCATTAGCCATTCAGGAAATTAAGCTCAGCTCAAACGTTGCTCTTGAACATCTTTGTATTTTCATTTCTCCTCTCTTATCTTGTCCAGTCTCTCCCTCTGTTTGCAATTTCCATTCCCAGGATGTGTCTTTGTCCCCTCTGTGAGCCTATTTCATTCTCCCTGTCATTTCCTGTGGTCTCTGTAATCTGTAAAGCCACCTTGCTGTCACAGCTCCCGCTCTGCACTCCATCTTTCTCTGTCACTATCTCTTTAGTCCGTCTACAAATCAGCTCTCATACGGCACACGCTCACACTGAGGAAGGTCAGTCATAAAATCTGCCCTTTCATAACGCTGCTGTTTGCTTCTGCTCCTATTGAGGTATTCTCCTGCAGAGCTGAAGTATGAGACTGTGTGTGATAACACAATATGCATGTAAGTATGGTTGAAGACCACTGTCCTACACCAATGAAAGCAAAAGCTGATCCCATATGAGAGTGTGACAATGATAAGCCTCCAACAGACGCAGTTTTAGTGAAGGTTCAGCCAGCACAATGTTAGACAATTTCAAATTCACATATATAAGACATATGTGACATTTATAATGTAACAAAAACTTAAACCGTTTTAATGATTTTTCTTTTTAGATTTTATCGGAATACACACCTTCATAATCTTCCTATTCATCTTTTCCACGATTCATACATTTGAAATTTAGCTGAAAATGGCTAAGCCGGTACAGCAGATAAATTAATCATACATTTTAAACCCAGTTATGACTTGTTATCCATCCAGCCATGAAATTTGCCATGGATCACTTTAATCTATACTTTGGGTTTAAATGCTAACCAAGCGTTGGATCTATTACATCTGCTGATAACTGGGGCTTTTAGTAGCTTTTTAAAATATGATCTGCATTAAATGTAAATCAATATCTGGATTTCTGCAGGCTACACCTGCAGCCCTGAAACTATGATGATTCCCCCTGAAGGCACAATTAGAACAGAAAAGCTGAAAGACCCCTTATTAAAACAGCTAGCTTGCAGAAACCTGGAGCATATCAATGCAATACATCCACTTTCTACACCTGTTTAATAATATTCAAGGTTGCTGGTAGTTTGTGTCTATCAGCAGTCAAAAAGCCAGAAACCCTATAGCTGCTGATAGGGTAAATCCTGGACAGGTAGCAAGTCCATCACAGGGCAACAAAGAGACATACAGTACAAACAATCATAAAAACACACACGTATACATAAGGGGAATTTAATTTAACCAATTAACCTAATTATCATGTCTTTGGACAGTGGAAGAAACATCCCAATTATGATTTGGTTATTTATACAGGTTTAGGGTAATTATTTTTATCAACTCTTACATAGTCTTCAAATTTGACACTTTAATCTATTTTTTGGGGGTTTAGATACCAACTCAGTTCTTGATCTATCATTATTTAAACTAGTTTAAGACTCTCTGAACCCTATTTATCATTCAAGTTAACAGCAAACTATCACATCATATTCCATACTGTAGAAAAAAGGGATGTAAAAAAACAAATACATGGAAATAAATTAAATATCTACAAAACCTACCCGAACAGCAAAGTTACATTTGCCCTTGCGTACAGCCTCCTCGTCAGCCTGCCACTGATGCGGTCTGCTGGCCTCTGGCACATAGGTGGGCTTCTTCCTCCTCAGACTCTGACGAAGCTTGTTCATCTCCGGGGTCACGTGCTCCCTGGAACTGCAAACACACAGAGCACACACAGGATCAGCTGGGTGGCAGTTGATTATCTCTACTTTGGAAAAGAAAATGGTCATTTGACTCGATTTTTTTGACTAAAACAGACATTAAAAAGTGGGATGAGCTTCATTGATTAGCTTGAGCTCGTTATGGGTGTAACCTTCTCTAACGATGCAGTCAATAAATCAACAACAAACACTTTCCATCGTGTTGCTCTGCTCAGAACCAGAGACAGGCTGGAAAAGTCCCACGGGTGATATAGACGTAGGAGCTGGCTTTCATCTATCGCAAAAAAAAAAACAAAACAAAAAAAAAAAAAACATCAAGAGCGCTGATGAGTAGATCAACCCCCTCACACGCACACACATGTGAACGTACGCTTCGGTCTCTAGTTGAACGATCCTCTTTCCTCTCCCTAATTTAAGCATTCAGCCCGCTGGCCTGCTCAGCTATGCTAATTTCCCTCCATAATGAAACAACACCATCAAAACATGACCTGTTTCAAAGTAATAATTACCGTTTTCATTCCCCCAAAGTCACATCCCCCTCTGCTAGAAAATCTAGAGTCCAAAAACAACATCTGTTTTACATACACCAGCTATTCTCATTGAGACTCTCTTAAATGGATCTCCTATGTTGTTGGTCAACAGTCAGTGCTCTTTTCTCCCTGTGTGTAACAAAAATATTTAGACTTTTTTGTAATTTGCAAGACTATGACAAATTTAAGGATGTTTTCACACCTGATAGCCAGATCGGGGAACAAGGTTGCAAGATTTACATTTTCAGTTGTTTGGACTGTGTCAAATAAACTACACCCTTAAAAAACCTGTTCCCCTCAGGCGTGGTGGCACTGCACCAAGAACCACTAAAGGAAATGACACAGAAACCTCTGAGGAAGACACTGAGCATAACATCCTTCTTCGTGAAATGTAAACAAAAATAGAGAAGCATCAGATTTTAGTGCTTGTAGGATTTCTCTTTTGTCTTTGGAAAAAGATCACAAGACATTTCTACTGCTAGTTTTAGACTCACATGTTTGCTTTGGTTGTATTTACCCAGAATTCCCTGCGCTATCATCTGCTTCCTGCTTCTGGAGCGGTCTCTGGTCCACTAGGTATTTACATGCATTTAAATTGCACCAGAGTCCAGTTCAACCGAACATGTGCATTTGCACTTCCCCAAATGAATCTGACTTTTTAGGCAAACAAACTAGAGCGGAACTAAACATGGCTAGTGTAAATGCACCTGAGTCTTTGTGCCGAAAATGTGAACAAAGCTTTTACTTTGGATATACAAGGACTGGGCAGTCACTCCAAGGTCCAGCAGTCGTCCATACAACAAGCCCAAGGGAACACAGGCATAAGCTTTAATCAAACTCATAAAGACATGTTAATCAGACAACAAAACTCTCATGACTCCTCTAGCAGATCTTTAAAGGCATAGGGGTTTGTAAGGTACAACAAGAATCACAGAAAGGCAACTTGTCAAAACAGCTACTAGCCATAACCACCCAAGATACATAGGAAAACCAAGACAGGATGAAAGGCATGTCACGTTTTAGGTTGTCTAGACAGAATTGTTGAGTTCCTCAATGGTACACGCAGTACTTCACAATATGTCTTTGGTTAATTAACTCATTCTAAGCAATCATATTATTTTCTTACCGTCTAGTTGCTCCATAAATCGGCATTCTGGACTTTGTCGACAGTGTCGGCACAACCATCATACAGTGAGGGCAAATCAGACTCATTGTAAACTCTTGATCTGTACTTTTTCAGGTTGACATGCAAATATATATACACACTGAGGTTCATCACTTCTCATAATCACATCCATCCTGCTGGTAATGTTTCTTATGTTCATGATCAGATGTGTGAGCAATGTAAAGCATTTGAATTCAGCAGCTCAAGTGGCTTTACTCATTCCTGGCATGTAGGGCATAAGTCCTCTGCCAAGAGGAGGCGCAAACACACATCTATGCTTAAACACAAGCACAGCCCTTCTGTGGCTCACCATGCACACATGTTGAGGCTTGTGCCAGTCATTAGTGGGCAGAGAGCCATCTGACTGGCACCTGGCCGACAACAGCACTGCTGCAGCAGGTGTGAATGGGTGTGTGTGTGTCAGGACGTATAAGCAAAGTGACACATTAAACCCCACATGGGGTGTCAGAGAGATGTTTGGTGGTAGAAGTTGAAAGGGCTGGTTAGGGAGAGCACAATGCCCAACAATGCCTGTATATGGATTGAGACAGGAAGCAGACGAGGAGCAAGAAGACATGAATGGCCTCTGATGTCAGGCCACTGGGAAAAGATGAACAAGTACAAATAAAATGATGAATAGGACAGACATTTGTAATACATGTATATACACAATAAGTTGATAAATAAACTGGATTTCTTCATTTCTAAACTTTGAAAAAAAAAACCAAAAAACAATATATATATATATATATATATATATATATATATATATATATATATATATATATATATACAAACACGGCTGAAGCTGCTGCTTCTGCCATTCCAATCAAAACACTCATGTTGCATTTGTAGGTGGTGATTATGTAAGTGTTTGTAACACTCAACGTTGCCAAAACTCAGAAGATCCTGAGTGTTGCCATAGAAGTGCAAAACATTCTCTGAAATGGTTGTTGCTCAGAAAGCTATAGTTCTTTTTAGTCATTTACATCTTTAGTATATGTTTGAAGCTTAACTCAAGCAGAATCAGAACAAAATGAGACAGAATTTTAAAAAATGGCTCTGGTGTTCTGGGAGGTTCCTGATAAAAAATAAAATAAAAATCAAAAGTCTCTAAAAGAAGCAATGAATGAATGGATTATGGCCTAAGATAAGACAATTTAAACTTTTAAAAACCTTTAAAGCTCTGTGCAAAACCCTTGTCTTATGGAAGACTGGCAGGAAGAAAGTTGTTGTTCTTAGAGAACCAAAAGAAGTCAAATTCAAAGTTTCCACAGACCGTGTAAATGGTGCAGAAAACCTGGACGAATGTGCTCTGGTCAGTAAAACCAACAAACTAAATTTTTGACTTTCATGTAAACTACTTTCTGCTTGGGAGCCTCAAGCAAACAATTATTTGGCTGTAGACAAAATTAGAATTGGGTGAAGACAAAAGCCTTAAACATGCAGCCAGAGTGAGAAAGAATAGTTTTAAATCAAAGCATATTGACCATCAATATGCTTTTGATTGGAAGTTTTGTCATCCAATCTGACAAAACTTGACCTATTTTGCAAAGAATGTTGAAAGAAAATCAGTCAGCAATCAGGATGCATGATTTTAGAAAAACAAAAAATCTCATTATTGAATATTGCAATGATGATTTTGTTTGTAATCAACGTACATTTTCAATCATCCTTTTCATCTTTTCCACCACTCTCCCTGGGCTTTCTGATCCTGAACACTAAGATCTATGTTAGTTGTGGGTATACAGAACAGTGAAAATTCATCATAGCGTTTAAATATGATGTTTGAAAGTAGCGGTTTTATTATATTGTTTCCAAAATATTGCATCAAAGCAATCTACTGCAGTTTGATACTGTACACACTGCAATAGATTGTTTCTATGATTTCCAAGCAGGAAGGGATTCCTGCAAAGCATTGACTCAAGGAAAATAGATATAAACTTCAGTATAAAACCTACTAACTGATGAGACATGTTAACATATTTTATATGTGCAGTGACTTTTAATACCATTTTGAATTCGGTTTAAGTTGCAAGTGTTTCATCTTTCTGGTGACACTAATAAAATCTGCAGATTAAAGCCTTGTTGCTGAGCACCAAAGTTTAAAATGCATTACAGTAAAGTATTTCCACAAATACTTTATTGTGGAAGCGAGACATGAGGGGAGAGTGCAAAGGCCTTGTACAGCTGTGACCTCACTTTGCAGAACATCTGCAGAAGTAGAAAACAAACTGGAGTGAGACAGACGGGATGGGCTGGCAGGCAGACAGACAGGCAAGGATACACGACATCAAAATAAATCTATAAATCAGCTGCACAAATGAACTGGAGCTGTACAAACCCACGCTAAAAATTCGAACTGCTTCACTGCAGACTACACAAACAGGAGGATCTGAGCCAAAAAGCACATTCTTGTTCCACATCCAGTGTTTGACTTGCAGCCATCTGGACATTATTGTTGCTCTGGAGATGGCAGCAGCCACCACACATATGATGCTGTATGGTAAAAATTCAAATGAGTTCACACAGAAGGACGCCATGTCTTCTCTTCTTTCTGATCTTGTTGATTATCTTCATATTCTTCTTTGCTTTTCTTCTTTGTCACATCCAAAGATGTCTGAAGTTGAATGTCTTCTGATGGGAATGTAGGGAAATGGATTTCACAAGAATGAATTCAGTGTGAGAAGCTCGCCCACATACACAGACGCATAAAATGGAAAAGAAAAAAAAAATGCACACTTTGTCCCGGCTTGTAAAGTTGGTATTTTTAGTGTTAGAACACCTAAATTGTTGCTAACACAATTTAGTTTGTGAGTTTGAAAATATCATCTTAGAAGTCTATGTAAACGTATTTGTCCCAAAATTCCAAATGCCATGAATTCCTATTGTCTTTTACCTCTGTGTTCACACCATATAAGCTCGGGTTAAACAGCCTCTGTGTCCGGCTGCAGTCAGTACTTGGCAGATGTGAGTTTCTTGGCAAATGTGAGCTTGATTTGATATTTTTGGCTCTCCACCTCTGTTTCGCACTCAAAATAACCCTCCCCGATCCAGATGTTCCGTGTTTAGCTCAGAGACTTAAATTGGACGTAGTCCTCCCTTAGACGTCCTCACGACTGGAAAACACTGAGCACAAGGAGGGAGGGAAAAGGAGCTGGAGGAGAATAAGGGGTGATTTTCCTGCAAATCCACTGAATGAGTCAGTGACACCTCACATTACGGTAAGCCACATGTCTGTGAGGCTCCAGAGGGAAGAGGGGAGAGCACAGAACGCAGTGGAGCAAGTGTCCAGGAGTTTGTGGTAACGGTTTGAGATGAGTCATCGCCGAGCCCAGCGCTCCATGCAGCCACCTGTTTCCACTCTCTCGCACCGCTTCCAATCAACTTGTTTCTCTCTGTGTCTCAGCAGAGGAGCTGTGATTTCCCAAAAGGTGAATTAGAGTCCCAACTGAGGAAAAATAAACCCCCAAAGATCAGTGTTACAATCCGTAACCTCTACAGAGTAAAGGGTAAGTTTTATTTTATTCTTCCTGAGAAGGTTAGTGTTCTAAATAAAGCGTTCTACAGGTGGAATGAATTATTCACAAGCGGAAAACATTTTAAATAGTTTCCAATCTTACCAGGATCTGATGTTTCAGCTAATTCAATCCAAAGTCGGACCTCTCAGTATTCAAATAGGTTGCATGGCAACCTATCAGACTTTACAAGCTTCTTGTTAAATGTTAAAGTTAATCACAGCGCAGTTAGGAAAAAGTCGAATAAACGTGGCTTGCAAAGTTGCATCTGAACCAGAAGTAATGTTTAGAGAGATGATGGGTGGAGATGTTTGGCCATGATGCACAGCATTTGGAACAAGAAATATCTCATATAAAGTACGTGTGTTAGTATATATTTTTTTAAATGTACCTAAAATTACATCAAGATCATGCATGTAGACAAAAAATAACAGCTGCAACATGATAAAAAGCTGAAACTCTGCACAAAATGTTATGAAATTGCTGGTCGTTTTAATGGATGCAATAAAAGTCTGGTGTTTGACTTGTAATACTAATTCTATTCGGCCTGAAGGTCAACGTTTAGAGAATATTCTGTCCAAAATGATGATCGTTAAATGAAACCTGAGAGTAAAGTCCTAAAATTATTATCTAAATTATAAATTATATTCACCAATCAAGCAATTGGAGCAAAAACACAAGCCGGAGGCTTGCTGGTAACATTATACCTGCACCAAGTGTTAAGTCTGATGGTGGAAGGTTAATGATTTCTGAAACCACAGGATCTGGGCGCCATGTTGTCATTGGACTCCGTGAACTCCACAATGAACCCAACAATGCTAGAGGATAACCTGTCCATCAACTAAAGCTTGGCCCAGACTGAATCATCGAGCGGACAATAAGTCCAGACACTACAGCAAAAAACAACAGAAAATAATTAAGTGTTGCAATGGCCTAGTCAAGGTCCAGACATGACTAATTTGCAGTGATGGCACAAGCATATCTCCTCAAACTTGTTAACAAAACTTGTAAGCAAAATTGTAAAGAAGAGTTCTTAAAACAATGACGTGAGAGATTAATAATGTCACATAAAACACAAATACAGAGTTATTGCCGTTAAATGTCATTTGACAAACTGCTGGATCAAGGGGTGTACTTAATTTTCCCTATGGCTTTCATAAACAAGACCATATATTAATATGCACCATCTAATGTGAACTTAAAAACATTTACTAAACTTTTTTTTTACCATATTACCAGGAGATCCTGTGGGTCCAGTGGGTTTCATGGTGAAGTCTCATCGTGGGAGTTATGGTAAAATTGTCAGGTGCTCAATAACATGAAGCTCTTAAGATAATTAAGACTGAAACAATGTTTAGCCTTGCATCACTAAAGCTGTTTGTGTTGGTTTCTCTGTGGTAAGTCAAATAACCCTGTCACCTAAAGCTCTGAAAGTCCATATGATTATGGGGCACAGGAACATTTTCTACCCTCACTGTTTTTACCTGTTCTTATTTATTTTAATAAAATAATTTGAAAAGTTAATTTCCCAACTTTTTCTTAATGTCTCTCCTACATAATTCTGCTATTTAGCAAACAGGAATGATGTTGGTACTCCTAACGGACCTAAAAATCTGAAGATGTTTAGTCTAGAAGAAAAATTCAGATTCAGCTTAGTTTGTGCCCCGAACAGGCACTTCTTTACTTCTTTATAAGAAGTAAAACAAAAAAAAAGACATATAAATAGGAGACATACATAAAAATCTTAAAGGTGAGGGATGATAAACTGTGACGAAACAATATCAGTAGCGGTAAAAACAAGGAAGGGAATGTGCCATCCTCCATTTCTGCCAACACCAATTTCAACCAATCAGATATAACTCCTCCTATCCTGTCCTGAATTAAAAAAGGGAAACGGCTGTAGGGACGACGGAGAGCTTGAACCTGTTACTCTTCATATTAGGAAGTCTAAGCCGAGATAAACTTGAATTCAGAATATCAGGGATGGGAGCGGTCAGGAAGAATGACATTAGTCTTCCTGATAATCTGTCTACTGAACAGCTCTGTAAGTGTGAACTGTTAAACTCTCTGAATCTTATTACTTGTCTTTATCCATCTGATTAGTACATTTGTTTGCCTGATGCTAAGGTCGCCAAACCAGCAGAGTAGGAAAAAGGTCAACACAGAGTCAATGTAGAGTATGATCTACATTGATCATATCAATCTGAAACTGAGAGTTTTCTCAGACGAGACAGTCGTTGCTGACAAGTAAAATATTATTTATTATCCACACTAGTCCCAAGGTAATAGTAATTTTCAACAATGTCTGCTCACCGGCCTTTGTTCACTCCAAACTCAATGTCCTGTCAACAAATTTGCAAACTTGTGACCCTCTGTGTAGTGTATATAAATATGTGTACTCTCATGCCAAGGCCTGACCCAGTTTCTGGGCCCTGCAGACTTCAGCTGACACTGCGTGACCCACATAAGGATACCGACACTTGTCATCCCAAACTTACTGCCTTTCTTCCACCATCCCACACACACAGAAAACCACAAATGGTCCGCACACATGTGTGTCCATGTGTGTGATTAGCGAATAAAGGAGCAAAACATAGCAAAGATAAAACCGCGGCCTTGTGTTTAGGCTATAGACTGACCCAGAACAGGATGGCCTTATTCATCAGAGAGGCTTATCAGGCGGTGTTGGAGTGTGGGCGAGCACAAGAAGCAGGTAAAATGGTTGAAGAGCAAAGCATTTCCGGGTAAATATCAACATGCAAGCTCCACTAACAATCCTAGATGAAACACACTAAGGCTGACAGCAAAGCCTCTCTGTCAGCACAATGCAGCAGAGAGCTGTAAACAGTACAGTGTGTAGGTGGCCTGTGAATCCTACTTATCTGGGAGTGAGGAGGCTGCATCAGTGATGGTTCTTCTGTTGAGGCTGTGCATACCCATAAATGGCAGCAACTGAAGTAAATCTATGTGTATAGCTCTACGGTTGACGCTCACTGTGACTGCTTTCACTATACTCCAAGTCAATACCTCTAATGGCAACAAAGTCCACATCCATCAGAGTTCTTTTGTACTTTAAAATACATGACTTATAATATCATAATGAAGAAAAGGCAGAAGAAAGTAGGAGTTTGAATCTTCACTCTGTCTGTCTCAGTCAGTGTGTCCAATTCAGGGCACCACCTCATCGAAGAGGAAAAAAAGAGAATCCATCATGACGATCCTCATCCAGCTGACCTAGGATTACCGGCAGTCCTTGACAAGTTAATGAACTTTTTCTCCAGTAAAAACTAAGCGGCAGGCATTCATTTATCCTCAGCATGTTTGCTAAACAGATCAGCTTTGCTTTTAAAAATTCACCATCACAATTTTTAAGTCTCCAGTAGTTCTTACAGCATAATCTAGTATTCAGCCTAGAAACTGTGGCATGTGTTTAACTATCATCATTGTTGTTTATTCATTTAGAAATTGATTGATGGCGTGCTTGGCGACTGCATCTGAACACCTGCACTTCTGTTTAGCGAAACTGTCACACATTTGGCTCCTGGAGATTAACATAGTGAGGAAATTATTAGGTTATGATAAACAGAATGACATAAAACTACTAAAGGTGGAGAAAAAGGTAGCCAAGAGCCTTCAAAACCAATAAAATGTTAAATTAGATTCAAAAGTTTATGCTAGGACAAAAGGAAAAAGACATAATGACTAAAATTATGTCACTATAAAAGCAAGTAAGTGCCATATCAGGTAAAAATCCGAAATCTTTTCTTAATAAATTAAAATAAACATTTTCTCTGTGTGAGCACCACTGCATCTGTTGTTTTGACCTGAAGAAAACAAAACTGCAAGCTGATATAAATTGCTCAAATCTGTCAGACCTGCAACAAAAAAGGTGCAAATATTAAGGAAATTGCACTGCTTTGTGTATTTCCCACTTTGTTTTCCCAATGGAATATGATTTTGTTTCCTTTACACAAATGTTATTACCATTTCATCTGCATAGATGGACCAAAACTCCTGACTGACAGATTTTACCTGTCTGCAGAAAAACTATCGGCTCCATCTCAACCTGTGATAGTTATTATTTACCGATGTCAGAGAAATTTGTTTTTAAAGTCAAGTGCTGAGCAAAATGAATTTAAAAAATTTTATATTAGAGACAAAAAACGTCACAATTTTTTTAAACAATTTTATTTGTAACGATGAACGGTAATAGATGTGGACTGCATCTAAAGATAACGTCAGACTTATTATCAATCAGGCCTGGGTGGAGCCAGGAAACTGCTGGTTTCCAGTCAACTCCATCACTGTCAAATAGAATTTACTAATATCCACATCTACCATCCCCTAATATATGCTAACAAACACACTACACTTCTCAAACACATACATGCACATTTCCAAACATATTCTCTTGCACTTTGCAGTGTTTTTTTTTATTTATTTGTCTGAAAATAAACATAAAAGTCAATAGAAGCACAGAGCCACATGTACTGGAGCGATTTATTCCCCAGGTCCTGCAGCTGAGTGAGGAGGTCGGTCTGAGAGTCAGAGAAAACATCCTGCATTAAAATGATCTGCTTCTCTCTCTTCTCCGGCAAATAGGATTTAACTGGAAATTTTAAATTGCATTATGGAAGACTTGCAGCAAGATGCAGAGAGGAGCAGAGCAAACATTCATATGAGTGCTGGTGCTTGCTCTGCCTCTACCACACCAGGAGATCACTGGTTTTGAGGCCATATTGTTTTACTTTCAGTGTTTCAATTCAAAACAGGCATGGGGGCAGGAGGCAACATGGCTCACGATCCAGGGCGCCACAGTCGACAGGACGCCACAAAATAACTTTTCAATCAGTCACAGCTCTAAGAATGGCATGAGTTACGACAACAATAACTGAGAGGGTTGGCACCAAAACACATTAAAGATCTGCTGTTGTTGTATCAACTTTCCAGACCACTGAGGTTTTCCGATTCTGGTCTGCTCTGCATCCCCAGAACCAGAACCAAACATGGAGAGGCAGCATTCAGCTGAATGCTATTTGGTTCTGGTTTCTATAACTCAGTGCAACTTTAAAACCACCTGTTTAAAGTTCCATTTGATTAGTAGTAATTGAATTGTTTTATAATTTTTTATACATATTTGACCAAATATAAAAAATAATATTTCTTGTTTCATAATTGATGACTGTATGTTTTTATGATGAAAAATACTTTGAACTGCCTTGTTGCTGAAAATAAACTGGACTTAAATCGATTGTGTTCTTGGATTTTTGCTATTTTGCATAGACATATTTCTTAATATAACATTTGTACACTTTTTGTAAACAATTGATTAAATTAATTATACTGATCAAATATGTAATAAAAAACTCAGCAAGATGTAAAGCTTCATTTTTACCATCTTGTGTTTTGCATCATCCCGGTTGCTAGGCAACAGACATAGGTAAGGTTGGGAATAAACCTGAAGCTAAAAGAAGGTAGTTTACATCCTTAATTGCATGTGTGTTGGGAAATTTTTCCAATATGTATGTGTATTTTTGTCTCTTAAAACACACACATGACTTCATACCTGTGTATGCGCGGCTGTGCTAGTCTGTTTATCTGAATGTGCTCCAAGAAGCCAAATAGAGAGAGATTAACGTAACAATATCCAAATCCCCTCTGCCCTTGGACAGCAGGCAAAGGGACTACAGACCAGGCGTGCATTGTGTCCTTTGTCGCCGTGTGCATTCTTGTTTGTTCGTTTAGATAAATAGATTCCTGTCTGCATCAGCATCAGAGCACACACACGTCTGCATGCCAGCATGTCTGGGGCTGTGAAAACTGTGCACTCGTGTGTGCGCCAGCAAGTTAATCTAAACATAGTGTAGCGAGGCGTGAAGTGGAGCGTCCCGGTCGATACGCTCCAGCATGATATTGTCGTGTCGTGTTCCCACTTTGTATTGCCCTGCTATCATTATAAACCGGACCCCTCCAGGCTGGTGGATCTCATGCACTACAACTCAGCAAAGCAGACTGTAAAGTTTCAGCTCCAGGCAAAGAGATCATCCTCCTAAATCGAGGAAATAATAAAATAATGTAGACGATATCACATTCTGAAGCCCTGGCATAACAATTCAACCCAATTAAAAAAAAAAAATCAATCACGATGCAAACTTTCCCAAAATGAGGGGCCCTTTATTGCTCCTGCAACACATTAGACTCTTGACAACCCCACCCTTATGATTTATTTGAACGGATTTACGTCACACTCCCGTCAGAGAAGACTGCCAAGGGGCCTGGTGCGGTTCTGATGACTCGATTTGAGAAGGCTCTGTGAATAGCAAACACTTCTACACTTAAAAAGGATTTTATTTGTCTTCTCTGAACTCTCGAATCATTTCGGAGACCAAATTAATCCCTCAGTTAATTGTTGCCTCTTGCTTCCTTTGCTGACAAAAGGAGGAAATTGATATTTCCTCCACAGTAACTCCACTTTACACTGACTTTGCTCTTACCCATAATGCATTGCTCTTGTGTAAAAACATAATGCTTTTTAAGCTTCTAAGTTTCGGCTTTTGCTGTCGCACCCTTTGTCTTATCCTTTGGCTCTGATTTGCTGGTTTTCATTTGTCCTCGTTTCACCCATCACACCATCTCTGTTGCATGCACTATTCTCACTCTTCAAGCCTGTTCTCTTTCCTTTTTGTAACACGCCTGGGATCTGGCCTCCTCAGCAATCCAACCGTGAGGGCAGGTAGTGAAAAAAAGCAAAGGAACCACTAGATGTGAGAGGGAGTGCAACTGCATTTGTTCAAGAGAACTCAAATGGTCTTTCACAAATGTTTCAAAACCTTTTTGCAAAATTCTGCTTAATTCGTTTCATGCAAACAATTAGAACGTGTTTGTTTTCCTCCATGAAAGACTTAGGAAGGGACTATAGGAGGAGCTTGGTAATGTTTGGCCACACCTATAACACTGAGTTTATATGCAAAATGAAATATATGAGAAATCTTCATGCTAAAGGTTTAGCGTTTTTCCAGTGGCAATAAACCCAGTAGTCTGTATCCTCCATGATTTACATGTTTCCCTGGTTCAACACATCATAATCCAATAAATGGTTCACTCTCAGGCCTTGGCAGACTCAACACCTTGAGAAGATAGTTCAGCTATTTAAACCCGCTATAATGGAGAAGAATTGAGCACCGCAGTTCTGCAGAAGGGTGGGCGTCTCTCATTCTCATTTGGCCAGTGTTCTGCATGCCTTAGATGTTTTCTTGCTTGAACACATCAGAATTAAATTACTCTGTTATTAACAAGTCCCTGAAAAGCCAGCTGAGGAGATCATTCAACTATTTAAATCAGCCATGTTGGAGCGTCTAGAACAAGCAGGACCCCAGTTTTCAGCAACCAGAAATGCCCACCTTGATTCTAATACTTTACAACTACAAGAATATTCAACAGGAAAACTGGTTGAGGCTTGGAATACGACAGATACGCTTAAAACAACAGACATTAACAGCATTGCCTTTTTAACTATCTGACTCTGCTAGCATTAAAAGAGTCATCACCAACAACAGGTTCCCATGGATTTATAAGTCATGTTAATATTTGTGGTTTGACCTCAACCAACACTTTCTGGAAAATGTAACTCACATCAATAATGTTACACAAGTTCATGCTTTTAATGGATTGGAAACCTACTCAAGTTGCTCCAACTCTTGTGCAGTGAGATAAGCACCAAAGCACAGTGCAACCCTCACAATCAGCAGGCATATAGATTAATCCAATGTCATGACAGGCCTTCCAAACATTATGTCTTCCTTGAGGCAAGAAATGGCACAGGACTTTATCCCTGTCATCTATTTTTCTCATCATCATTGCTTCTGCCACAGGTCTGTATTTCAGAGTCAGACTGACTCTGAATGTTGGACACCTCACACATTCAACGTGTACATATCAGGTGTCCACACTGGACAATGTCCTTGTCATT
The DNA here is from genome assembly GCF_003331165.1 of Xiphophorus hellerii. Classification (NCBI taxonomy): domain Eukaryota; kingdom Metazoa; phylum Chordata; class Actinopteri; order Cyprinodontiformes; family Poeciliidae; genus Xiphophorus; species Xiphophorus hellerii. The sequence goes on along the minus strand of NC_045689.1, from coordinate 12,496,930 downwards.
GTTGTAAATGCTGACATGTTTTTGTGCAATGACAGGGTGTTGCTTGTTTCATTGCTGCCTCTGGAATAAATAACATTGGACTCAGTATGGACTTCCTCTTTACACCCAATTATGAGAGCCTCATATGAGTAGCAATGGCCTCAAAGCTAAGAAGATGAGTACAAAATCGTCACACTGGCTAACATCTTGCCACCAAGGCATAAGCTGCCTTTATAAATATTGCAAATTTCCCAGTCTTTATCACACAAGGCAACATGAAAGCTATACATTCTGTGCTACATGTCACAGCACAGAATACACTATTTTGACTTCAACAAAACATGGCATCAAGAGAGAAATGAGAGCATTAAAAAAATATTCATGTTCCATGTTCTGCTCTACTGCCCAATCGATGCCAGGCATCATCAGTACAGTTCTTCAACAGGTCTTGAGTGTTTTATGACAGTGTGACCATCTGCACCGACAACACGTCTGTGTTTGGTGATAAAACTCCAACTCGAAACCTTTCTCTGATTAGCTTTAGGACAGGCAGCTGACAAATTAGAGCCTTAACTTCAGCGAGTGGAACACTGTGGCGCAGTTTACCCAAAAACAGCATAAATTAAAGATCCCAGGTCTTTGCAGGTTAGTGATTGTGGATACAAAATCCCTGTCCAAGCCATAACAACTCAAGTCTTTTATTTATCCACTTCCTTTAAGCATGTACCATTTTGATCCTTTATTAAATTGAATCCTCCTTTACTCACTTAACAACTAACATTTTCAACCAAAACCTTTGAATGAAAGCGTGTGGCACACAAATATGAGAACTCAATCTCCACTGATGCTTGCCCAGAATGTGCAGCCATGACCTTAGAGCAAAAAAGGAAAACATATTGGGTGTTAGTATCAATTTAGCAGGTTTAATCTCTTCCATATGGGCATGGGGTCTAATGCATCTGCTAAGGCTGTAAGCTGCTATGAGCTCTGTGGATACTGGTTAGACCTATTATCAGTTTGGCAGAGACTCAAAATGTTACAGAGCCTGGTACCTCAAGAAAAACATCAACACCAACAAAGAAAAAGAGAAATCACTTTTGCAAAAGCTACAAGTCTTTTAAGTTTGATAGAGGCTGCAGGTTGCACCCTTTTGCTGGATTAGGGTCAAGATTACAGACTCAGAGCAAGATGAGGCTCCAAGTGCTGTCTGCAACTGCAGCAGCTGATCAAGTTTGACACAGAAATCCATGCATACACAGAAAACATGCAAGAGTATGTTTGGCCATAAGCCGTCACTAGATGCACACACGCAGGGTTCACACCTCCTGCTCTGAAGCCGACTCACCTGAGTTCAATGGCCTCCCCCATCTCGCTCTGAAAACTCATCAAACACAAGATCCACAGGCGGATGAGGAACGACGCAGAGATGACGAGCCAACCGAGAGAAGAGAGGAAGAACTCCCTTGGACTAGCAGCCACAGCAATAACAGCACAGGGAAAGGATGAGAGAGAAGAGAGCGGCGAGAGAACATGTGATGATATTGTGTGAGAGAGAGAGCGCCAGAGAGAGAGAGAACCACACCTCTTCTTAAGGGATTAACTTTGTGAAAAAGAAAGTCCTGACACACGCAGACACACAATAGGACGCGCACCCAAACACAGTCAAACTGCCCACGTGTTGGCATGGAGGAGAGTCTGTTTTACAGGCACACACAGATACTGTACACACACGCACTCACGCATGCTCACAGCTGCTCTAAAAATAAATACAGATCAATGTTTGACGATCCCAATCCTGAGAGCGACAAAAGATGGGAGTGGGAGGATTGAGAAAGGAGAGAGAGAGAGGGGGGGAGGAGTGATTAAACGAGTCATAGCGGGAGGTGACAGTTTTCTTTGCTCTCTATCGACACTGGTCAAGAGTGCACTGGGGGAGAGGGCGAGAACTGAGGCTGGAAGCAGGGGAAAAGATGCAAGACGTGCTTAGAGTGAGAACTGAAGTCGCGGTTAGCTAATATAGCAATGTATTACCAGGGGTACATGGTACTCCTCTGGTGTCGGATGCTAAGGGCAGGTCACAGCTGTGCACCAGGCAGGGCTCCAAACAGATGAAGCTGTGCAGAATGAAACCAACAGGCCACACCCAGACAAACAGATGGCTGAATGAGGAGCGATTGTCATGTTTGGGGTGCAGTGGTTTCTGCTCCAGATTGTCTAGCCAGGAAAACATTTGCTGGCAGAACTGGAGAAACATATGGAGCATCTTAAAATGTCAGAGCCTGTTCAGGTGAGATGCTGAAACAGGAACTGGTGTGCACAGCTGTAATCCTTCTGCTTACAGTTCCAGGAGGTTTGTGGGTCAAGTGTTTAGGCATTGATTTATAAACCTATTAGGATTAACTTTTTTTTGTATTTTTACTTTATTATTTTTTGAGATAGACCAGCACTGAGGAGTAGAGGAAATTGAATATGGCTTTGCAAGTTGGCGAACTGTGAAAAGTGTGCTATGTATTTGTACTGTATCAACTCCATCTGGCTGCAGTTACCACAGTTGTTTAGTTTTAGGTCTCTTCCTGTTTTGCACATCTATACACTTAGCTCCAGCTTAGTAAGACTGAATAAAAACACAACTTTCAATAGTAAACTTAAAATCTTTCCACGGACTATCAGTTGGAGTCAGGGGTGCACTTTGACTAGGACATTCTAACACAAAAATATGCTTCAGGTTTTTTTATGGTGCTGTATGTCTAGTGATGTTCTCCTGCTATGAGGTGAACTTTCACCCCAGTTTCAAATCTTTTGCAGTTTCAAACAGGTTTTCTGCCAGCAATAGCTTCCGCATCACTATGGAAACAAAACCTATCCCCCCCAGCATGATTCTGTCACCATATGCTCAAAGCAACCATATACAGTTCGTGGATAACATGTTCAATTTTGGACTTATCTGACCACAACAGCCTTCATATCAATCCTCTAAGTCCCGATATTAAGCGGAAATGAAGCTACACGCAGGTAGACTGTGAATGTTCACTAATTAGTTGACTTTTGCAGGCATTTTGCAGTTAAGGGAGTTGTATACACACAACACTACACTTTTCTGATTTTTATTTATAAGTATTAAAACCTTTGTAGCATCATCTTCCTCACACAATTATTCATTAAAAATAAGATTAAAAACCAAAGAGGTGGATTAGATGTGCTTGCTTACAAATGATGGGCTCATCAATGTTGCTGTGGAATATCGTCTCTACTTCTAGAAGTTACATATAGTAGCTGTCAGGAAAACTGACAGCTACTGAAGAAGCTTCCTGCACACAGCAAACCCATCCACACAGACTCCTTGATGATAAAATGTGTTATGACAAAATTTAATTTCCCTTTCAAATAAATAAAATATTTTTTAAATTGGATTTAATTTAATTATGCCCTCTTTCGGATGGTATATCACTTGAAATTCCAATAAATATAAAACACCAAAGCTTGTGGCTAAAAAGTGAGAAAATGCAAACAGTTTTATGGAGTAAAAATTATTTTGCAAGGCACTGGAAACATATAAAAGTCATTTATTGATTTATTAACTGATTTGTTTCCTGGGATTCTTCACTCTCTGTTTTTGTATTCATATTCATGTAAAATGTTTATAATCATGCAGGATATTGTAAAATGAATCTCTAGCTATCCCCACTGACTAATTAGCATTTAACTTGTTTTATTTTTTTGTCTAATTGACACATTTGAACTCTTGTTTTTTCATGTTCCTAAGTATAAACACAGAAACTGCCTTGTTTACGTTTATGTCATACAAGAAAAACAACTTAAATACATCAGACCATCATCTAACACTGGCTTCTGCTTAAGCCTACATTTTCTAAACATCCACCTCTACTGCAAGGAGAACACACACAGAACAAGCATGTGGTTGTAATTGTAGATGGAAATATGCTTAATTCGAAGGCAGGCTAAAGGTTTGTTTAAGACCACCGTGATATTTTTTCTAAACCTTGTGGTCCAATATTGACTCAACTTCAACAATGTAATCAGAGTTCTTACAGCTTCAAATGAGCTCAGTTACCGCTGAATATAAAAAGCTTGTTTTCTTTAGTAAGTGACACAAATTAAAGAGTAAGCACCACCTCACAGTGACCCCCACTCTTCTTCATTATTCCATAAAATGTTCTGCACAACGTTCTGCCAGCTGATAAGCTGATTTGTTTGATGTGAACAACCCGAATGGCTGCCATCGGATATTCAGAGATTCCTCAAACATGCCTGAAATAATCAAAGCCACACTCCAAGTATGGTAAATGGTAAATGGACTGAACTTATATAGTTCTTTTCCAATGTTTCTGATGAGGGAATAACATTAGAAAATTATATAAAGCTCAAAAAAGTCAATTTTACATAATATCTCCCCCCCTTTAAGAAAGGTAGACATCAAAAAGAGAGAGGTTCAGACGGATAAAACTTACATCACTTAGTAAGGACTAACTGAAAAAGGAAGAGTTTGGATGTAGAGACTTGGGATAAAAAGGAGGGTTAGTGGAAAATGAACTAAACTAAAGCCAGAGTAGGAATTTTATAGATTACAGTTGAGCTACACACTGCAGATGGAGAAGGCTTCAGTGCATTCAGTTATTCAGAACAGCCAGACCACCCAAAAGCACAACCAGCAGCTGGCCTATCTACTGCTGCAGGTTTTACAACATCAACATTCATAAAGTCAGGAAACAAATAATACGTCTCAGTTCTGAAGGCTTGTCCTGTCTGCAAGACAACATGAAGAAACTAAGAAAGTGCTGAGACTGAAGATGTGGTGCTGGAGACACAACAGCAGTCATGTTGGCTCTCTTTGCTCCACAAGCTCCTCAGCCACCATGATTCCATCACATCCCCTAAGCTGTTTACACGACAACACGAAGAGCCAGAAATCAATGAGGGATGGGATCTAGAGGGATTAAAACGTCCTTGTTGGACTCTGGTTCTGTTCATGGGGTTTGCTAAAGACACAGCACTCCAGCTTGTAGCTAACTGGCAACTACGAGGACCGTCTGTCGATATTCGTATTGTCAGACGTTTTTCTTTCGGCATTTATTGTCACATCTGCTTAAACAAGTGACAGTAAATGCTGAAAGGGCAAACACTGATGGGATTCTGATGTACTGAAATGCTCCCCCGATGAGGGAACTGTGTCTTACTACTCATCATGTTAAACCAGACCTCATGTAAGTTGATGTAGATCCTCTGCAGCTAATAAAATGTGTGTAGAAAGACAAAAATAATCACATATAATCCTATTACGTTTGCACATGCCGTTATTGGTGCCAATGAATACACAACGGCTACAGAAAATAACTGCTGTGGCCTGTCTACCTGGTAAAATCATAGAAATGAACAAATTTGCTCAAGAAGTTTTTTTTATTCAGTCTCACAGAAACACACCAAGGTCTGTCTTAAATGAAAATTACAAGCAGAAACCAGAACTGGCAGATTTCCAGTTTGACCAGCTGAGAAACTAAGAAAACAGGTCGTTCTAAACAACCTGTCTAGAGCGACAGCTATAACTAGCTGCTATAGTTAGTCATTATAGCTGCTATAGTTAGTTATCGCTAACTGTAGCAGTTAGCTATAACTAACTGTTATAGCTGCTATAGTTAGTCATTATCATAAAACACTTACAGGTGGGATCAAGATGCCTTTTTGCTGTTCCTAATGTATTTTTGAAACACTGTTACTCCACTGACTCACCAACTGATCTAGTCACAGCCCTTTATCAGCTGACTGGTGAAAGGGGATCTCGGCAATGCAGCTTGGATGTATAATGCAGCAAATACAGATGGTCTGTGTGACCAGCTGGGTAAGATTTAGGGCAAAAACACACAGAGGAAAATATCTGCAGCTTTAACACACATTATTTCTCAGTGTTAAAACATATTGGATAAGTCACATGGAGGAACTCTGAGACAGAACAGAAATTACGCTTGAAAAAAGAACAATACAAACAAGCCATGCTGTGCTCCATTGATTTAGCCTTTTAGGAGTTTCTTACCATGTGTAAAACTCTAGATCAATCCTGCAGAGCTCACCTCGTTTGGTCCCACAATGATGGCTTGATTTGTGATTCATAAAATGACTGGAGGCGGCTCACTTTGGACTTGTACCTGCAGGCTTATGGAACTGCTTTGTAAAAAAGGCTAGTAAGGTGTTTATTAAATCAGAAAAAGCACAGAGATGTAAGACAGCATTTAGAGGTGACAATTAAATAGAAAAGTAACAGTCTGCCTTTGGGACGTTTCGTCTAATTGGCAAAGTAATAGGAAGGCTAAAGGAATTAGAGCAAAGTTAGTCTGTTTTATCCTTTAGAGCTTTCCTCCTCTGTCATGGAACATGCTGGATTTAGAAATGTTTACAGTATTTAATTATATGCTTTAGGAGACTTAAAAATGTGAACTCCACATAAATTTGTTTTTATTTTAAGGAAGCAAATAAGAGTAACGGCTCTTATGCACAGACAGTGTGATGTCACCCCTGATCCTAATATAAATATCGAACAAACATGGAAGGCAAGATGGCTGAAAAAAAATACTTTCAATGCTGTTAAATATGACTTCCAAAAGGATCCGCTAGCTAAAATTGGTTTTGGAAATTTTGAGCTCTTTCCACTTCCTACTCTATAGACTAATGATCTTGATCAAAATGACTTTGTCCTCCTCCGCCTATTCCCTTTTCTTTGGGACTCTTTCAGGGGCGAGATGCACAGCTGGAGGAGGAGGGAGGAGAGCGAGGTTGAAAGGGGTCTAAAAATAGGTGGAAGACAAAACCACAGAAGAAGACAAAGACAGTTGGAGTCTGTTGGGAAAGGTGCAGCACATGAACCTCTGCAGAGGTTCAGGTTTTCAATGGTGGCAAAAACCTGAACCTGAGTGTTTAAGTCTGTGTTCATCTGTTGGTGGATATTTATCAACAAACCTCTTGATGAATAGGTTTGTCCCCAGTAAAGATGCTAATATAAACCTGTTAAAACTGCTGTGTGGTTATGAAACATGCTGATGTCACCAGTCAGGTCGTAATAGACCCACAACTTGTTCATGGGGAGTACTCTACCATGTGGTTCTACGTACAGCAGAAACACATTCTCTGTGTTTGTGAACGTGTTAAATCTGACTATGTGCCCTTATTACCACCTTGGCTCAGCGACTCCCTAACAGCCTGTTATTTTTACCCCACCACATCTGAGTGTAAATTAGCCACTGCTCACAGAACACCCAGCCGCCGTTAATTATCTGTGCAGCAACAAACAATCATCAAAATCTGTGTAAATGAGCAATCAGGACGTAGTAATCAATCTCAACCAATTTTCCCTTTACCTTCTCAGAACTGAAAACTCCTACTTTTCTAGGGGTTGTAAACTCATCAACAACCTGCAACTTGTTGGGAATCTGGTAAATATTAGGTACAGCAGTGGTATCCAATTTTTTTGTCAAAACCGGCGCACTCAAAAAACTGGTGGGCCACAAAATTAATTAAATAAAAAATTCGTTTAAACATTTCATGTTTCCAACTGTTGCCTTGTTAAAAGAAAAACAGATAATGTTTACATTGTTTGTGTCATCCATTTTCTTCTATTTTGATATCCAAATTTTCTTCATCGTTCTTGACTTGTTAGGGGTGAAGAAAGTAATTTCAAGGGCAACAAAAGGTTCCTGGCCTACAATGAGTTGAAGGTATCAAAGTTGTGCTCAGCCTTGTTATGTTTCCAGGTTTATCACTTTTAATGTCTCATTTATCCTGATTAATTTATCTGAAAAACAAATATCTGCTAGATTTGCTAATCTGCATCCAAAGCCATACTTTACAGAGAGGTGACAAAAATACTGTCAAATGTTCACAATTGTCACAGTAAAACATAATAGAGGAAGTATTATGGTCTGCGGCTATTTTTCTTTTAATGGTACCGGTGTATTTGTCAAGGTGAATGAAGTAATGAAAAACTCAAAATAATAGCCACTACCCCATCTCGTTTTGAATTTAAAATTAAGTTAGGTCTCTGTAACTAAAAACATCATAAATATTTTTTTTTAAATTGTTTTTGAAGGTGTTTGCACTCTTATGAACACATTTCTAAGCTATCTGCAAACTTTCTCTGGCTTTATTGAATTTAACGCTAATAACTGAGCCATTAGCTCAATGGAAAGATCTGCTTCCAGACATCTTTACCTCCAGCTGTAAGCAGACTGCTTTTTCCACTTCACTTATCAGGGCTAGATCCAAAACCATAAGATCACTTTTAAGCAATTAGTAAACACTGCTTTGTTTTCCTGTTGTTACAGAAACCAAGCCAAAGGCAGAATGTTGAAATTCAACCACTTTACTATAACATCATTTCCTACAACACACCAAATGGTCCAAGAATGCTCTCTAAACCTCAATATGTGTTTATGCATGTGGCAGGCAACATGATTTTACTCCTCCGTAATTCAGAGACAATAAACAGAGATTCTGAAGAGAATGAAGCTTAAATAATTTTGTTCAGCAATAACAAACTCCCCGTAAGAGAAGGCTGACTGGTATTCACATTTAGACATTTTTTTTCCCCAAAACAAACCACGAGGATATAAAAGCTGCTTAAAATTCCTGGCGGTCTCCTTTGAATAAAGACTAAAAACTGGGACATTGTAGTCTGTAGTGAAAACTGATATGATTGCAAAAAACGATCAATAACTCTGTCGTCACACAGTACAAACTTCAGTGCCTTTTATTAGTATTTTATGTTTTACATCAAGTTCCAAGTGCAAACATTTTGCGACCCTTGGAATGATTTTGTGTGACCCTGACTGGAGTTCAAGAATTGTACAAATTTGGCCTCATGGGCTTCAAAAGATGTGAGTGGTTTGGATCAAAACATGTTCATGTCTTAGGATGGCCTGGTCAAAGTCCAAACTCAAGTCCAGTTGGGAATTTGTTGCAAGGGATGAAATGTTCTGCTTACAGAGATTCTCCATCCAATCTGACTAAACTTTGAGCTTCTTCACAAAGAAGAATGGGGGGAAAAACTCAGATGTATAAGTATTAACTCAAAAGAGCAGAATCCAAATGTATCCCGCACTTCCCAGATATTTATAGTTAAAAAAAGAAACATGTAACACCACTCATCCACTTCAATCTATAAAGATTGAAGTGGATCTTCACTTTGTGCTGGTCCAACACATAAAATCCCATTGAAAGAAACATTAAAATTTGTGGTTTTAACTTCATGACAGGTGAACAAGTTCAGGGCCCATGAATGCTTCTGCAGAGCACTGTAGCAAAGGCTGATTCATCTTGACGGACTAAAAATTGCCTTTTTCATGCAGGTTAAAATCCATCCAGACAAGCAGGATGTCTAAAACCAGAGCCAGTTCCTCTGCTGTAACCCGACAGGCTGACCTGTCTACTCCTACCTCTAGTCAATACTGCTCTCTCTTTTCCTTCTCTCTCTGTCTCTTCCCTCTGTGACTCTCCATCACCATATATCTCCGTTATCCTGACTGAACTCCCTCTACAGACCATCACATTGCCTGTAGTTAAAGACAGGTAGTGTGACTAGAACAGACATGCACACAACATGGCCAAGACTTTACCTGAAGAGAACCACTGACACCTTTAAGGTGTACATGCATGTTGATTTTGTTACGCATAAATAATGTGAGGCTAAATGTTAAATAGCAGTTCCCATATCCTGTTCCCTGTCAGCATGGCACCCTAACTCCATCATGCTACAGCGCACACACACGCGCATGCAAAGACCACGTGAAGACTCGGCTGCTGCATGGCAACCAGATGTCATAGCAACCAACGTCCTTCTTTTTCCTTTTTTTTTTGTAGGATTAAAAAGGAGAATTGGGGGAAGAAAACAAAAACAGGAAGAGAAAGGACTGAAGAAGCAACATGAGTAAACAAACATGACTGAGATCAGATGAGACGTAGAAAACAGCGGGTGCAAGAAGACCTCTATTCTCACTGATCAATACCAGGTGAAACAAAAGAGAAGCAGTCATTCTTCTAGTCATCTGCTGACATATTAATGCGTAGCGTATTATAAACATGAGAGGGCCCTAGAAGCTACTTTGTAATTACACTGGAAGAGAAGGAAACATGAGTGCTTCATTTCACGGCCCGCTGCGATACCACCACTCACTCCTTCAGGTTTAATTTCCAAACATAATGGCACTGAGCTATTAAAAACCACATGGAAATGAAAACAACGGAGAATTTGCATTATATGCATTCCCACAAAAAACTGTGTTGAAGAGCCTGTCTCACACTTGTTCATGTCACAACATTTTGTGAAGAAATCCAACATACCACATTTTTACAGTGCAAGAAGCATTAAACCCAACTAGTTGTCTTCAGAAGTAACCAAGTAAGAAAATCAAGATTACTTTTAATTCTCCAGTCATATAGAAAATAGACAAGAGTATTTATAATAGAGTATTTCAACTGCAAACCTACTAAGACATAATTGTCCAATTAAACAGGGCAGGCAATGATGAGTTTAGTTAGCGGAGCAGCCAGGAGGCCTATGATTACTCTGGAGGAGCTGAAGCGATCAACAGCCCAGGTGGAAGCATCTATTGATGTAACAACAAGTTTGACTCTCAACAAATCTGGTCTTTAAGAAGGAGTGACAAAAAGAAGCACTTTTTGAAGCTGTAAGGCAGAAGGCCATGTGCTCTCCATCAACATGTTCAACTTTACAAAGAATTAGCCAAAGGTTTCAGTCTGTGTAAGTGAAAGGCTGGTAGAAACCTACCCCGTCAAATCTGCACCTGTAACTGCAGCAAAAGAGTATTGTATTGTCTCCAAGGGTGCAGGACACTGGTCCATATCAGATCTTTATCTGGAAAACATTTTGAAATGTGTGAATTATTTTCCTTTCACTTCTCACAGTTAAGCACAACCCTGTATTGCTCTATCATAACTAAAATACACAGAAGCTTAAAGCAGTAAAACAACAAAATGTAAAACAAGTAGAAAGGGGTATGGATATTCGCAAGGCTCTGCAGTAGCAAACCAAAAACATGACCTGGTACTTACCCTTGTGGCATTTATCTTGTAAAATTTAACTTATCTAATGTTTTCTTCCAGTGAAAATAACCTCTTATCGTCTGGTTTTACTCTGATGGCTTACAGTTCTGTTTCTCTGTAGATAGCACACACAATGGTGGATGGTGCTCTCAGGGTAATTCACAGAGAGCAGGGAAAGTGAGAGGCTTTGTTGCCTGTGTAGCAGCGTCCCTGCTGGATATCAGGAGTATCGCCGTCATGGCAACAGAGCAGCTGTCTGTGTGCATGTAGCTGATCTCCATGATCCAGGTCACATCAGCCAACATCTCACCTCTGACCTCCAATCCAGACAATGAGAGCTACTTCCTCCCTTTTTCTTTTTCTTTTTTAAACCAACTTTCTAAAATGTGCTTTAAGAGCCGTAAACATTCATTTGCATTCACAAGCTGACTGTCACCACAATGCAGTCATGCATAATGCATACTTCTGCATGTAAAGCATAAACCTACAAGGCCCAAAAAGTATACAATCAATAGAGCTTTTAAAGCTTTTAGCAACTGACTCCGACACTCTCAGGCTTCCTGTCTGACAAGCTTCTACATTGTTTGATGCATTCCTGAAACAAGATAACTCCATGTTCTTATAACTACATATCTTTTGAAATGTTCTTACAACAGGTCAGAGACTGGCTCAATATAAATGTTTATCCATATGTCATTCTCTTTTCATATGAGTGACCCCAACCATCTGTCTGGTTGTGCTCAAATTTGTCGTCTGAGAATCCGTCTTCCGTTTTTTGTTTTTTTTTCTGGGTCACAAACAGACGGTTGCATCTTCACCAGTTCTTCTAAATTACAATAATCCTTACAGCAACATCTTGCGACGCAACATGTTTCAAGAAAGAAGAAAATATCCCGAGTAGGACAAAGCCCTTCAGAGGAAAATTACCCCAGATGTGGGTCATGATTGTGGCCCGCTTTGCTGTGGTTTGGGAGTTTTGGTTTCTGTGGAGAGGCGAGACAGGATGACCTTCACAGGGTGGTCGTGTCTTATCGACCAGCACTAAAAGCCAAACGCACGGAAGAGGAAAGGGTTTTAAAATTCCAGCCATGGATTGTGGTGGCGCTGCAGCACTCACCCGCTCTGGTCTGCTGAGAGGAGGTCAATACACTTACTGACCAGAAAATATGGGCTCACACATGCAGTAGCTGAGATATTATGAGTCCAGCCAACTAAATTAAACAAAACATGATATTTTAAAAAATCAGGGATTGGATGGATTACATTTAGAAAAACTAGAGAAAAGTTCCAGAATTGGAAAATAACTTTTGGAAACCTTTAAAGTATAAATGTAGTAGAAAAATAGGAACGGAAACAAAAACAGAAGCTACTATAGCTAAATGAAAGTTGGAAAAGTAGAAGAAAACAGGGCTGCACTATGATAAAAAACTGTTCAACGATGATATTGTGGTCAATATTTCAATCAGTCAATTCAAACTGCGGTACCAAAAACCCAGCAGATGGAGAAAACTGAAAGCTAAATGATGAGCAGAAAAAGAAGAGCAACAGCTGATTTTGGAAATACAATGTAGGGAGATTTTGATTTCTTACCAGGCACCTCAAGATTAGCACTTTCTGGTATGAAATCACTTCAATCTTATTTTTTTTCAGTTCCTTTCTTACAAAAGAAAGAATAAAAAATATACAAAATAGGGACGCACCAATGTAAAAATTTAGGCCAACATCGATTTACAATATTAATGTTCCTGTGAAAATATGTAACTTGCTCCTTTCTTGAAGCATACACAATCGGTAACAAGATGGAAATAAAATGTGGTTGTTAGTGGTAGGTAGGTAGATCCAAAATATCAATAATATCAGTACAAAGTTTGATTCAGTCTCGGATCAATACTAGCGTGAAAAGATTGATACATTAATTTCATATTCCATGTTAAAATTATATTTAATTTTTGTACAGTACTTTCTCTACAATAAAAAACGATTTGGCTTTAATTTGCTCTCAAATGATAATTTGTTTCCCTTTATTTATTTAGGAAGCAATGCACAAAAATGTGTTTTGTTTTTCTGTTGTTTCTGTTTGTGTTGACACATACAAAGTATCTAAATTCAGTTCTAGGTTTTAACAAAGTAATTCAAAGGAAAAAACATAAAAACACCTAAAGGTTAGACGTTTCGTGATACATCATATTTCAATAATACGTTTCGGAATTGGCATCTGCAACACTAGTTCAGTATTTACTTGGTGTTGGATCAATGCCAAAATATTCACTATTGCACACCTCAATTGGCTGCCAACATCAGCCACATTTTAATTATCAGACTGATATGTTAAAAGAAATGACTAATATCAGTCAACTGATGTTAATGTCGATACGTTCTGCACAGAGAGACGAGCTTTAAGGCCTTAAACTTGGGTTCACACTCGCAGACTTGGATGCCTGGCAGCGGAAACGCAACAGCCCACCAAATATGCAGTTTTTGTGATTTTGATGAAGCACAAACAGATTTTAAAATGGCGATTGCAAATCAATAAATAGTGAAGATGTAGCAAGGGAAGACAAAACAAGATTTCCTGTTGGTGGAAACCTCCTATCATGATTTCTAGAGAAATGTGGGAGCATTCAGCTCCTGCGGAACAGAAGGAAGTTAAGAGAGATTGTAATGAGTAAACAAAGGCGAGGTGAAGACTCTCTGGCAGAGAGACCAGCCGGGAGAAGGAGGAAGAGGACAAAGACAAGTGGACTGGTGTTTAGGCCTGTTGCTAGAAAACAGACCCTCAACAATGGCCACTTTGACACAGATCCGAGGAGCACATGAGAGGAGAAAAGGAAGAGAGAGAGATGAGTTAGGACATTCTTACAGTCACTTTCTCCCCCCATTCCAAGCTCTCTCCATGTCCAAATCCTCCTTGAAAGCAACACAGCATCTCATTAGGAGCAAAGGGAAGCCACCTCAATTGGCACCATGTGCCCTGGTGAAGCGTGGCTCAACAAAGGGTGGGGATTTTTTTTCTAGAAAGTGAGGAGTACCGCTCTACGAGTGCGCAGTCAACACCCACCCACCCCTTTCCTGCCAATACAGATTACAGACATGCACCACAGATGGTCAGCGTGTCTCGTCTTTTCACCGCCACCACGGCCGAGAATAATGCCCAGCGGTGGCCCCTCCTCCTCCTGCGCTGCCTTTCTCTTTTGTCAGCACGTGTGTCCGTCAAATGGAAGCGTGTGTCTGGGACAATGGCAGCCAGACAAAGAGTCCGCCCACCACCCCCCCACCAGGATGCTGAATAGGGGGGCACGTGGGCCTTGTCATCGAGGGAACAATGGCGCTGGGAGAGGGAGGGCGTGGCACCCCAGGACCGAGGGCGAGGTGAAGCCTGGGTGGCCCTGAGGTCATGTTCCAGCTTGAAGGGTTTTGCTAGTTTCAACACAGCAGAAATTAGAGCCGGAAATTAAGCACGTGAGAGTTCTGCTAAAATTTCAAGATTCTAATCTAACTTTTTATTTGGAGCTAAATTATCTCTCAAAGTTTCCATTTCAGGATTGGAACATAATAGAAGTTTCATGTGTCGACCAATTCACTGAGCATTGTTCATGATACATGAGCACCTATACTGCACACTTCTAATGAAATGAGAAACAATAACAGTATGCAGAGTCATCTTGTGTTTACGTTTTCTGCCTCTTGTGTGACGTCAGGAAGATTCCTATAGCCATCTACTTTTTGGAATGTAAAATTTCAGTATAACTGTCACTTTTAGGCAATGACCATCCTAATTCATTTCAAAACACTGTAATCTGGGCGTGCCGTGGTGGCGTAGGGGTTAGCGCGACCCGTATTTGGAGGCCTTGAGTCCTCGACGCGGCCGTCGCGGGTTCAACTCCCATACCCGACGACATTTGCCGCATGTCTTCCCCCCTCTCCTTCCCTGTTTCCTGTCAGCCCACTATCACATAAGGGACACTAGAGCCCACAAAAGACCCCCTGGAGGGGTAAAAAAAAAAAAAACACTGTAATCTCCTTGAGATTACTGTAAAATATAACGGAATAGCAAAATCAATCTTTTCTATTTACAGGTGGGTAATATGATGTGTTTTAGTAATATGTTTTTACAGTGTAGGTTTGCATTTGCAAACTGAATTCTTTTTGTTTTGTTTTGTTTTTTTTGTTTTGGAGTAATTTTTCTCACATCTCCTCCTGAGGTTGAACCAGATTTGTCAAAATCCAAAATTTTCTTCCTGACACTTTTGCTGTTTCCCCCCCCCCCCCCCCCCCCCCATAAAGTCACACAGGAAGCAGCATAAGTGAGATGCTGCCTTAAAATAAATGTGCCTCAATTTAAGATAAATGCTGTTAATTAAACAAACGGTACAAAGCATCACTTGGGCTTTCCCAAAATGTTGAAATGTATAGTCTAGTTGTTTGTGTAACAGGGTTTTATTTTAACAATACTATAGTTAATCAAAGTTGGTTTACTTATTCTTCAAATTCATTTTATTTTGTCAAAGTTATCTACAGAAGTTATGTTATGTTGGCCTTGACAGTTAGTGATTACCACAGCAACCAATAACTGTCAACTCCTCCCCTTTTCCTGTTGTCGTCGGCAACTGTGACACAGATGTTTCTGGGCTGATGTTAACCAGCAACTTGATTTTTTTTTCTCTTGTTAGAATAAGTGAGTGAGTGCGTCTGTTGTGAAGTGAACCTACTGGACCTGAGGTGAACACAGCAGGGTCGCATCAACTTCTGAATGTGAAGAAATGATAAATTGGGTCTAAAATTGGTGCTATTCTGACATGTAGCAGACAGGTTTTATTCATGCTTGCTAAAAAGGTCTAGTAAAAGTCAGTGGGAATGTTTAAATGTCTGTAAGTAGTGAGAGATGCCAATGGTTTATCATTCAAGCCTGATAGGAGCACAGCTGGTGAGTCAAACAAGGTGCTCGCTGACGCTGCACCTGATACAGATGGAGATACTTTGGCGTATGATGAAGCTGATGCCCATGAGCAAACATTAAACCAAATGGCCCAGCCCCAGCTGTTTGTTCTGCAGCCCTAGGGGCCGGTTTTCTCCAACGGGCGACCCGCGGATGCATCACACCTCCTGGAACACCTTTGATGTGGCTTATTGGATTAAGCCCTGGACAGAAGGGGAGTCTCAAGGTGCCCGTGTTTATGTGTACGCTCATAAGATCATGTGGGCTTGTTTGTAAACGTAGCTCCATTTTGTGGGGGTCAGAGCACATTGTGAATTGGGCGGAGGGACGGATGCTTAGAACAGCTGGGCTAAGTCTGCAGGGGGACACACCGACAGGAGAGCTTCGAGGGGGGTGAGGAAAAATAAGAAGGGGGCAGACACGTACATCCAGGCAGGCAGGCTGTTGACGGGCTCTTTTGAAGCAGCAGCTGGTTAGACTGGGGGTCCTACCAGCTGTGCCTTCACTGACCTCTCCTCACAGCTCTCCACCTCCTCTTCCTCCCCAAATTCTGCTTCCCTTCCCCCCGGCAGGACAGATTCCTCCCCAAATGCATGCAGAAACACACACATGGGGCCATCTGTCAGGAGTGGGACAGTTGTCTCCCTGATTGCTCCATAACAGGGCGTCTGCATGGGGGAAAACCCCTGAGATATGCATCGCTATTCTCAAGCACGCGTCTGGACAAGTGTCCTCTGACATCAGAGGCAGCCATCACTAACACGGTTTGGCAAAAAGTATTTACACCTTTTTAAATTTCTCCATATTTTACCAAGCTACAGCAACAATTTTCTGTGGTTTCTATTGGGGCAATAAGTGTGGTGCAAAATTAAATCCAGCCCTCTTTACACTAAATAAAATTCTGCAAAATCAATTGCCTTAAGAAGCCATGAACATATTTATATACAGGTTGTTTTTGTTTTACTTGAAACCAGAATTATTATATTTTTTGTACAGTTTTGGTTAAATTGCTTCTCTGTGGGTCTTTCTTTTGAACTTGTATACTCTTTTTAACGATTAATCGACGGTTAAATTAGTGGACAACTATTTCAATAATTGAATCGTCTGATTAATCATTTCAAACTTAATCCACAGCTTATATAGGATAATTTGTTGACGTGACAAACTTTAAGTGCCCTTCACAAATGTGCCTTTTTGGAAAACTGGTAAGAAGCCACAAGAAATGTGTTCACACTTTGCCACAAGTCACGGAAAGGACACAACAAACACATGAAAGATGATCTTCTGGTCAGATGAGACCAAAACTGAACCTTTCGCCTGGGCACTAGTTGTTATTTGTGGAAGAAACTAACTTTTCCTATCAGCATTTCACCCTGATTGTTCAAACCAAACAACGAAACATGGTGGTGACCCCATCAAGCTGTGGAAAATACAACTAATAAACATCTATGAGAAAAATATTCCATGGATAATTAATAAAAACTAAACTTTATGCACTGTCATAAATAAGCAGGGACATGAGGTTGTGTTCAGCTGAAGTCATTTTGTTTCCTAAAAATGTCTGCTCTATGAAAAGTATTGTCCCCATCATCATCTTTAAAAAGCTGCTACCCTGACAGTATGTCTCACATTTCCCAAATCAACCCTTTTCTCAAAGAGGCCGAGTCACGCATCTCGCCGCCTGCCTGTCGCTGCTGCTTTCTTCATTACGATCATCCGGCCTGACAGCAGATCAGCACCAATTAGCACTGATTTATACAAAAACAAAAAAGTCGCCTCGGTTTTAATGCGGGGAGCATCACTTCAGAGAAGCTCGTTCAGAATCAAGCGCGTCCACAGAGTAATTGATTCAAGCTCTGTTCTTGTTTTGTTGTTGTTTGTAGCTGGCAGGAGCAAATCCACTAGAACTCAAGAGAACAAGAAAGCAGAACAGAGAGAGAGAGAGGACTGAGGCCAAAGATATGTTTGTTTTGGAGAGCAAAAAGGAACCATATTAGATTGATGCTCAGGGAGAGGAGGAGTGGGAGAAGTCTTCCTATTATTTTTAGTGTCTTGTTTTAGACAATCTGTTGCTTAATTGTCCTTTTTGAATGGACACTAACTGGCAGCAGAAAGGGAATAGAAACAACCCCCTCAAAAACAATCTAATGAAACCATTCACAGGCAAACCTGTTTTTGAACAAATATTCAGAACTAGAAACAAAACTATGCAACTGCTGCAACAAAACTATGCAACATCATCTCCCTCCAGCTAAGCCCAGCTGATGAGGCCAATTCGAAGAGCGGGGAAGTCTCTGAAGCAATGCAGGCCTCCTCACTAAGATTTGTGTTCAGGTGGGATTCAGCTGCATTTAGTGGGATGCTGATAAAAGAACGGGGCTTTTAGAGCTCTAGTTCCTGGAGGCACTTTCAGAGCATCTGCATTAAACTTAGACTCTGTTACTAATGCAAAGCCAATATAATCTATTTCCTTCTACTGGAAGGGTTAACAGAGTTAATATTAGATGGGGACAGATTGCATTAGATAACACAGACCCAGATAGAGGCTAAAAGGAGAATCACAAACGGGAAGATTTATGACTTACGGATGCACAGATGGCAATGAGGTGAATGCTGCGTTTCACAGCTTCAGGATGCTTTGTGTTTACATGGCCTATGTTGTGCCACTGATTCGTCTTTATTTATAATCAGCTTTTGTCTACTGACATTACAGTATTTTAAAAGAAAACTCAATAAAATTAGAATCTGAAGGCTCTGATGTCATCTTCACTGAGTTTATCTTCTGCCTTTAGATGATTTGTTTTTCCCTATGTCTGTCTTCTCATTATTATTTTAGCTTCAACGCTGTCTAAATATTTATAACCACTTGATCCTTTTATAGATTTTGTCACGTTACAAATTTCAATGTGTTTCAGTCTGTTTCTCTCTAGAAACAGACTTGTAAGGTGTTGACTTGTGTTCCCTCTATATTTTTTCTCTCCTCTACTCCTGTCCCCACCTCGCTCCCTTTCCTTTCTCATTTTCTCTGTCTCTATGTCCATTACATTTGAAACAAACCCAAAACAATTTCTTACAAAGTTTCATATAGGTTGTATATCAAGTGGAGCATCATGGTGAAAGCCGTAATGCTCCGCTTGTGAAAGAAAATCTGCTGGGCTTCACCCTGACCCAGGTAAAAAAAACAAAAAAACACAAAAAGAACATAAATTTTCAAGTCTTGCCAAGGAATCTCAGTTACACCAAGGTCTAGATGTTTGGCTGTGCCTCTGCAACTTCCTCACACAGTAGAGTTTGTCTACAAACTACAAACATATACAATAAATTAGAACGTGTGTTTACATGATGCCTGCTCATCAGATTGAAAGTACATTTTGAAAATAACAACCTTTAAACAGGTAATAAACATACATTTCATTAAAGTTTGTATTATATTGGTCTGATGTAATATTCTAATTTTAAATGTCAGGTTTTTATTTGTTTTTAAATGTCAGGTTTTTATAAGTGGAAGGCTTTCAAACATCCATATGTGTATTAATAATGTGCTTCACTTCGTAATAAAATTCCTGAAGTAAACAGGTTTTTCAGGGGTCTGTAAATGGTTTTATTGTTTTCATAGTAGGAGTTAACATCACTTCATTGTTAACGTTGTTTTATTGAACTTCAGCCATTTCAAAAAAGTAAAATTTTGCATGGAGGCAGAAGCCAACACAATAGGACTCAATCCATTTCCAATCTCAGTATCTGGTGACAATAACGCGTCTGGGTTTGTTTTTTTTTCTCATTTTTTGTTTTTTCCAGGTGGAATATATCAGAAAACCAGGCTTGTGCACAGCAGAAATTGTACTGAATCCTAGTCTTTGAAAGAAATAAGCACCAAGCCCTGCAGAGTGCTCTATAACAGGGTTGTGAAAGAGTATACATAATGCATGCTAAACTTTTTTTTTTTCTCACTGGGCCTCTGAACATCTGTTTTCGCAAAACATGGTTGCGCACACATCTTCATCACACAGCTACATAATTTAAAAAAGGTAACATGGGGATTAGGAAGGAGGACACAGTGTGGCTGAGGAGCTATTGTGGGACACAGCTATGCAGACAGCATGCATAAGCAGCCCTGCACTTCACAGGCAGCCGAGGTGCATGCAGCTGCTCTGTGGGCCGGAGATCTGTCCATCAAAAGCAGTCTCCAGGGAACATAATGGGCAAGGAAAAAGAAAGCCGCATCTCAAGCTGTTTTTTCTACCAGTGCTCACCACCAGCCGTCATCCAAGAGAGATGCACAATGCAGGCTGTACACCTTGTAGCAGAGTCTACATTCACAGAATGAAAGCTACTACAGCCTGCATCCACTCTGTGCGCTGGGAGTGCAAGAGCGTAAAAGCAGAAAGAGAAAAAAAAACCCTTCAAAGCTGGTCTGCAGCTGCGTAAAGGGGTTAAAAAGGTGCTGAGATTTTCCACTATTTCTCAGGAATTCATGGCCTCAGCAATAACACGCTCCCCGTGTGGACCGCAGTGAGCATCTCGGGATGGATGGTATAAATACACAGACACCAGAGTTGAGAGTGTGCACTGTCTCGGCTCGCTCTCCAGCAGCCATCTGGAAAGTGGACGGTCCAGAAACAACCCAGTCGGGCTGACGTTCAGCCCTGCAGCCATTTAGATCGGTTCTCTCCTAAACACCACTAATGGCCACAGCAAGCTTCCTGTCTTTCTCTCACAACATGCAGGCATCACAACTCTGTCATCCTAGAAGGCTGGTATTAACCAATGAATTCTGTCTTAAAGAGAATAGATAAGTGGCCAACTCCAGCTGCAATAAGGCAGACAAGAAGGCCCTGCAGAGAGTAGTGAGCGGAGCTTTTTGCCAAAACGACATCACTTCCTGGCTTGTACTGTTCCACTGATGTCAAGACTGTGCATTTTATACCGTTGTGCCCAAGTTATATCTCATCCATTTGTGTTTTATTATCTATTTAAAAATTTGTTCCACTGTTACAGCTCACTGTAAAGATTGCATTATGATAACTTTGAATAAAACACAATGTGGTATTTACACAATAATTTTAAACAAACCTATATAGATCTGAATACTTTTTATATTTAACACAAAAACTCAAACTTTTTCTTACTACTGCTAAAAGATTTGTGATCAGATGGTAATTACACTTATAATATTTGTGGTTAATTTGCTTTTGATGACACAAAATATACTTGTAAAACCTGGTAATGGATTTCAACTACTGTATTTATTCTATCTTCGTATTATAGAGTGGAGCCCCAGTTATTTGCAGTTCAGTATTTGCAGATTTTTCTGTGGAACGTAACTCCAAATTATTCTCGGAAAATCCGCCTATATGCAGATTTTTTTTTGTAAAGCATATCTGAAATATGTTGCACTGAAATATCTGGGTGCAGTGCTATTTGACACGCTACTGGCTGGCATTTGCAAAGCAGCCAATCCAAAAGCGTCACTCCTTTTTCTTTACACTGGTTTTTCTGCCAAGAGTGGAGATTATTAGTTTCTGCAGGAGTGCTAAAAAAAGGTTTCCACTGTGTGTTTCAATGCATATTAATGTATATTTGGCATTTATACTAATAAAATAGGGAGTAATGAGCATTTTTAGACAGGTGAAATATTTTCCGACTTTAGCTACTTGTGAGTCCACAGTAATTTCTTCAGCTTTTTGCAGAGAGCATCTCTCATCACTCCACTATGTCTCTGTGTACCTGATTAAAGGGATTTTAAATGACAGGGATGGAAGGAAGGTCGTAACTTTTTGTTACTGTTTATTAAATAGTAAATGAACCATTTCAATGCACTAAATCCTCACTTGTTCCAAAATATGTAGTCACATAGGGTGACGAATACGGGAAGAAAACAAGAACTAATCACAGCAAAGTGTTCCCATCACATTAGATCACTTCCACGCCTGCAGCGGGTTCTGTTCGCATTGCAACAATATTTCTTTGGGATCCCAGGCTGGAGCAGATGCAGCCCGTGGGAAATAATACTAAATATTGATTTTATTTTTAAGGCTTGTTGGGGGCGAGAGCTCAGAGAATAAAAAAATAAAATATGACAAGATTAAACTCTAACAAGACAAAGTAATGTCATGCTTGTACATTTCATTTAGATGATCGTATCAGAGGAATCCTGCTGTGTGAGTGATAGAGGTTCACTTTTGGTAAACGATTAGCAGCATCAGCATACAGTACAGACCAAAAGTTTGGACACACCTTTTAATTCAATGAGTTTCCTTTATTTTCATGACTATTGACATTGCAGCTTCACACTGAAGGCATCAAACTATGAATAACACATGTGGAAATATGCACTAAACAAAAAAGTGTAAAACAACTGAAAATACCCCTTATATTCTAGTTTCTTCAAAGTAGCAACCTTTTGCTGTGATTACTGCTTTGCACACACTCTGCATTTTCTTGATGAGCTTCAAGAGGTAGTCACCTGAAATGGTTTTCACTTCATAGGTGTGCCCTGTCAGGTTAATAAGTGGGATTTCTTGCCTTATAAATAGTCATGAAAATAAAGAAAACCCATTGAATTAGAAGGTGTGTCCAAACTTCTGGTCTGTACTGTATGTTGTATGCTTAATCTGCCTTTGTAAATGGGTTTTATTTGGGAGAGAAACTTCTTGCAGAAAACTAGAGGTAGGGTTTATGCAGAATAACTGGGATTACTTCCAGTGGCATTTGCCTTTTTTGCTGCTTTTTTTTTTAGCAACCTAAGAAGTTTTACACAGCTAAATCCAAGCAGACTGTGGAATTTCTGTTATGTAACTATTCGTATTTCCTGTCTTGTTCAGTTACCATAAAAGAGTTTGATGAGAAAATCATGACTCCTCATGTCTCTCTGTTGAGTGATATAAAATATCACCTTCCCTTAATTATCTTGGCAGTTTGTCAGGGCATAAATGCATAAAACATCTTGTAAATGTATGAGTAAATCTTCAAAGTGCCTAAAAGGACATTTGTGTGTCTATATCATTTTTATTCAATTCATAAAACAGCATATTTGTTTGTGGAAAAAGCATTGCAGCACTATTACTGTAAAGAAATGAAGACACCAAACACCAGAAAGGTCTTCAAACTACATCAGAAAATCTACTTGCAACCGTTTAACAAGGCTGAAGCTAAATATATTCAAAACTTTCAAATATTTACTTGAGTACATGTTGTTTTTTTCACCAAATAAGGTTTTTTGTTGCACTAGAAAGATAAAAGACTTTGTGCACTGGAGCAAATATTATTTGTCCAAAAAAGGCAGTATGTTTGTGCAGAAAAAACACAGATGTAATTGTGTGTTTTTCCACGTGAAGCCTCCAGGATGCAGCACATTCCAAATATGATAACTTGTAAAATCAGAGTTTATACAGAAAATACAGATATCAACCTAGTTTCAAATCACAATTTTAAAAGTTACAATTTCAAAACTGCTAAGATTTTCTTGTGCCTTTTTCATGTGATTACATATGAGAGACTGCAGTGCTCCTTCTCACCTAACTGCTGCTGCACACTGCCAATCAGCTGGCTGAAAAACGTCTGCAACAATTTTCCCTTGATCACAAGAAAGACAAATTCAGCTGTTTAGAATTATTTTCTGGGACGAGAACAGGGATTGTCAGACTGCGGAAAATTAGCATAAAATGGCTATAAAATAATAACTGGCAAGCTATGGGGCATCTTTGACAAAGACTACCCCAGCAGAGAGCCTGACTAATTCAACAACAAAAACCAGATTGTTGCATTCAAAGTGATACAAGATAAGGATAAGGAGAGCTATAAAGTGGATTGCAATAAATTTGAAAGCTATTGCTATATTCAGATATATTCAGATCAAAACCTGAATAACTAAATCTTTGCAAAACTTTATGTTTTAATATTGTGATACTGTAAGCCTGTGCTACTCAATCACCAATTCAAACACACAAACAACACCTACAAATGGCTGAACATTGGACAGACTCAGGTTCTTATCTAGATGCACACTTGATTTAATTTAAGTGAACCATACAACTAGGATTCCAGACCCAGATCTGTTTTGTTCAACAGAACTGCCCTGCTACATGCAAGCAACCAGCTTTTCTGTGTAATATGTGAGAAATGTCAAAATAGGAAACTTGAAAAAAATATGCATTTATAAAATCATATAAAATTGTACAAATCTCTTATAAACTGCATGCATTTCACATTTTAAGTCAATTTTAAGTCGTCACGTCTGACAATCTAAACTTTCTGAGACAGGTCCTGAAAGCTCAAGTGTAGCTAGTGGGGTCTGTTAAATTGATAATTTTTTTAAACTCATTTAAAGGAAAATAAATTGCAAATTTTTTATTAACTTCTTTTAGAAGTAAGTCATTTTCATCTATAACTTTCTTCCCAACAACTTCACCTTCTCAGTAATGGTAATGCTATGATAATAAATGGATGTTTTGCGATTTCACTTTTTAGTAATGTGAATAGCAGCTTTCCCATTGCAAAGTCATTGCACATTTTTGATTATGTCTGCATAGTATTTAACCTGGTTCTGTCGCCTCTTTGTCTCCGTCTGCTCTCAGCTTTCTAGTCCATTCTTCCCAGGACTCCTGAGTGCCTAACATAATACATTAGAGGCTGTTAGGACCATAAAGGCCTGGCTTTAACTGCTGGCTGATTTACTGGCATTCTGGGTGGCAAACTTGCCACAGTGAATGCCTGAATTCCTACCGGACTTTTTGGGCTTACCAGGAGGACTGACTACTCATCTTCCTACAGTGCAGACAGACAAAGGCCCGTCTGTTCCTCTGGGAGCCAGCAGGGACTGAGACTACCACTTCCTCTGACTATAGAAGGCAGAGGGAATGTAGGGGATGTGAGTTGTGGGAATGAGAACGAGCAAAAATCCAAAGGAAGACAGATAGAAGGCAAAAAAGAAGACGTGACCATAGGGAGCTGTGTGACGGAGGAAAATATGAGAGGATTTGGAGCAGATTTAGAGAAAAATCTCTGGTCTCTGACAACGAGCAGAGTTGAGACATTAACAGTGTTCCTCTCAGCTTCCTTTTAAAAGTTGAAATAGTCCACTCTAGATGCTAACGCCGTCAACAAGCTCCATCTCCTGCAAGCTTATTGCTTTTATTCTCATGGGCGTTTTACCGCAACTCGCCTGCGAAACGAGACACCTCTTCCTCCAC
The DNA here is from genome assembly GCF_003331165.1 of Xiphophorus hellerii. Taxonomy (NCBI): domain Eukaryota; kingdom Metazoa; phylum Chordata; class Actinopteri; order Cyprinodontiformes; family Poeciliidae; genus Xiphophorus; species Xiphophorus hellerii. The sequence continues at coordinate 12,471,760 of NC_045689.1, read as the reverse complement.
CATCTTGCCCTCCTTTCATCCCTCTGTTCATCTCACCAGCACTTACAATGGCTCTTCACCTCTTTCCTCTTGGCCTGCAGCCTCATCCATCTGCTCCTGTAAATAGCTGCTGTCATGTGAAAAGCATTGTGCAAGACTTAGATTCTCCAGGCCTCATTTTCCAGATCGGCGTCTTCCTTTGTTTTTAATGCAAACCTATAGAGAGCTTCACTGCTGACAACCCATTCCTGCACCCCCCCCCCCCACACACACACACATATATATATATATACATTTCTCTTCAAATGAGAAATATATAAAAAGAAATGCACATAATTGAATTCCTTTTTCAAATAAGGAAATAAAGTTCTTCATTTTAGGCATTTTTTGCCTAAAATTCAATAATGTAGTATTCCTTTTGTAACAGTTGATCATACGAATACTTCTAACTTTAACGTGAAAAGTTCAGTGTAGCAAAACGTGCTTAATAGGAGATTTTTTTTGTTCAGAATTTGGTGAACTAGGTGAAGCTAAATTGCTGTGTTTGAGTCTGTCTACTCCAGTTAACGATTAACTGATTACTTTATTAATTGACGATTATTTAAAGCATCATGATTAATCCAAGTGATTAATCCGAGTTGTAATCCTTCTCTCTACAAACAAAATAGGATGAATTCTTGTGAATCCAACATCATGCACAATCCCACCTCACGAGTTGGATGTATTATCACATTCTTGGCCTGAATTTACTATATAATTTTCACCCTTAGCATCATCAATCATGCATGTAAAGATTTGCATAAATTTCATCCCATATGACAGAATATAACGTTTTGTCATCATAAAACCAGATTTTTTCCTCAAGCAATTTTGTCCTTGAGATCTTTTCAAACTTACATCTAGTATAAGGTTCCTGTTCATCTTAGTCTTGTATTGTTCATGACAGAGATGCTAACATCTGAGGCTGTTGGTCACATGTGGTGTGCAGATGGGCTCTATATATAACGATATATAAAGACATAAAAGGAGAGAAGAATGTGGGTATGGAAAGATCAGCCAATATTAAACGAAAGGAACAGTTTTAAAAAGTAAAATGTGATTTTAAGGTGAAAAAAAGCAACAGGGAAAATGGAGAAGGCAGCCACAGAGGAGGAGGTGAACTGATGTGGGCAGAGATAGAGAAAGAGATGAAGGTAGAGGAGTCATGTGGAGTCAGATGCTCCTAATCAGCTGTGCTGCTGTCAGAGCTCCTCTCTATAGCAACAGTGACTCATGGCACCAGTGAGCAGTTTCATAAACGGAAAGCAGCTCTGGCACATTTCTTAAGGGATCGCTCTATGCTGTAGAGGCAAGATGAGAAACAAACTGGATCCCACTGAGAGGAAGTTGCCGACATATTAACCCTGACAGTCGTCGGTACACGTGTTAAAAAAGACAGCCAGTTGAAAATAGAGCAATGATGTTACTCCTAACAGAGTCAATTAGTAATATTCCATATCGATTCCAATTTCAGGTTTTCTTTCAAGTTTGATTCCAATTTTTACTGATTTAGATTTTTCTTTTTCTGCAGTGAACTCCCATCTATTTGTGGTTCAGTATTCATAAGTTCACCTCTTAGTGGGTTTTTTCATGGTCCATATCTAAAGTGTTGTAAAAGAAATGCAGCTTTCAATGTTAAAATATATGAGAAAGCTACTTGACATACTATTGGCTGCTATTTGCAAAGCAGCCAATCAAGAATCATTATTAACTTTCCTTGGCGCTGATTGGCTGAACCCCATAGAGTGGAGATGAGGAATATTGTGGATGTTAACCTTTGTGGTAGTAATATGATGGAAATCCAAAAGAAAATGAAAAAATAACAAAGCACCATCAACGTGAGCAGTGATGAACTCAAAATATTCATGATAGTACATGCTGTTGGACGATATGTTATTAGATCAGAAATTCCAGGACTTCTTAGTTTTGACACATTAATCCGATTTTTATGGCTTTGCCTGCAGATCACCGGTCAGGGTAGGCAGGTTAATCTATAAGCATACAGCCAAGTTTGATTCACATTTCTTTCACATAATTGTCAATTATATAGCTGCTATTTTAATCCCGCAATTTAGTTAAAAAAATCACTTCTTTTTAAGTTGCTTTTCAAATATTTTTTCTTGATTGTCATAAATTTTTTTTCCTCTAAGAATCAAAATAGAATAAAACCCATTAAGCAGAAATGTATTATTAAAGAACCTCTGTTTATTAAAGTGTTGAAGTCTGATTCTCAGACAGGCCAGTTAGTTTTATGCTGGAGCAGATGCAAAAGCCCAAACCCCTCCATCATCCGGCACTGACCTGCACAAACAAAAGTAAATATCCGATCAATCTGAGACCAAGAGGACAAATGTAGCTCTGATAAGTGGGAGTAATAGCCAGGCCTGAGTCCATTAGGTGTTTTATATTCCAGCATTGATAACCTAAAATCAATCCCAAGATGCTTACGAACTCATTTCACATAAGATAAACTTTCTGTAGTGAAAGTGAGTTGTAGGCCTCATAGTCTGGCACTTTTAAGGGAAGTGTTTAATCAAAATAATGATTTAATATAATCACTGGACTCACACAAATATGTCAGGCTGTATAAATGTTTCAATATTTCCATCCACAGTTGTCTGTTTCATGATTTTGTCAGTTTTTTTTAAGCTGAATCTTACTACATTACTGGACAGACAAAGTTGTGATATTTACTGTGACTCATTCTTTTCATCAAGGTTGAACTTTTGCAATCTCACAAAATGCAGACACTCACAGAAACCTCTTTTTTCCCTTACGTGTCCTCCATCAGATGAATCAGCTGATGTCGCGTAAACATATGAGACAGGCTTTCTGTACGAGCGTTACCGGATATACCGAATACATGCACAGCGCCCTTCCATCACACCACTGGGACACACACAACCTTCACCCTCTTTTTAACTCCTCACACAGCTCCGTGAATTGTCCTCTCTGTGCTGTGGAAGATTTAGCTCGACTTCTCTCTGCTGCTACCAATATCTCCCTCTGAATCACTCTGATATTGAGCAATTATTGTATCAGACCTCGTTCTTTCTTCGGTAGCCCAAAAGAAATACTCCCTAATGCGCACGCCCACCCCCACGCACACACACACACAATAGTCTACATAGATTATAAAGTACTGAACTGCATACATGGGCAGTGAATCTTCTAGTGCAGCTACACACTTGTTCCTCTGATGTAAAATAGTCCAAACAATCTTTTCAGGCTCATTTTACTGTCTCTGTTATAGAAACAGCCACCATCCTAAATATGTTTTTACAAACCTGGTAGGGTTTATCGAATAAGTGGTGGGACTGGAACAAGTGTTTCATCAAATTAAGGATCTTAATTGCAATTAATCCCATTTTAATCGGAAATCACATACAGGCAAAATGAGCATTTCAGTTCAAAAACCGTTCTTGCTGCACATTTATTGAATAAACAGATATATGAGCTATACAACTAATTCATTTTGCATAGCCTATGTTATATATAATAGCAAAGTGCTATTATATGCATTCAGCTGTCCAGTTTATATTTCTTTAGAAATGTAGACTGTGGATGCGGACCATAGCACTGGGGATGTCTGTGCTTGCTGCAACATGTTTTGCATTGAGATGCTATTTTAGGCTTGAATAGCTTCAATGACAGGCTAACTCCCTTTAGCACAACTTGCAAACAGTACTATTCTTTTCAAGCATCTCATCAGATCATTTTTAAAGCAAAAATTAACCCCCAGTGGGCCAAGAGCAGCGGTTTAATATTCTATTGCTGTTCATGGATGTCTCTTTTGTGTCACCCACATACAAAAACAGTACAAAACTTGTCTGGTTTATTTTTATTTCATTTCCAGTTGTTTTGAGCTTATTCATTTTTGCTCTGACTGAGGTTATTAGTTTGTCAATATCAAGCTAATAACCTAATTATCCATCCACTGAATGGCTGCAATGTATTTGCAACCATTCCCAAACTTTTGAAGTTTTGGAAACATTTCTCTTTGTTGTCTTGTCTTTTTAAAGAATAGCTAGGAAGAATGGATCGTTGTCAGATGTCGCATTGTTTTTCACAACTTAGGAAAAAGGAGGTCATGGACTACTTGTTAAAAGTCTGTTAAAATGCTAATGTAAAACAGACATCTATTTAAAAAGTATTTTAGTTATATTTAATAGGAATAGTTAAATGTGTCACTTATTGTGTAAACATTGGGTTTGATAAAGACAATTATTTCCTTATGTAGGAAATGTTAAATTAATTTAATTACATCACATTTATGTCTCAATATTTTCCCTCTAAGACTATATGGCCAGTTTAAAGTTTTCGCACTTAGAGACAAAATACGTTCATGCTGAATAAGTAGAATAAAAAACTCAACATTGTCTGAGCTGTGCATGCCATCAGCAGACAGAAAGTAAGCTGGAAAGGCAGGCTCAGGAGCAGAAACAAAAAGCCTGTTAACTTGACCTGCCACCAAAAGAGATAGATGGAAAGTGTTCATTATTCCAAAGAGATCGGGGCCTTTTGCCAAAACAAGGGAGACTGTGGCTCTGTGCCAATAAAAAAGCAGTCTGTTGTTCTGAGTCCTCAGCGGTAGATTCTCTGCAGCATTCACTTCAAATATTTGATTCTGCATAATAAAATTATTTATTTTGCAGCGACATGCAGAACGCAATAAAAAACTAAAAGATTTGTGAGTCAGCATTTGATTTCTGTGTCATGATTTGCGGTTGGAGGTGGTGAGGGAAACGAGGTCACCCCAGGTTGTTGAGAACGAATGATGAATTTAATGAAGATGACAGAGATACAAAAAGTCCAAAGTCCAGGCAGCACAGAATGAGCGAAGGATAAAAGCTCAAAACTGGTAACAACTGATAACAAAATAACTGACGGCAGACAAGACGACGAGACAAGAACCTGACAAGAACCTGACAAAGAACAAAGGAACACAGGTGGGTTTAAATACACCGGGAGACAATCAGGGGAAACAAGGAACAGGTGTGACTAATCAAGGGGTAGACGACACAGAGACTCCACAGAACACAGAAATCTAAATAAACACAGAAAAATCCAAATCCTTACATTCTGGGATTTGATGAGTTCACCAATATTGCCACCACACTACAAACTTACAAGTTAACCTGTGCTAGCGTCTATAGCAGCTAATTTGTTTACATCTCTACTGTTTAAAGAGGCATGATTGTTATTAAACGTGACATATTGTAAGCATATTATGAACATAGCTCTTCCCACATTGCTATTTCACCCCTTCCTGCCTTCATTTTGTACCTATAAGCAGACAATTTTATAAACGCGTACAACAGGAAGACAGCCGTTGCTCCATAGGGGCAGTAATTACTTTCTTATGCATTTTAGTTTTACCGGTAAGAAAAGGTCCTTCATCATAGTCCTGAAACTGTGTTTCCATTTTGTCAGTTAGACAGGCTACAACAGGTCATGATGAAATAAATAAATAAATCAATACACACAGAGAGCAGAAAAATGCAACCAATTTCCACTTTCCTTGTTATATCTAGTGAAGCAAAGAGAGAAACTGCCGATCGCCTAGGTAAAATGCGTTGCAAATACACCCTCACACATCCAGCCCGCCCGCCCTGCTCCCTGCACGCTCTGTCACACGAAGCCAACACAAATTGTTGCCTTCACACATGACTGTTCACCAGACAGCCATTCAAGTTCATCGCTTCAATCATTTTCCAGTCTGAAATGGGGGCCCGTAAGGCTTTATGTGCAGAAGTAGGACTCTAAAGCAAAACACCGCATTTGTCTTCACACTGGGACCATACCAGTAATGTGTGCACTAATGGAAGTTTATGGGAGCAAAGAGTGGTTGCATTTAACTGGCCTGCAAAAATCAGATATCTCTACTCAGCACATACTGGAGGCACTCAGGCAGTAGAGTGTGTGAAAATGTGTGTGAGTGTGTTTGACTGAGAGGGAATTAGAATGGAGGACGGATCTAAAAACCAAGAAAATATGCATCACCAGGGTCAGAAGTTCTGTGCAGAAGAACGACAAAGAAGAGAGGCTCTGTTTGGTGGTTTACATGTTTCTGTCTTTCAGTTCATTTTTCCCTCCTTTTTCTTGTGTTCTCCTATTTTCTCTGGTCTTTTCTAGCTGGTATGCAATTATCACAGTGTAGTAAACTTGAGTAAAAATACAAAATGTTCACTCTATTGAGGCAAAAATATGAAATATGATTTTTTTTGTTTTGTTTCATTATAAGCAGGTATTCCTAGGAACAATTTTAATGCTGTTATTTATAACATTTATTAATTGTTCACTTGATTTTGTTATGTGGTGTTAGCTGGTTAGTAAGGCTAACTGCTCAGGTAAAGCCTGTCGTTTGCTAGTTAGCAGACATGCTGCTTATAGCTTATGTGTTGGTACACTGACCGACCGGGAATATTTCAAAACAGCTGAATTTCTCTTTCTTGTCAGTGAGGGAAAGAAAGACTGAACTGGCACTGTGCAGCACATGTGGGGAAGAGGCATCATAGCATATTCAAAAATTTACTCCTGTACTTCCTCTGGCATCTTATTATGTTGACCGTAAACAATCCAAATACTATTGGAAATCTATGTTTTTTATTTAACCTCGGCATACCTTGATATTGACAACCGATACCCATATCAATTCGTCTTCAACTCCGCACCTCCTCTTCCTCAAGTCATCTCTTTCCATACAGCTGAACATCTTTTATGGAATTTTCATCTTCTTAATAGTTTTGATAAGTCTCTACTGGCAGAATTGTGCATCCAGCTTTAGGCTTTGAGCTTTCATTTATTATGCTTTAACAACCACACATCTACTGGGTAATTCTCAGTGGATTAGAAGACCAAACTACGTTTAATAACTCACTTAATTTATTTATTTCTGTTACTATGGATGAAACTTCTAGATTTAACAGTATTTTTGCTTTTTGGGCTTATGTATGGGGCTGCAAGATAGTACAGTTTGTAGCAAAAATGTCCTGGGTTCAAATCCCAAACTGGGGTCTTTCTGCATGGAGATTTCGTGTTCTACTCTTTGATGCATGACTTCTCTCAAAGTCTAAAAATATTACTATTAGGTTAACTGGTTTCTCTAAATTGGCCTTAGATATCAGTGTGTGTGCCTTAATGGCTGTGTGTATCTGTGATGACAGGGCGACTGCTGGACAAAAGCACCAGCTCTCCTGCGACCCTTTAAGGACAAGCGGGTATGGAAAATTGATGGTTTATTATTATCTATATTTTCTAAGAAACTGAATTTTAGTGTTTCATTATATGCTAGCTATAATGTTTAAAATTACGAGATATAAAAGTTGGTAACTGAAGGAATCATCTGTGTGTAATGAATCTATAGAATTGCACTTAAATTACAGAAATAAATTTCTGCTGAAATTCTAATTGACTGAGATGTGCCTTTAAAGATGAATCCTGCACAGAGCCCAGTGGTAACAGCAAGCTGTAAATCCTCAAAAACAAGATCAGTCACTGTGAATCACTGCCATTATTTAGAAAAATAGCTCAGGGCCGACATATCTTATAGTTTCTGTCATATTTTTTTATGCCTGCAGTTCTTCACCTTCAAGTATCCACAGTACAAGCTTTAAAGAACCCAGTAGTTTCAAAAACATTGCAAACTAGTCATAAAGCAGTAAAGCACTGTCTGCAAACTGGGAAAGAACTTGACCTCCGGTTTATTATAAGACTCCAGAGGTCGGTGTCTGTAATCCACAGAAAAGCAGTATGGAGACGGTAGCAGCAGCCAGGGCTGGAAACGGAGCTGACTGTTTAGTAGACCCACCCTGCCCAACATCGAGGGGGGGGACTCCCTTTCCACCAGACGGCTCCTTGATTGGTCAGCTGGGTGACCTTTGATCCTCGTTGTATTGTGGTTTCAGCATTACCGACCCTCCCCCTAGTGTGTATGTGTGTGTGTGTGCAATGAACGACTGTCAAGTCCTAATGTAGCAATCAGAGCAGTGGTAGAAGGGAAATGGTCTGAGGGGAAATGGAGAGTGTGTAGAGCTGACTATGCGCGGTGCTCTTGTGTGTGTAAATGTGGACGGTGTAATTATATTTTGCCTTTGATGACTGAGTTTCAGTAGTGATTACTTGCACAGCTAATTTATGTCTCTCATCATCTACCTGCATCTCCTGGTCTCCAGCTGACCAGATATAGACTCCGACTCTGGATCCGAAGTCTGAGAGTCAGAAAACAAAGAGTGTCTCCTTCACAGTGTTGGTTCCACCAGAATCACGTAACCTGTGACTCTGGCTATGAGTTTGCAAAACCAGTTAACCCTTCGAAGAGTAGAGACCAAAGATGGCAATGGAGAGACTCAATATGGCTGCAGTTTGTGGCAACATTCTCCTGCAAAACTGAGTTAAATATCGATATCAAATCTAAACATTGAGAAGGAGTTGAGTTCGACTGAGAAAATCATCTGATAATGAAGGTTTTAATCAAAAATTGTTACATTAAAATGAGCGTCACATATCCTCCAAATTTAGATCTGTAAGTGGTTTCTCTAAGTTGCCTTACATTTCCTGTCTGAATCTACCAGTGATATGTTTCACAAATCAGTGACAATGCTCACCGGGGAGCTTTCCTTCTTCCCTGAAGTTATTAGTTTTTCAGATCTGCAGGATGTTTACCAACCAATCTGTAAATCTACACCTGTCATGGAGATTTTCCATCCTACTGTGAAAACTGATGATCAAAACTTTTCTATTACAAATCTACTCACAGTTGACTCTTGTGTGAATATGTAACTCCAATAATTCACCTATTTGCAGACATTTTTTTGTTTAATGTACCTTCAAATTATTTGTAGAAAAGCCACCTATTTCCCGATTTTTTTTTTTTGTAGAGAATATCTCATTTTTGAAAGAAGCTGCCACTTGGGACGATGGAATACGTAGGTAGAATGCTGCAAGACATGCCGTTGACTAGTGTTTGTGAAGCAGCTTTTAGCTATCAATATTTAGCCACTGAGAAAACTTAATGGAAATTCAGTTTCTCAATACATGGGTACAACATGGTTTGTTTAAATGTAAGAAATGGATGCAAGTACAGCAGTGAAAACAGGGAAAAGAGCTGGAAGTAAGACTCGAACAAACACAAAGGTGTTAGATCCTACTGTGGAAAACATCTTCTCTTCCCTCCATTCAAACCCTTGAATGAACACAAGTTTAGATTCCTATCAAGCACTGAATGATACTGTACAGCAGGTGTATCCTACCCAAACATTTCACCAAAACCAAACTTCTTTCAGTCCAATAAATCTGAGATTTTCCAGATATGTTCAGTTATGGATGCATGTAAGAAATCAACTGCAGTTACAAACTCCTCTTCTACACTTCTTGCAAGAAACAGCAACCCCTCCCTTGTAATGAATGGAAATGAGTTAAACCAGTCAAGTATCTTTTTCAATCCTCAATAAACAGCCCAGAGCATAGCCATATTATGTCTTTAGTTGTGCATGTTTTTCTTGGCACCGCTCCAGAGAAATGTCAGTAATGATACTTTGCCTTTGGGCAGCTGTTGAGAAAATCTAGGTGCACTACCCAAACATTCAAGTACTCAGACCGAAAAAATAAATAAATAAATGGACGCAAACAAGAACTTGATCTCATTTAAGACTGAGCTTATCCTCCTGCCAAAACCTTTCTCTTACTCAGAGCTTGAGAACAAACAAACACACGCTGAACTTTCTGTCTTCCATCCCAACATGAGGCTAGAGATCAACTAAAAACCTTCCATCTAATTCAAGTAGTCAAACCCTGAGAGGCTGGGACCCCTTCTCTGTTAATACACCTCAGGTGACTCTGACCTCGCTCTGAGCCCCTCGGTCAGAAGAACAGACCACCCCGCTTTAGCGGCATGACTAGCTGTCTGAGGAATGCCTTGTCATGGAACAGATGGAGACCCTCAGACAATGGAGCTGCATGCGTTTACAACGCCCTGTATAGCAAGGCATGTGCCAATTGTCTAAGCGTGTGCATGTCTATGTGTGTGTGTGTGTGTGTGCATTCTCAAAGCATAACCCCCAAATTCAGGAAATCATACTGGAGGTGGGTTCCAGGCCACATCAGAAAATCAGCACTGAATAGGATTCACTTAGGCCAAAACAACATGATGTTTTAAGGAGAAATCATGGAGAGAGCTGTAGCTTGCTGATGATGTTTCAATCCTAAAGTGCCTCCTTGCATTTACTAGAAAAGAAAGCCACACACACTTAACAGCTAAATCGATATTTAATGATGTCATCCTCGCGACAATAATGACGCAATAAAACCCAGTATCACGGCAGGACTGCTGGAGCAGGGTTCATTAATGAAACCGTGTATTTCTATAACAGCGCTGTAAAGTTGCAGCGTTTGACGATCCATCCTTTGCAGGCTGCTGCTGCTGTAGGATGTCCAAAGTCTGCCGGTAGCTGTGCGTAAGGGCAGATCAGAGTCTCTTCAGGACGCAGGTTTGCTCCCTGATTGTGAATCAGGGCTGTATACGATTATAGCAGAGACTGAAGCGGCCGCATTTCATTCATTTTACACCATATGAGCCATATGGAGAGATGCGAATAGCGTTGCAGCACTGTCTGAAATGCATAATGACCTCTACACTCAATAACTCAACAACACGCTGCTAGAAATCTTGTTTGCATCGTTATTTCTTGATTGTAAAGACATCAGCGGGTTTTAACACTGGAAATATCAGGGATGAGTGCCAGACTGAATCCCATGAACTCACCCAAGAGATCGGCGGATGATCGGCTCCCCTCTGCTCCTCCTCTGAGTAAATCCAGGACCCCGGACGGTAAAATACTAATTCAATCGAGGAATCTGGGATAGGGAATTTCGCGAAATCGTTTTTCATCCACACTAGGAAAGCGACGTGTGGAAGCGACGTGAAGCCGCAAACCGACCTGATCGATGCAAGCACTCCTTAGAATAATAATAATAATAGTAATGATTTTTTTTTTTTAAAAAGGGTTCAAATCAGCGATTCTCTCCAACTCATGCAACCAAAGCGAAATTATTAGAAGAAATAAACCAGAATGTGTGTTTTCGGAGGATATTCTTTGGGAATTTGGTGCGGCTGTAGTAATCTCGGATGCTTTGGTTGTTGACTGTGCACTTACTGGGCCGCTTCCCCCGGCTCCACCCGCTAACCCAACCTTCCCAGTGCGCCCATTGGCACAGGCAACCGGACATGCAAATCTAAGCTTCCCATTGATGTTTTCCAAAAAAAAAAAAAAAGAAGAAAAAGAAAGAAAGAAGGGGAATGGGCTCGCTTTCAGCTTCTCTACTGCGCCTTCGTGTGGCGTAATAGGTCTTACTGCAGGAAAATTCACCTTCCTCCAAAAAAATGCTGTATTAAAGTGCACAAGGGTCCCAAATAGAGTGCTTAATATGCTGTTGATTATAATATATTTTAAGTTATGGACTAAGGGAAAGTAAAAACTAAGAAAATAATGTACCTTTTTAACACAATTTTTAAAACAAAAATCTGATGGTGTGCATGCACACAGATTCAGCTCCAATTATGGTGACAGACCCAAACAAACCTAGTGCAACCAATTGCCTTTAAAAGTCACCAAATTAAAGAAAAAAAACTACCCCTGTGTGTAATTTAATCTAAGCATTTAACTGAAGCAACCGTGTGAAGGCCTCAGAGGTTTGATAGAGAACATTTGTCCAACAACAGGATCTTGAAGACCAAGAAACAGAGCAGACAGGTCAGGTATAAAAGTGTGGAGATGCAAAAAATAGAATTAGGTTATAAAACACATAACTTTTTGGAGCATTGCTCAATGCAACATCTAAAAATGGAAAGATGGAATAACAGAAATTCCTACAGTGACGGACATCCAGAAAACAAGTTGGTTTTTTTTTTATTTTACAAAAAAATATAAGAAATGACATGTCCTATGGTTTTTAGACCTCCGCAAGAAGACCTAGATCAAAGATAGGAACAAGCCAGACAGAGGATACAGCACACAAGTGAGAGAAGATGCTTTGGTTAGGCCTACCTGGCGTAGTCCATAGAAAATGTTACCTTTCAGTTTCCAATCTGAATTTTTCCCATTCCCCAATGATCTTCTTTGCACAATGTCAATGTTCATTAATACGTTGGTTTTTAGTAAAGCTGACTTCAAAGCTGTCAAGTTAAAGCACCAATAAAAAGCTCAGAGACAAAATTAAACAAAAAAGAGCTGTTTCTGCTCCAATGAACTGTGGCCAGCTGCCTCTCACACGCAAAGGAACGCTCCAACTTTCCACTGAAGAAAACTACACGAAAAGAAAGTGCTTTTTCTTCTCCCTCCTCAACATGTGCTGCACTCATTAACTGTGGCTGATTCCCAGAGCTTGAAAAAATAAACCTGTGATTTTGTTGCTGTGTAAGAGCCTGACACACTGTCAGAACAGCTCAGCAGATGTTACCTCAGTGGAACGAAGCCTCCAGCTAGCACTAATAAGATGCAGTTAAAGAATGCATAAACTGAAAAAAACAAAATGTTACAGTTGAAACAATAAACTTTCAGACATTTAAGCTGGATGGATTTGAATCAATATGTCTACACCGTGTTCCAAATTATTATGCAAATTGGATTCAAGTCATAAAGATTACATTTTTGTTGTGCTGTTAAATTTATAGATGGCATTGTGTGTCAGGGCTCTTTGAATCACAATAATTAATTTCAGAGAGCTGGGTTGATTAGTTTGTCTGGTGAGCTCAATTAAAGGAAATCTACTTAAGAAGGATGTTCCACATTATTAAGCAGGCCACAGGTTTCAAGCAATATGGGAAAAAGAAAGAATCTCTCTGCTGCCGAAAATCATCAGATAGTGTAGAGCCGTATGACAAGGTATGAAAACATTAGATATTTAACAAAAACTGAAGCGTTATTGTACTGTGAAGAGATTTGTGGCTGATTCAGAACAAAGATGGCTTTGTACAGATAAAGGCATAATGAGGAAGGTTTCTGTTAGACAAATTCATCGGATTAAGAGAGCAGCTGTTAAAATGCCCTTACAAAGCAGCAAACAGTTATTTGAAGCTGCTGGTGCCTCTGGAACCTCAAGGTGGAGGATCCTCCAGAGGCTTGCGGTGCATGAACCTACTATTCGGCCACTCCTAACCAGAGCTCACAAGTAGAAATGGTCGCAGTGGGCCCAGCCGTATATGAAGATTAATTTTCAAACAGACTTGTTCACTGATGACTGCTGTGCAACCCTGGATGGTCCAGATGGACGCAGTAGTGGATTGGTGGTGGATGGCCACCACGTCCCAACACGGCTGTGACGTCAGCAAGGAGGTGGTGGAGTCATTTTTTGGGCCGAAATCATGGGGAGAGAGCTGGTCGGCCCCTTCAGAGTCCCTGAAAGTGTGACAATGACCTCAGCAAAGTATATAAACTTTCTGACTGATCACTTTCTTTCATGGTTCAAAAAAAATATTCTGACATCCTGCAAAGATATTCAAGTAGAAACTATCCACAAACTCACAAGTTCAATGGATGCAAGAATTCTACAGGTGATATCAAAGAAGGGGTCCTATGTCAACATGTAACTCGGTCTGTTAAGATGTTTTTGATTGAAATAGCTTTTGATTTTAGTACATCTGACCACTTAATGCTGCACATTCAAAGAATGACCGTTTGCAGTTCTTTATAATCCATAAAATGTTAAGAAAATCTGCTGTGCATTAATTTGGAACAATGCATTTTGAGGTTTTTATTTTTGAAAAAAAAAATGTTCTCATGGGGGATTTGTTCAGTAAAATTTGATTTATACTGTAATAGTTCATGACTTGAAAATTATACTGACCATCATTTGCATTGACCATTTAAGAAAATCTGAAAAAATATCACTTGCATAATAATTTGCAACACGGTGTATGTGGAAACATTGTAAATTTAATGGTTAAAAGATAATTCATGAAATCCAACTAATCTGTCAAATTAACTGATTTGACAACATTTAAATGCTAATTATGAAGAATATTTGTTTTGTCCTCAGGGCTGGACAGTAGTTCAGTGTAATGCTGCTGCCTTGCAGCAAGAAGCTCCTGGGTTTGAATCCACGTCTGAAATGTTTCTGCACAGAGTTTGGAAGTTTTCCCTGTAAATAGACTGGTTCTCTCTGGGTTCTCCTGCTTCCTCTCAAAGTCCAAAAACATGATTCGGATAATTGATCTTTCCGTATACCCCTTCCTCCCTAGATATGTACAAGTGAGACAGCCTACAAACCTGACTCAGTTATACCAGTTCTATCATGAGAAATGGGCCAGAAGTTCTGCAAGCTATAATGAGAAGCTTGTGAAAGAAAACCCAAAATGTTTGACCCAAGTCAAATGATACCAAAAATTGTAGTAATGCATTTAAACCTTTACATTTGAAGACATTAACAAATACATTTCTGACCTATTCTTTTATTATTGTGGCAGTTAGCAAATACAAATATATGACTGACAATCATGACTAACATAAAACAAGAGAGTTTTGGTCTGATTTAACTTCAGACAGAAGAAAAAAGGTGTCTTTTCATTCAGTGTAAACTTCTGGTTTGAACTGTAAGCAGTTTCCCTGACATCAGACAGCTAAGATGTCTGATTCTTTTGCAATAGCTGCCTCACAGTGCTGAAGCTTCGCTTGCTAGTATGTTGGACTTTAGCATCAGCATTGATTTTTTTGTTTTTTGGCATGTCTAGACTGGATGGGTTGTTACTGACATCTGGTGATAATTTTGTCTCGATTGCACTTAAAATATATTTATTTAGCACATTTCTGATGAGTTCAATCCTTATTTTACCCACAGCTTACATATGTAGTACATAATACCTAACTAGCGCAAGATTCCTCCCAGATCTAAGGTCTGGTTTCCAATACAAATCAAACACATCAATAACATGCTCAAGTCCTCCTTTTTTAATAGGTTCTAATGGCCTGGTTGGACAGTAAAGTGGCAAAATCGCCTTGGGGGAGGGGTTGTGGGGTTAGCTTCCCTGAATATAGACCCATCAATGCCTCCATTATCTCAAGGCTTAAGTATCTAAGCCTGTAATTATGCTTGCATGTCGATGCAAGACAATTGCAGGAAACCGTGAGGTCAAATATGGCCTCTAGTTAGTGACGTTTCCACAGATGGGTTCTTAAAGCTGAAATGGAAAGATCAATCTGTGATCAAGAAAAACCTCGACTTTCGGCCGTTTAAGGTCAACAACAAAAAAAGGCAACCCTTAAATAGACGCCTCAATAAGTCTTGCATTTTAGTTATACAAAAGAAAGCACACAAGGAAATAACGTATTTTCCAGACACAATGTTGCTAATGTGTTTAAAATAAGCACATTGGAGTTTTATGGCAAGTAGACTTTATAATGAAAGACCATTATTCTGCAGGGTTCCATTAGGCCGTCTAATTCCTCTGATAATCTGCTCATCCAGTCTGGCGGGCATCACATTTAGGTGAAAGCTTTGTTCACAGACTCATTCTCCAACAAAGGAAAGCCTTTGGCAGCATCAGATATCCTCTGCAGGGACTTTTATTTGGAGGGCAGACATTTTCTTTTCAGGAATATGACTGGCCTTGCTGTCAAGAGATTTTAAGTTGGATTCTTTTTGTTTTAAATCATGGCAAACACTTGAGAAGATGTGTTTGTTGTGTTAAATAAAATTAAAAACTGTTTCACTAGTAAAATGAATAATTTGCTTAATTTTTTTTACAGTAATTCAAAAGGCTATTATGACATTTTTACATTATTATCTATATAGGAGCTCAGTTGCGCCTCAGATGGCTCATGTTGCATCTTCACAATGCTGAAGATCCAGATAACAGAGTCCAGTTCAGAGTCTCCACCTCAGGCTAATTCTTTTAGTACAGCAATCCCTGCTTATTTAGGGCAGGAACAATCGTCCCTCAGCTTGTCTAGGCGCTGGCTGGTGCCATCCTCTCAGCCTGCCTCCTCTGCATGTAGGCGTTGTACACGTCCAGGAACATGTCCCTGCAGGGTATGTTGGCTTTCAGTTTGGAGCAGATCAGGAAGGAGCCGGCCATTTTGCGGTGGAGAGAGTAAGTCTCCTCGGGGGGAGGAGTGAGGCGATGGCGCAGCATGATGGGGACGAGGTTCTGGATGCGCTGCGTGGTGCTCTGTGTGCTGAAGTCAAAGGGCTCGGTGGACGCAAAGGCTTCGCCGAGGATCATCACGGCCTCAACGTGGGCATCCTTAAAGGCCTGATGGCAAATAAGAACCCACGTTAAAGTTGTCTCTTCTTCATTCCCTGATCTATGGTGCCTAGAAAAAGCTTTAAAGCCTGTTGAACTTTTTCACAAACCTCAATGCAATTTACTAAATTTTAAGTGCAAGACCAACAACAAAAAAGGACATCTTGAAGTGAGGTGCAAGCACAGTCGCAAGTCTTTTGCACTGATTCTACATTTTTGTAGTTCTGAAGAAAATCTTTGCAAGTTAGTTTAGCCTCAGTTAGAATGGATTGACAGCATGTGTGAACACCAGTTTTCAAGTTTGCCACAAATCCTTAAGATCTCTGTTTACTTTGCCTTAAACTGAACTCTAGTCCGTTTGCCTAGAAAGTTTGGTTAATTTGAGGAGGTGTGAATGTGTAATCTTACTCTGATGTGGACCAAAAACAGTGAACTTTGGTCTGTTTACAAACCTAGGTCTTGGTTTGGTTGAAGTGAACTCTGGTGCGGTTTGAATGTATATGTGAATGCCAAGTGGACCGGATATCATTCCAAAAGCAGGAACCAGACTACAGTGCATGCATTCTGGGTAAATACAACCAAAACAAAAGTGTGAGTCTAGAGAAAAAATGGATTGTTTTTCTGTTGTTGTTTTTTACCAGCGACAAAAGAGAAGTCCTACAACAGCTAAAATCTGATACCACTTCATTTTTGTAGTGGTATATTTCCACCACAGCGGGTTTAATATTGAGTTCAATTTTGGTCTAAACTGTTCTGATCAGTAACATATTGGTGAAGGCAGTTAGAAAAGAGGATGGGAGGTAGGAAATGACATCAAGGACAGAAAGGAAATAACAACGGGCAGATTAGGCAGAAGGAAACACTACATCAAAAATAAATGAGCAAAGCAGAAACAGCAGATTTAATTAAAATAGCCCACCTTGGTCTCAAAGCCTGTTAGGAACTTCAGGTCTTTGGATTTGGACAGGACGGTGTCCCGATCACCAACAGAAGCTGCATAAACCACCTGGACACATGACATAAGAGCCCAGACAAAACCATCATGTAGTTGCAGAAACTGCATTAGTGCCATTAGCACTTGCAAAATGTCTACATGGATGAGTTTCCTTGGTAGTCAGATCCTCAGTGTTCAATTATTCAGAGAAAATCTTCCTTCATAAATCATGTATTGAGATTCACAACAGTCAGCATACCTGGATGTAGTCATCTGTGAAAGTTTCTGGGTAGCCTCTGCAAGCTCCAAAGTCTAAGAGGACAACCTGCAGACAAGGATCAGGGTTAGGATTCGTGCTGCATATCAGAGGAAGACGAGTTTAAAAGGTTCCATTGTGTTAAACACATTCTCCAAATGTAGATTCCTCACCTTGTTGGTTTCAGAGTTGTAAAAGAAGTTGGCCCAGTTTGGATCAGTCTGCATGAACCTGAACTCAAACAGCTCCCTCAGACATAAGTGAAGGATGTTGTAACAGATCTGCAAAGGAAACAAGACAATGATTTTATTCCTATATGCATCTGATGGTCATGTCATAAAGCTTTGCAACAAAGTGGATCACCCTTGGAAAAAAAATGTATTTATATAAACAAAACAACAGTATTTAGCTTTTCTTTTTCTTAAACCCTGTGCCAAGTTTTACTGAAGAAACAAACCCAATATTACTCACTGGTTTTCTAACCACCAGCAAAGTTTGTAATGTCAATTTAAAACATGGATTATATTCATAAAGTGTAGAGGTTTTGATTCCAGAGCTTTCATGTGTGTGTGGATAATGAAGGTCTTTGCTTTCCACTTATGCGAGGTTACCTCAGTGATCAGATGACAAGATATTCAGATTACTTTTGTTTATATGCAAGATGCAGATATAGAGACGCTTGTGATCACTGCACCCTTGCAAAAACAATTTTTGCAAATAAATATACAAATTCTCAACTCCAACACCTAAAATACATGTGTTTCTTGAGTAAAACTGTACCTGGTTCCTTGTTTCTTGATCCAGGTCAATGCAGCGATCCAGAGGAACTCCTTGTACCAGCTCCATGGATATCACCCTGCGTGAGGACAACTCATCGATTACCTTTGGAACCTGGAAATATGGGTCACCCTCCAGCAGTGACCTGCAGGCCAGACATGAGTTGTCCAATAACAGGAAAAAAAAAAAATAATAAAAAAATTTAACTGGTAGCAAAAAGTGGTTTTAATTTGACATGATGCAAGTCAGTGCACTGACAAACTGCCTTGTGGCTAAGACTAATAAAGTTACCTGAACTTCTTGGCGCTCTCTGCTTCCCTTTTATAGTTGCACTCCCACTCCAGCTCCCTCTGGAGAACCTCCAAGCTGCTGTCAGCAAACAGACCTGTGGACAAATGGAGCAAAACTCAGCATGTAAAAACAGCCAAAGCATAACCGTTAACTTCATTGTTGAACGTGGCGTTTCAGATGATGTGCGTGGGAAAAAACAAGGAGTTGACTCAGTAAGACTTTGTGCGGAAGATTTTGTCTTTGACCTTCATTGACACCTGATGCCACAATAATGTTTCAGGATAGACAACATTTCTAAAAGAAACTTGTATATTATTAATTAAAGCATAAATAGCCACCTGGAAAATGATCATACCATTTGGTTTCCTGCATCTCCTGCAGTTTGATTCCTTCCATTTGCATTTTTTGGTTCTATTTAACAAAAATGTTAAAGTAGATAAAACCCAAAAGAACAATAGATAGTGTGGAACTAGAGAGCTGGTACAACTATAGCACCACCTCATGGTCAATTGCAATGATGACACTGAATGAAAGAAAAAGATTAAAATTGAAATAATAATGTTTCATGTAATCAGCTAAATTAAACTAGCTAATATAACTTCTGGACATAAAACTAAACAGCATTAACTCAAGTTTACATCACATCCTCTGGTACACTTGAAGTATCGTTACAGGTAAAAAAAAATAAAATAAAATGCAACCATTTTAAAATTCCTTTGCATTTGGTTACTGTATTAGTTTTGCATTTCCCTTTAGTTGATCAAATAAAGCCAACAGAAGGAAGCTGCTCTATGAAGCTTTTCTTCACATAGTGCGATGCTCTGTGTTCTTACACAGCGTGCTGCTCACCACTCTGAATCTGCAGCTTTAGTCTCGTTATTGATATTTCTGGTGCAAGAAGGAACTTTTTTTCTGGTTCTTCTCATACATACTTCGCGAACCGATAACATTTTAAGTATTTTTTTGACGTTTATTCAGAAATGCTATGATAAGAAAATGCTGCAGTGATAAAGAGTGGTAAGATATTATTTACAGCATTACCTTCTGGCAGAACCACACTCATCTTCAGTACTGACATCAGGTTGTCTATGTCACTTTGGATGCTCTCTGCTACTCCAGGGTACTGGGATGGAAATGAGAATAAAAAGATTAAAAATAAGACAAACATTGAGGGAAAGATGGTATGAACTGTTTTATACCTGAATCTTCATGGCAATCTCTCTTCCATCCTTCAACACCCCATGATGCACCTGTCCGATAGAAGCCGCGGCAAACGGTTTATCCTCAAACAATGAGAGCTTCTCCCTCCATCCTGGCCCGAACTCCTCCTCCAGGACTTTCTACTCAGACAGAAACACACACTTTTCTGTGTTTCATTCGATTCAGTCAGTCACTTTGCATCTGTCACGGACAGATCGTGCTTACGGTCATCTGCCATGTGGGCATAAAGTCTGCACTCTGTCGGACTCTCTCAAAGATCTTCTGCAGCTGAGGGTTGATGAAGGAGTTGTCTGAGAAAAGGGAAAACATGTCAAGGCTGGAAAACAACTCTGACTGTGAGCAGATTTTCACATGAAGCCGTGATAGTGAGTACCTTGTATGCTGAGCATCTGGCCTATTTTCAGAGCTGCTCCTCGAACCTTACACAGAGTGTTGACGATTCTTTCAGCGTTGGCCTCCGACAGGAAGGGCGAGTCCATAAGGGCATTCATCTCTGGAAACACCACATAAAAAAAGACAAACATGTTAGAAAATGCATACTGAGAACATGTGATACTCAATATTTACAGATTATTTCTAAAAAGAAATTTGAGCAAGCTGCGATTCCCACAGAGCTCAACTCCTAAACCTTTCAAAGGCTTGTTATACTGCTTGATCCAAAGCTAGCCCAACTTCTCAGAGTCCCAACAGCTTTCCATTAATCTGTTGAGTTTGTGAAATATCTCACTACAGCAAGAACACTAAACAGAGAAGTGAGAATGTCTTCACCTCCTTTTTGTTTCCCTCCTAGCGACTGCTTGGCCACCTCTGCAATGGCACCGATGCCCAGTCCAACAGCCAGACCTGCAGCAGACAAACTGAAATATTTAATGCTGAGGTTTCTGTAGGAAGACTTCAAGCATTTTTCAAATGTTCTTTCTAAAATTCTGGCAATATGGTTTGTTAGCATTTGGTTACCAATGCCAGCAGTAGTAGCACTTTTGACTATAAGAATATACAATATATAGCAATACACTGTACATACTTGCAAGTGACATGATTAATAATTTTAGTGTTACATTAAAATTGGTGGTTTTAATGTCACAAAATAGGAGAAGCATCAAGGAGTATGATTACATTTGGAAGACACTAAAGAAATCTGATGTTATTTACATTTTAAAGGAAATATATTATGTAATTTTGACTTCTGAGTTTTATATCATAGCATTTGATTTATAGCATTTGGCTGTGCTATAAAATGGCGCTGTGCCTGGAAAAAATATAATACAATATAATTGTTAACCAGAATTTTAACTTTGTAATGAATATTCAGAAAGAAAAAAAAATCTGTCTATGAGCCAAAACAGAACAACACGATATTCTCACCACCAAAATTAACGAGCCGGCTGATTCTTGTGGAGGGAACCTTCCTCTCCTTGGCTCGCTCACTCAGCTGAAGAAGGTGAAAAAAACTGTTATCACAAGTAATTCATAGCAGTGTGAGTAAAGGAAAAAATGTGACTGAGGAGGTTTAAGAAATACAAGCAGAGTTCTGACTTTGCTTGCATTTCATCTAATACAGCACCACTCTGCTCCAATTGACACATCAGTACTTCCACATTACAAATTAAATGCACTAAAACACCATGAGGTATTCATCTCCACACCTCATTTTAAATACAAACAAGCTCAGATCAAGATTTTTCTGTATACACAGTAAATATCGCATAATTTGCAGTGATATACAGCGGAGCCATTTCAAACCAACCTTCTGTCTGACTGGTTTTGCCTGGCCCTGTTTTGCCTCTCTGGCTTTCTTTATGTCCTCAGGCGTGAGCTTGGCCACTGCCGTGTCGTGGACAGATCTGGTCTGGCAGTAGAAGTGCCGATGGCCGTGGACGGTGTGCAGGAAGCGAGAGTTCTGTCCTGGCCAGCCCGCTCCACCTGGAGCTGTGCCTGGATCAGAAAGAGTTCCAAGAATAAGAGGAAACAGGAATGTTCTACAACATAAAGACATGAAGGTGATAACATCAATCACTCTGCTGGTTTAGACCTGCAGAGTAAACCTGTGTTTTGGTTGTGTAGAACAGAGACTGAATGAGGGACACTGGTGCCATATTGACCAAGAAGGAATACTCTGAACTAAACATTGATGCTTGTTCTTCCGTAACATGACATTTAAAGGCTGATAGAGACGAGCAACAGAGAGTTTATGTTTATTGAGTATTTGATGTCAGCAATATGTTTCAAATGTTTTGCACCACAAAAACAAAGCTTGGGTAAAACATCAAGACAAAGACATCCTGGAAACATGAGCGTAAAACCACTGGAGAGGTAGAGTTTCAGCAAGAACGCCCACTACCAGTCTAAAGAAATAAGGTTTTGGTAATTAAATGCAAACATTACTCTTTGTAGAGCAGACAAAGCTAAAAATTTGTGCTTGGACTTGCTTAAACTTTTTGAATCGAGTTAATTACAGAACCAGTAATTCATCACATTTTAATTGAAAACTATATATTGACAACATAAGTAACATTTTCAATTCAAAAACCCTTTTTGTTCATGCCATTATACCCATTCAGCTTTCAAGTGTTTCAGGAATCCTTGATCATTCATGTAAAAATACTTCTTTAGAAATGTAGACTATCAAACCTGGCATTAGCACTGGTGACATCTGTGCTAGCTACAACCATTAAAATATATGTAAAAATTTACATAAGGTACATTTTTATCAAACCATTGAAAAGTGTAAACTGGTCCATTCCTATTCTGAAGTGAGAAAATAACATTCAAAGAAATTTTGTTTAAAACCACAGCCAGTGGAAATAATAGTCAATGTATTCTGAAATACATCTAAAACATCGTGAGAGCTGTGAAAAGGAAAGTTGCCCTGTGATTTGTTGACTTCCAGAGTCAAATCTCCACTAAAGAGGAGAGGGTCAGTCAGTTTGTATTTAATGGATAACAGGGGGCCGATTTATTTGGTACCCTGTTGTTCAGTTATAATAAAAACATAACTTTATCCGCTTTGAAAGATATTCAGACCAAGTTCAAAGATTTCTCGGTTTCTGCCTGAGTTTTCTCTGTTTCTTTTAAATATGAGGTTTAAATGGCTTCCAGGCATTTTTTTTAGATTCCCTTGGTGCCGCAAGTTTGGGATGTTAATACCTGTGTGCATCCCTGAAGTCGGTCCTACTCCTTCTTGGCTTTGCTCTGCAGTTCCAGGGGGAAACTCGGATCCCACCCCCCATTTGGCTACTTCATCTGGGTCCATATTCTCCCAGCCTTCTGCATCCGGAAACACATCTTCCTTTATAGACTATGGTGCACACACACAAACATAACAGAAAGCATTTAGAAAAAGATAGGAGCAGTCGAGTGAAACCTTTGCTGTGCCCCATAGTCACAGACAGCTTATTACACTCACCTCATTGGTGCTGCCCATAAAAGTGGCCAGCAGGCCTTCAGCCACATCCTGAGCAGCTTTGACTCCTGCACCCACAGATGAGTTGCAGGCCATTAATCTGAGCTGCTCTCCCTGGGTGGTGACTAAAGCAGAACCCACTTTACCAGCCCCACGCAGAACCTGCAGGACCTCTGACAGCATCACTTCAGACACACAGAAGGGAACAAATGAAACAGGGTGGTCTGAAATGGCCAAACAAATCAGCCGCAGTTCTCCAGCACGCTGAAACTACACAGGAAGGACAATACCGTTGTGAATACATTTTCACAATACAATATAAAATAAATAAATTATAAATAAATAAATTACTATATATATATATATATATATATATATATATATATATATATATAGTGTATATATTATATACTATATATATATATATAGTACAACGGTATTGTTGTGAGTACAATACCTTATTCACAACAGCTTGAATTTGGAATAATCCAAATTCAAGCTGCTGTTGGATGTTTAACCTCGGATTTGTCTGGGTAGAAAAGTTACCAGACATGCGCCAGAAACGCGTGTTATCTCATATCAGTGCGGAAAAAAAATATTCTCAAAATCACAGCAAGCATTTAGAAACATAGTAACAAGCTCTGTGTTTAGCTCGTGGATGTACTCAAGTCAACATACGGAGTTGCAGCTGAAAGGTGCTAAAAACGACAAGCTAGCGACTGCAAACTTAAACCCACGGTTCTAAAGTCTGAAAGAACAAACCGGCCTAGGTTAAACCCTAGCCAGGACTTACTTTTATTGAATAAAATCGTCTTCCAGTGTTTGTTCAACGGTTGCCCTCTCAGTAGCTCTTTATGATCTGTTTTACAACGGCACACAACACCCGGAAGTTAAAGCTCAACAGATTGAACTAACGTCCAATGATAGATGTAGATGGGCGGGGTTTTGATTGCAAAACGACGGGAATGTTCTTCTGACCAACCGCGGCACTAAATAGTGGATGACGAAACTGCAACTGGAATAAATTGACCAATCGTGTTTAACCAAAGGCGGGTCAAAGCGGAAAAAAAACCTCCAATGAGGGTTAAGAGGTGTTCCCATGGAGGTGGGTTACTAAATACACGTGCTATGAGGTACAGTTACCAAACTTATGATTATTTTTCTCAAGGTTCCTGATGTAAGCATAACGTTTGCCATTCTTTGTTATTTGCAATGGTAATAAAAAAATTTTAGACACTTTTTTGCAGTAAATTGAAAAGACTAGTTTTTTTGTGGATTAGCATGTTAACAACTATCATGCCTACAGCTGTAGGAATATAAACATGTGTCACACTTAAACATCATGTCAAGTATAAGCTGCATTCCAAAATTATTTCAAAACTGCAATTTCCTTGTATAAAATGTATAGCATGGACTGTGAACGTTGGAAATTGATGTCAGAGATGCTCTCCAGGGAAACTGACTGAGCTTGGGCAATATTGAAAAGAAAATGGACAAATGATTCAATGTTTAGATGCATACATCTCTAAATTACTTGCAGCTATACCTAGTTTTAAAAAAAGCATTGGCTCAGTGGGGCTGAAATGCACACCACACTTTTCAGAATTTATTTGTAAAACTATGTCGTTTGTCACGTTAAATCTTAATAAAATACATTGAGCTTGATAAAATATGACAAAATGTCAAAGAATCTGAATAGTTTTGCAAGGCATTGGAAATTGTAAAATTCTGTTTGCAGCATGGAATGGCATACAATGAAAGCACATAATAAGGTGGTATGTGGCCCTCTGCTGGACAGACATTAAGACTTTGGATTGCTGAAAGACTGGACTTCAGCTTAAAGCAGGAACTGGCGTCAAAATGTTTCAGGGGGAAATTTAGTGAAACATTAATGACGCTGGCTGTTTGTTTGATTGTTGTGGGACACAATGTGTGAAGAAGTGAAACAGGAGAAACTTGGCTCTACAATGTTAGGTTCAGTGCCAGTAGGAAATAAAGGAGACACATCATGTTTCAACTCAGTGAAGGAACAGGTTGGAAAAGGCAAATGATAAAGAAAAAAATTCATATTACTTTT
Source organism: Xiphophorus hellerii (assembly GCF_003331165.1). Taxonomy (NCBI): domain Eukaryota; kingdom Metazoa; phylum Chordata; class Actinopteri; order Cyprinodontiformes; family Poeciliidae; genus Xiphophorus; species Xiphophorus hellerii. Next base: position 12,446,546 of record NC_045689.1, on the reverse strand, counting down.
CACAAAAACAAATACAGTGCATCTAAGTCAAGACCAGGATAAATCATTTTAAAGCTTTTTCCACCTTTGACGTAGCACATACCCTGTTCAATTCAGCTGAAAAACAGATACGTTTGGGATGGGGTATTTTAAAATAAAAAAGGTGAAATGTGGGCTATAATAAAGTGTAGGTAATAATCAATAATTGCAGTAAATTGAGGGCCAATAGTGAAGAAACAGGATGTTTTTATTTCAAAATTGATGAAGAAAGGACAGAAACTAATTAAGGAAAGTACCAGGAGGCCCAAGACCACAGCAACACTGAAGGAGCTGCAGGAATTTCTGCCCAATGGTGGCTGTGTTCAACATGACATCAGTTTCTCTTGTATTCTTCAAATGTCTGAACTAAGCAGTAAAACATCCAGGACTGGCTAAAATCTCCCAGAACCTAGTGAGGTAATGCTATACAGTCTCATGTAGTCATAATTTAATTTTTTGCACCATAACTCTAAAAGGCTTTTCTTGGCAGAGTAGCAGCTGTACTGAGTATCACAAAAACTTACTGTGAAACATGGTAGTGGCGGCATCATGTAGTGAGGTAGCTGCATCAGAAGGAACATTATTTTTAAATAAAGTTATGGATTGCTTCAGAATCAGTTTGGATCCAAAACAATCAGGTGTTTGCTACAAAGCTAGTGAATAGGATGAATTTCATTTCTCAGCTTTGCAGTAAAATTAAAGAAACATCATCATCAACAACAGGGCCTTTTCATCAGGAAAAAAATAAAGTTTTGGAATAAAATTTGTGGATCTTAAGAGTTTTGTGCACAAAAGATGTCCACCATAATCTGATATAATTGGAAAATTTTAATAAGATAGACTGAGTTACTATTACAAAGGAAGGAAAGGTGATTTATTTTTTTATTTAAAGTGCTCCAATAAAGTATCAAGTAAATAACTGTGGAGACTTAACAATGCAAATCACTGCAGCTTTTTTAAACTTAACCTAACAGATTTGTTTATCTTTCAGTTAAATTGTGCAGGATTTATTACCGGTTGAAACGTTTTTTAGTCACACAAACCTGTATTTTTAACATATTGTTGATGAAACAATAAAGAGAAGTCCAATAAACATGTTTGTCACTCTAATAACGTGTGAATTTTGTGGAGAATGAACATACGCCATGTTATGTTAGTGTGGCTTTCAGTCTTCCCACCTGTTTTTGACACAGTGACCTTTAGATGCTGGGGTGTCACAGTGTGGCCGGTGTGGAGTCCGTGGGGCAGTGGAGAGGGAGGGCGCTGAGCATACACCATATATGGGCACACCACCGACTCTGCACTGCTATTGGCTGATGGACTTATGCAGCTGCTTGTCAACAAGATGGCCTTCCTCCTCTCGCCGTTTTAACACAGATTATTTTGGTATCCCCGAGAACATACTGTGAAAGCCTGTGACACTTCTAGATAGACAGCGGGAGAGAGATTGCTGGGAGACCTGGTTGGGCGTACCAGGTCAAGTGGATTCTCTTCAGGGAACTGACAGCCTGAAATGCTGCGATTGAGGCTAGTATTAAGCAAGGTTGATAAAACAGAAAGTAGCTGTGGGCTAATGTCGACGTTAGCCTGCTAGCTGGTTAGCCTAGCTACGTGGACTCGGATAGTCAACTCGTGTCACCTGTATTAGACTAGTTTGGTTGGAAGAAAACACGGCTAACAAGGACTTGTCACCGACCTTCTGCTCATCGCGGGGTTTCCGTGGAGAACAACCTAATAGGTATTTCTACTCCCACAGCATAAATTAAAGTCTTTTTTTAATCGTTGCTTGCTAGCAGAGCAAAGCTCTGTTATAATATTCTGCAGGTAAGTTCTGTTGTCCAGTTAGCTAGCTCGTTAGTTCAGAGGGGTTTGTTTTTCTATAACTTCTTCTTAGTCTATACCGAGGTGAATAATCGTTTTAAAAAAGCAGACTTGAACAGATGTGTGTTAGTTAAATACTGTAGTTCTCTAGTTATTGTTTGACTTCTGGTCGGCTGGGTATTTATGTCCCAGCGACGCTCTGCTAGCTCACTGCTTAAATAGCTGGTAGTTGGTTAAAGACATTTAAATTTAATGTTGGGTAAACATAGTCTCCTTTGGCTTTGTTTTGCTCGTCTTTGGTATTGTTTGTCCCATCTCTCCTCATAATTGTCACGTCAGATGTAGACGTTGTTTCAACTTGTTTTCAATATATTTTGGAAAGTTAACCCATTTACCCAAAGAAATGCTTTTAGTGAGCTGCGGGCCTTCGCTTTTGACTAGGAAACTTTAGTCACAGCGAGGAGAACAATCTGACATTTTTTGTGCATTGACCTTTTTAACGTTCTCCTGTCACGATGTGTGGTTCTCTCGAAGAAAACAACTGCGATCCAATCTTTAGTGTTGTACATGTTGGTTAAGATCTTGAAGAGGTCTTCTGTAATCAAACGGCTATTCAGGTGCTTTTTACTGCAAGTTAAAACTGCTTACCAGACATTCTGTAATACTTGGATTCTGAATAGATCACTCATAGAACAACACCCATCTGGTCAGTTCTTTCTCGTTTTTGCTGTGAATAATCGAGATAAAAACCTGCCCTCCCAATCTTCCAAGCCCACATGCCTCAAGTGACATCACATTATCCCCAACGCTCTTTTTTGTCTGTTCACGTTTTTCTTCTTTTGTACACATAATTTATTCATGGTTTTAACAAAATTCCACTTTCTTTTGTGTTTGTTTACATTCTGTACAGTTGTCGTATGCCTGAATTTGGCAATAAAAAGACATGAAAACGGTTTATGAATTAGCCTGAAATTACTGACAATAAAGGGTTGGTCAGAACTTCTGACTCAGCTGCTGTTAACCTGAAATGTCTGCTTGTCATCAGAGTCATAGTCATTTCATTTGATAGCAGAATGAAGGTGGGAGAGGAGAAAAATCCCATTACTCAACAGTAATAAAACGAGTTGTTTAACTAAGATAAAGTATTATGATTAAAGACTGCATGCAGTTCAACTGTGCTGCCAAACCATATTGTGATTTAATATGAAATAATCTCAGTTTGACATTTATTCACTTTCTGAATGGCAAATGTACATAGAAAACAATCGGACGATATAATTCTTGACAGAATACAAAGGACTTCGCATCAATTAGATGCAAAGTCTCTTTGCCTCTTTGTCCATCATGACTTTGGGTTCATCAGTCAGAAATTGTGTCCATTGTACTTGCATGTTTCAGAATGGAAGTAGCCGATGTGATGATTTTATGTTCTTAAAACGTAGAAAATGTTGACAAACTGCCAAAAGAAGGAAGTCGTAAAATTATTTCCAGAAATATTCTATGGAGTTCCGGTTTATGCTGCTGTTCAAGTGCAAAAGTTTCATTCATTTAACAGAGAAATAAAATCACATATAGAAAGTATCTTTTAATATATGAATATATGTTGTTGTAAAACGATGTTAAACACTGATGATCGGCCTATTCTGGGAAACAGACTAATACTCAGCTGTGTTTTATGATAAGTTGTAGTTGTACTAAGAGATTGTTTTCTACCCAAATGCTTACTTACATAAATGAATGTATACTTTCAAGAAAATCAGTTTCTGTCCCAGTATTTAACCTTATTGCTGTATTAGTGTAGGTATGTTTGGACGCAGCCCTCTCTCTGAGTGATTTGATGTTGTTTATTCAGACGGTGCGTGACTGAAGCTCTTTTCTGGAGGTCAATACAACAGATCACTGTGCTGACACAGAAGTGTTGGTGGAGGTCTTATTGAGGTTTGTGATTATATTTCTGAACGAACATGCTGCCACTCACTCACACACCCAGTCAGAGATGGCCATGCAGGCTGGCGGTCACTCTTCCCAGGTGTTGTCCGTCGCACGATCCTGATCTGACTGCTGGAGCGACGCGCTCCACTCTATTGTTCTGTCACCAGTGTGCTAAACAAACGGCCTGTTGGCCGTCTGTTACATTGTCGTCAAAGACACACAGGCAGAGGGAAACTTTTGTAAAGTTTTTTGTAATCGTGCCAGCATGATTGGTGCTTTTATGGCTGCGGTCCACACATTGACATGAATGAAATGCTTCAGAGCGTGACCGTCTAACAGACACAACTGAGAGTTATTCTTCAGCTTGTTTTCTTTTTTCACCATTTGGTTCTTATTAACTCGAAACGCCCTAAAATTATGACCTCACATCTTGAATTGTGATATCAAACATTTAGAAATGATTGCTTGAATTCTTTATCCAACCTGCCAAGTTTTATAGGTGTTTAACAAGGATATAGTTGTCTGAACACACCTACCCAGCCAAGTGTAAATAAGGAGAGGGTCATTAAAGGAAGCGATGGTGTGTATCCAGAGAAAAACACAAGCCAGAAAAAAATAAAATAAAAACATTCGATGTTTCTAATGTTTGTTTTTGAATAGGTGAAAACTGATTCTTTCTTCTAATCTTTGTATGACTGAAACTGTATGTAGATCCGGACCACCAATCTGAGATTGACTGCATAATCAATTTTGAGTTTGGAAAAATATGTTGTTTTAGGATCTAAACACTGGAAACGTGATTCAAATTAATATTCGGCAAAGCTGTTACAATTGATCTTTTCTGAATCGTTTATTGTATTGCTGGGGAAATTTCTAGAAATTTGATATCAAAGATGCTAACAGTTTAACATCTTTGAAAATGTTGAAAGTTCAACAAAAAGCGGGCTTTCACTGTTCAGACAGTAGAACCTGTTATTTTAATTTTTGTGTCATCTGAAGGTTTCTGATGGTTAGAAGGAAGCTCCTTTGTGTGTCGTGGCTATTTTGCAATCAGAAGCTCCTTCTCAGTCTTCAGGACAGTAGAAGAATGTTGTACTCTGTATTATTGATTAACTTTACTGACGTAGGTTAGATAACAAATATCTTCTCTCTGATCCAATTAACACATCCCGTTTGAGGTGAATACACAGTGTTAAGTTTGATTTGACCTTTTATGGATCTCTACTCGTAAACCAGCCCCAAACCTTACTGAATAACATGCCTCTGCATTTCGGGCTTTCCTGGTTAACAAGTCTGCAAAGTTGGCAGACTGCATGCTTCCATGTGTTGGTGTGTGGAACGAGTTAATTGCTGGAATTGTGCAGAAAAATCTTGACAGTCTGTCAGACAGGTTGGGTTTCTAACGATTAAGTCTGCAGAGTCGCTGTGGTGCCACTGGCTGCTGCTGAGCTTGGACAGGATTTGATGGATTAGGTTGTTGCAGATTGCTTAATTCAAACCCAGAGTCTTATTTGCAGAGATTCGTTTGAGGAGTAAACGATGCATAAAGTACATGTGTAAATGTGCCTCATCTGTTAGTTGGATTTAACTTTAAATTGTGTGAAATATTAAAGACAAAAGATAAATATCCTTTCAGCTGTCTGGGTTTGAGGCACACGGTATAAGATGTCACAATCCATTTTCAGAACTTGGACACATTTAGAAGAAACTTTCCTCATTTAATAAAGTCTATATGTCAGACTTGGGCCAGTATTAGATTTTCACACTACAACCTACAGTAGAAATTTCATGGTTTAAAAATATCACAGTATGTTTTACAAATGTTGCACATATGTATGACATGATCTAATTACTTTTTCCTACTGTGTCAAATTAATAGCATATTCATTATTACATTTTAGCACTTGGATTTTAAGAAAATATTATAGAATAAACATTGACTTAATTGAAAAAGTACTACCTACATCTGATATTGTCTGGTAATAATTCGTCTGAACAATCCTGCAGTTGGCTGCTGTACCATAATAAAAATGATAGGTGGCGCACTTTGAGTGCTTGTTTTGCCCAACTGGAAGTATTTCTAAGCAGCCATATTAGTTTATGCTGCGTTCCATTTATCTTGGATTTAGGTTTGATCAGATCTGAGGTAACATCGTTATATTTAAGTTGGAATTGTAAAAGAGGAACTTTCTGTAAGAGGATTATTGTACCTCTTACATTCATCATTTTACTTTCTAGAACCACAATGTTACAAAAATCATGTAACATTGATTTTTAGATGCACTCTTACATGTGTAAAATAAACAAGTATCCACCACATCTTGTTGCTATTTGAGCGAGGAGGGGCCATAATGACATAAAAATTTGCCTTACAAGTCGTAAGGAGGTAGTCAGAGTTGCTCCCCGTTTTATAGTGGGGAAATCCGACTTTGGAGGGCGTTCCAGTAGATTTTTCCAATTAGGAATATAATTTCCAAGTTCAGAGAGCAACTGGATCTAATCAGCCGGCTGACCAGCAGTATGTAGGAACACGATTCTTCCTGCTGTCTGGAGCAAAATGGCTGCTTTGACTCTGTCGTTAATTAAAACAAACTTTAAACCATTAGAACTGTTTGCGGTTACTTTTTAAAAACCTGAGTATATCTTGATGCCAGTAGACAGCCCATGCTTATTTACAATGATGAGAATTAATATTCTGTACTGTTGGCAGTCATTTCAATTTCTGTGGTTTCTTATATTGTGCTTGCAGTCAAAGTGTTGCCTTTCATTCTTAAACGTTTATGTTGCCAGGTGACATTTAATTGAAACTAAAGTATTCTGTAATCCTAAATCTTTTAGAATTTTTGGCTTTTAGACTGTTGTACCCCTATTTAGTCATGTTTCTCTTACAGCAGAGAGAAGGTTTTGAACCTTTTTCTCATTGAAAAGCACGTTATTTAATTTAAGAGGAAGTGCCAATGTTTAAACAGAATATGGTTTGATTCCCTGCCAGATTCCTTTAATTTCATGTTGTCATCGAGATAATATCTCATCTCCCAATACTGCCAATTTTCCAGAACAGCAAAAGCCAATACTTCTCTTCTGGCTCTCTTTCATGATAAGAGCAACATATTGCATGAATCTGTGGTAATCATGGTGGATAAGAAAGAGTTAAAGAATGAAACTAGTTATGACTAGTCCAATCCCTGAAGAAAATGCAGTAAAAAAGCCTCTTCAGCCTCTTCGCTACAGTATAATCTGTCTGCTCTTAGATGAGTTGTTGCTGTGTGATTATAGAGGAAGCATTTATACTGCTACACCACACTGTGTGGGAGGTGTTTGTTTTTTGCGCCTCTCTGAGCCAATCCATTAGTCCAACTGTATAACGCACCACCCATGCAGTGTGTTACACAGAAAAGAACAAGTGACCCTTTCGGATACGTGTCAAATGAGCTCTAAAATGGGCCAAACAGGCGGCTCAAGTTTCCTCCTGAATAAGAAAATTGTGAATTAAATTGCCCAGCTGATCAACTTTTCATTTAGAGCAAGACTGTCTGAATGTTTTCCTCATTTTGAGACTCTTCACAGCATTGTATTGAGTCAGTGTTGAAGAATAAAACTTTTTTTTCCCTCTCCATTTACCTTAAGACTAAACTGTAATAGTTTCCTCATGAATAATGAACCCTTGTTCAGAGGGAGCAGTTAATACAAAAGGAAAGTTTCAGATCCAACAGAGCTAATAGAATTCATTGATCTTGTTGGTTCCAGGTTTTCACTATATTAGGAAATCTCTCTCTCACATTACACTTCCAACTCTGTATAATAGGCATATTGGGCACTAAAATCTGTCAGAACTGGGTGTTCAATACAGTGAGACTAACAGGTAGGGATGGGGTTATATCTTGTTGTTGTGAAAATCTTTTTATCGTAATGACAAAAAAAATTCGGAATGTCTGAAACCCCCAAAACTGACAGTATTGCCAGCTGCAGAGTCACCTTTTCTATTTCTTCACTGTTGATTACAAAAGAGCTTCAATAAATCTGTGAAAATGATTAAATGCAGGTGCATCTTTAAAAAAAATTGGCATTTTTTAAAGATGGAAATGCCAATTATTTACATAACTGATGTCCTGAAGAAGCCCGTTTTGATATATTTTTTTATTTTTCTTAGGAGCTGTGTGTGTGTTTGTTGGGCTTTGACTGCAGTCAACCATCTAAACAGGCTCTATACAACTCCTGATCATCTAAAACAGGGGTCTCAAACTCCAGTCCTCGAGGGCCGCAGACCTACAGTTTTTAGATGTGCCACAGGTACAAAACACTGGAATGAAATGGCTTAATTACCTCCTCCTTGTGTGGATCAGTTCTCCAGAGCCTTGCTAATGACCTAATTATTCTATTCAGGTGTGGTGCAGCAGAGGCACATCTAAAAGTTGCAGGACAGCGGCCCTCGAGGACTGGAGTTTGAGACCCCTGATCTAAAAGGTGTCTGGCGGTGTCAAACGTTTACTGCACCCCCCGCCCCGTGCCTCTGATCACCCTCTTCAGCATTTTAAAGCAGCTCAAACTAAAAATATTCATATCAGTGGAATTTAAGGCCATGTAGTAGGCATGCAATAACTTGTCAGTTCACTGTCATGAATGGAGTAAATGTTTTGATTTTACAACATTTGTAAAGAAGGTATGAAAACTACAGTGGCAGAATATGGATCAGATGAGGCTCCACAGAGAAATAGGAGTTAACTAGTTAACCTCATTTACTTTTCCAGTGAACTCACAGTAATATGACCTCCTTTTGCCAGAGATATTGGAGCACACCAACAATAACTTAACCTCATTTGGAAAAATTCAAAGCCTTAAAGCAAACTACATTTTTTTTAAATCTAATATTTGTTAATGTATCAATGTGTCAAATGTTTGGGTTTTTTTTAGTAAAATTGATCCAGATTTGGCTTTAATTACATAAATGGTAACTTTGAACTGTATTGTTTTTATTTTTAAGAGTTGCGGAGCATCTTGGGGCAAACAAAGTAAGTGCAAACACTTTACCAGTGGGTCAGGCGCGTTGCTTCGTCTGTCCCCAAGTATGCTGGCCCGTCCCTGGCATACCCTGCAGCCGCCCTTGCTACAGAAGCAAATGATGTTGGGTGAACAGAAAAGCTCCCCCTCGTTGTTCTGTAGTATAGCCAGCGAGGAAGAGGTGAGGATAGCAACAACAGTTTCACTCCTATCTCCCCCTTGCCGCTGCTTTCTAAAAATAGGTCCAGCATATGCCTGGATGCTCCTCCCTGTGTTGCCTCTTATTAAGTCAAGTCCTGTTTGAAATGCTGAGATGCAGAGAGAGGGTGAGGAGGATCCATTTGGTGCTTTTGTGCTCTATCGTTCATCCCTTTCATCTTGAAATCCGAAATGCAATCCCTTTAATTTAATCTGGAGGCCTTGGAGTGGGGGAGATGGTCTTGTTGCAAAGAAGTGAATGCAACTACTGATTAAATTTGGCCAAAGTCTGAAGCAGAGGATTTGTGACTGGTGTCTATAAGAGTGTCATGCTGTCTTTTCTAAACACTAGTGGTTGTAATGGGGCTTGCAATGCTTTCAGACTGTTTGATTACTTGAGGGCAACTATTCAGTAGAGCCTCGATTAGTTATTGATAATCTAATTTAATCCCTCTGCGGATGAGCTTTGTTAATCTGCACTTTTAAATAGATAAAATGTGTAGTTTTATCTCAATCATTTCTGTCACTCCATCCCTTCTTGTATTTAAGGGTGTCTATGCATCCTTATGAAGTCTTTAAAAAATGCCCTGATTTGTAGATGCACTATATCAATATTTAATATTTTGTAGTTTGTTTTTAATTTTATTTCTTGTATTTTTTTTTTCAATTTTTATTTCACACAGGTCTTAAATTTCATGCATAATGCTTTTAAAATGGTCTTAAGTCTTTAATTTGAGTTGGTGGAACCTGCAGAAACCATGATTTTAACCTTTTTTCTGTTTTCTTGATGCAGGTTTTATGCCCGGTGTTGGTCTTGGTGCCAGTCTGGTGGCTACGGGAACAGAGACGAACGATGAGCGCTCCTGGTGTTTGCTGGCCAGCATAGATGCAGATATGCCACGGTGGTCCTCATCCTGATGGACCGAGACACCTTCTCCCACATCCGGCTGTGGTGCCCTCGCCCCTTCGGCACCTACTCCCAGAACAAAGCTCGGAGTCCAGGCTCGGGGGGCAACAGTGGAGGAGCCAGTGGGGCAGGTTCCCCCTCGGTCTGCAAGGCTGAGCTCTCGCAAGGTGCCAGGAGGACGCCAGAAGAAAGTGAAGATGTAGGGATGATAGTTGTGGGTAAAGAGGGGAAGGAGGAGGAGGAGGATGTGGGGTCAGAGAACACGCCACCTGAACCTGAGCTTGAATCTGGCGCCATTACACAAACCCAGGCCTCTCAGCCTCCTCCTGCTCCACCCTCGCCACCAACTACAGGATCTCAGATGCAAGATGGGCGTGTGCTGTTGGACACTTGGTATGTTATCAAACCAGGGAACACGAAGGAGAAGATTGCCTTTTTTGTTGCACACCAGTTCAGTGGAGCAGGCCAGCCCAGACCGAGTGCCATGAAGGTGAGAACTTGACAGAGGGGTATATGTCTCTCTTTTACAATTTGAGTATTCCTTTAGTTCAGGTACAATATCAGAGTATTCTAAAAAGTTTGTATCTAAGGTTGCTTTAATCGAGCTCTAGTTTGTTTGCTAGAAAGTCTGATTTGTCTGGGGAGATGTGAATATGCAACTCTTATATGGACCTAAAAAAGCAAACTCTGGTCCGCCTAAAAACCTAGGTCTCGGTTTTGAACCCTGATGTGGTTTGACTGCATATGTGAATACCAAGAGAACCAGAGGCCGCTTCATAAGCAGGAAGTGGATTATAGTGCAAGGCATTCTAGGTAAAGGCAACCAAAACAAATGTGTCTAGTGCTAATGGGAGATATGGCTTGTAGTCACTTATCAAAGACAAGAGAAATCCTACTACTAAACTCTGACACCACTCAATTTTTTTCCTATATTTCATAAAGAAGTAAGTTACAGCCATGTCTTCTTCAGAGATTTTCATGTCGTTTCCTTCAGTGGTCCTTGGTGTAGTGCCACCACAGGTGAGGAGAACAGGTTTTCCAGTGTCTAGTTCATTTGAAACAGTGTAGTGTGAAAGCGAACCGGACCAGCTGAAAATCTCAGACATTGCAATTTTGATCTCCTATGGAACAGTCATCGAGTCATTGACTTGCATTATGCACCTCTCCTGGACGAGCATGTAGCGACGTGCTGGACAATCACTTGCATTGAGTCATTGACTTTACAGCAATTCCTCATACTGAGCATCATTGTAGTAACATTGAAGAGGAATAACTGTTTATCAGGAAGAAACCTCTAGCAGATCGAGGATCAGTACCAGCGGCCATTTGCCACAGCCGAAAGACAGAGCAGAATTCACTAAAAGAAACAGAACTGATGTAGGATTATGTTCTATGTTAATGAAAGTCAAAGGTTAATAGCAGAAAAGGGACAACGATTAGTTGATGATAGCATTATTTCAGCTTGTGCCCTCCTCCAGGAAGGTACCAAAGTCAAACAGAATGCCAGATCAGGAGTAGCTTCTGTGGAGAGAAAAACATAAAATAAAACATTAATGTGCAAATTTAGTTTCTGCATCTTGAAATCACACAGGACTGCTTTTATTTCACAGACTACATGCATTCAAATATATTTGACTATATCTGGATGGCTTTTCACAATCATTTGATGTATGAGTGACTAAGGTCAAACGGTTGAGGGGTTGTCGTTCAATGTCATTACGATGTACAGTATATAGACAGTACTGTAGCTAATCATCACCATCACACTACCTAGCATTATCAGAATGTTGCATAGCTATAAATTTGTGTGTGGCCTCTAATTAAATCAATTTCTGTTTCCACAGGTTAAAGGTAACTGGGCAACAGATTGCAGTAAAGCCAAAAGACGAAGGCGGTGCTCATCCTACGATCCTCCAACGCGCTCCCAAGCGCCGACTCCTGACACCTCCATAGGACCTCCAAGTCCCGATGAGCTACCATTAGGTGTGAATGAGACAGATCTGCTTTCTGTTGCTGAGATGGTTGCCTTGGTGGAACAGAGGACCGCCATGGCCCTTCAGGGCATTGTGGCAGTTCATGGAAACCAGCACCACCACCAGTCGCTTACCACCACTCATAGTCAGGGCTTCCCCCACAACCAACATACTCTACTCCGAGGTACAGTCTCCGACCCTTCTCCCATGCTGTTTGAATCAAACAGCTCAGACAGTCAAGCCTCTAGTGAATCCCAAAAGCCATCATCTCCAATCCAGACAGATCAGGAATTTGAGGAGGAACAGGAGTCGTGCCGGGTGGCTCAGGCCATTGCACACTTTGAATCTCAGACCCTTGAGAATCGCCTCCATCTGGGTTCTGGATCTGGAGTACCCTCAAATAATCAAAGCGGAGATGGGGAGCTCAGAAGAGGGGACACTGTAACACCACCTCCACCACCCAACCACACCCATGGGGAGGTGAGGATAGCTTTCAGAGTGTCAAATATGGACCCTCGCTCACAACTGGAGCCAGCTGGCCGGTCCCGCTGTATGTTCATGAGTTGTGGTGGGGGGAGTAACCAGGCAGCTGCCAGGGCCAAAGAGAAAATCACCTGTGACTTGTACCAGCTCGTCAGTCCATCTTCAAGAGATCCCAGTAGTCTGCTGCTTGCCGCCACAGCTTCCACCCCCAAACCAGACGGAGATCTTCATCAAGACAATCTGTCCTGCGGCACCCCGGACCCCAACCAGGAGCTCTCCACGGGGGAGAAGAAAGGGGGCGTCGGGAGGGAACGAGTGACCGGGTTCCATGTGGAGGTTGTGGTGACGGGTGCTGTGGACCAGTGTGTCTTCTACGGCAAGGACAGCACAGAGAATGTGCAGGAGGAAACGGTGTGTTTCGCAATGCCTACAGCGGTAGGAGGTGGTGGTGGTGTTGGCAGCTCAACTGACCCATCATCAGACGATCCCCCTCCTGGACAGCTCTTTTTCCTTCAGTCCCCTAGGGGACCAGAGGACGATGTAACTGCAAAGACATCTGGCAGCGGGGCAGGAATGTGCTCTTTGGACTGCGCCAACAACAACAGTCCTGGCACAGGGGTGACAGTGGGCTCAGTGGAGCGGGCGACACGCCCAGACTCCCCTGGTGTCGGGGAGGACTGCTCTGACCCTTCGCTGTGTCGCCTTTACCGCCACGTGTCCCACGACTTCCTGGAGATCCGGTTTCAGATCCAACGGCTCCTCGAGCCGAGACAGTACATGTTGCTGCTCCCCGACCACATCATGGTGAACATCTTCAGCTACCTACCCACTCGCTCTCTGGCGGCCCTTAAGTGCACCTGCCACTACTTTAAGGCGCTGATCGAAACCTACGGGGTGCGCGCGGTGGACTCGCGCTGGAACCAGGACCCCCTCTACAGAGACGACCCCTGCAAACAGTGCAAGCGTCAATATGAGCGCGGGGACGTTTCTTTGTGCCGCTGGCACCCCAAACCTTACCACCATGACCTGCCTTACGGACGTTCCTACTGGATGTGCTGCCGGCGTACAGACAAGGACACTCCGGGTTGCCGGGTTGGGCTCCATGACAACAACTGGGTGCAGCAGCCTGCCGACGGCTCGCAGCCCATCCGCACCAAGAGGGAAGAACGGAGGGAGGAAGCCAGGTAGAGGGTGCAAACAAAGTCTCATCTCATTGCATACCTCCTCCCGTCTCTCCATCACTGGTCAGAGAACTGGGGTACAGAAAGGGCAACAGGGGAGGAATCAGCACTCCAAGACTGTTTCCTTGTCTCCTTCTTTCTGTCAATAGAGAGAGGTTGAGGTCTGAAGAAGGAAGAGAAGCATCACACTCCTTGCCTTTTTTTTTCTCTTTCCAACTGCTCCAGAATCCTTCTCTCCCCCCTAGAGTGGCTAATAAAAGTTTGTACAGCAGGGTTGGGGTCCTCTCCTGCTGCTGTCAGTCTCGTCTCTGAGGGGGTTCTGTTTAAATATGCACATGGATGTTGCAGTAGGCGATTTTATGTGAAAACGTTGCAGTGTTTTGGATTGAGATTAGCATTCATAAAGTGACGTATAGAAATGTAATGCCCACCAGCGTGCTTTCAGCTCCCAACACATGTCCCGCGTTGTTTTGCCCCAAGCATCCATGTTTAGCTGTACAGACGGGCTTCAAGAGACATGTAAAATCTTTCAGTGCAGAATGTTTCGAGTTATTACAGAAATGTGATTGTATAAAGCAAACTTGATTCTTTTTTTCCGGTTGTACAAGATGCCATTTGTAGCTGTCCTGCACCATGCATTTCTCTGTTCTGAATGTGCTGTAATAATGTATTAAGTTGATTAGTCCCCTGCTGATGCTGCTGAACTTACTGCTCGTCACTGATGCTCATTCTGAGTCCGGTTCTGGATGGGCCCCTCCACCCCCCGAGCCCAGGTCTCAGAGAGCCGCCCAGTTGTTGTTACGGAGCGGACCCTGACCTTGCTGACCAGCCATAAATGGGAGCCACTGTCTGGTTTACAGAGAATTATGGGAGACAGACTTGAATGGGATTTAAAAAGAGAAACTAGATGTCACTTTGGAAAGGCCTGATGTCACTTTGTATGGTTTGATTGATTGTTTTTGCTTGTTTTGCCATTTTTTTGTTTTTGTTTGGTTGTTTTTATTGGGTTTTTGTGTCTGAATGTTTGCTGTTGTATTTGCTTTTATTCATGAGGACTTTGTTCTTCGTGTATCAGACTGTCATCCTACTGAAGTTTTCTCTTTTTAAAAAAAATATGCCATCTTTATTTTAAATATGCCCTTCTTTTATCCTTCCCTCCACCTCAACAGAGCCATCATTCATACTTTGACGTGTGTTCAACTATCCACCAGAAACTCTCTATACCAGTTTCCAGCCTTAAAAGCCCCCCTACCTCTTACCCCACCCTTCTGGAGATCGAGGCATCAGATACCTGATGATCAGAACACAACAAAAGTTGCACAGTTTTGCAATGCTTCACACACTCCATCCAGCTCCACTGGGTCCACTTAAATTATTGCGCGTACAAGAACAGTGCCTGGTGATGGCTCTGACTTTTCAATATTGGGGGAGGGGGCAATAAAAAAATGGAATCTATTTATCTTTGCCTTCTCCTCCTTTGCTTTTAATTCCCCTCCCCACCCCTGCAAGCTGACAGACTGGACATTGAAGAACTGATGTGATGAATGATGCTGAAACTCTGCATGGAGATGGGAAGATGGTTGGGTAGTCATGGGAGAACTCTGTAGGTTGCAGATGTGTACAATGCTAATGGGAAATATCTGCTTAAATAAAACAGAAGTGATGATTAAAACTGGAAATCCGAACCACTACCTGGTATGTCTGCTTTTTATACGCTGATCCACATTGCTCGTTTTCTAAATTGTGATGGGCAGGTGCACCAAGGTGGTTTCAAGCCACTTACAGCTCACATTGATTTCTTGTAAACCAAAGTTTTAATGTGTGGGATAAACTTTATTAATGCATTTATGAGCTACTTAAACTTTCTCTCCTTCACACCTTTAGGAATGACTGATTGGATCAGAGTGTAACCAGATGCTGTAATGGCATTTGTATCTGATAACGGGTTCTGTTAAATCTGATCATTAAAGCTGCAGGGATGAAATTTCTATACCTCTGAAACTGTAGTAAGTTTGTGAACTTTTCCCTGTGCTGTTTCTAAGATTTTACATATAATAGCAACACAAAGTTGTATAAATAATCTGAAGTGCTTATATTCAGGTCCCATAACCCATTACATTGTAGAACCAGTCTTTTTGAGGTACTCTATCACTTTTATGTAGACAACTGTTTCATTATTGTGCTTTATGAAATGGTTCATGTTTAGTCCAATTGGATGTAGAGACTGATACAATCAGATTAGGTCTGGACTTTGACTGGGCCATTTTAACCCCTGAGTAAAATTTGATCTAAACCAGATCTGGAACCTTTACAACCTAAGGAACCGTTTTGACCTTCAGTCCCTACAGAATTTGTCAAATTTTCTTTCATCACCTTTCTTTCCTCAGAGGCACCAGTGAGGCTTCTTACCCGACTAATATTCTCCTTTGTTGGCATTAGGTATTATAGGTATCAGAGTAACGACTATCGCATACAAATATGTACGTCCCACTTTTCGGATTATTTTTTAAATAAAAAACATAAACCTTGAAGGATTTTTTTTTTTACTCTTTACAATTAAACTATAGACCGAATATTTGAAATAGGCTTCAGTTTTCTGTTCACAATCCATTTCTAATGAAGCAGTACACAATCCAAAGTATTTGGACATGCACTAAATGATCATCCTTCACTTTAATTCATAAGCACATTTTTCTCATTACTTTTATACATGTATTGATATCATAAAGGTTTAGTACAAACATTAAAAATGATAGCTTCCACAATAGTAGATGTAACATGCTGGTGTTAAAGCCAGAGCAGGTTACTTTAAAGCAATAAAACCCTAAGTGCCTTATTTATTGTGAAATTATACATTAAGTGACAATTTATATATATTTGTTGTAAAGTATATTTTTTGTTAACATCTGACCTTGCATCCAAGAATTTCAGAGCTCACTCTGGTGCAATAACAAAACACTGCCAGCAGATGGCGACAAGGTTTTATTTGAAGATTTACTCCAGTTCTGTAATTGGCAGCAGATGCGATCACACGGCAGCTACAACACCTTCCGCTCGGAACAAAATGACTCAGTCAAGCAAAGTATCCCCACATAAAAACTGCAACAGCCATCATGACCAGAGCGTTGGAGTCCACGGTGTTCTTCCACACTGCTTTCTCACTGATGTCGGGCATCTGAGGCTCTAGATCCTCGGCTGCTTCCTCATCCTGAACCTGTTGGTCTTCATTAAGTCCACAGAATCCACCAACCAGGCGACAGAGTCCAGACTTTTTATCGTGCTCAGTTTCTAAAAGAAATAATGTATGTTTGTAGTTGATTTTTATTTTGTCTGTCTTTGTGTTACTTCCTTATTGCCCACCTGTAACTACATTAGCCTTCTCTCTCATCCTCTCCTTCGCCTCCTTGCGGGCTCTTCTGGCTCTTTCTTCTTGCTCCCAGTCCAGATCCTCCCTCTCCTCTTTAGAATGACGTAGACTGAATACCAGACGATGGAGCTGAAAGAAACAAAAGATTTTGACCTCTAGTCGTTTTCTGCAGTCTGACCCATCCTTTTAATCTCTTACTTACATGTTTATCCTCAATGGGCTCTGTGCAGAAGCTGACCAGAAGCACCAGCACTGATGTGCAGGTAAACAGGATGATGGCAAAGTGTAAGTAGTGGATGCCACACACCAGGAAAGGGCATTGAGAGGGGAAAATACAGCTGCCGGTACCAAACCAGAATTCGGGCAACATCCGACACAGACCCATCGCCAGACCACCAATCAGGCCCCAGAAAGCTCCCTGCAGGTTCATGGGAGAAAAAACAACAACAATGTGTTTATGTTTAAAGAGTATGAGCTGAAATAAACTAATAGAGTATCCCTTCTTACTGTTTCATTGACCCGTTTGACAAAAACAGCCAGCAGGAAGACGGAGGCAATGGGTGGAGACAGATAGCTGGAGACTGACTGGATGTAGTCAAACAGCTGACCGCTCTGCGCTGCCTGAACAACGGGGATCCAGCAGATGCTGATGGCCACGATACACAGAACCCAGACACTGAAGAGCAGAGGAACAGCATAAAGTTGTATGGATATAGGGCCATGCAATCGTATTTATAACCGTAAGGTTTGTTTTTTTTCACAATTTATACATTCATGTGTCTGTGTTCCTTAATGTTACACCACATCCTCAAGTCAATGGTCTGTAGAGCCATAGAGTTACAGCTGCAAGGAATCTGGATCCTTTTCATTAACTCTGGCCAGTTTCCTTGTCCCATGATGCTGCCACCACCATGTTTCATCTTGCACATCATGCAGAGTGTTTTCATCACAGTGAGCATTTTGCATTAAAAAATGTCTGTTTTGTTATCATCATTGAAAGCCAGGCATCGTTGGAAATTCCAGATCACTCAGGTCTTCTGTTTCTAATCTACTCTGCATTCCCACAATGAAACATTTAGAAGCAGCATTCAGTTTTTATTCTCCACTCATCTGAAACAAACTTCGAGATAACCGCAAAACAGATGAAGCACTTTTAAATCAAAGCTAAAAACACACCTGTTAAGAGGTGCCTTTGATTCATAGCACCTGGAGCACTGATCAATATATTTGCTGTATATTTTCTTGATGACTGATGAAGAAATTTGACAAAATTTCATGTGTATTACTGCTTCATATTTGCTTGCTGTATTATGTTTTATGGTGTTAAGCACTTTCACTTGCTTTGCTGCTGAAGTATGGTGTACAAATAAAATTGACTTGATTTTAAGTTTACAATTATGCTCTAATTGGTTAGTCTATGACCTCAAATCTTAAGCATCTTAAGTGCGTGTTCCCTAAATAGAAAACTTAAAGGCACAACTTTGCAAGGCACTGTAACTGGGCTGCTGTTGTTAGTATTATGATCCATTTACCGGCCTACAACGATGAGCTCCCGCTCGGTGGCCTGTGGTCTGATGCGGGTCCAAATGTCCATAGTGAACAGAGTGCTGCTGCTGTTAAAGATGGACGCCAAAGAAGACATGAGAGCTGCCAGCATGACAGCCAGCATCAGCCCTCGCAGACCTGGACAGAGACAGATGAACATTCAGCGTGAAACTTAAAAACGAAAACATGGTGAGAATTTACAACCTGAAGTTTGAACACAGTCACTGGAACATAAAGGTCCTGGTCATTTCTGATGCGTTAAAGAATGTTCAACATGTGCAACTTTATTAAAACAAGTGCTGCACTCAAATTTTATTGTGGATTGTCTTAAACATGTATCACTGTGGACAGTGATGCTGGAGTTCCAGCAGTTTCCACTTCAGGCTCCCTGGCTTCCTGTTCTAGAACATCCTCACTAATTGCTTTACATGTGACAGTTTGGGTCAGATAATGAATTGAATTGGACAGTAGATGTAGATAAGATATATAGATAGATAAATCTTTATTGTCATTGTCACAAAGACAACGAAATTTAAAATGTGTGGGGAAACTACTCAAACATCCCGGACCTGGCTGATCTAGAGAAGATTTGTGTGGAGGTGTGTGCAAACCTGGTGAAAAACTACAGGAAACGATTGACCTCTGTAATTGCAAACAAAGGCTACTGTACCAAATATTAATATTGATTTTCACAGGTGTTCACAAACTTAATTGCAGCAGTAGCACACAAATAAATTCTTTTAAAAAATTATACATTGTGATTTCTTGATTCTTTATTATATTATGAAAATTTCAGACCCCTCCACGACTTCTAAGTGGGAGAACTTGCAAAGTCACAGGGTATTCAAATACTTATTTTCCTCACTGTAACATCCTTACAAAAGATTAGTGTATGTAATCTTCCAAACTGTATTTATTCTTACCACTGGGCATGACTGTAACCACCAGTTTAGGATAAGCTATGTTAGAGCAGCCCACTTCGGTTCCACAGACCTCCTTACAAATTTCTGGGACCACACAGCCAACCTCATCTACAAAGAGACAGAAACATGATTAGATTTATGCTTTATGTCTATAGCTAAGATGAAGTCATGTGTTTCATCAGCAAACTAAAGATGTTTTATGGGACACTGACTGTAAACCTTTATGTCACCAAGCAAATCCCCCTGAGATTAAAAATCTCTTTTACAAGAGAATCTTGGTAGAGACTGGCAGCTTAATGCAAGTTTAACGCCATCATAAGTAAGTTAGTAAACAGATTCCTCAAGTAAAACATTTACAGACAAATGATAACTTCTTAAAATCACCCAGAGCAACCTTAAAACCAAGGAGTGCCAACAGCACCTTCAGCTTCATGTTCTTCTGGAACCGCTTCCAAGAAGACAAAGCACATTTAAATTAAGACTGTATACAAAACAAAAGCGGCCCAGAACTGAGCCCTGAGGAACTCCATCATGTACATGGAGACCTGTTGGTCAGATGGTTGTCAAACCAATGAAGAGTTTGTTCAGACAAGCCAATTGTGTGAACCCCTCTAATAAAACCTTATGATTAACTGTACAGATAAAATAAAACTCCTAACTGGAACTCCTAACTATTTTTATTTTCTCATCCCCTCAAAAAATCAAGTCTGGCCTTAAGGACTAGTTTAGAGTCAGATTTTATAGACTGAATCCATTCAGACAGGTTTTTAGGGGTCTAGCGATCATTTGCTTTGGCGACTTACTTGGGTAGAGGATCCTGCTGATCATGCCGGGGAAGACCATGAGGAACATGGGAAGCAGTTTGAGGTAGCCACACACAATGCAGCCAGCCTTCACATGGGTGAGACTACGAGCTGCCAGGCACCTCTGGACAATCACCTGGAGATGAGAACAAGAATGGACAAACACGGAATCCACTGATGGCTTTGTTACTGGGAAGTGAGAGAATAGGAGGAAAACAATTTCCAAAAGGTATTTATGAATAAAAATTCATTAAGATCAGATGCTGAACATAAATTTTAACATAAACATAAAATCTTTCCTCACGGTTTCCCCCAAAAACTTGCTAAGCTCGCTGGTTGGGCCACTAGGTCATTCATTCAGCTGCCTGCTGTGTTTTGGAGTTAAAAAATGTTTACAGTTGACAGGAAATTTGAAAATATCATTTGATAATTATGTGTTGTTGGAAGATTAATGCTTGAATACAGACTATTAAGTCTTAAAAAATGCAAACATTTAAAAAAACTAAAATAAATAAGCAATGCTTAACCTGGTGGGGGCCCAAGTAAAGCCTGGTGGCCGGCCAGGCTTAGAAAACACTGGGGGAAACCTTGGGCTGTCACAAGATTAGATGGACATTCAGAATGCACAGCACTACCTCTGTTGAAAACCAAACATCACGACAAACCTCCCAAGGTGGAGAGTAGATGGGGTTTTTTTCATGCCTTTTTGCTGCCACAATTTTCTGTGGTTATATTTTACAGTCTGTTCAGGATCAGATTACTTTAAAGTTTAACCACTCTGATCTGTAAAACCTAAGATCTAACAGAGGATGTAGGGGTTTTTTGTTAGCACATGACTAATTACCCTTAAGTGCTCATCCCTGAACTAATACATTTCACTGCCCTTTGCCCAAATCTTAAATCCAACAAATGTTTAACAGCAGAATGTGCTGCAGTGCATGAAGCCCCTCAGGATGCATCATTACTGCCTTTCCCTTCCATCTCTGGTTGTGCACATAGAGTTCAAAGAGACTTGGTTTGTTTCAGTTCAGCTCACATGGTGTTGCTCACCTGATCAGAGCACCAGTACCAGATCCCCCCTATCGTCATCCCGAACACCACTCCAGGCCAGGGAAGGTCCCCCACAGTCGCGTCCCTCAGCAGGCTGAAGGCGTCCTGTCTCGGGATGTAGCACTGGGAGGAGATGTTATAGCGCTGGGTGTCCAGGGAGGAGAAGTTACTCGGAATGGCAGAGTAGTATTTGGTAAGCAGGGCGCTGTAGCCGCCAATTTCAGCAAAGGCTGAAAATGACAGGTGGGGGAAGAGAATCCCAGAAAAGCCATTTTGGTGTCAGTTTGATTACAGACTTCCTGTGGTTGTTGCTCTCTTGCAGTGTCAGGCTGTCCTAACTGAGAGTGTGAATCATCTGCTTAATCAGAGCAAACTGTTGATCGCCACTTTGCAAACATTCCTGTGTTTGTCTTCATTCTAAACCAGGATGCATTTTTTACACTATGAACAATGTGTTCACCTTCTTATTTGCAGAAACCAGAAAGAACACAGATGAGACCCAGGAATGTTTGTACTCACAGAAGCCGGTAAGGACGAAAGCTCCAGCGATGATGACAAACGTCTGAAAAGTGTCTGTGTACATTAGAGCTGCGAGGCCACCTGGGAACCATGCATAATAAAAAAAAAATTAGAAAATTACAGAGACTTAAAGATGTAGACAACAAAATGTTGAAGCCGTTTGTTATCAGATGGTCAACAAAATGCAAGAAGTATGCACAGTTCTTTTTATATTTAAATTATATTTAGAAAGCCATAAAACTTACTTATTTTTTTTATTAAACTCACACCAAAAATGTTTTAATAATCCAACCTTTAATTTGAGCTCATTTATTTATTTATTGGTGGTAAAAAAAATAATAATAAACCCAGAAACAATAAATAATAACTTTTAACAAAACCAGAGATATCAGAATGGTAAAGACGGTTAAAACATCTTCAAAGCTCGTTATTAGAGAATTGCAGCAAACGGTGGCATCTCTGGGTCGCTACATTTCCGTAACAACGATTGGATGTTGTCATACCAACCAGTAATTTGGGAGTGATGAGTAAAATGAATGAATCCCACTGTTAAGTATGGTGGTATTTTTACAGCAAAATCAAGTAGCTTTGTTATCTTCATATGTTATAAAAAAGCTGCATAGATCAAACATAACTTAAAAGAAAGTTGACTTTGCAATTTGACGCCTTGAAAATGGCCTCTGTCTCTTTAAGAAGCTCCTGCTCTTTCCGTCAGTATGCAGTGTATGATGAGCTCATATGTAACTCCACCAGGTGAATCGCTGCCACTGGAGAATCAGGGATTCTTCAAACATGCATGAAAGAATCAAAGTAACTCTCCAGGTATGTTTGTGAGGAGGGAATAGTATTATAATATGAATTTTGCATAATACCTGTCCCTTTGAGGATTGTTTTTTCTACAATTCGCAGTGTGAGATAATGTCGCTGAAAGATTTCACACATCTCTTCTAGGGGGAGAATAAATTGAAACCATACTGCTATATTACCTGTGACAGTGTACAAGGCTGTGATTAACAGAAGCGCGATGACAGACACATAAATATTCCAGCCTAACGCCTGCTGGATAAACACAGCTCCAGAAAACATATCCACCTGGAGGGAAGAAACAGATGGATCAGAGTAAGCAAACGCAATATGTGGAGTTTTATTCACCGGACAGCTTGACTCACTGAGATTTTGGTGAAAATGTAAAGGAAGAGAGAGATAACGGACAGGTAGAGGCTGATCCTGGCCCCGCCGAACCTCTTCTTCAGGTACTGAGGCATCGTGATCACCTATGGGGGAATTTCAGCCCATCACAGCAGTGAACGGCGGGGTCATTCTGAGAAAATGAAGAGCACAGACTGAACGTCTTACCCCGGCCGTGAGGTAGACGGGTACGAACAGCCAGCCCAGCAGCAACACGATGAACAGAGCCTGATATAATAAAGCACAAAATAATATGTAACTCCAACTCACATGACTCTGCTGTATTGGCTTCACCAAGCAAAGAAATTCTGATGATAGTTAGGATTTTATGTGATAGGTCAAAACTAAATAGGGTATCAATAAATGAAAAGAAAATGATTCGTGACTTTCTATATTTTCTGTAAATAAAGGTCCCTGTCAAAGAGGAAAGCAAATAAATCCACACATACACGCATAATGATGGTTTAAACCAACATATGTTTGTTTTGTTTTTTTTCCGCCTTTTCAATGAACAGTTCTACACTATTTTGTGTAAATCACACAAAATCCCAATAAAAAAAGATTACTCCAAAGTGTTTTATTGACAAAATGTGAAAACATTTCAGAGATGTGAAGACTTTTTTAATCTGCATGTTGTGCAACATCAGCATGTTTTCAGCTACGCTGCTTACGTTCCATTCGAAGCCTCCCACAGCGATGCCCCCCGCTGCCCCGGTTCCTGCCAGGCCCACAAAATGACCGCTCCCAATGTTACTGGCAAACAGGGACGCACCAACCTGCAACACAAACGCACTCAGCACCGCTAAGATTCATGGGAGTGCAATAAGACAGAGGTAGGAACAAAATCTTTTCTTTTAGGAAAATAATTCAAATGTATACTTCAAATAATTCTGTGCTCATAAACAGTGTAAAATACCACAAATTTTGTTTTCACAGAACTTATTCTGAACAAAATACAAGGTTTCTGTGGTAACCCCCCTCCCCAAAAAAACCCAGACATTTCACACAAAAGGCAACATCTAAAAATAGAAATCAGTTTGTGCAACTTGGTGAAACAACAATTATTAGCATTCATAAAGAAACCTCGAGATATTCTCCTTTTGTATCACAAAATTGGACACCTTTCACTAAAATCATCCCTCAGCACCTCTGTGCTGGCAATTCTTCATTATTTTTCTAACAAACCAGCTCATATTACTTTTGACCGAAGATCAAGGTCCTGTTGCCTTCTAGACTCACCGACCACCAAGCCATGGACCGTCCTGCCAGGAAATATCCTCCCACCGTCCCACGATTGGTCCGAAGCATGGACTAAAGCACACAGAGAGGTCAAGAGTTTTCATGCTTATACTCACTTTATAAATTTCTTCCCTAACTTCTTAATTATCAGGCACAAAGTCTGAAAAAATCACCCAAACGCCGACACCGATGACCATCAGGAAGTATCCAACGATGACAGCAATGTCGGCGGGATTGTTGATGGTCACGTTTCCTGATGAGGGTTCCGCCATCGCTCCTTTTAGTCAAACCTGAAACTTTTCTCAGTTCTCACATCTGCAGCTTCAAGTGAAGCCTGCTGGGTTTCAGGCACATTGATGTAATGGAAAAGCTGGGTAGGACGGTTCAGGTTGGTCAGTTTAACTGGGAACTTTGATCAGATGGGATAATATGCAGATTCAGCAGTTTGTTTATTAGCGTAATTATTAACATGAAAAAAAGTCAACAGGCAATCTGTTGTTTTTGGATACTTTTTATAGCTCTCTTAACTTTTTATGTCACATCAGCTCCTTTCCGTTGCCCACTGGTAGAAAATAAAGGTGAAAGGTGGGCGGTTCTTTTTTTGCTTTGATAGCCATTTTACCAACATTGACTTGCCTCAATGCCCATTTCCTCTTCTAGTCATCAAGAAATTCTGTTTGGTTTTACACAAAGTAGGCTTGTCTTTTAATTGGATAATGCCACTGCTTTTAAATGAAAGCTATCAAGAAGCTGTTTGGATCATAAATACTATGTAGACCAGATGCTTACTAAGAACACAAAGTGCTGGGGAAAAGTTTCCATACTTGTGACCATGGATGTTATATTTGTTTTATGCTTTTAAAATGTTGACTGCATTTGCCCCCTTCTTGATGTCTTCGGTATTTGCTCTGTTGTGTCGCACTTAAATATTTCACATGAGGGAAAATATTCAGTAGCTTGTCAGAGGAAACAAACTGCTGTTTCCAAGGGATGATTTCAAACCCACCTGGTTTTGAAAAGATACAATTGCAGCCCTTGTTAAATCAAGAACTAGGAAGGTCTTAGTGCTGTGAATCAATGCTGTGTACGTGCTACTCAGTGTGCTAATGCCAGAGAAAAAACTGTTTATCCACCTTCATCAGTGGTCATGCTAACTAGTTTGGACATTGGAGCCGTAGTGTAGCAGACAGCAAAGGAGTGTACATGAGCCTGATTGACAGCACTGAGATCCTCCTTCTGGCTCTGATTGGTTGTTTCTGACAGAGCGTTGTATTTCTGCAAAGGGCATTAGGACCACAGGGAGGATGCAGAGGAGCTCAATTTTTCACAAATTATCTGCCTCATTTTATACTGTCAGGACATAGTGACAATTTTAACAAATATTTTAGATAAATATTGTTTACAAAAATTACATACTGCAGCTCTAAACTCATTGCAAGCCCAAATGTAGCTGTTCTACATCATACCCACCCAAACTCTACTAATGCAAATATTCATTTACCACCCTCCCTTGAATTGAATGTCATCATCTGAATTAACAAAGGGCAAGAAAATTTTCTGAATGTCATATTTTCCTATGAAGTTTATTTGTGTAGCCCTTAACTGCAGTGTCACAACATAACTGGACATAAGATCAGTTTTAACACATCATAAAACATTTCAGTTTCTAAACAACGCAATGAGAAAAAGAAAATTCACAGCATTAGTGATTTTTAAATAGCTTCAAAAATATAAGAAGAGCAAAAAGCCAAAAATGTCACATTTTCTTCTTTGAAAGGAATTTATTCCTTTGATAAATGATGAACTAGGAAACATTCAGGTACCCAACTCTCCTCTTTGACTATCAGAGATAATCCCTTTTATAGGATCTAATCTGTTATAGGCCTGCATGGTGGCTGCACACGTGTAGAAAAGTAGATATTTTGCTTTAAATTAATTAAAACAACAACATTGCATGAAATCATTAAGCAGCCAAACAAAGGCTGCCTCTGCCGGGGTTTTCTGTCGAGTTAGTCGTTGGGCTTCTTGCAGTTTTCTTTGGCTAGTCTCAGTCTGGACAAGATGTGCTTTTTGGGGAATTTAAGAGTGGTACACCCAAACTGGCTGACCCCTCCAGTCTCTCCGGGAAGTTTTTCCCGCCTCTGCACCCAGCTGCGCCAACCAGGCTTCCAGCAGTACACGCTGTCGTAGAAACGCGAGCCGTTTTCTCCCCCCAGCACATAAATCCTCCTCTTCCACCGAGCGACACCCCCTGCGGCTATCCGCCGTGGCAAACCGGGGAAGACGACAGGACTCGGAGCCCGGTCGCTTCCACCGCAGGCGACCCCCCGTTGCTCTGCGCTGACCATCACCCCTCCCCCTGTCACCTCCCTTTCCACCCCTGTCCCCCTCCCCTCTCTGAAGAACAGGACGCGACCAGTTGCATCTAAAGTCTCCAGGTTGGTGTAATTCCCATCCAGGAACTTGGTGGTATCCCTCATGTATCCTCCGATAGCGCAGACCCCTCCTCTCACCGCCACACCTCCAGCGAGGCATGTGGTGCCGGAGTCCAGCGCTACCCGTGTCCAGCAGTCAGTCAAGGTGTGATAAATGAGCACACCTGAGTGCACCACCGCCCTGTTCTGTTCAAGCGTGGTCCCGCCTAGGAGGTAGAGGCGTCCACGCAGAGCCGCGCAGGCGAATGCTCGCAGAGGAAGCGGGAGTCGCGGTCCAGGACCCCACTGCAGCGAAGTCAGATCCAGCGCTTCACTGGAGTCCAGCAGGGCGGAGCGGTTACAGCCGCCCAAGGCGTAGAGCGACTCACCGCAGCCCAGCAGGCCCAGCATGGCGCGGGGTTGGCCCATCGCAGGCCTTTCTATCCATCTGTCCAACACGGCGTCGTACTCGTGCACGGCGGCAGAGACAGAGCCGGTCCGGAGGATCCCCCCGGCTACAAACAGCCTGTCCCCCACCGCCGTGCACCCCGGGCTCACCAGAGAGCACAGAGCCGCTAACTTCTCCCACTTCCCTGTCCGAGGGTCAAAGCAGTCCACAGTGTACTCCTTCAGAGCCACATTCTCATCTTCCCGAGGTGTCAGATCCACACAGACGATCTTTTTCTCAAACATGCCTTCCCTTGGTCTCAGAGGGCCCCCCAGGCCCTCTCCAGCAGCAGCGGGCCCCAGCTCCTGGCTCAGCCGTCGGCTCTCCTCCTGGGACAGCAGTCCCGGGCGCAGGTGGTGCAGCAGAGCCGGCATGTGGGCGTAGCGATCCAAAGGCTGGTGCTCCGCCCAGCGGCGAGCCGCGTCGTAAACCTCGGCCTCGGAGTCCACTCCGAGGCGGTCAGAGCTCAGCAGGCTGCCCAGGGTGCCATGGTCGAGCAGCAGGAAGTCCTTCTGCCGTGATACCCGGGGGAAGTGCTGCGCAACCAGTCGCAGAGAGGCGCGCAGCAGCAGCTGGTCGTGATGCGAGCGAGCCAGCGAGTACATGCCGAGGCAGTTCTCCACTGAGAGGTGCTCGAACAGAAACCTGGAGAGATTAAAAGGAGGATGGTGAAACCACTGGATAACACCGACACAATGCCTTCAACATTCGATGGATTCTTTTTAAACATTATTTTTTTCATTGATACCATTCATTATGCTCTTAATAATAGTGGAAATGCAAGGCACACTTATGCAGTTCAAGTTTGTATGGACTCCAATTACACATACATATTTGTAAATGAATAAATACATGATCCAAACATTTAGGTCAGACTCAAATGACTGTACAGTTACGTCCGGTAAGACAGGTACAACAGAAACCAATCACATTTCCAAACATCAACAATTTTATTTCATCTTATTTATCAGGGTCACACCTTTTATATTTTACTGGATTTTTTAGTGATCCTCCGACAAAAACCTCAATAAAATACAGATGTGAAATAATTGCAAGGGTGTTAAAATTCCATTTTATTATTATTATTATTTTATTAAAAGGACTGGTATTTTGTATTTTTCAAACACAAAGTGACATTTTATAACACAATCAAGTATATGTTACCTTCAGTTGTTATTGTAGGATCGAAAAAGGTCTTAACTCTTAATTATATTTATAGATAAGAAATAATACTCAGCACAAAATGCTGTATCAAATATGACTTAAAAGAAATTTGACAATTTGAAATTTGGCCTCTGTCTCTTTAAGAAGCCTCTGCTCTTTCCGAAACTCCGATTCAGCACGTCATCACAAAATGCTTCTAATTATGCTGTTTACAACTGTTCTTAGGAGCATTGGACTAACAACTAGTTTGTATGATGAACCAGCAGACTCGCAGTTGCACAAGGTGTTTGTGGAAATAACATTATAACATGATATAAAGCTAAAAAAAAAAAGAGTCTATTTTACATAATACTGCACCCCTTTCAAAAGCTAAAGCATAAAAACCTGAACCATAGAGGTTCAACCCTACCTGGAGCACAGGTCCTGGAGGGGCATGACTTGAAGCCGGTTGGCAGCCACAAACAAGTCCTCGGCCGTCTCCAGAGAGAGACCCGCCTCACCCGTGTAAACAAACTGGATGACAGTCTCCATGACAGACGGCGTCACTTCCTCCAGACGGATCTCGTTGAGGCGGGACTCCACCAGAGGGCTGGTGAACATTGCCCGGAAGTATGGA
This sequence comes from Xiphophorus hellerii, assembly GCF_003331165.1. Taxonomy (NCBI): domain Eukaryota; kingdom Metazoa; phylum Chordata; class Actinopteri; order Cyprinodontiformes; family Poeciliidae; genus Xiphophorus; species Xiphophorus hellerii. Next base: position 12,417,759 of record NC_045689.1, on the reverse strand, counting down.
CTCACAGCTGCTAACAGGACTCTGAGACGCAGAGGGACAGAAGACATGTCGATACTCATCACAAACAATGTGCTTTGTTTGGACTTAGTAATTATTAATTCTTATTACATTAATTTACCACTAGGTGTGGGGTGATTATTATGATTCCTAGGGTATGATAAACCATAAACTTTTAATTATTTCATGCGTTTACATCACAAAAGCAACAACATTTTCTACTGTTGCTAAACACAATAAAACATTGATTATTACACCTGGAATTTTGTTATTTCAATAATTTTCTAAATTTGTATTGTGATTTTAATTAATAATGTTCTTATTCATAATGGAATTATTGCTATGGATTTTTCTGTCTGTGAAAAATGACATTTTTCTGATTGGTTACATATCAAAATAAACTGGCTGCATGCTGTGATACCAAGACAATTCAACATGTTGAATATCCCCAATTTGAAGATGGAGAGGTCCCGATCAAGCGGACTAGATTACTCTTAACACACCACACACAGAAGCAACATCTCCTGAGATTATCTTTAGTGCCATCACAATGATGGTGTGCTTTTACTGTTGGAATGGTTAGATCATTATTAAAATCTTGTCATGTGAACCAGACATTAGTATCTACACCATGACTGCGTGATTTTCAAAATTGTAAATATTTCAATAATGTATTCCATTACTGAGCTTCTATTTCATACAACCAAGTGAAAGTCTTCTTTGAGCCAGCTGACAGACAGTGTGCAGCAGCAACAAGTACACAAAGCACAGCTTTTAGGATACCTTGATACAAGTAACTGACCCATGCCTAGTTGCTCTAGTAACCCACAGCACTATAAAGCAAGGTTACCCAACTGCACCTGTGACACATGAACTTTTTTCCTTCAACAAGCAATGTAACATCACACAGCTGCTGAGCATCCAGGAGCTGCTTTAACCCTAAAACACAGAGAGCGACTGAAATTAGAACATAGGCAGGAATGGGAGAAGAGACAGACAGGTGAAGACAGAGACCTCCTCACCATGGGTAATGTAGTCCCCCAGTGGGGTGGTGCTGTCATCTGGGAAGTCCTCCTCCTCTGAGTCGCTGTCTGAGAGAGGCTCCCCTCCTCCCCCGTCCCCGTCCTGCCATGGCTGGGGACGCCAGGTGACTGTGCCCCCCCGCACAGCGTTCATCTGAGGAACAGACACAACATGAAATGAAAACGTGGCCTTCTGCTAAAAGGAACGGAAAAAGGATCACTTTAAATATTTTTTCTGGGATAAAATTCATGACTGATTTTTTTTTATATTCATGTACATGTAGGTTCATATTGATTTTTCCAGCTTCTATGTTTATTTATTTTTTTATTAAATTCTGGGTGTGAAAGAGTTGAACACCAAGCTCCAGTGGTAGCAACGGTTTACTGCTTTATGTACCTTTGCTCTCCTTCTTGTTTCCACCGTGAAAGCTGGCTGGGCCTCTCTCAGCAGAAAAAATAAGAAGTCCGTTTGGAGCAGACAAACTGAAAAAGCAACCGGCTTGTTAATGGAAGCCTGGGAGCATTTGAATTTCCTCCGTCCTCCGGGCTCAACCGAATTGCTCGTCCCCCGGCCTGTAATGCAGCCTCGTTAGGCTAGTTTCTGCTCATGGAGCCCGGTGTAACACCATCCCTACCTACAGAAAGACAGGGTAACCTCACAAGGAAACTCTTGGAGTCTTATCTAAAGATGCATATTTGCAACGCATATCTGTTTACTGAAACAGAGAGCCACCAACACGCTCAGCGGGAGGGTGCAGCGGTAAAAAAGTGGAGTTGTTGTGGCCAGAAACCGAGCCCGGACTTGAGCTTCCGTCGGCCGCTCTCGTCACGTCTGAACCGGATTACCGCAACGTTCGATTGTCGCTCACTCTGATTGGCCGAGTTTGCCTCGTGACAATTGTGTGCTGATGATCCGTTTCCTGTCGAATAGAAAAAGTTATAAAAATATATTTATATATAATATTTTGTAAAGGGCAACTGAGTGCAGTTGTTTTTGTTTGTTTATATTGGTAACTGTAGCTATGGTAACAGAACCCGAGAAGGTTAACAGCAATGAAGGAAATGGCTGACAGCAAGGCAGAAAAATGCATTAAAGCAACTTAAATTTAGCTTCAGTCAATAAGGGAACAAGGTAAAGGCGATTGAAGTATAGTTGAATATCTTAAATTGTTTATGAAAATTTCGCTTGCTTGCATATGAAAGGAATTGTACCAATGCATCGAGCTATGCTTAATAAATAGTAAAAACGATTGTATTTTTTTTATTGTTTAGCTCTTACTGTGGTTGATGAGAAATAAAAAAAATAAACAAAACACTTTTCTTGTTTTTAATTGTTTTCATTATATTTGTTTCCCATATGATTTCCGCATCCGTGGTGCATTCAAGGTAGATACCGAACATTTCCAATCAACATGTTATGTCAATAAAACAGAAAGAAAAAATTCAAAAGAGACAGATCCATACTGGTCTATGAATGCTCTGGCAATTACAGGTTTCCATAAGAAACCAGAAATGAAATAAACATAAAATCCTGTTGTTATTTGATTTTTGGTTTGAAGCACAATTTCATAAAAATTAACTGTCTATCTTTTTCATGATAAAAACAACAACAACAAATGAGTGAACATTTAAATGATCATATATTTATTTAATAAACCAAAACATGACAAAAAACAAACAAACATAAAATCACTGGAAAAGTGAAGCATACAGATTTCTCACATTGTAACACCCGCCGCACTCCAAGATAAAGCAAGACTATAGGTGCTTTTATTCATCCCAGGATGTCACAGCTAAAAGTAGAAGGATAGAAACTTTTAAATACTGAGCTCACATGCATTAAAATTGCAAACAATTAAAAAATATTAATTTCCTCACGTAAACTTAAAGAAGTAGAAATATTTATATTTGATCCTTTTGCATAAAAGCAGCTTTCTTAGACCTGTATAAACCAGGTGTAAGCTTTCATGTCCAACTTATGTGTGATCAGAAATTTGTCATGTGAAAACCCTTGGCTCCTGTTTTGTCTTTTAATTTTTTTGTCTTTTATAGGCTATATGTATTAAGTTATTTATCTAGCTAATTGTTTATGGGCTTTGAATGTCAATTAATACGCAACCTCAATGCTCTCTAATATAGAAATAAAATAAAGAAAGCAATGTAAATTTTGAATTTTAATTTATTCCGCTTTACTTCATCCTTATACGAACTCAATAACATAAGTGCTAAAACGTTCAGCGGGATTCTCAAGTGATGTGAATGAAACTAAATATTCCGGGGTTCCTTGAATGCAGCATGAGAAACATGGCGACCTGCATCAGTATGGTTTCAAGAGTTAGAGGCGTCGCTCTGACAGTGTTACAACCGATAAGCAGACAGTTGTTCTCCAGGCGGAGGGCCTGCGGTGTTGTCCCGCGTCGCCTCCGGCATGGAGTCCGCAGCAGTCTGTACGAGCATGTCCGTGAAGGCTACAGCGACAAGCCCGAGCTGGACATGGGAGCGGTGTGTGAGGAGACCGACAAAGTCATCGCTAATGTGGAGAACAGGAAGGGCGACCTGCGAGGGGACGATGTCAGGAAAATTGTAAGGCATTCAAACTGTCATAATGTCTTCTTGTGCAGAAAGTAGCTTTGTTTAGAGGACACTGACTGACCTTTCACCTCGTGCTTATATTGCTTCAGGTGAGAGTGTGGCAGGAGCTCCAAGCTGTGAGGACAGAAATCCTTGAGTTGGAAGAGGAGAAGAGATGCATCAGTGAGACAGTCAGAACTCTTGTGGTGAGATTTATTTTGCACCAGTTAAAAATGTAATCCACAAATCTTCAAATATATGCTCTGATCTGATTCAGTAGGACTTAATGCGACAAGATAAAGCAAAGAAATGACAAGTTTATGGCTAAGACACTCAATTGGATTAATGGTGATGAATTGATTATTGAAATAATCTTCAACTAATTAAGCAATCGATTAATTGCTAACTTTAATATATAGAATTTAAAATATACAATTTGCTAAAAGAACAACTCTGTAAGAGCAACAATTCACCAAGAATACACATTAAAATGCAAAACCTTTTTTGCGTGTAAATATGTTCTGTGCAGAACGCCTCAAGTGGCACAGTTTTAGCTTCACCTGGTTAAAAAATAAAATAAAATAATAATAAAAATAAATCTCCTATTATGTAGTTTTTGCTATCCAGTCCTTAATTGGTAATCACGAAAAATCATCAAAAGATTAACCCTATACTTTATTGATGTTAAGTCAAGCAAAAATGGCTATTTGCATTTTCTTATGTATTGCTAATATTGTGTAAAATATGCTTAAGTAGTTAGATGAAAAATCAGCAGAATATGCCTGCTTTCTTTATCCATTTAAAACAATCTTTAATGGAACCCGTATTGTAAAGCTGTTTCTAAATGTTCTTATAATTATTTCCACAGAACCAAAAAGACAAGAAGGTCCTCGCTAATGTAAGTGCAGCCTCAGTACCCAATTTCTCTTTTGGTTACTGTACTCCAAATGACCAGGTGAGGTTGAATGTGTTGCATCTTTTGTGTCTGACTAAGTTGTTTCTGCTGCAGCTTCCAGAGTACACCCAGGCCCTGCAGAAGGGCCGCGACATCCGCAACAGACTGAACCAGCTCTACCTTAGAGACACCGAACTGGAGCAGGAGCATTACAGCCACTCGCTCCGACTGCCCAACAACACACACCCTGATGTGGTGAGAACTCAATGAACTAATCCCAAGCGTTTCTAATGAGGTTTTGGTGTGCAGCAGAAGTTGTGGAAGTGAAGTTTCCCTTTTCGCCTTGTTTTTGTTAAGCCAGTTGGAGATGAGAGCCAGGCTAGGGTGGTGGAGTTGGTTGGAAAGAAAGCAGGTGAGTGATGTTAATAGTAAATTAAAAACGGCTTTAAAGGGTTTATTGTCATGCTTACCAAAGAAAACGGTCTTGCTTTGTTTGCAGAATTTGACTTTAAGCCTAGAGGCCACGTAGAGCTCGGTGAGGCGTTGGGCCTCATCAGGCAGAGGTAGGCTGAAATTCACCCAATGTGCTCAATACTTGTGTAGCACAATGAGAGTGTTCATAGTCTGTCTGTCATCTGCTGCAGGCATTTGTCTCACGTCTCTGGCCATCGGTCCTACTATTTGAGAGGAGTGGGAGCCAAACTTCAAATTGCACTCCAGAACTTTGCTCTCGACACGTTGCAGCGACGGGTATGATTGTGGTTTGGAAAAATCTTCTGCAATGAATGCAAAACGAGTAAAGTCATTGTCCTCAGACAGAAAAACACTGACAGTTGAGTTTTCTTCCTCTGCTGCAGGGCTTCGTTCCCATGATTGTGCCGGACATGCTGAAGGCGGTGGTGTTTGTGAGTATCACATCTGTCAGCTGCAGTAGTAAAATCTTACTGAATGCCCGCAGTATGGGCTTACCGTATTTTTCGGACAATACGCCTCTACTTTGGTGCGGCTTTTCTGTGGATTTTTCTTCAACCGCCAGGGGGCTCTTTAGCAGGAAGTGAACCATTGGAAGTCAAAATTGGAAAGCAAAGAAGAAAGTGCTGATTTTTATTTAGAACAAGCACATGCTAGCAGCACGACGGAGAAATGTTTTCAAACTCCTACCCCCTCATCATGGAAATCACACAAAGAAGTTCATATGATGCAGCTTTGAAGTTGAGGGCTATCGATCTGGCAGTGCGGGAGGGAAAAAAGAGCCGCTGCATGTAAGCTCGGTGTGAACAAATCCATGGTTCGGCGTTGGTGACACAGGGCTGCGTTCTTAATAATAGATTTATTTGCGTCCTTGTGGAAAACCGAGAGCGGCGGAGATACCAGCGGCTTATAGCTCGGTGCGGCTTATATATGTACGTTTCCAGTTTGTTTGTTTTTTAACTTTGTGGGTGTGGCTTATAGTGAGGTGCGCTCTATAGTCCGGAATATAAGGTGAATTAAATGCTTGTCAGATTTAATGCTTGTCAGATTGAGCTCCAGCTAGCTAGTCGTACAAAGCCATTTTTTAAGGTCTTAACCTATTTTTCTTTGCAGGATTTGAAAACAGTTTCATGGGCCGAACACTTCATTTTGTGGACTTAGTGAATCTGAGTCTTTCCTACCAATTTTCCAAGAATGTTCGCAGCAAAAGAGAGACTGTCTTGGCTGCAGCAACTTTCTACCTGTCTGTCATGTGACTTGTTTTGCAAACTGTTTTATTATTTCTTCATATAATTTAAGTCAATTACAAATCACTCAAAGTACTTTTATAGTCTTGCTTTTTACTTGAAAGATTTAGAGTCAGCTTGTGCTTTATTTTGATTTATACACATAAACTTTGGATTAGTTTGTATAGAGAGCAGCTGAAAACAAGTCATTAAATTTTACGTTTACACATTTTACATCTGCAGAATTTCTACATTGAGAGGTTAAGCGTGTTTGACCCAGAACTTTTCAAGTGGCCTAGTTTTAGTTTCACCTGGTCCGAAGTTTGTAAACAAAAAAATCTGCTACTAAGCATCTTTTCTTCTATTCAATTATCAATCGGTTAATAGAAAAAATCAATCAAACAGAAAGGGCTGAGCTTTACACGTTTATGTTCAAGACATGCTGATTAGTCCATCATGCCATCTTGTTTCTGTAATCAAAAGCAGAATGTTTGAAACTGTGTTCTCTGTAAAATGTTTTTTTGTCCAGCCTGCTTTGGTTTTCTGTCCAGGATTTCAGTAATGTCTCCTATCCTCTCCTGTCATTGTCCCCAGGAGGGCTGTGGGATGCAGCCGAATGCCCACCTCTCTCAGGTCTACTCCCTGGACCCGGCACGTTTCCCAGACCTCAACCTGGCTGGGACAGGCGAGGTCGGGGTGGCAGGTGAGGCTTTGCTCACCTTTACATTGTCACTACACACACCTCTGTTCCTCATGCTATTGAATAAACACTATAGCTCTTTAAAGAAAAGCTGTTAATAAATACTGAATATTTGCCTTCCCCTTACTGCTAGAAGAAGGTTTGTGCATAAATCAGTGTTGTGTGCTTCATTTTTATTTGTATTTCCACAGGTTATTTCATGGATCATGCAGTAAACTGGAAGGACCTGCCAGTCAGGTTAGAAGCTCTCCTCACTCCTTCATCCTTCATCATCCTGGAGCGACTCCTATCTGTAACCGTGGCAGCGTGTCGTCTCTCACTGCAGGACGGTGTGCAGCAGCACCTGCTACAGAGCCGAGACGGACACCGGCAGAGAGACGTGGGGACTTTACAGAGTTCATCACTTCAATAAGGTCAAACACCAAGGAGGTCTCACCTGGGGAAAGACTTTAAATGATGGCGAGATGAAAAAATCCAATTGAAACAGATTCATCTTATTAATCTTAAAAGCTCTGTTATTGTCCCCTCGTGTTTTGCTTCAGGTTGAGATGTTTGGAGTGACGGCTAATGAGACAGGACAGGAGAGCTCACAGCTGCTGGAGGAGTTCGTCTCCTTGCAGAAGGAGATGTTTTCTGCGCTGGAGCTTCACTACAGGTGAGGAAACAAACAACTGTGCAGCATCAGAGATGATCTGAGATCACAAATAAGATGCAACAAAAATATTGAGTTTGACAAAATTATTTTCTTCGGAACCTTACCTGAAAAAAATCATCTTAACAAGTTATAAAACATACTAAATCCATTCTAACTGCACTGCAATTAACTGGGTTAATAAATAACAGATTTTACTGGTGATCCACATTAAGTTATTTAAGGTTAAAAGTTGGAATGTCATAATCAAAATTTTTCTTATTTATTAGATTTAACATTAGGCGATCACTGATCCTGTGTTCCAGTCTGATATCCAAGTTAACATCAATACCTGAAAGTGAAAGAAATTACCACACACTGCATATGTACAAAACATACTCATTAGATAACTCATTAAACCAGTGGTTCCCAAAGATTTCCTGGGCCCCCCTATGGATTACAATAAAATCCCCAAAAAAGTAAAAAAAAAAAAAAAAATCAGCTGGACTCACACATCGTTCAACTAGACATAAACCTGTACACGTATTTTGTTTTCAAACTCCACTGTAGTTTTTTTCACACTTCTGGTTGCAACAAAACACTCTACAAACCATTTTACAGTGAAACACTTTTGTGTAACTGTTTTTTTTTTTTTTTCATTCATCCATACCACTTTCCCACCTGCAATGGCACTGCGCCCCCCACACTTTAGGTATCACTTCATTAGATCCTCCAGTCTTTCCTACATGTTTCCTGTTATCCAAACATTATGTCAGTGTCTAATAATGTGACTAAAGCTATCATAGAATTATCATACCTTTCTAAAGACTCTCTACTCTCTACTTTGATTTGACTTGATAATTCAGCTCAGTGTTGTTGGAGACATCTATTTGAGTCATGAGTACATTCGTTGATATTGCTGTCATTGGTTTGATTTCAGAGTGCTGGACATGCCCACTGAGGAGCTGGGCCTCCCCGCCTACAGGAAGTATGACATCGAAGCGTGGATGCCAGGGAGGAACAGCTACGGAGAAGTAAGCGTCATTACTTTCCCTAAACAGTCCAGATACGCCAGACATCTTTTAATCAGATCTGCCGAGCTAAAAACAAGCAGCTGTTGCTTTGAACGACTGATAAGGTTGATTTCTGAAGAGCTCTCTCTTGTGTATCAGGTTTCCAGCGCGTCCAACTGTACAGATTATCAGAGCAGACGCCTCAACATCCTGTATGAGAGGGAGGACGGCAGTCTGCAGTATGCCCACACAGTAAGGCTGCAGACCACAGTACGCTCCTGCTGCTCCACATTAGACCATAAATCTACAGTCTATTATTTCTCTTCAACCTAGGTGAATGCTACAGCGTGTGCAATTCCTCGAATGATTATTTCCATCCTGGAGACTCATCAGACCAAAGTAAGGCACAAACCGCTTACATGATAGAAGTGGGAAAGCCTGGAATGCAGAATCAGATTTCCAGTGTTTGAATGGAAAATGTAAAAAAATAAAATAAAAATTTCTGTGTGCTTTTATGACTAAACTAGTGATCAGAAAATCTCTTAAGTCACATACATTACAAATAAAATCAATTTAAAAGCTATTTTATTGGGATTTAAAGTCATACAGCTTCTGAAAAGTACTGTTTGTTACTACTAGCGCTGCTGTAAACGGTTATTTTAGTGATCGAGTAATTTGTTGATTATTTTTGACGATTAATCGAGTAATTGAATAAAAAATTGCCCTGTTCTGCACTTAAGCTAGTAAAACAAACATATCAAAGAAAAATGCTAATAAAACATGTTATTGCTTAAAATGTAATGCATTTCAAATATCACTTTTAGTCTCAAGTTTTATGTAAGAAAAAACCTTTGTGAAAGTGTAAAAAACAGATGAGAAATAAAACATTTCACATTAACTTTTATCAATTTTAAAAGCAATTGGCATTAGTAAACACTGATGTGAAAAACTTTAAATGAGATCTGCTTCTCCATACAGGAAAAATATTACTAAATAAAAAGGCAAACACTACACTATTTAAATCTTTTAAAAATAATTTGGAAAACCATGGATCATTTTGCTCTGTCATAATTCTGCACAAATTTGTGTTGGTTTATCACATATATTCCTAATGAAATACATTTTGTAGCTGTAACAGAATGCAGCAATGTTCAAAGCATGTGAATACTTTTTTTGCGCAGTTTGTTTACGGCTTATGAAAATAGTGTTCTGTACAAACTCTTATCTTTTGTCCTATGCATGCAAATCTTTTCCTCCATCTTCAGTTTTTTAGTAACTGACTTGGTGACTGTATGTCTTCAGAATGGAACCGTGTGTGTTCCTCAAGCTCTGCAGCCTTATCTGGGTCTGGACGTGATAGAGCAGCCAAAGCACACTCCTCTGAAATACATTGGACCCAACCAGCACAGTCGGCCACCCAGGCCTGGTCCTAATCCCAGATGAAAACCCAACCAGAGGGCGCTTCTCCACACAAACCGAGAGAAAAACTTGAACACAACCTCTTTCTCGTGAAACAGGGCAGTGCTGCTGAATATTAATAGTGGAAATGCTGTATGTCCTTTTTAATAAAATGAAATAAATCATACGTGCATTGTGAATTGTTTATATTTCTTTTTGAAGAGTAGAAGTTTAGTGGGCTCTTTTTTTTTTTTTACCAAACTTAAAAAGCAAAGTGCAAGTAAAAAAAAATGCTTCAATAACATTGCTGTAAGACATTTTAGTTGTTTAAAAGAATTTAGAGTAATTTTGTGTAAAATTAAAGACTTTTTACAAATCTTTTCCAGAGATTAACTAGTCTAAATAACGAAAGAGTAATTGGTCATATTTCCAGACCAATACTGTAATGATTTATTTTATAGTTTGTGCAGAATATAAAAGGAGCCAACAGGATGAAGATGTGCTTGTTTGGGCATTGAACTGTATAAGATTTTTTTTTTTTTTTTTTTACAGTATGGTGTGTAGGTCTGTTGTTGAGACCCTGACAGCAGAGCAACACTTGACCTCCTGGCAACAGTGCTAGGCTCTGATCTGGCTGGGCTCGGTCACCTGACACACATACACACACACACACACACACCTACTCGGCTCCACCTCACACTCAGCGGGTGTGGGAGGAAGAGCCAGCCCTGCATTTTCAAGGTTATCTCCTGCAGGATACTCCTCTCACGGATCCTATGGGAATTCTGATAACCGCGATTTTTCTCTGGGCTGCTGTCGGAGGTAGGCGACCATCACATTTACAAGCCGCTCCGTGTTTATGTACATCTCTGCGTGAGGAGGCGGTGAGGCTGGAAAGGCGGGTATAGGCTGATATCTCTGGATAAAAGCCTCCTGTTTCTCACTCTGCTGCAGTGCTGCATCAGCTCAGCTGTTGCCGACAAGAGCTAGAAACAGAGAAATGTTGTTTATTGAACGAGGAGAAACCAGGTTCGCCCACCTATTGACGAAAACCCTGGAGGGTTTAGAGTTAATGCGCTTAACGAGCGACGTTACATAACCCGGTATGAACACATCTAACCTTCTGTTTCAGTGTGTGTCACTGAACGACCACCGGCTGCTGGGACGGTAACGTTAAATAGATAAAACGCAGTCGCCTAAGCTCACCCGCACATTTAAAGAGCCAATTAAAGCCACGCAGGTGCGCGTGCTGCAGCAACACGTGCCAGCGCCTTAGCAGTCCACCTTCGGAGTGCGCTAATTAAACATGTTGAAATATAACCAACAAAATGAGCCTGAAGCGAGCTTACGTTCATTTACATCACGTTTAATTAATATTTTTATTCAAAATTACGCGATTTTATGAAGAAATAAAGAATAAAAATACCTAAACAGACATATTAGAATCGGATTCATCTATTTAATTTATTTGTGATTAAAACAAATACGAACACCCTGAGATCTTATTGGCCCCAAGCAGATTTGGGGCCCCATTTCCAGTTAAACCCATCAGTCACCGCACCACCACTTATATCCCTTTTGAATTCTTCAGGCTTTATTTGTTTTGAGAGGGTGAGAGAGGTTACTGGTAAACATGTATTGATTGATTCATTTTCAGTAAAAATGTACATTAGATGTACATCCAGCACAGAAACAAGCAGTAAACATGTACTACCAGATGAAATAAGGAAGACAAACAAATCTGTCAATACAGTAAATACTTTCCTCTGTAGGTTTATGTTAAAATCCTAAATGCTAAATTCTTTAAATCTGTTCTTAATGTACCTTAAAGCCAATTTAAATGCAAGCTTCTGCATCATAACTATAAATTGATACTTTTGACATCTGTAGACCTTTTGAGACGTTTAGCGTTCTCGAGGGCCATCTTCTGGCCTTGAGAATCTGCGCAGCTGCCTAGTTTGCCTATGCCATGGACCGGCTAAGCATTGAAGGTTAAGGAAGCAGTAGGTAATAGTGTGACAATATTGGTTTCACAAGAACAACATATTTTAACAATATTTCTGGGAAAATCTGTTGCAGAATGATTAGTTAGTTTAGACCAAAATATTGATTCCATAATTTTTTGTTGTAAAATACATTAAGACTGAGAGGAGCTCAAAATTTTAATGCAAGTGTTTACATTAGAAATGACTCCTATTGAGGCTGTTCTCATATTAGCATTTTTATTATTATGTACCTAAAACATTCAGGTTCATATTCCTGGTTTGACACAACTAACACAATATTGAGAATCACGGGTAATCATTGATTGTTTTTAATCTTTCTAAATGTTTATATTAGATAAATAACATAATTAATATTAGAAGAACTTTGAAATTTACTAGCAGGACTGAGGAAGAAAATAGTGGCCAGCAAATTTACCAGGCTTCTAAATGTTCCCCACGGTCGACCGCCATCTTGACCGCCACCTTTCCTGTAAAGCTATTTCACTCAGTAAAATGTTTGAATAAAACTAGTTACAGAGTGCCTGAACATTGAATTTTAAACTGTGATCTGTTAGAGATAACAAAGAACCAGTTTGAAATTCAATGATTAAGCACTTTGTTACTAGATTTACTTGGCTTGATTTATTTTAAAAAATACAAAAGTTAGTTATTTGATACATATAAATTTCAATTTTAAGAACGGTGTGATTTTCAAAGTGCTGTCAGCTAAAAATTAACTTCAGACTTCACCTTCTGCTACTGTTTATCTGTTGTAAGATTTCTTTTTTTTCTGGACTTTTTAGGCACAATGTTGAGTGGTAGTAGAAAGACTCAAAAGAAATCTTGGAAAGTTGGGCTTTTTTGGACCAAGTATGTAAGCCTTGGATGTGTTTTGAGTCTTTTCACCTTGTATTAAAGTTCATGTTTTGGTTAACTTGTCTTCCTTTGAGAAAAGGCACAGAGGGAACTGCTTAGTGTGCCCTTAATGGTACGGGTAGTTGGTCACTGATTTAGCTCTGGTGGGAAAACAACCTGTGAGCTAAAGCCGCCTTCATCTCGGAGCGAGAGGAACGCAAAGTTAAGCTCCTTTGCAGTGTTGCTTCACTGGGGTAACTGCACTCACCGTAATGAGGGAACAGCTCTGCCCACGCCCGTGCAGGATTAAAGACATGCAGTCGCTCAGCTGCGGCGCTGTTAGGTGTTGGGATTACTAAATGATTGTTGATATTTCTTGTATTTAACGTTCAATCTTGGTCTCTGTTCCTGCTTTGTTTGCTCTGGTTTCGCAGTGGGAAGCCGACCAGTTACCTCACCCCTTAATGATGCCAAGGTCAGAAAGAACCCTTCTTTATTTACATTGTTGTTCAGCTTTTCTCCTTCAGGTATTAACTGTGCTGTTTTCGCCAACAGGTTGAATGTATAATTCAGGAGACACTGAATGAAGACGGATCGCACCATGAGTGTGGATCCCATCTTGCAGGTAGAAGATACATGTTGTATTTTCTTCAATTTCCACAGTGTCAGCTGAAGAGCTGGGTAGAGTGGAAAAAAAAACTGAAGTCAAGTTTTGTTCGTCTCATCTAAATGTATCACACAATAACAGTCTTTGTTCCATGCATGCCTGTTACAACCATGAACTTTTGTGTGTTTTGCTTTGATATTGTTATAGCAACGCAAAACAGTGAATACATCTGAAGTGGAAGAAAATAATAATAATTTATTGTTGATCTAATCTAATTTGAACACTTTCTTCCACATGTTTATGTTTCCCCTACATGGATTGAGGCAAACTTCACATGGTTTTCTTTCATCAATAACTTTCTTCTTGTGATTTTTTTTTAAAGACCAGAACAAATGGTTCTGCACTTCACAAAAATCTTCTTTGACGTCCTTAGATTAAATCTAATTCAGCAGATAGTAAAGGGAATTTGCAACACTGGATTTTATGTTGGGTTGAATCAGAGTAAAGAGGGCTGAATGCATACCACACTTTTCAGATTTTTATTTATAAAATCTTTTGAAAACCATGTAGCCTTGTTGTTCCACTTCCCAACTATGTAATACTTTGTGTTTATTAGAAAAAAAAATTAAAATACAACGCATTGAGGTTTGTAGCTAACGTGTAACAAAATATGAAAAGGCTCATGCAGTATGAATATCTTTGCAAGGCACTGTTGCTTCTTCTTCATGTGCTCCATTGTTGTTTCAGAGGAACTTAACGAGGTGCAGAGACACCAGGGTCTTCTCAGGGAGCTGCAGAAGCTAGCTGATGATGGTACGCACAGACTCCCACCGACAGCTGCTCATGAATGTAGCAAAACATGGAAGTGCTAATTTTATGTCTCATTGATTTTATTAAAGTCAAAATGGAACTGACACTGTCTCTCAATTTTTGCAGAGCGGGAGAAGGAGGAGAGGGACGAGTACAATCTGGCCGATGACGAGGTCGAGTCTGAGCAGAGGGATGAGGAGGATGAGAAAGATATGAGAAGTGATGGAGAAAAGACAGAAGATGAAGACAACAAGAGGAAGCCACAGACTGACGACAATGAAGAGGAGACGTCCAAAGAGCTTGAGGAGCTGCTCGCCAAAGAGATCCCCAAGAAAAGTGAAGAGGAGAAGAATGATGAAGAGCTAGAGGAGCTGCTGAAGGAGCTCAAAACGAAGCGATACAAGGCTGCGAAGGAGAACCAGAGAGGCTCTGAAACAGAGCTAAGAAAGGAAGTGGAGGAGAAGAAGATTAAGCAGAGCAACAAGGGAGAGGATAAAAGAGCAGAGGACTTAGAGAATCAAAAGATGGAAGAAAGGAAGAAGAATGAAGTGGAGTTGATGGTGGAGAAAGAGAAGGTGGAGAAGGAGCTGAAGGAGCTACTCAGGGAGCAAAGCAACGGCAGCAAACCAGAGCAGGAGAGGGAGAGGAAGGAGAAGCAGGAGGAGCTGGAGGAGCTTGTCCGAAAGATGAAACAGGTGCAGGAGGAGGAACAGCAGGAGTCGCAAAGCGGGAAGAGAGAGGACAGTATGGATGACAAGAGCGAAGACAAGGAGGGTGGAGAGGTGGAAAAATCAGACGGGAAAGTCAAGAAGACGAACGAAGCAGCGGAGCTGAAGGAGCCACTGCAGAAGAGAGTGATGGAGAAAGCCAGCGATGAGGCCACACGGCAGTTTGAGAGGGAGAGGTACGAGGAAGAGGAGGAGGAAGAAAATGGAGAGGATGATGATGAGGAGGAAGAGTTTGTTAGAGAGGATGAGGATGAAGACAATGAGGATGAAGGGGATCATGAAGAAGATGAAGGGGAGGTGAGTTAGAGCAAACAGTATCAGTTACACTTTCAAACTATGATGGAGTTCAACGTTTTTTCTTTTTCAGCTAATCCCAAAGGCAAAATGTCCAATGTACCCGGAAAATTAAAATAAATATACACCATGTTTACTCTGTTACACACACGGACAAGCATATTTACATCCCAGGAAAAATGTGCAAAAAGCCTTAAGATAAATTTATTTATTTATCACAGCAGCAACTTCACTCTGAAAACGCTCAAAAATTGTTGAAAATGTGTCTAAAGGTCTTAATGCTTCATAGATCTCTAGGTATTTTAATTTTATATTCATAACAAATGTATTGTTGAGACAGAGATTTGCAAACACATCTACCCAATTTAGACAGGTTTGAGCTCGACTTTGCAGTTATTAATCTCACCTCCTAAGCAGTGAAACATATCAAGTTCCTTATATTAGGTGCAGAATATATTTGCTCTAAAAGTTAATTTTTTACACATCTTTAGAGGTTTACTTGACAACTAAATCTTGACCTATTTTAACAATGAATTACAACAACAAGGAAAAAAAGAATGACCTTTATATGATATCAGGACTTCTTTTTCCTCAGAAATAATCTTCACATCATGAACTACTTAGCTACACACAACCAGGTTGACTATTTAATGATACTTTAAATTAAATTGTGTTTTATTTTCATTCACCAGTGCAGTATAAGTATGAAAACCCGTTGTAATATTTAACAGTACTCTGGTTCTCTGGCGGTTCTTTAAAAATGACCCCAAATTTACTGGAGTAGATATTTATCTAAAATTATAAGCTGTTTTTTTTTTCAAATCTTTTTCCCCAAAAATTTATGTGACAGTTTTGGCTCTAAATAAGTTTTATTTGTTCTGACCTGAAAGCAGAAATAACTCTTTAGGTTGTAAAGGTTGTAGACCCCTGATCTACACCATTTGGAGTTTTAAAAAGAGCTTAACATTTTGATCTTGGTTCATTTAATCTCCTGCAGAGATTATTCATGTGTTTTCATTCCTACCACCAGGAGCTCCTGGAGATTGAGGAAGAGCTGCGTAAAGTGGCAGCAGAGCTTAGGGAGCTTCGCAGAGGATGAGAAGCTCACCCAGGGAGCAGACCGACTGGCAATCCTTTTCCCTTCCCCTTACACTCCCTGTTCCAGTCGTATATTACAATCACACAGTCATCACGGCACTCAGAGAAATGTCTTTAAATGTGGATGTCAGTAGAAAGTGTGCGTTCTGCTTTATCGTGTTAGATTGCCAGGATGGATCCGTCTCAGTTTCCTCAGCTGAATGAGGTGGCCTTCTGGAGATTCTGCAGGTTCATGTCCATCTCTGGTTTCCCTGTCTGTGTGCTTGTAAATGCTGTTTGTAACAAAGACAGGGTATTTTTCACTTAGTTGCACTTTCACAAACTCATGCACTTTCATTCAAATGTTATTTTGAATGCACAATACTAGAAATCCCTGCTCTTCTAATCTTTGTTTGAATTGTGTTTTTCTGGGGAGACTGACTGGCTTCCCTGTTGGTCATTTGTAGATATTTAGTGCAATAACTCATGACTAAGTTCATGCTGTCTGACTGTTATCAGCAACAATG
The DNA here is from genome assembly GCF_003331165.1 of Xiphophorus hellerii. Taxonomy (NCBI): domain Eukaryota; kingdom Metazoa; phylum Chordata; class Actinopteri; order Cyprinodontiformes; family Poeciliidae; genus Xiphophorus; species Xiphophorus hellerii. Next base: position 12,400,952 of record NC_045689.1, on the reverse strand, counting down.
CTCTTATTAGGAATAAGTCATTACTTCCTCTTCATTTCTTTGATGGTCCAGTAGAAGCATGGATTAATTTGGCTCACGCACTGTTAAAATCAGACTGTTTGTGACGAACCCCAGTGGCACGAGCCAAATTCGGCGTTAACTATAATGTTGCACACCAGAGGCAAGCTTGTCTTTAGTGTGATTGGTGGTGCAGTGACAGAATAGTGATGCACTCAGAGCTTAAAAGGTCTAAAAGTGTCACTTGGGGTTCTAATCCAGCTTTGCACTCTCAACATGCCAAGGAGCTGTCGAAGAAAGGTGGAGGGACACTTTAAAGCCATGTGTTGTCTTCTAGTAACAGCAACAATAACATTTAAGAGTCCGTAGTTTTCACCCCATTTGTGTTAATATTACGTGCGCGCCTTCAGCCAACATTATATGAGATGTGGAGCAACAGCCCCCCCAGGAGGACGCTGGGTAGACATGCACAAAGAGCAGGGATTAACAGAGTTAGCAATGGAGGCCCACTTGCTGCAATAATGCAATATAGATTATAGCACATGTGAATGCAATAACTAGCCAAGTGTATTTAATATGTAATCGAAATGCATCATTAGGTATTCCTTTAGCAAATATACTCCCTCCGTCTTTATAAAGCCAAGATTACAGCACATGCATGTGTTTAGACACTGGTAAAATAGTAGGCCAGGTTGTATGATCTTTTAAATCATACAATAATACTAATATAGTCTTCTCCAAAGAAACCTGTTTCCAAATGTGCAATGAATGTACTATATTTTTCTTTTTTATATAGAAGTGAAACATTTTTTCCACAAAATGTAACCCTAGAAGCCAGCAAGAAAGCAAAAAATTAACATTTTTTAAGTTGGGGAATGAGGGAGTACAGAGAATAGTCTGAATGGATGAAGTAAACAGAAACTGATAATACCATATATATGATTTGCAATATTACTGGTCAATCACAGTGCTGTATTTTGTGCCTGCTGTATCCTTCTCTATGCTATCTGTCAATCAATAAACTATGTATCAAACCATTCTGTGTGACCTATTTATTTGAACTTTTGTTTGTCCTGAACTCATGCATCTAATCTGTCATCAGTGTCTGAGATGGCTGTAGAAGAAACTGCATTAACTTGACATATAATTGGACCAAGGAGATATGGATGTTTGTATTTCTGGACCTAAAGAAGACTTTTGACACAGTTAACCACAAAATTCATTCCTGGCATAATCAAATCCCACTGGAGATATTTTCTCTAAGGCACAGTGAAAGGAGCTCAATCGAGATCTGGGAGCTTTTTTATTTCAATAAAAGAATGGAGCGTCTGGTTTTTTAAGGTGGTCAAACCAAAGGATGGTCATATGGATGACTGAAAGTTCATTGTCTGTGCCGTTAAATATAAATCATGTGAAACCAACATTAGGTATTGTATGTTAGAAAAAGGTTAAGTACTTTTAGTGACAAGTTCTAGTATTTAATTCACTTGATCTCTAAATGGCTCAGCAGATAGAATATATTTTTATGTGAACAACAAAGCTTGTGTAGGAACAACAAATTTCACTCTAACATAAACTGTAGGTTTGTGCCTGGTACATTATTGGTTAAAATATGTTTCTAATAAAGTGAATAAACTTAACAAACATTGTATAGTCAAAGTTAGTATAGAATATCCAGAAATTTTACTGGAGTAAGAGTATAATCAGAATAATATTAATGATGTAAAAATACAAAATGCAGTGTTGTAAAACATTTCCAAAACATTTTTTCCCAAAATAATTACAAAAGAGTAACAACCTGTTTCTACAGAAAAACAAAAAAATAAAAAATAAAAATAAAACACTGTGCACATTTTCGCTTAATACAGCAATACTTGAGGATCTACATCTGTCATTTTTTTTACTTTGTATTTTGTCAAAATTGTACAGCTTAATATTTTTATACCCATTCTTTGTTATTATTATTATTCCTTATACATAGAAATTTTCAAGAAAATGCAAGAAAATGGCCCCCCTTTGAAAACTTCGTGGATCCGCCCCTGGCGGAAAAACCTGCGGACCCAGCAGCCCTCCAGAAAGAGTGGTTGGACGTCTCAGGAGGAATGAGAGTCACATTTCCCACCTTTAAGTGCATCTTTCGTGTTTGACCCTCCTAAAATGGCCACCTTTTAGTCAGGTGAAAAGCAGAGTGGTTAACTTCCTTGTTTCCTTGTTGCCGTCCAATGGCAGAGAGAGGAACGGAGCGGCTCAGAAATGTAACTGAAAGAGAAAGTAAAAAAGAAAAAATTCAGGGAAGTCACTCCATTATCCTGCTTTATCATTCAGCGACAGCGCAGCCATGCTGTTTCCTGACTGCTAGTTCCTAAAAGTTTTACATTGATCGATTATCCGACCCGACGCAGGTCAAATCAGCCCCCCGCCGAGTTCATCTGAGGTGAGACCGGAGGAGGAAAATGTCCCGCGGCTCCAACGCTGGTTTTGACCGACACATCACCATTTTTTCACCTGAGGGCCGACTCTACCAAGTCGGTAAGGACCTGTTTCTGGTATTTCAGCCGACACTAACACACCTGTGTATGATTGCTGTCTGTCAGAAGGACGATGCTGCGGCTGCACTTCTTAATAAAGTCCCTGTTAACTTTTAGTAAGGCATAAACACGGTGCTGGCAGTTAGGTTAGCTGGTTTGTGTCTGAATGCTGGGTTAGCATCAGACTTATACTTGTTTTGTCTAAACTACACGCAAAATTTTTTATTTTTACGTTTATTTTTAACACTTAATGTTATTGTAGGCACATATAACCGTAAACAGCAGCTTTAAAACATTATAGAAGCACGCAGGTTGCCAGGTTTGGCCGCCTGACATCAAGGTGTAAGGCACGGAGGCTTCAGTCAGCCCAAGAACAAGAGGCTGTGTGCCAACGCTGCCTCCTGACCCTGAGTTCATGTGAATACACGCAGCTTTACCTTCTAAAATATGGCAACCAGATACATTATTCAGTTAGAATTAGGTGACACACAGTATTTTTAATTCTGCTTTTAATTCTGAGTAAGAGGGATTAAATTTCCTCTTACTCAGGGAATTTAATCATATTATTATTACCCATGGTCATGAATTAGAGCGATTTTATATTACATCCAGTCATCTGGAAAAGTATTCAAACCTACGGAAGAGGATTAGGGCCACCGGGAAAAAAAAGAATTCTGACTTTAAAGTCAGAATTCTGAGATTAAAGTCAGAACTCTTTTTTTTTTTGGTGGCCCTAATCCTCTTCTGACTTTAATCTCAGAATTCTGACTTTAAGTCAGAATTCTTTTTTTTTCTTCAGTGGCCCTAATCCTCTTCTGACTTTAAAGTCATAATTCTGAGATTAAAGTCATAATTTTGACTTTAAAGTCAGAATTCTGAGATTAAAGTCAGAATTCTGAGATTAAGGTCAGAATTCTGACTTTAAAGTCAGAACTCTTTTTTTTCCCGGTGGTCCTAATCCTCTTCCATACAAACCGCTTGAAAATGATACATGGTTTTAATTTTAAGTTTTACCGAAAAGTGTGGTGTGCATTTGTATTCTGAATCCTCCATTTTGTTCCCCTTAAATTAAATCAAGTACCATCAACTGCCTTCAGAACCCACCTACTACGTATGAGATTCGTGTGTGTTTAATATATTTTCAGCATAAACTTAGCTGTTGTCTGAAGGCCTCAGAGGTTGTTTGAGACCATTAGTGAACAAACAGCATTATGAAGATATATCAGAAAGAAATTTTAAAGCTGATTTAATTCATAAAGCAAAATGGCAAGCTCTGAGCTTCTCACAGAGCAACGTTTAATTCATCTGATCTGTCAGTGAAAATAGAGCGCAACTGCAGGAAAGTCGGTCAGAGTTTATTGGAACATAAATGGCGTAAAATACAGGGTAATAATGAAAAAAAACCTGCTTCAACTGCAACATAAAAAAATGATGAGACTACATATATTTAACTTTCATATGAGGTGTGTAAACCGGTGTTGGGTGACTCTGAATTTTAATTATTTGGACACCAAGATCAGAAGACATATTTGACATATAAACCAAAAACAGCATTTCAGGAAAAAAGAAAAGAAAATCCTACCAACTGCGAAGCATGGAGCTGGACGCGTGATGGTTTGGGGCAGATTTGCTGCAGCAGATCCTGAACAGAAATTTCACTTTATATTGGAGGAAAAAAGTGAAACATTCTGTAAAGAAATAAAAGCTGAAGCAGAACTGGAGTCAAAGACCAGATCTTGATATCATTTAGAAATCTCAAACTTGGAATCTAATGTAAAGAAAAGGTTGACTTTTATATTTTTAAGTGCAAATAAATTACTTTTTATTCAGAGAGAAAGAATTAGAATAGATACTTGTGGAAAAATGTGTTAGTAAAAATCCTTGAAACGAACATTTGCATCTGTCTCTGATTCTGTCTCAAAGTTTCCCAATATTAGTTTTCAGAACAATACTCTATATATGAATATTTCTTAATTAACAACAGAATATTTTATATCATTTTTTGTTTTGTTTTTATAGAACAAATCAAGGCATGATAATGGTCGAATGGCCTCGTCAAAACCAAGATCTGAATCTAGGTTTCCATCATTGGAGCAGCATCCATGTTTTATTTGTGGTGATGGGATCAATTTATTTCAAATATTTGTCCTTGACATCAAAATATCCCAAATATTTGCTGAAAAAGGTGGAAATTCACAAAATGTAAAACTGAAAAAGTTTAACATTTTAAAACGGGAAATGTTTACACACCCTAGCTTCTTTCCTCATTGTGTGTACTGGTGTGCTCCCATACAGAGTATGCCTTCAAAGCCATCTCTCAGAGTGGGCTGACATCTATCGGAGTCCGAGGGTCGGACAGTGTGGTGGTGGTGACGCAAAAGAAAGTACCGGTAGGATATCTGACACAAACACACAAACACACACAGGCTGTGTGGATGAGCTGGAGCCAGTGAAGCTAGACGCTGCTCAAGTCAGCAAAAAGCTGGAACACAATACTAGTTTATGAAGCTGATCCTACCGTCAACAGGGTGTCACTCACATTACAACACCACAGAACCATTTTTAGCTCTTTTGGTCAGGTATTATGGTATAACCTAAGTAGATTATCCAGCATACTTTCATATTTTTGAATCGATCTGATGTATTTAACTCACATTTACAGAGAATTACCTGATTAAAGTGGATTTTTCTTGCTTTCCTTTGACTGTAGGACAAGCTGCTGGACTCCTCCACTGTGACCAACATGTTCCATCTAACCCCTCGCATCGGCTGTGTGATGACGGGTCACAACGGTGCGTACCAAGGAGGGATGGTGCAATTAATCGAATTAATCGTGATGAATCTATTACTGAAATAATTGTCGACTAACTTGAGCATACAGACTCAGAAAAGGCCATTTTCTGAAAGAACAACATATTCAGAGCACTGATTACACCAAAACTGTACGAAAAGATTTTACATTTAAGATTAAAAAAATAACTTTGTCTGTAAATATATTCTACCCAAACCTCCTCTATTGGCATAAATTTAGCTTCACCTGTTTCACATTCTGTTTAAAAAAAACAACAACTCCAATTAAGCACCAATTATTAATTTGTTAATTGAAAAATAGTCTACAGATCAGTCCTTCCCTCTTTTTGGACTTATATCAAGCAGAAAGGCTGAGTTTTTCACATGTTGACTTTGGAAGTATTTTTTTTTAGCCGCAGATGTATAATTTGCTAAAGGAATGCTGCTATTGCATTTTAGTCAATAAAATGTTTGTTTTCTTATGTAAAAAGCAACTGTATAATTTGTTTATTGCATATTCTAATGTATTTCTAATATTGTATAAAAATAGGAACAGGTGGTTAAAAAAATCTGTAGAATGTGTAGAATTTATTATCCGATTAAGTGTCAGAATAATCAATTACTAAAATAATCATTAGTTGCAGCCCTCGTAACATCCGTTACATATCCCTGTGATCTTCTTTGCCACTGATTTTTATTTTAAAGGTGCGGGGTTTCAAACTTGCTCACTTGTTTTTTTGTAGCGGACAGCCGCTCACAGGTTCACCGGGCCCGAGTGGAGGCCGGAGAATGGAAATATAAGTTTGGCTATGACATCACAGCGGACGTGTTGTGTCGCAGACTGGCGGATATTTCCCAGGTGTACACACAGAATGCAGAGATGAGACCACTAGGCTGCTGTGAGTGAAGGCTTTTATTTCTCCTTAACTGTGTTATCAATATAAAGTGTTTCAGAAATATAGTAAAAAGTATAAGAAACCATAAATAAAATGGATAATGTTGTAGAATTAGTAGAAATCAGTTGTCACTTTGACCTTAAAGAGGTGTGTGTGTTTTTTTTTTTGGTCAAAAAAGTCACATTTTCTTGATTATGATTGATCTTTGAATAAAAAGGTAAAAACAAACTGGATGATAAACATTTACAGGGACAGTGGGTGTATTTAAAGTCTCATTATTGTGTTTTATGTTTTTAAAATCTGTCCTGTCAATCCCTGTAGGTATGATCCTGGTGGCGATGGACCCCCAGCACGGCCCCGTCTTGTATAAATGTGACCCGGCAGGATACTACTGCGGCTTCAGAGCCACGGCGGTCGGGGCCAAACAGACGGAGGCCAACAGCTACTTAGAGAAGAAACTCAAGAAGAAGCCAGAGTTGAGCCATGACAGGGCAGTACAGGTACGACTGGGAGAACCTGGACATTATGCCGGTCCATCACAGGACCACCATGGTCTTCATTCTGTCTGTAAAAAATACCATCAGCAAAAACACATTCATTGTTATGAAAGTTAGAACTTTTCATTTAAACTTTGAAAATGGGTCTAAAGCCGATGAAGGAGTCTGTTAAGGATTCAGTTTGGTCATTAAAATGCATCGACACAAAAAATGAGACCAGAAATCTGTCCCTAGAATAACATTAAAATACTGAGAACAATGTGAAGAGCTGGTTGATTAATGTTTTATTAATTCACTTTCTTAGTTTGGTTTTCTCCTAATTAATTTGTTTTATTAAGTCTCTGTTCTTGCTGCAGATGGCCATATCTTGTCTGGCCTCTGTGCTGTCAATGGACTTCAAGGCCTCTGAGCTGGAGATCGGTGTAGTGACCAAAGACAAGCCTAAGTTCAGGTAACGACTCTACGATTATGACTGATTCTTTTTCTGTAAAGTACAATTTCTTTAAAAACTGTACTGACCCTGATTTGATTTTTAAACCTTATTTTGTCACACAATTTCAATTTCCTGAGGGAGTCTTCCCAAAGGATCAATAAAGTACAAGTCTAAGTCTAAGTCTAAGTCAATTTTATGAAATGTTCAAACAGGCTAAGCATAATAAATAGTGCCGCATTGGTAAAAAAATAAAATTACAGTGTTGATATAATCAATTGTACTTGAAGTTTCAGAATGCCTTACAGAAGCTCTTTGATTTTCTTCAGGTTTTGTCACTTTATGATCATAAATGTAATGTATTTTATTGGGATTTTCTGTTGTGAACCAACACAAAAGAGCTTATATTTTTATTTAAAAATATTATAATATTATTTTTAAATGTTATTTAAAATTATTATTATTATTATTATTATCAAATGTTAAATAATTAAATATTAAATAAAGCAACATAAATTCATATTTACATTTAATATCGCATGTAATTTCTTTAATATAAATATTATAATCAATATGCATTAACATTATTAGTTATTATTATGATGTTATAAAAAATATTCTTAAATATAGTTCTAAAATATTTTGATATAAATATTATTTTTTCTTTATTTAATTTTGAGTTTAGATTTTCTGTCAGTCGTAAACATCAAAATTACAAAAACAAAAATAATAAAAATGGCTTGGAATGTTTCAGTCTGTGTGATGGATCTATATAATGTCTGAGCTTCACTTTCTGAAAATATGGAATTGTTTCACCATACTCTATTCTAGATGTACTGCTCACTTTCTAATTAGATTCTACTATCTTCTGGCAAATAAACTCCTAATAAAATACACAACACTATAGTTTTAATGTTACAACATGTAAAAACGTTTATGGTATATAAATGCTTAAGAAAGGCCATGTGCATCGTATAAAACTGTTTAATCCTCACCTTTCTGTAGGACCCTGTCGGAGGCTGAGATCGAAGTCCACCTGGTTGCCATAGCAGAGCGAGAGTAGAGGCGTCCTCACTGGCAGCAGTCAGCGATTCTTTAGCAGGCGTGTCAAACTCATTTTCATTTCGAGCCGCATCAAGATCATGAATGTCCTCAAAGGGCCGATTGTGGCAGAATGTATTAATAAAACTTCCCATAAGCAAACTGTTAAAATTTGCAATTTTATGTAACAACTTTTTAAACATTTTTCTCACATTGATGTAATTTGGTCCTATACAAATGAAAACAGATTTGACTTCACTGATAATATAATATTTAAACACACAACTGTTATCTTAAAGTTCAATTTACTTGACCTTCTAGAGTCTAGAGATAGCTACAGTGGGCCGGATTTGGCTTGCGAAGCTTGAGTTTGACACTTGTGCTTTGCGGCATTTCATGTTCAGTGTAGCTGCACCGCCGATCGCAGTCAGAAAACAGCAAACATCATCCTTTTCTCTCTGTGTCAGGAGGATGGATCATGTGCATAATGAAACGCTGTTGGAAAGGGTTGATGGATGCAGGTGACAACTCCAGTGAGGTTTTAATGATAAAATCCACAGCAACAATCCAACAGCTTATTTGATACTGTTTCTTTAGACCCTTCTAAATTCATCAACCGGGGGACTTATTCCACCTCTGTAGCAACACTTCATAATAAAACAGGCTAGAAAACAGAATAATTAGTGTCCTGTCTTTCTTTTATTTTAGATAATTTAATAGGAAGGTTCATTAGGAAAGTAGGGAAACTGTTCTTATGAATTAAAAAGATAACTGATGTTTGTAAGCAATAAATACACATTAATTCCAGTTAGTTCGAGACAGGATTGCATCGTTCGGGTAATTCAGCAGGGGCTGAACTATTTACGCGACCACTGGGTGGCAGTGTTGTGCATAAAGTCACCTTCTTGACACCGTTTCATAATTCCTGTTTACTTGCCTACTTACAGACCTCTATTTGGACTCAGGTCAACATTTAAACTTCTTATCCTTCTAAATGTGTGTGTGCTTGTTTATGTTGCCCCTTTAGGACCTTTTCTGGTGTAATCTTGTTGCGACCAAAGCCCGTTCTTAGTGTGGTGGACCACCATTTTTAGTGTTTGCATTGAAATGAGTTTAGAATCAGGCTAGGTGTACAGGTAATAGTTAGGTTCATGGCAAGTATCAGAGTTAAGTTTGATTTAAATAATAAGAAAAGAAAAACAATCAACTTATACATGATGAACAAAATCCAGTGACAAAACAAATATTGGAAAGCTTTTATTTAGCTAAAGATACATGTCAACAATTTTGATTAGTGTCATACATGTTTAGTTTTATACAACCTTTAAAAAACAGGATTTATAAACAGTCTAAGTTGCAAGTTAAACATCTTTATTATACTTTTATATCTTACCTTTAAAAGTCCTTGGCAAACTGAAGGTAGGGATCGCAAGAGAATGATTCTTCCATTTCAAAACAAGATGTCAAACTAATTATATTGTCTAATAATATAAACTGTGAAAGTAGGCACAATGAGGGATGAATTTAATTTTCATTGATAGTAGCTAGTACACAGCATGTGTAGACAAGTATTGTCCAATCAGCAAATGAAGAAAATCATATTTGTTTTGTAGAGGAATTTGAGTTTCATGTGAAAGGTCACAGTGAAGGGTCTCCTGATTCACTTTGTTAAATTTCACACTTTCTGCAATTAATAAATGACAACAATTGAGTAAAACATCATTGTTAACCTTGTTATCAACTTAGAGTGGACACAGACACTGCATCCCCTGTTGGAACCTGCCGTAGGAACAAGAGGAGGTGTATTCCAAGAGTGGATCATGATTTTGTTTGCAAACACATGTGGGACTTAGTACGAGAGCCCTGCTTCTGTGAGCATCAGACAGCAGTCAGAAGATCTGCTGGTCTCACTGAACATGCAAACCTTTCTAATTGGATTTAGTGTCTTGCCTTACTTTTTTGTTTATTTATGTAAAAAAAAAAAAATCTGGAAAAATAAAACAAGTCTGTCATATGAAAATGCCCTGCTTTAATCCTATACGTCCAACTTGGCTGCACAGTTTCAAATAAACCAATACAGTGGTCTTACACCTCTGGTTTTCCTACTATTAGCCAAAAATAAGGTTGATGTTGACGTTGTTGCCATGCTGAACTCTTTATCCTCACTGTGTTAACCGAAACCTGAAAAAAAAAATACACAAATACACAAGAGGAACTGTTAGACGTATTTCCATTGCAGCAGCATAGAAAAATGCAAAGAAAAAACCCAAGAAAGAAAATAATTCTTTCTGCTCAGGAGATTAATTTAATAAATCTTTCATATAAATTTCCTGATTGATGTTTTTTTCTTTTAAATGCTGAAGCCCATTTAAAATCCTTGTCACTTCAGGTGGTTTTTAATTCAGTTTCATATTTGAAGATTTCAATTAAAAATAGTTTTTGGGGACTTATTTAAAATCGGAAACGTTTTTGCATTTTTCAGTGAATTTATTAAAAAAAAAAAACGTCCATGTTATGGGAAAATGAAAATTACAGCATCTTTTACAAATCCTGATTTTACACAAAATTGTACAACACAAAACTACTTCAGACCATCTATCCATACATTCATTCTTCTTTTATAAATAATCACATGATAATTTAAAATTATATAAGTACAAAATAAGCAACATTTTCAATGAAAAAGTCCATTTTGCAGTTAAAGTGTTTAATAAGCATACATATGAGATCAATACAAACATATTTATTGTTTTAATCTGTTGTTTAGGTTTTTAAACCATCAGTTTAGTGCAAAGTGTTTCAGGAATCCCTACTCATTCATGTATCTTCTTTGAAAAAAATATTTCTTTAGAAATGTGGACTGTAGACGCTGACTTAAGTCTTCAGGACGTATTTGCTTGGCACAACAAGATGGTATTTCAGGCTTAATAATTAGCTGCAGTGATAGGCTAACTCCTTTTTGCACAACTTGCACACAACAATAGTCTTTTCCAGCGTTCAATCAGATTGTATTCAGAAGCCAAAATTATCCCCCAGCGGACAGAGAACAGCTTCGTCATCCATTGCTGTTGCTCTCATGTCGTACCAGAACGACGCGAGTATATAGATTTTCAAGCAGAATCTTTGCATGTTAAAAAAAATGTATTACAAGTTACGTAATTAATTAGCGCATTACAGTCCTGGCGCTAGTAAAACTACAGCAAGTCGAATGTCTGATTTTGTCATTAATTCAACATGTCTGTTGCATGACACTGTTTCAAATTATGCTGTTAAAGTCGTTAATTTTTCTAAGCTTCTTCCAAGCTTGCTTTCTTTGCTTTAGCTTTTTAACTCAGAGGTGTTCTCCTGCTTCAGCTCTCACTGTTGAGCCACCTCCTCGGACCACAGACCTAGTTGCGCCTTAAAACCTCAACTCACAGACTCTCCATTCCTCTGCCTGCTTCCACCTCCATTACTACCTCCACACGTCTCTTAACCCTTTGCTTGAACCTCTCCTGGTCCTAATACCCGGCCACACAGCACAACACAGCCTTTCTGCCCTCTCCCTCCCACCCCTCTGCATGAAATGTTGACCCTGTGGCTGGTGTCTCCTGGTACTGGGACAAGCTCGCCAAGCTGAGTGGGACCCAGAGCATTGGCCATGTGTGTGTCTGTGTCTGCATGGGTGTATGTGTTGGGTCACAGCGTGGGGATTAGGTGTGTGTGAGTGATTGCGGGTGACAGCGGCCCTTGCATTAGGTGCCCTGTGGCAGATTTTGAAGGCCTGTTTTAGACACACTAAGCTGGATTTACCAGCAGCAGTGTGTCAGCAGAGATGCATCCTGGCTAGACCTCCTCCAGAACACACACACACACACACACACACACACACACACAGACCCTAACTATCCATCTACCTGTAACCAGTCTGTCTTGTAATTCTTTTCTCTTTTGTGTGTTTGTTTTTTGTCTGCACTGGTGGGACAGTTAAACCGCCGTTCTGTCACACTGTCTCATGTTTCCACAGGTTAGTTTACAGAGAACATGAAGAGGCAGAGGCGATAGTGGGCAGCACTGCATGCCGACTACATACTGACTCCAAAACAAACCCCAGAAATCTTTTAGAGCAATAAAGGTTTTAGAATCTTCAACATAATTACAGTGAACTCCCTTAAAATCCACAAATGCACTTGTAATCTCTGTTATATGCATTATGTTACCTAATGGTTGAAAATTAGAAAGTAACAGAGATAGACTAAACAGCCAATAACAGAAGGGTTTTTGTTTATTCTGTTAAAGAGAATGAAAATTTTATTTTAGAGTTTAACACTTTAACTTGCACCTGCCTCATAGTAGGAACTGCAATTGAATCCCACAACTTTCCAACTGCAAAACATCTTTTCTTCTTGCTCAATCATTTGAAGTTGTTTAGATTTTACCCTTCAAACAGAAGCCTCAGTGTCTGCATAAGTCACATCATTCCACTGATGTAGTATGTGGACTACACCCTGGTTCTGTTTTAGACCAACTTCTTGTTTTATTCTACAAACCCATTTTGGACAGATCATTAACATATTTCATTATATATCGTATAGTTTTTAAGCAGATGACATTCAGCTGTAGTGCTTCTTCATAAATTCTTAATTCTTCAAAGTTTTGAATTTCTTGAGTCCCTAAAAAAAATACTAAATAATTTCCTTTCAACTGATCTCTGAGAAAACCACAATTCATGTGATCACACAAGAGTTTGACATTTAAATTTTGCTGTCAATCCAAACTTAAGGAATTTGTTTTTGACCAATAAATGATGAGAAAACATGAACTTAAAGTAGGCATTTATGCTTTTATTTTCTCTCATCTAGGCTACTGTTACGTAGTTTTGACGTGCTCTAAAAACCTTTGATCACTGTTTTATTATGTTATCCTGTTACGTTATGTTATGCTATGCTATATTATGCTATGCTATGTCATGCTAATGTTATGTCATGTCATATTTTGTTATGTTATACAATGTTACATTGTGTTATGACATAATGCAACATCATATGGTGCAATTTGATATGATAATATACAACATAATACTATGATACTACTGAAATGATAAACTATATGATAAATACATGAACTATAATTTGTACATAAATTATAGTACATATGATAAACAATACACAAGATGACATGATGCAATATGTCATGAATGTTGCTAATGAACATGACACATGGTTAGAGGTGATACATTTATTTCATTTTTCCCTACAAATTTAATTAAGGCTGTGTAAGTAAATTACTGTTTCACTGACTCACTGTTTAGTGTAGAGTACAGACGATTAGGTGCAACCGAGATTTCTTCAAAAACTGAGATACAAAGTAGCACAAGTCGTCTCTCTCAATGCAACAGCCCAAGAAGTACCGTACTTCCTTCGCATCAAAATAATACTGCCCAACATAAATACATGTTGCTCTTCACATTCAAGGCTCGTAGCAGTTTAGACTGACAGATAGCACTTTGCAAGACAATATTCAATTTAAAGAGACATACTGATGCATTTTGAGATTTCATTGTATCTAGTTGCATCCCTAAAAAGTACTGGGTTTTATTGTCAGTTCACTCTAGAATTCATTTTGGATTATTTCACATTTGAAGTAGTTAAAATGCATGTTGCTAATCAAACAATGTGACCAATATTTCAAAGTGACTGGTGTGCTCAGAGTTGAAAAGTTATTCCATTTACTGAAAGTTTTTTACCACAAAGTTCTTCTGCAACAAGATGAGGTTTATTTGGAGTAGATCCAAAGAAGTCCAATCTTGGATTATTTGGAACATCATCCCAGTTTGAAGCATGTTGAAAAGCAGACAACCAGGGGGCTCTAGTTTCTGTCTCACAGCAAAACATCTTGCGCAATTAAAGCAATATTAAACCACATTTCTAAACTAAATGAAATCTGTTGTGCACTTTGTAATGCAGCTGTTACAAGGATGTGAAAGTCTGATGAGATGGTCTATGTGTTTGAGACTCTTATTTTGAAGTAAGAAAGGAAGTAGATTATTGTGGTTCCATTGTTGTGTAGAATGAGTCTACTTATAAAGACTTCTTATTAGAATGTCCAGCAACACTTGAAACTTACTCCTTTCCCACCATTTTCCCATAGTCTGTGTGGCTGTATCTTGGGTAATCGGTGGAATAAAAGACTTCAACAGACAAAACCTAGTAACAACTTCTACAATGGTGCCAGGCAGCCATTTTGGAATTTGAGGTTAGGATTGATAATAAAACCTATAAAACCTGACTACTAAGTCACAAACAAGCACACCATTGCCATTGTTATAATCTTTAGGGTTTCTGTATAGTTGAGTTGGTTTTAATGGGGCAGATTTCTGTGGGCATTCACTTTTTTGAGGCTATGATTAAAACTCTCTTGCCACTTTCAGGTCTACAAGCACCAGCATTTATGTATACTCGACTCTGCCTTTCTTTATGCAAATATTAATGTTGGCACTTATTTCTCTGCATGTGACGGGGTGCACTGGTGTGTGCGTGCTCCATCACAGATCTCTGTTACAGCTCGCCTATTGTGGACGAGAGTGTTGAGCAAGATCCTGACCCACCACCAGGTTCTAATCACAAGCATTCCTCAGGATTAAACAGCCAATTAACAATAAGAGAGCCATTGTGGCCCTGTCTCCTTGTGCGTCACAGTTAAAAGGTTGTATGTGTGTGCGTACGTGACGCTGTCAGTGCACGGGTGCAAGCGCCTTTGTGTGCACAATAAGGCAAGGTGCTCTCCAGTGGTCAATTAGGACTCAGTGTGGTGTTGCATTGATGGGTGTGCTAGCTTTTATTCATTAAAGACAAGTTGGGTTAAAAATAAACAGTAAAAAGAGAAAAGTGCAATTTGGGGACAGCTTGGCAAATTGTGGCTGCAGATCAAACAAAGTGTATTTGGCACAGTGCTCTTAATGAGGCAACTTGGAGCTGATCCTCTCCATCAACCAGCTGAAATTAAACCTGGTGTTACAATAAAACACTGCAGTCATTATCACTGCTCTGCTTATGAGTCATCTGCAATGTGCTTGCCAAAACTATTGTTTAGATGCGTGAGTGAGTATTAAAATCGGGTCCCTCAATTCAATAGCCATTTGTGAGTGTGCGCTGGGCGAGCGTATGCATCAGTGTGGCACGTGTCGAAGTGTGGCCAGGGATTAGTGAGGCTCAGAGCCTGTTGCTCCACTTCCATGATTACTACTGCTGCCTCCTGCCATATGGGGTGATGAGGGTGCAGGTTGGGGGAAGGGGACTACTGGTGCTGATGGGGTTCAAACTATTGGACATCATCTCACCTACAGCAACATTCCTGTTCTCTGAGAGATAACACACACACATGCTCCTCAGACCTAGATCTCTCTTAGGCACACATATCGAGATTTTCATGATGCATTAGTGCCTGCATGACCTTTGGCCTCAACAACCTAATGGCTGTGTGTTTTTCTGCCGTTTAAATCTGTTCATACAGCCGCATGTTTGCAGGATTCTTTCCTTTAAGTTTCTGCAGCATTCAGGCTGATATTAATAGTTCATTTCAAATAAATTTAATTGCCAAAAATGATAAAGTTTTGCTGCCAGAATGTATGAATCACATGCTGTTATCCAATGCGATATTTTTATATATATAAAGGTTTCATTTAAACTGTCTGGTTCTACAGATGCAGCAACAATTTCTTTAACTCCTTTATTGCAGTGTATGAGTATGACGGCATGAACAGGTGTTAACAAGCTAAAACCCCAGACACTGATCAAGGAGGGGGTAAAATGATGTCAGTTAACAAACACACACACAAACACACACAGCGTGCAGACCCAACCTGCTGTTGTCTCTAGCGGATTAGAAATCTGTCTACTCTTAGAAGACAGCAGGACACACACATGCACACATCGGGGGGTCTGCAGTCTGTGAAATTGATCAAGATGCTTGCCAGACATTATTTAAAGATGAAGCCGTACTGGTATTGATCCCCAGCCAAGTCCTCTGTCCAATACGTCCTCTGACACAACTTAAAGAAGACGTGTGGAAAGACGGCCTGTCCTCTTTAGAAAGTCTCACAGAAGTTCACATTAGCAGCTTTCAGCAAATAGGTGACATGTAGAGGCAATGCTGCGTTAAATTAGTCTGGGAGCTGTTGAAGAGAAATGCTAGAGGATGCTTGAAGTTTACAAAAATAAATTATCTGATTTTCTTTTCCAGAAACAAACCAGAAAGAATGTTTTTACTGTGACTTCATGTATCTTAACAAAACCTTCAAAAAGAGACATTACACCATTGGGGTTTAACTTGAATAAAGTTCAAGGCTAGATTAGTTTATTTCACAAATGTCAGAAAGATTTAAAAAAATATTTAAAAGATTGTATAATTACATCCCATCCCATTACACTAAAACAAAAATCATGCTTTAATTATATTAGTATATTTCTTGTCCATTGTGTTCTGGCATTATGAGTATAGCACATATGCTAAAACTTTATAAATATGTGAAACATGATTGCTTTTGTCCATCCATCCATCCATCCATTTTCTGTTCACCCTTGTCCCTAATGGGGTCGGGAGGGTTGCTGGTGCCTATCTCCAGCTACGTTCCAGGCGGGAGGCGGGGTTCACCCTGGACAGGTCGCCAGTCTGTCGCAGGGCAACACAGAGACATACAGGACAAACAACCATTCACACACACACACTCACACCTAGGGAGAATTTAGAGAAACCAATTGACCTGACAGTCATGTTTTTGGACTGTGGGAGGAAGCCGGAGTACCCGGAGAGAACCCACGCATGCACAGGGAGAACATGCAAACTCCATGCAGAAAGACCCCGGCCGGGAATCGAACCCAGGACCTTCTTGCTGCAAGGCAACAGTGCTACCAACTGCGCCACTGTGCAGCCGTTGATTGCTTTTGTACTGTAGCAGATTATTCATATTTTTAGCCTCATAAATATACATGTCTTTGCTATAGAAAGATTCTTTCAACTAATTTCCATAATAATAATTTAATGAATAAAAAAATGCCTTCCAAAGATAACACACCTTGACTTTTTGGGTTTTTACATTGTGTCACATGACAACCACAAACTTCAATGTACTTTGCTTGATTTTATGCAATAGAGCAACATAAAGTAGCCAAAGAGGGGGCCAGGAACTGCAGAGAAGTGAAATCTTGAGACCTGCTCCAAAAACGCTTACGACTGCCTGTTTTAAAAATTTATACACCAAATATATGTTTATGTACACCATGGAAATTGTTAGCACTACAAAAGAAGTTAACACCTACAGTCTTCCGTTTCTCTGCACTTGGGGTTCCAGCCAATCAGCACCGAGGAAAATTCCTGGTGGTCCTGGATTGGCTGCTTTGCAAACCAATAGAGTGCAGACAAGAATTGTAGGGTTTTTTTTATCTTCCCAAACTGCATTTTCTTGCAAATATTTTATGTTCTATGGAAAAATCTGTTAAAAAGCAGATTTTTCAGAAATAAATTGGAGTCCTCTGTATCAACCAACTTTGAAGTGAAAGAAAAAATTTTACATTGTATGGTAAATATAAATCTGAAAGGTGTGCTCTGAGGTTCGCTCACGAGACTGAAATTGTTACTAATTCTTTGCAAAACAGCTCAAGCTCAGTCAGATTAGATGAAGACCAACATTTGATTTAGGAGTGTGTCCTTCCAACACATGAATAATCTTTAATTAAAATGATTCCCTTGTAGCTCTCGCTGCAGGTTTTAGGAGGCTGGCCTGCTGGAAGACGAACCTCCGCCCCAGTTTCAAGTCTTATTCAGCTTCAGGTTATCTTCCAAGAACTGCATCTACATCCGAATTCCCATCTGCTTCTCTGCTTCTCTGTCTGAAAGAAAAGCATCCCCACAGCAAGACACTACTACCACCATGTTTCACCAGGTTGAATGTGTTTAGGGTGATAGTTTTCCTGCATACATAGCATTTTTCATGTAAGCCAAAACGTTCAATTGTTGTCTCAAGAACAGAGCAATTTCTTGACTTTCCAAGACTTTTAGCAAGTGGTGATTGGACTTGAATGGTTTCTGTCTGGCTATTTTTTCATAAAGATAAAATTTGTGGAAGGTAAAACTAATAGTTTTTGCCCAGATGGGCCATGCATCTCTGGAGCTCCTCATGAGCTACCGTAGGCCTCCTGGCTGCTTCTCTGACTGATTCTCTCCTTGCCTAACCTGTTGGTTTAGATGAGATGTAACAGACATTTGTTGAACTAGATTTTGTCTATGGGTGTCAGAATAAAGTGAGCTTAATACAAATGCATAGCAAACTTATCAGATTTTTGTTCACAGCACGTTTTGAAACTCAAGCATCACTTCCATGTGCTACTCTGCATTTATTGTTCTATCACATAAAATCCAGATAAAATAAATTTATTTTGTGACTGTAATGTGACAAAACATGAACATGTGTTCATGCATCATCATCGCTGTAGGAAATTTAACTTCTTTAATATTCCTACTTATTATTTAAAATATCAGATTCCTAAATATACAGATTCTGACTTGATGTTCTTCCAGCTAATTTCCAGATTATCTGATTGTTAAAGGTGTGATGGTGGGTTTCACTGTATAGCAGTTCTGCTGGTGAAATGGAGACAAAACTCAATTCTCAGTGATCCTTCATGCTTCATATAGACACCAAACTGTATACAGTCAGTTAGTTCCTCGTTATATAAACGACCTGCAGTTTATCTTTAGCCCGGACTCATGCCAGACTGCTCATACCCTAAATCCCTCCAGATGGACGTTCATTTAAACAAAAGCCCATGCATATGCAAGTCTGTACTCCACAGGCATGCACTGTGCACTAACACAGCAGTATAACCTATAGGCAGCGTGAGAACCTCCATTTCATGTGGCTGTGTTTCTGTGGCTATAGGAGACGTACGCGGTCCGGGTGCAGAGACACATGGCGCGGCCTGAACTCATGCTGGGTAATCCTCACATCTCCTAAATGAGGGGTTAACACACACTGACCTCAATACACACCCCAAACACACACACACGCCCACGCCCACGCACACACCCATGCCCACACACACAAACGCTGCAGCTTTTATAACTCAGTACAAGCTCAACGGCAGGATGACATTAGGAAACATAAATCACATCACTTTAAATGAGTTTCTGTGTGAATATTCTCTATGTGAAGGTAGAGACCCTCAGAGAGCTCATGGTCCAGTCCCGATGCCCCTCCCATGCTCCCCCCTTCACCCATCTGTCCCTCTCCCACTTACTTCTCCTGATTTATCATCATCACACGTCTCCACTTGTCCTTCCTTCTACCCCACCCCATCTAACTCAACTTCCTCCAGGTAGCACTTCAACATCCACCAGTCCCCCTCTCTGAGACCGCACTGCTTTCTTCTCATCCAAGCATCAGTCTCCTGTCTACTCTCTTTCTCTCTCACACACACACATACGCGCACGCACACCACTGCGGCCGGCTCCTTTCCCTCCCATCCCACCAAGCCCAGTTACCTTCTCAGTTCTGTTCAATCCAGCCACCGAACTAAAAGTCCAGCTCTACGCTCCCGAGCAGCGAGCGCTCTGCTCGGCTCTATCCGTTCACCCTTCCTCTGTCAATCTGGCCACAAACCCCTCTTTCCTCCCTTTATCCCGAGGTAAGATACTTACTTTTCAGATAAAGCATATTATGATAAATCGGCTGAACTCAGTGCACGAGTGTGTTTGTGTGCGTGAGTGCGTAAATGTCTCACACACTCCCACATGCAACATAAGCACACAGTGCACACACAGACATACAAAAAAAACACACTCCATCGAACAGCTGGGAATGGCTGTTTTAGGATTCAGATTCAGAAGGAGTTTCTGATCCATACTGGCACGCCTCATGGCGGCTGCTCTTCTGTTGTTCTTACAATCAGAATCAAACTCAGGTATCAGAATGAATACTGAGTATCTAGCCATGTTGGCAGGGGGAATTCTGGGTAAATGTTCTCCTGGGACACTGGAAAACAAAGAAAATTGCATTTTCTGTTCAGGCTGGATGGAAGGATAATTTCATTAACATGATTGTTCAGAAGCCATGACTTAGTCAAACTTCATTTTCATTTCAGCTTGAAATCCTTTTTTTCATTTGTCGACCCGCCGGAGTGATTGTTCAGCTGATTTAACAGTGAAACAGGCAGATGAATCACTCAGACGCTCATTGGAAGGATAAGGAAGCTTCCCTGAGTGTTTTTTTTTTTTTTTTGCTTTTCTGACTATAATTGTCTGCAACAAATGAGTTTGCTCCTGGCTTCTTAGTTCATCGAAGGCCGTCTGCTAATGAAATAGGATGAGAGGAGCAGGACAGCATCTGGGCAAAAGTTCTCCAACAATACGAGATGGAAGCTTAGGTCAGCAAGGGGGAATAAAAGAGTTTGGAGAAAATGAAAAACTAAATGAAAACACAATGGCAACACTCGCCTTTGGGGACATGAATGCGTGCTTGTTGCAAAATGGGATGTTTATGAAATGCTGTGTGTGTGTCTGTGTGAGTCTCTGTGAGTGTGAGTCTCCGTGTGTAGCAATATAGATTAGATGCACTAAGCCTCTTATGTGATGCTTGCCCTTAATTTGCTTCTGCTCTGGGTCCTAGCGCGTCTGAACTGCCCAGCAGATCTTCATCTCGGAGCAATTTCCTTCAAACAACCCAGAAACACTTGTCATACAGCAGCCGCCTCAAATACACCATCTTCATCAAAGAGCATTAATATTTAGTACTGGTCTTATGCCAAACTCCACACAGGATTAAAGTAAAATAAGCAAAGTAAATTAAAAAAGGAAAATAAATTACAGAAAGACTAACCTAACTAACTTTATCACTATTTATCTACTTTTAGCGTCCAGAAATTGGTTAAGATTTTAACCTAAAATGAGAAGCGTTCTATCCCTATTTTAAAAACATATTTCAACATTTTATATTACAAAATCCTTGTCGATAATAAAGAAAAAAAACATTTTTTGTGCTTTTAAAGTGCCTTGTTTTTTGCTTTCACTGACTTAAAAAGTCTACAGACTTAAAGAACATAAAATGTCCTTATGAAACTATATAAAATCCAACATGTTTCTTTACTTCCTCAAGCACAATTTTAAGTCACTCAATAGATGATTCAGCAGCCAAATTAGTGTCAGAAATATACAAGCCACAAAGTCTTACAATTGCTAATAAGCCACAGATCTAATCTGAGTCAGCACTTAAAATTGGGTTAAGTTCATTGACCATCACAGCGGCACTTCTGTTTTTCTTTTAAATAAAAATAATGTTGTTTATGTGTGAAACATTAAGCATTACACATTGATCCCAGCTTGTTTTACAGTTATTTTGTAAACCAAAACCAATTTCTTTAACTGACTGTACAACAGAATGTATTTCAATTGGCATTTACATTTGTGCCTATATATTTTTATTATAGTACTCAGATTATCTGACTTTAAATGTGTCGAAAGGTGAGAGTAACAAATTATTTGTGGAGATATAAATAATAACTAATGTTCAGCATTTTAATAGAGACTGCAAAGTCAGAATGAAGGGGCTAAATGTGACTGGCAATGCTAGCTAGCTTAACCCTTGCATGCAGACATTCAAAACTGTCAAGAAAATGTCAAGAACAGGGAGAAAAAGAAAAAGCCACTGAAAGCTCACCATCATCCAAGATCATCAATTACTCTTATGGAAATAATCTAATAACTATGAACGTCTATAGATTGTTATAATAGGTTAGGCTTTATTTAGTCACAATGGTCTTAAAAAGAATGCCATGTTTATAAAATAATGTACTGAATTCTGTTTTACTGATGCAGCAAAATGAGACATGATTCATACTTTCAAAAGTGAATCATTGCTCTTTAGTATCTTAACTAGGTAATTTAAACAAAAACTTGGTATAATTAGTACGAAGAGTTTGGTCAAATTTAATTAGTTGTGCTTATTAACCACTGTTTACAAGCATTTGCAATATACTGGGAATTGTTATCGGAGCTCTTGCCAGATGTTAAAGGGCAGATATGAGCAGCAGCATTCATTGAAATGAATTGTACAGCAAATACATCGCAAGCTCATTTAAATATGGACATTTTGTTATAAATGTTTTGAGTTTTAATCTTGAAACTTATTTTATATCTTTCGCTATTTAAAAACAATCAGAGTAAATTGAAAGATTGTTAATTTTTATAGACAAATATGAGAACTGCATTCTGTCTGACACTTGCAGGCTTAGTTTGATTATGCCTTGGACTGACTGGGCCTAATGACAGAACAAGTCGTAGAACCACGCATAAGAGTAATTGTAATCTTGCTGGGTTTTTTAAATATCTAACAGCAAATTTATTATATTGTATTGTTTTGTATTGTACTAGCAATAAATTTACTGTTATGTTTGATCTTAGACGGACGACTTATGACCCGTGCTTCCGGTCGGACAGAGTGTAACAGAAACTACGTCAGAGGAGACTTAGAGTATAGTGCGCGCGGACCACGGCAGTGCGCATGCACTTCCGTGGTCCGCGCGCTCCCTTGAGGTCTCTCAGTTCCCAAAGTTTCTTTTCTTCTTCTCGTTTAGATTTTTCCAGACAGTTAGCTTAGTCCAACCTGCTGCTGTGTCAAAGCAGCACAAGGGGGGGAAAAAATCAGACAAAGCGTAGCCTACCTGTGAACGAAATGAAGCTTCCAGTGGATGTTTCCCAGCGTCAGGAGGATGCAGGCCTCCAGAGTCACCCACCCAAATACCCACTCACAAACACCAACACGCCCTTCAGCATCAACTCAGGACATTTTCTTCCAGCATTGAAAACATTCAAACACGCCTGTAGAATCTCCCCGCAGCTCTCGGTGTGTCTTTATATCTCCGCTTTGGCTTTACCCAGCTAGATAAACCCCTTATACAGTTTGGGCACTAGCTGCATGGGCCTATGTGGGTGTGTGTGAGTGTGTGTGGATTTTAAACTATAAGAAATCCGATTCAATTAACAAGCGCGCAGAATCGGATTTGGACACTGGGAAAATTGTCTCGCCGCAGAGGATGATACAAGCAAAACCATAAAGGCATAAAGGCCTGCACCGAGGAGAGGAGGAGTAAACAGTAAACATGGAGCCTGAACGCAAATAAAACGACGAAAACAAAAAAAAATATCATCTCAGTGTGATGCTTTAACGTGATCAACCTTATAAACTGACTGAGATTCATTCGTTTTAAATTAATCCCTTCATCATTTTTATTAAATTAGAATATATATTTAATAAAAAATATATTTATATATGTTTTTATATATATAAAATTTTGTTGAAAAGTGCATTTAACTTTAGTTTGAGCGCTATTTCACTAGGTGAAACACGTTATATTACACAAATGGATGTTTGAAAGCCTTTAATTGTGTTTTTTATGACGATGTTTAACTTACAGGTAATGAAAATATGACATTTAAAATTAGAATATACATCAGTCCAATACAAAATGTTTTTTAACAGGAGTGTAGCCTTAATGAAAAGTTTGTTTAATACCATTTTAAAGATCTTAAACTTTTAAATGGCAGCTTTAAACTGACAAATGAACCTCTCTGGTACTCATATCTAGATTTTTGGCGATATTTACTAAAGAGAGATGAAAAGGATGATAGGATTGGTTAGTGATGAGAAACAAAAGTATCTTTTTAAAAATTATTTTAAGAAGACTTTATTTGCCTGTGGAAGTGTTGCCCTAAAAGATCTATATATAAAAAAAGGTGACCATCTGTGATCTGCTTGCAGATCAGATTTGCTCCATTGTGTGCCCTTGGTCATCCCTGGTCTGAAACATACAAGCCGAAGCCCAGCCAGAGCAAATCAAGGCTAAGCCAAACCAAATACCAAGACTGACTGCTGTAGGGAGAGGCCACAGATTTAAGGAGAAGCAGCAGGTTTACTGTCGGGAGCATTGGGCTCCAAACCAGGAGCGTAACAAGAAATTCACGAAAACCTGGCCTATTCAAAACCTGTAAAGAGGGCTACAGCGGCCTAGTTTGCTTGTGCCTTTGGTCAATTATAATAATAATAATAATAATAATAATAATAATAATAATAATAATAATAATAATAATAATAATAATAATAATAATAATAATAATAAAGCTTACGGTGAATGTATGAATGAAGGGGCCAAAAGGAGCATGTTGGGGATCAGGAAGGGATTTAAGCGCAGAACAACGGGGTCTTTGTGTTGCTTTTAATCCGGCCTGTACCCACTTCTCCGCCTCTTGATAACTCTACCCTGGCTCTCTGGCTATGGTAGCCCAATTATTTCAGGAGGTCAATTTAAAAATGGCCGTTATTTAAAAAACAACAACAAACAAAAAAAACCCAGCTCAGACAGATACGCAAGTTTTCTTCAAACCTTATTCTTTCAAATGTCATTATTCGGTTTTAACTGTTCACTCTTTTCCGTTTGTTTCTTGTGTAAATTGTTGAGCATATCAACAAGTGTGTGTGTGTGTGTGTGTGTGTGGATTAAAGTACAATTTTATTTTAAATGTAAATTTAATATGTCAAATAAACATAGCTTACAGAAATG
Organism: Xiphophorus hellerii; assembly: GCF_003331165.1. Lineage (NCBI taxonomy): Eukaryota > Metazoa > Chordata > Actinopteri > Cyprinodontiformes > Poeciliidae > Xiphophorus > Xiphophorus hellerii. The sequence continues at coordinate 12,376,187 of NC_045689.1, read as the reverse complement.
ATGTGCAACAATTCATAAAGTAAAACAAAGGATAACCAAACTGAACCCGCAACGTGAGCGAATGAGTTTGCGTAAGAGAGAGAGAGAGAGAAAAAGAGAGAGAGATAGAGAGAGAGGGAAGGGGGGAGGGCTCTGTGAGTCTACTTGGTTAAGAAGTTTCTTCTAATTAGCCAGTCTCTTCTTGCTCGCCTCACTTGTCCACCCTGCAGCGCATCCTCCTGCTCCTGTCAGGGACCGGGAACCGAGTCGGGCAAACATTTTCAGAGCAACTTCTTTTCCGGTTGCGCACTGCCTTTACGCACGAAGTTTTAGGGAGAAAAATAGATGCGCGGATTTGTTTCAGACAATTTGGTCATTTGTTGATTTAAACTGTTATTTATTTTTTTCGTTGTCATTTTTTAAAATCAGAGCTAAAGGGTCAGAGAGCGATTCCGGTCCGCTGCGCTTTTACGCATCAGGTGAGAACAGGTGCACTGCTGCCGAAAGTTAGGAACGCAAAAGACAAGGGCAGAAAATAGTTAAAAAAATACATCTGAAAAACAAGAGAAAAAGAAAAACAGAGAGGGAGGAAAACAGGTTAGAGAGAAAAGGAGAGAGAGAGAGAAAGAGAGAGAACGAGAGAAACACCCCCTGGAGAATAGTTCAGAGAGCCGGCCCCCGGCCCGAGAGAAGGAGAGAGAGAGTGAGGGAGTGAGGGAGTGTTTTAAAGCCGGCAGGAGGCATGATGTCCTACATAAAGCAGCCCCATTACGCCGTGAACGGGTTAACGCTGTCCGGCCCGGGCATGGATCTGCTACACACCGCAGCCGTGGGATACCCCAGTAAGTAAAAAGTTTTTTTTTCTCCTTTCTATTAACTGAATGTTTTCTTAGTGTCTATTTCATCCCTCTAATTTACTCTATCAGTTGATACACACGTGCAAGCCTGTGATAATGAACTTGCAAGTCAATTGTCCATAAATCTTTCCTTCAGTTTCATACTCCGTTTTATGTGCCTGATTCCTCGGGCATCAGGACATGTGCTCACTTGACCTGTCAGTTCAGAGGATTACAGAGTCAAAAAAAAAAAAAAACAGCAACCCAAAACAAAACAATGAAACTGTGTGTGAATGAAAATGCAGCCTGTTCTCACACCGAATTAAAACAAACTCCAATCTGCTGCGCTAATCATCTAACCTACTTCCCGAAAACACTCTCATTGTGTGTTTTTAGTTATCCACATTTCTTTTCTTTTCTTTTTTTTTTAACTCAGTGGGTTAACGCGCTTATTGTTTTTCAATGCGCAGCGAACATCTGTCATCGCCACACAATAATTCAAATAAAACAGGGATTTCCGGCGCCGATTAGACAAGCTTTTAAACAAAGATCAGAAAGAAGGAAATCGAGCAATTTGGACGACAAGTATATAGTCTGTGTAAAGGGGATCTTTATTCAAACGACCTTTTTTCCGAGAAGATTAGAAAAAAATACAATAACAAGAATAATATCAATAATTATCAGTAGAAACTGAGTCACTAGAGTCAGTTTCTACTGACTCTCTCGTGAAAAGTCAGTAGGAAAAAATCGAAACAATGAAAAACAAAGAAATAATAATAATAATAATAATAATAATAATAATAATAATAATAATAACAATAATAATAATAATAAATAAATAAACTCTCTCTTAAATTTGAAACTATTAAAGTATTCTGGACAATTACATGAAATCTCATTAAACGCGAAAACCAGGAAAAACACAAATAATAATTAAACAAATAAGAAAAAGAAAAAGTAATTCCCCCCAAAACAGCTGAATCGAGTTTTACTTGCACATCATGACGATTTCATTGAAACGTTTTTTTTGCAGGTATATATGGCATGTTATGTTTCGTAGAGTGTTATAAAACGATAAAATATAACATATTTTCTACAAAATTAAAGTAAAATAACTAAACCAAAAACAACAACAATAATAATAATAATAATAATAATAATAATAATAATAATAATAATAATAATAATAATAACGTTTTTCCTAGGTACGCCACGAAAGCAGCGTCGGGAACGCACCACCTTTACGCGTGCGCAGCTGGACATCCTGGAGGCTCTGTTTGCCAAAACCCGATACCCAGACATCTTCATGAGGGAGGAGGTGGCTCTCAAGATCAACCTGCCTGAGTCTAGAGTTCAGGTATCGTCACTGGACAATTTAGGCCAACATGTGGAACATTTCTCATATTTTTGTGAATCCTCTCCTTTTATTTATTTATTTATTTTTTGATCACTCTGATTCACTTTGGTGCTCTGCAGGTCTGGTTTAAAAACCGCCGTGCCAAATGCCGCCAGCAGCAGCAGCAGAGCACCGGCCAATCCAAACCCAGGCCTCCTAAGAAGAAGGCTTCCCCGGCCAGAGAGGCCCCCACGGAGGCCAGTGCCAACCCAACCAATGGACCCTACAGCCCTCCGCCCCCTCCTCCAGGCACAGCCATCACCCCCAGCTCCAGCTCCGCCAGTGCCACCGTCTCCATCTGGAGCCCGGCCTCCATCTCCCCGCTGCCGGACCCGCTGTCAGCCTCCACCACCCCCTGCATGCAGCGCACCACCGCCTACCCCATGACCTACACCCAGGCGCCGGCCTACAGCCAGAGCTACGCCGGCTCCTCCTCTTACTTCACCGGCCTGGACTGCAGCTCCTACCTGTCTCCCATGCACCCGCAGCTGTCGGGCACCGGAGGGGCCCTGAGCCCCATCACGGCCTCCTCGATGGGAGGGCCCCTCAGCCAGTCCCCCGCCTCGCTCTCCTCGCAGGGCTACACAGCCGCCTCACTCGGCTTCGGAGCCGTCGACTGTCTAGACTACAAAGACCAAGCTGCCTGGAAGCTCAATTTCAATGCCGCTGACTGTCTGGACTACAAAGACCAGAACTCCTGGAAGTTCCAGGTCTTGTAAATAACAGCGGCTTCAAACAGCGGGGGGAGGCGACGATAAAAAGAGGTGGGGAATCAAACAACAACAACAACAAAAAATGAAGTAGTGCGAATAACCCCCATATTACTGTTGGTGTTTCAGTAGAAGACAGAGAGCTGGGGACATAGAGACATTAGTGACGTCAGCTGAGGGACAAATCAGCTAATGTTACAGAAAAGGAGAATAAAAGAAGTATGGAAGTTGATCTGTTAATGCTTGAGTTTTTTCTGTCTTGGACTATTGGGTTTCTATGTGTGTTTTTAAGAAACAAAAATGTCAGCCTTCACCTGAGGCCACATGTAAGGAACACAAGACTTATGTTGTATAGCTACAATAAAATCTAATTAGTTACACCAAAGTGTTCAAAACAGGCGTTGATTAAGAATAATAATGAATAACAGTAATTTTAAAAAAAGAAACAATCATTTCAACTGGTAGTTGATGTAATCTGAAATCAGCACCTCTAATGGAAACAAACCCAAAGCAGATCAAGATTTTTTTTTTAACCTATCAAAATCTGTACTTTCATTTAGCTTTTAATTTATCCGCCTGATTAACAATCTAAGAACTGGGACTTGGTCAGGAAAAGAGCTGAGGGGTTGTCATAGTTACGACGGCTAACAGGATAGCCACTAATCCAGAAATAAGAGGGGACATAAATGTTTCCAAACAGCCTTTTGGGAAGAGTTGGCCTTTCCAGAGACTGCAGTACAAACCTGGACATTGGACATTGTTTGTTCAATAGGATCACTTCCACGCAGGGTGGGCAGCTACAGTCCCACTGTGATGCCCACTCCCCTCACTTCAGCTGCCTGAGAGAAGCAGTTCTTGAATTTGCTGCTCTGGTGGACTGCTTGACTGGAGAGAAAACCGCACCAGAGAAAAGGAAGGCGCAGCCCGTCCCTTTTGCACAGAGCGTCTGGTGCCTCGCTCCACTCCGTCTTGTAAAGAAGTGACACCACTTTTTTGTGTGTGTGTGTTCAATTTTTTTTGTTTGATTATTTCTTTGTATTAGACTTTAACAATACTATGTTTCTTTAAAAAACAAATTGTGAACTTGTTGAAGTAAAAAAAAAGAAAAGAAAAAAAAACAAAAAAAAAAAATGGTAATTTGTTCAGTATTATCAGTATTAATACTATCATCATCGCTACTATGTCTTCAGCCGACATGGATGTCGCTAATAAAGGTAATTTTCTGTTGCTGTTTTGTAAATATTAAAACTTGAAAATGCAATCTCGTCTGGTGTCTCTCAACAGGCTCTGTCTCTCTCTTCGTCACCCTTAAAATCTAGAAAAATGCCAACTTTTTACTGTTCATGTTTCTCTTGTTTATACTTCTTCTTTTCTTTTCTTTTCAAACTCAGGGGTTCATCCAATAAAAGTAGCACTGATGACACACAATGTTATTCACGCTTCTTATCATTTTCTGTATTCTTTTCTTTTGCATTGTAGTCTTCTCTGCCTATATTTTTCTGCCATGGATTATTTTGTACCTTGCATTTGTCTCGTGTGTGTGTGAGCGTTTTCACCATTACCTAGATAGTGCTGATGTTTCAGATGAGACATTAAATGACTTAATTAAAGCTCTGGGTTCACTGTTGTCTCTAAGTCACTAGACGAAGCAGCATAATTGTAGTTCAGCCAGAGGTTGGATGGAACCAAGCACATGCTTTAGCTTAGTTAATAAGTTTTTCCAGTAGACCAACAAAAGCAGTGCATAATTAGGAAGTTGCGATTTGTAGAACTACATATTTTGGAGTTTGTCTCTATCAAGGTTGAACATCTAGAAGACAAATTTTGAGCCTATTTGTTCTTGCAAAAAAGTCAGATTGGATGGAAAACACCTCTGAGCTTCAATTATCAATTCTTACTACAGATTCCCAGTTGGACTTTGGCCTGGACTTTGACTGGACAGTAGAGATACACAAGTATACTTTGATTTAAACTGTGCCATTGCAGCTCTAGTTGTTCGTTCTGTCATGTGAGGCTCTGCCCCAGTTTGCAGCGTCTAACAGAAAAAGCAGTCGGTTTGTTGGATTAAGATTTATTCACTATTGATACAATGATTTAGATGTAATTAATGCTTGTAGTCATCATCGATCAACCTGGATCAAATTTCTAATGACTTAATAAAATAAAAAGAAACAAAAACAAGACAAAACAAATACATTAATGCTTGAGACTACTGCCAGAGCTAAGAAGCAAAGTCTTTTGAATAAGAACCTGAATGACTGGATCCTGAATATCAGCAGATTTTATCAGAAGCTTGCTGCTCTCTCATGAGATTAAAGAAGGTCATCATTTCTAAGTTCTTATACCAATTAATTCAATAATTAGAACTACTTTCATTAGTGTAAAAGTGAGAGTTTGGAAAAGAAAAGAGTCTAAGGGTCTTGGTTCTGGCTCAGTTCTTCTCTAACTGATTGGCATTGAAAGTGTGTTGGATGAACAAAGCAAAACTTTTTTTATTATTACTTTTTATTTTACTTTATTGAATGTGCCAAGTTATAACGAAATTACAACAATGCAATAACAATACATTTTCAAAGGAGCTGGTTTTAATAAGTATGAGTTTATTAAAACCCATCCCTTTTCCAGCAACATCACAAAATGATCTCATCTTGTTTATATATATTTTATAAGTACACCATCATTCCACTTCCTGATTCTTAATTAGTGCAGTACACTCAATGATATATTAATAATAGCTTTAACAGTATTAACTACAAAATATTGTTAATGTTGATGCCAACAATAATGTAACAACAACAAAATAATGCATCAAGACAGTTTCTCATATTTAGAGTAAACCATTTCCTTATACAAACGTTTGAATTGTTTAATGTTTTGTCAAACCAGTTTCATAGTTTCACACCACAGACTGAAATGCAAAAGCTTCTTCTTGTGGTTCTGATCTTACAAACTTTGAATTTGTATTTTCTTCTGAGATTATAAAATCCTTCTTCTTTTGAAAACAATTCTTGAATATTTTCTTGCAACTGTTCATTTTGCGCTTTAAATAAGACACACACTGTTTGTAAATTCACCAAATCTGAATGTTTTAGTAATCTAGATTACTAAAAGCTGATCCAGGTTTGTGTGATTAATAATTCTTATTGCTCTTTTTTGCAGCTTAATTAGTGGTTGTAATAAATTTGCATAATTATTACCCCATATCTCTGCACAGTAACTGAGGTAGGGTAAAACTAGGGAACGGTAGAGAGTATGTAATGCTTTCTGTTCAACCAATTGCTTGGCTTTATTCAGGATAAAAAATACTCTTTGATATTTTCTTTTGTTTATATTGAATATGCGGTTTCCAATTAACCTTGTCATCGATAATCACTCCAAGAAATGTGTGTTCCTGAACTCTTTCAATAGTTACACCATTTATCTCTATTTTTGTTTCAGAACTCGGTTTGCAATTCCTGAATAACATTATTTTAATTTTAATCAAATTTAACGACAACTTGTTACCATCAAACCACATCTTCAGTCTGTTCATTTCTTTGTTTACATTTTTTTAACAGTTCTTCTGTATGCTTTTCAACAAAAATGTCATACACCTAATGAGTATGACCCTCATGTCGTACACCTAATTAGTATACTTTTGCAAGGCAGCATTTTCTTGTGATTTCTCTAATATTTGCGGCACTGTGAGAGCAGCTTTTTTAATCCACAGAAGAGTTTCAGTGGGTATAAGGCAGAAATGGGTTGAAACAGGGCAGAGTGGACAGAATAAAGATTAGAAGTGGCCATTAAATCGAGTCCCATCACTCTGCCGGGCCCAAACTAAAGTTCGAGGGACGGGCAGATTACTTTGGATTTCTGGCTGTGTTTTCATGCCACTGAAAGGTCGTGGGGGTCAGCTCTACCGGGGTTATGAGAAGTGGACTGCATCAACGGTTTTAAGAGTGCTATTAGCTCATGCGTGTTCAGATGATATCTTGCACTGACGCAGCGGGTCTTGTATCGCAACACAATGCTCTTAGCAGAGGAACGTATTTAAGCTGCATTACAATAATGTTGAAAGGTTCACCTCTGACCTCTGTGTCTGAGTGAATGTAAACCGTGGAAGGTAGAACAATACACTGAGCTTGTCACAATGGGACTGAATTATTAAAGGGGAGGTATTATGCAAAATCAACTTTTTTGAAATTAACATCATGTTATAATGTTATGTCCTGATCAAAAACATACATAGAGTAAGTGAATTAATATATTACTTTAATCAAAATGGCTGCGGGGTTTCAGTATAGCTGCTTTGTGTTGTTCATGGTTATAGTCATTGTAAAGTGAACATCCTCTTTCAATACTTGCCCCTTTCATATATAAGAGTATATTTATATATATTTCGTATAACTAAATACACAACACACACTTTCCAACTCTCTTTACATATATAAATATAACAACTAAATGTGGAACTGTAGCTCTCTTCTGTGCTTGAAATGCTTTGCATCCTCATGTTTCAGTAATAAATACTTATTGATTAAAGATAAAAGCACAGTTTAACTAATAGGTCCTTTTTTATATACATACATTTGCACTTGTATTTTTTTACATGCCCACACTAGCTTTCCAAGTGTGACTTGCATGGAATTAATCTTTAAGACAATGGTATCCAAAGTGAGGCCAGGGGGCCATTTGTGGCCCTTAGAACATTTTTTGTGGCCCTCCGATTGTAGTTAATGAATGGTACAACTTTGGCCTTCCAGTGATTACTGGTATCCTTTTTTTAGCATGAGAATTTTAGTGACAAATTTAATTCTTCTTTAACGGAAATATTTTTCTTTAAATAGAAATGTTTTCATCTAACTTTATAGTAAGCATGGCTGTAAAAATCCACCAACTTTAAAAAAACAAATAAAAATAGAACAAAATCTGAGCACAATTAAATCTATTAAATCTGCTTAATAGAAGAAGGATCATTTTAAGGAAGTACTCATTTTTGTTTCTGGGAATTTAGAGCAAAGAAACGGAAGAAAATGTACCCAAAGATTTAGGAAACTGCCTTTTATTAATACAAAATATTGCCACTTTGTTATTCACAACAAAATTCTTTTGCGTTTTAAGTTGGAATAGCAATGTGATTTTGAACTTTGGTATTCTGAAACATATTGCAAAGAGTTTGGACACCGCTGCTTTAAGAATACTGCAGACTCCTTTGAGGATACAGGAGGTCTACAGGTCTCTAAGAATTGATTTTATGGACTACACAAGGTGACAGTGTAAGAAAATTAAACTAAACTGCAAATATAGGCTTAATTGTCGCTTAATTGTGGGACACAAACAGCTGTTTATGAAGGCTTACAATGGACCTTTAGACATCATTCAGCCTGATGCCATAAGGCTGAGCTCAGCATCCTTCCACGAACGAACGGACAGAGGGATGGATGGACAAATGAATAGATGAATGGATAGACAGACAGACGAAGACAGTGTCCTCCTGTAATCCCCAGCAGCAGCAGCAGCAGCAGCATATGGACTGTAAAGCGCAGAGACACGGAGTCAGGACTTAGAAATATGATTCATTTCTTTCCCCTCTCTAATCCCCGACAAACAAGCTGGTGGCCGGCCTGCTCTGGAGGCGCAGTGTAATCATGCCACAGGCTGCTGTTGCTGCTGCTGCTGCAGCTGCCTGGCTTTCCCTCCACCCCTTCCTGTCTTTGCCCCTCCACCCCCCCCGTCCCCCCAGCCTGCAGTCCAATTTCCTCTTAATCGATTCCTAATCCCAACGCCACCAAAACGCACACACACCAAACACGCGGTCAGACACAAACACACAAGTGCAGCCTCTCAAACATCAAGCACATCATATAAACATTTAAAAATGCAGATTCTTTCACATATGCCTGATGCACATGTGCAAAATGATGAAAGTTAGTAAAAATACAAAATCACATGATGCAGTTTTTTTTTAAGATGAAGAGAATAAAAACCATAAACAACTTTTTTCTCTTTAGATTGCAAGAAAAGTCCAAAAAACATACTGTGCATGCATGGAAGCCTCATTATTTCTGATTTAATGTGTTGTAATATTTTTAGCAGATATTTTTGTACAGTTCTCTAGAAAGTTTTTGGCCTCAACTTTAAAACAGTTTTCATTTGACTCTCTCAAAGTTTTAATTTGAGACAGTCAGTACAGCAGTAAAGTATAACAACTATCAAGCATGTTTTACATCCCTGTTGAGGAATTTCCCCCCTCTTCTTAGCAAAAGTGTTTATTTTCAGCCAAGCTGCAGGGTTTTTGGATATGAACAACCTACATGGTCATGTCACGACCATCACACTGCCACCAGTCCATGTGTGACTGTCAGAATGATTTTCTCTTTCTGAAATGTTTTGTAGTTTTAAGTCTTTAAGTCTTTTTGTTCTTTTCAGTCTCCCTCTTGTTTGTGGATTTGGGAAGGTATTAAAGATTAAATGCATTTGTCTGGAATAGCTGTTTTTCTTAAATAAATACAGTCATTATTCAAAAACTATGTTTTGCTTTTACTCAGGTTACATTAACTAAACATTTGTTTGATGGTCTGAAACATTTACATGTGACAAAAAAAAGGAAAAACCAAAAGAAACAATTTGAAAGATCTGCATGCTTTATATAAAAGAATATGTATTATTTTTCATAATTGGACAAATTTGTACAGGCTTAAACTCATGTCAAAGATACTTTTGATATGCCAACAGACTCTGAAAGATAAGGAGTGTGACAGCTGCTACTTGAATACAAAAGAAAATAAGTATGTATTTGGATTTCAGCAGAGAATATATCAAGTGACACAGATCAGAATTGGGGACAAATAATCTTCAGCATCAATTTATTCAATTCAGTTTACTTTATCAAGTAGATGAACAGCAAACAGCATGTTAGTACAACAGGTACAATTGATATTCAGTCAGAATCTAGTTAAATGTATATTCAATTTGAAATTTAAACTACTTTGAATAATAAATTGAGCTTACTGAATTATTTGATCACTTAGATCAATTGGAATGCATGTATGATTGAATTCAAATGATTTTTTTTTTTTTAATTGTGCCTCGAGACAACATTTGTTGTGAATTGGCACTATATAAGTGAACTGAATTGAAGTTTTATTTCTGAGCGCTCCAGTCAAATAGCCAGATTCAGATCCAGCTGAATAGACTTCAACTGATACATTCGAACAGGAAGCCTTATCAAAAATGGAAGATTTGGGACGTTCCATGACAGTAGACGATGAAAAAAACTGTGTGGTGCTTCCAGAGGAGAAGAATCAGATTGATGAAAAATCTTACTTCCGTAGTACAACAAATTCTCAAGTTCAAAACTAAAAGCTGCTGTTATGTTATTTTCTATCTTATCATACTGATATGTCAGAGTCTGAAGTGTACAGAGTGAAAAGAAATGGTGAGAGTAAAGTTCCCTGTAGTGCTCCTGTGCTAATAACTGCCTGGCTAGACACACAGTCAAACTGCGGCTTGTTTGTCAGGTAGTCATTGATCCAGGTGATTGTTGAGGCCTCCAAATGTGGCTTCTGGAGTTTCTGATGAAGCAAATCAGGCTGAATTGTGTTAAATGCACTGGAGAAAAAAAAGAAAATGACCCTCACAGTGCTGCTTTCTTTGTCCAGATGACAGTAAATTTGTTGAAGTAGGTTCAAGATGGCATCTTCAGCTCCACCGTGATCCATAAACTGTCAGAGGTCCTAAAGGCCGTAGTTTGCCAACTTACTTTTATTGAAAAACTACTATGTCTAGGTCAAATTTAAGTCAAGTACTGAACATGACAAATGACTATGTATTAATATTATCTGAAATGCTATTTGTATTTTTGACATTCTTTTCTTCAGGCCTCAGGAAGTGTAGAGCACCATTTCCTTACTTAATTCAATCCATGCAACCACAACATAGTTTCATTTTTAGTTATGCGTCAGAGGTGCTTAATAAGTTTCATCAGGAGATAAATTAGCGCCATGTTGATCGTGTGTGATAGATTGCATTAATCATTAAATACAATTTGTGTGGCAGCTGAATCACATAGCCCTGCAGCGTAAGTAGGGTTTGAGTGATTTGCAGCTGGTAGTGGTAACAGGATCAGTATTACACTATGAATGGATCAACCAGCACTGTCAACCTCAGTATACACTTCTGCTTAGGGCTTTACTGCAGATTACAACTTAACACCTAGCTAATATCTCTAATAGTAAAAGTCAGCATTCAGAGCCGCAGATTAATATGTTTGACTGAAACAGTTGTCGGGATTATGGGAGTAGTTGGTGTTTAGCACAGCTAAGAGTATTGAACACAGATTGCAATCAGATTCTTTAGCAGACAGGTGAGGTTTTGATGTCTGGGAGTTCCTGAGGAACGATTCAAACTATTAAAACCTCGTTGTTGTTTTCTTCCCTCGGTCCTTCTGTCCTGCTGGTTGCCCTCATGTGGCCACCTCTCCCAGTTTGCCCCAGAGTTCCTCTGTTCCAGCTCTCTTTGCAGTTTGTCAGTCTTGCTGATCTAATTTGGAGAATGTCCCAAATCCTCTTAGTGTCCTGCTCCCTCAGCGCAACACTAAGTGAATTAGACAGGATTACTGTCTCCCTCTTCTTCCTCCTTCTTCGTGTGCTCTTCCTCTTCATCCTTGCCGTCACTCTCTCCTCATCATCTCTCCACTTGTACGTCTGTGTCTCTCTTGACATGTCTCTGTTCATCGGCGGGATTAAAGCAAATGACAAATTGGTTCTAATGTCCACTCCCTAGTGACAGATGCTCCCGCAGCCCAAGTGCATCATGGGACATAAAGTATCGTATGTAAATTAAACTTTAACCTCACAAATATTAAAAAAGAGGGGGGGAACCAGCACAAATAAAGTCCTCCAAAAATGAGCAGGAAAAGACGGGGAGAAAAATGAGATAATAGATGCTTCCTTGTGTCAAAGTGTTTTTGTTTTCATTCTTTCTGTAGATAATATTTTAGTAAAAGCAAAACAGTGCTGGATTCCTGGCATAACTACTTTTATTTGAAAACTGATTCCTCCAAAATGTACTACAGAGCGCCACAGGAAGTCATTCATACTCTACAATTCCTCCCTGTTTGACATCCTTTATGGGGTATATGTGCAAAGTTTCATTTATTTGTTTTTAAATAATTTCTGAATATTTAATATACACAAATTATTATTTTTTTATGTATAATTTACGTTTTGGTTGGTTTTTCTATTCTTATATACTATTCTTTTTTTCTGCTTGTACAATGGGTGCAGCTGCAGCTCAAGTACTTCCCCTTGATTCTGATTCTGATTGGACCAAACACTGAGTAAAAGTTCATGTCAAGGTGATCTAGTTTAATCTGTTGCCTAGCTTTCACTTCTTCACCCTGATCTCTGCCGTGCCAGCGCAGGTCAGGTTAGGTCCTGTTTATCAGGAGGACAACACTAAGCACTGTTGTCATTTTAAAGACAACATTGGAACATTTTTCATCCTTTAAAGAAAAAAAGAAAAATGGGCATTCAAGTTAGATTGAAAAAAAAAATAATTACACAAATATATAAATATAAAGCATAAAATTGATTACATTTGCAGCTGCTGCATGTGTATAGTCAAAACATTGAACTGGACATAAAATAGTTTGGCTTCATTTAAATTAATCAGTAGTTCCTGTTTGAATATCTTCACTTTGATGTTTTGTCTTTGAAAAAAACCAGGGGCTGAAAATAAATGTATGGGTGGCGTCTCTCCAGCTGAGCTGCAACCTCACATCGCACCCCTCAACAGCGCGCTCGCCACTCAGCTCCTCAAGACTAGCGGCAGCAGCAATTAGCCAAGACCTGATAGAACAGCACATCTGCTGAGTTCATCATATGATCTACTACTTAGTCCAACATTCCTAGGAACAGTTAACGGCATAATGAAGGAGCATCTTAAAGAAAAGGAGGCCAATTTCAAAGTCAAATGTTTTTTAAGTTATGTTTGATATATTTAGCATTTTTATAACAACTGAAGGTAACATATTTACTTTATTGTGTTATAAAATGTCATGTCACTCTGAATGTTTCCAGACCTTTGTAAGTCTTGAATTATTTTTTTTGCTACAAGCAGAGAATCACCAATGGGGACGGCTGCAGAATACTTTTTAAGTTCCTGGGTGGAGTGCCAGTCTGTTAGGTCTCCATGTTATTTAATTTCTCCTGACTTCCATCACCACAATTGTTGCGTCTTGAACCTTACAGTGGAGGTGAAAGTGAAAATTTTGATTCTTTCCATTGTATTTTGCACTGATGCCTGGGTTCTGTGTCCCATATGTGACATCATAACTCTACCTTTAATTTTGCTCTTTCTTTCTGGCTCACTAATATATGCACTCCTCACTGTCGGGCATAGAAATTAACATTTGCAGTCAATGCTAATATTTGCCTTTTAAATGTAGGAGCACATGGTTACTAGATTTAAAAGACAAACATCATTTTACAGTTTTTTCTACAAACTTTTCCTACAAACACGTTTAATGAGCCTGGGCCGAAATAACAACACATGGCCATTTTTTCTTGTATTTTAGTTCCGATCATCAGATAAACAGGCCTCATCATAAATTTCCCCTTGCAAGAGAAGTAAATATAAAGATCTTTACAAAAAAAAATACAAACTTTAATCTAATATGTCATGTTGTTTAATTTGTGTTTTTTTCTCATTGCAGGATTGTTGACAGACTAACAGCATGGTCTGACCCTCTGTCTGAGCCATTGACCTTTGGCCCTTTCATTCCTCTACATGTATGTTCCCTGCTGGTTTCCTTATCCGTCATATAGAAACTGAATTTTTTTTCTTTTAATCTAATTTCTCATTTTATTTTTTCACAACAGACCTTCGTTCAGACCTTCATCATCATCATCCTCTCCCCTTGCTGTGCTCCATCCTGTTCCACCATTGCTCTCTCTGAATGATCTGAATATCTGCCCTCCCAACTCCATCCTTCCTCCTTCACTTTCAGTAATTCCAGCGCTGCCTCACTCACTCGCTCACGCAGCTCGCCCTAATCCAGCTCTGACCTCAATCCCGTGATGTAACGGATCATGTGACGCGAGCCAGAAAGGCAGAGGGAAACAGAAAAGAGGAGAGAGAGAGACTGGAACACGGGGACGAAAAGTGGGGAAACATGGCCTAATCTCCAAAACTGGAGCCGCCAGACCAATCACACGCTGAGGGGAGAGGGGGAACTGAGGGTAAGCGGGGGGGGGTGAGGGGGTCCATTAAGTTACAAAATATTAGTTGGACGCACACTGATGTCAACATACACACACACGCCCACACATGGTAACAATAAGAAAACATGTTTGTTTCATCACTGACAAACTCCCTGTTTGTCTGCTATAAACACATCAACAAGTTTGTTTGTGACCAACAGGCTGCCTGATACTTTAGAAATACCTACAGCTTGTTTATAAAAGCAATTTTATTTTAGACGACATGTTCTAAAAAATATATGTGATTATTTACCTTTCCAACATAGAATGTAAGTTCTCAAGCCAAATATATACATAACATTTACAATAGGAATTTGCATGTTTTTTTTTACTTGCATCTGCTTTTAATGCACATCTGCTTTTCTACCCTGACATACTGCGTTGTAAATAATACATTTTATGCTCATTTAAAATGTGAAAATATGTTGTTTTATGTAGGGGTACTAATAATGCACAGGATAGATAGATAGATAGATAGATAGATAGATAGATAGATAGATAGATAGATAGATAGATAGATAGATAGACAGACAGACAGACAGACAGACAGACAGACAGACAGACAGACAGACAGACAGACAGACAGACAGACAGACAGACAGACAGACAGACAGACAGACAGACAGACAGACAGACAGACAGACAGACAGACAGACAGACAGACAGACAGACAGACAGATAGATAGATAGATAGATAGATAGATAGATAGATAGATAGATAGATAGATAGATAGATAGATAGATAGATAGATAGATAGATAGATAGATAGATAGATAGATAGATAGATAGATAGATAGATAGATAGATAGATAGATAGATAAAAATACAGCTTTGAATTTCATGATGTTTATTCTTTGGAGAATAAAGAAATCTACTGTGTTTTGATTTTCAAAGTAGGATTAAGGCCTGAGGGCAGAAGTAGCTATGAACGGAGGCTGATTTTTGTTCCTGTATAGATTTTGCTGAGGCGTCTCAGAACATTATCCTGTTAAAAGAATGACTCATTTCAATTTAGTAGTAAATAAGTTTTATTTATAGTTTCTCATTCATTATATTTTCTTTATACTATGCACTGTAACATGGTTCCTAGGGCCCTGGAGTATTTGTTGCAAAATTAATCAATAATGTTTGTTTGCAATGCTACAGTAGGAATCGCTGATACTTCAACTTTGAAAGGCAACAATCAGATTTTATGCATTAAAAAAGACAAGAAGTTTATTTATTTGCAGTAAATATGACTATTTTGATGTCTGATTGACAATAACTCATGAATAAACTCTTGGTCTTTTTAAATGTATCAAATTTGATACTTCTTATGTAGCACAGTTTAATGTACTAAAGGACTAAAAGGCACATAATATCAGAAGACTAGACAAATCTACTGGAGCTTTTGTCAGTAACAATAAAAACAATATAAAAGAGGAACTGCTTTCAATACTGTGTATTTTAAAAGAAGAAAAATTCAAGTGAACACTACAAGACACAAACATACATAGAACCCAAAAAATAAATACAAAATACATATACATAGTACTGCAGTAAATCTTCCATAGGAATGTGCACAATATTTTCAACTATGCAACAAAAGTGCTAAATTTCCCCACGGGTCAGCACAGTGTCTGACTGACACACATTTGAAAGGTCCATAGTTTGATTGTCCAGATATTTGAGGGGAAAATGCCCAAGCAGTTTGTTTCCAATGGAGAAGAGGTGAATAATGGCTTGTGTGTCAGTATGGTGAGATGGAGGGGGAAATATAGAGCGTCAGTCTTCTACCAGACCAATATGGAGTAAATTTCAGGTTCTCCTGGCTCCCATCCAGATGTCAGAAGCTCACCATCCTTAAACCCTAAAAAGGGTCACCTGGCCTGTATTGAAATAAACAGAACCGGTAAATTACCAGCCTGCTAGTTAACTAGACTTTTTTATTTATTATACTTATTACATCCACAATCTAATCATTAAGACAAAATAAAGATATCAGTATTTGTCTCATTACCTTAAACTCATACACTGAGTTTAAGAGGTTAGATCATATGACAATTGACTGCAGGTGCCAACCAACAACTAACATTGGCTTCCACCACCACCATGCTAAGCAAACAAAATAACATTGTGTTCACTACTCACCTATTCCATTTATAGTTCAGTGCATGACAACTTCATGGTTAAAAGCTCACTGGGTATTCAGATCTAAAGGATTTTTATATTGTGAGTCTTAAAAGTAGATAATAAACAAAGAGAAGAACTACTTTGGAAGCACAAACCTGTAGCACCTTTGTCTCCAGTTCTCCCCCTCACACCTGACTGGGAAAACTGGAGCAGGAATGAATAACCACTCCAGATGCAGTGATTGGCTGAATGCACTATGATGTAGCCATAGACGTAAATCCCGGGAGTGTCGGGTAGGTCCGGAACCCCCCACCCCCAATCTTGGAAAAGTCTAGACAACAGGTTGTTTACTGAGAAAAGCACTCTTGTTATTCATTGTTATTTACTAGTCATTTTTGGTGGTGCAGCCAATAAGAAAATGTAAAACCACATTTTACGTTACATTTGACTGTAACTTTGCCGCTTCCCCCACCTCCCCCCTCAAAATTGCTCTTAAAAAAATTTCCCTGTTTATGGTCCCCCTCCAATAATGAGATGGGATTTACGCCCTTGTATGTGGATGACTGTCACTCTAACCAATGGAGCAGCAAAGGCGGGATTAAGGGCAGTTTTACCCTGGGTTACACTTTCATATTTTTTTATCAGCTTTTACTCTGAGTCTGCCAGAGGTATGGATAAATAATAGATAGAAAGATCATCAGCATTGCAACTCCCTAACTGTATCTTCTGTAATACCTGAGCTGATCATCAGGGGGCGCTGTACAGGAACAAGCCAGCATACATGTGTCTGATGGCGCCCCCCCCGCCCTGCTTTCATCTGTTAGCTGTGTGACTGGAGAAGCACATGGCCTATAAAAACACACATGCTGAAGCAGTGGTGGTGCAGCGACAGAGCTGACGCCACAGAAGTGAAGGTTATTTGTGTTATGTGTGTTTTTTCAGCGAAGAAGAGGACTCCGGTGGCACAGAAGAGCCGTGATTCACGCTTATTGCAAGATGGTTCATGTTGATGCTGGTTATTCTTTGAAATCAAAGCATGCTCATGTGTTAGAAGGGCCTAGTCAAAATCTGAAACTTGATTCTGCAGACTTCCAGCTGTTATTACAGAAAAAGCTGATTTAGCCTATAGATTCAGATGGTTGAATACAAGTAGATGTTTGTTTTTTCTGTGAAAAAGAATGCAAACCTGTAAAATTACATGCAGCTTTGTGTTGATCTATCACATGAAATCCCCACAAATGTATTAAAGTTTGTGGAAGGAAGAAAAACTCTTGCAAGGCTTTTTAACGGGACTCTGGCAAATTGCAAAGAAAGTCTGCTCCTAAGTATTTGTGTGATTATTTTCTTTCTTATGACAGAATGATGAAATCAATCGCCATCCTGGCTACCAAAAGCCTGTCAGCTGTCATGAACTTATTCACATGTTTCTATGTTAAGTTGTGCTGACCTGATAGTTCCCAGCTTGTGGTCCAGCTCTTTCATTCTCCCTCAGCTAAAACGAGAAGCTCCACTTCTGGCTAAACTGTGTGTGGCAGCTCTGATCCCCGCTGTTTTCCTGGAGGTTGTTTTAATGGCTGAACATGGTTAATCCATAGGAGCAACTCCTGATCCCCCCACATGGTCAAATCCTTCAGTCTCCCCCTACCCGCCATGCCTCTTTGAGCTCCACTACATTTATCCAGTTTGAACTCAGGGAACCATGACCACAACCACCGCACACACGCACTCTACCAGACACACCAGTTATACCTGCTCTTCTCACAGCCCACAGTCAGATGAGGGTGAAGCTGACCGTGTTTTGATGTTGATCACCCAGATACAGTGTAGCCCAAAAAAAGAAGAAAATTGACCCCTTTCATATTTCTTATGTTTTTGCTTTTTGTAGCACTTCAATATTTCAGGTCAGTTGTATATAAAGCAAATAGACACAAAAATTTTTTTAACTAGTGTTAAATTTTAAATAAACACAATTTCTGGACTCAACCTGATGTTTGTCGGACCTCTAAAACCAAGAAATCCTTGAATCCTTGAAATAAAATCTGTCTGAAGACAGCCAGAAGAGAAACAAAGTCACTGACTTCTTGATTAGTCTGGAAAGTGTAGAAAGAAAAAAAAAAGATATTTCTAAGGTTTTGAGACACCAACAAACCACAGTGGAGCTGGTCTCTGAAAGTAAGGAAAACATGAAAAAAGTGGAAAACCTTCTGTCATGTTCCGTGTTTTTCCTGTGTATTTATTTCGAGTTTCTGTGTTTCTGAGTTTCCATGTTGTCCTGTCTTCCCCTTGATTGTCCCCAGGTGTTTCTCGTCCCCGTAATTACCTCCTGTGTATTTAGTGTCACCTGTGTGTCTGTGTCTTTGTCGGGTCCTTGTTTCATTGTGGCGTCTGTCGTCTATGTATCCAGTCCGTCGTCTTGTCCGTTTGAGTAACCGGTTGCTACCGGCGTCGAGCCCTGGCTTCCGCTCGGCCGTGCTGCCCTGAATTCTGGACATTATTGTACTGCGTATTGCTGGACATTCATCATTAAAACCATCATTTCTCACTGCATCCTGGGTCTACAGCGTCTGCCTCACCACCTACACCAGCACCTTATGACACCTTCCCAGGAGTGGCTGGCCTTTGAAATTACTCTAAGAGTGAATTGATGTCACAAATAAACGCAGGGATCTCGTGCCTCAGAGTCCACTTAACAATAAAAAAGATAAACAGAGCCATAATGGGATAGCTGGGAGAGCTCCAAGGCCAAAAGCACAACTGACCAAAAACCTGTCTCACATTTGCCAAACAAAATATTTGGTGGACTGATGGGGAAAACAGCAGAATCTTTTGGAAGGTTTTCACTCTGTGTACAGAAAAAGAACTTTCTGGCAGTGTGACTTGGTGGCAGTGTGAAGTTCTGGGACTTCATCTGGAAGATTTACCAAAAACAGGAATTTTTGCTCCCTATTATAAAGTTCGACCATCGGTTTGTGAACTTAAGTTCAGTTGGGACTTTGCTTTTTTATTAATTTCCACTTTAAAAGCAAAAATACAGGAACTATAACAACTTAAGCAACCAAGATGTGTCTCAACTTTGACCCCCATCCTTTTCCATATACATCTTTCCTTCCTCTCCTTCTGTCCCTCTTTACTGTG
This sequence comes from Xiphophorus hellerii, assembly GCF_003331165.1. Classification (NCBI taxonomy): domain Eukaryota; kingdom Metazoa; phylum Chordata; class Actinopteri; order Cyprinodontiformes; family Poeciliidae; genus Xiphophorus; species Xiphophorus hellerii. The sequence continues at coordinate 12,356,772 of NC_045689.1, read as the reverse complement.
ATGTCCCCCCGCACCCACGCCCAACATTCATTAAGACGTACAATGTACACACACATACACTCCACCAGGTGTGTATTAATCTAGGGTTGCCCTCTCAGCCTATGCCCTGCCCACCTCCCAACACACACATCTCTCTCCTCCTCCTCAGCATCCAGTCCCCACCAACTCCCCCCACCATCCCAATCCCAGCACTGTGTTAATCTGCTGCTGGTCTGACGGTCAGCACTTTGAGCAGCAGACAGACAGATTGGCTGTAATCCCCTGAGTGCCACAGATGGAGCGGCACTACGCAGACCTTGGGGAAGGTGAACGCACTTTTGTACACAAACACACGCGGGCACACAAACACACATGAACAAAGACATACAATTAGAGAATAAAAAAATATATACTATACATCTTTGGATGGACGAGCAGAGTCCATTAGACGCGTTGCAAATGGGGCACCAGGCTGATAATCTGTGACTTCAGCCTCACGAAATGCTCCTTCATCAACAAACCAGCAAAACATGGCAGAAAGGTTTCTGCTAAATAAAAGCTTAATGTGTGAATTAAATGCAGGAGACTCATACTGGGATAGTTAAGAGACTTGAGGATCCAAATATTGTTAATTATCAACCAAAACTCCAGCAGAAAGTGTATTCTGAATGCCAAAAGATGGATGGAATATATTCATCATACTAAGTCCTCATCCCGACCCCACAAGGGACAAGGGTGTTAGAAAATGAATGGATGGATGGATGGACTAAGTCCTTATTAATTTCATAAACATTTTGCAGAACTAACTATTAATTGTGATTTGAAGGATAATTTTGGCCTGAAATACAAATCGGGACCTTTTAAATTTAAACTTAAGCAGTATTAATGTAATTTTTTAGTTATTCTGCATTTGTAATAATAGTTATTTACCATTCACCCTTTTTCCACTATCAGTAGTAGCAATTTTTTAACTAACACTACAGTTTTAATGTGGAGAAATTAATCAATCAGTAACAAATCTCCTTCCAGGAGTTTCCCAAAAATAACCAAGCTTTTTGAATATTAGTCATTAAAAATAACGTCATTTATTAAACCTTATTAGCCTGCGAATGTAACAACATGAGCTACTTTTTTGGTAGCAAATGCTTTCTGAACACATTTAACTGAATAGGGAACTGTTACAGCTGTCATGTTGTTTAATAAATAAATATACAAACTTAGTACAGGTTAAAACTATCATTTGACATTTTGTTGAGAAAGTGTTTAGCCATATATCGAGAATTTAAGTTTGTATATAGCTTTAGCTACTTTAGTCACAGCTAAATAATAACAAAATCTTGATAGCAGGCTTCTTCACCCTGAGGCTGTCATGCCAGTACATGGTGTGTTTTTTTTTATAGCAGTTTGATAAAAATAAATTTCAGGTTTAATATTGTTTACAGTTTTATACCCAATTATTTTAATATTACAGAAGAGTACTTAGATTTTTTGTTAAATTCTATTAAATATGTTACATTTCTCAGAATTTAACATATTTTGATGAATAGTTACATGGTAAAAACAACTGGACTAGCCACTTTACCTATTTCTACGGATTCTGATTCAAATCTACACTAAGAAAATTGATGGAAATTATACACCAGATCTATTGAATAAACCAAAAAATTTCCACAATTCGCTTTTTAAAATGAAGCTACAGAACTATATTAATAGATTCCAGACAACTTTAGGATCATTTTGCTCCTGGTTTATTCTCCATATTTAGAGGACCATAAATAAGAGCTAATTTGTGAAAATATCTAAACTTCAGTAACAATATTCTAATCTGTCAATTTGTTCTAATCTGATCTATTCTATTAGGTTATACTAGAAGAGAAAAGGTTTATATACCAATTTCCCAGAATAATTCTTGCAAAATTACTAGCAAGCTTAACTTATTAGCATTACTTTATTTACCCCAAAAGGGAAATGAAATGTTGTCACTCATATCATCCAGATATCTTCAGTGTCATTATGAATGGTGGTGCTGCAGACAGGAAAAATCTCCAGTAGCAGTCAGCATTACAGCTAATATAAAGATGCCTCTGACTAAAGACTGTATGACGGTCATGACATGCTAACAACTACATTTTCAGACAGCAGAGATAATATTCTAAAGTAGAATGTCCTGATGACACCATCAGCTGTTGTCAAGACCTGCTAATCCATATCATTTGCTTTTGCCATCCAGCTAAAATGGCATATAAAATACTAAAACAAAAACGATTCTGCTACCTAAGGCAGAATTTGTGACAATATAACTTTTAAAGAGCAACATAAAGGCTCACAGTGACAACATTATTTCAGTTCATTAAAATTATTATTTTTTTGACTGTGTTCAGAAGTGAGACGTTATACTGTAATGTCCCCAGACTTCAGGTTGCTGGTGTGTTTGCAGGTCTGTACCAATGATGCCCATTGAAAACAACAGGATTAAAGACGGGTGTTTGATTAGATGTTTGTTTTTCTGTGTTCTATTGTAATGAGTGTTTCTGAGGCCATGCCAACAATGGTGCATGCGTGTGTATGTGCGCCCATTTCATTGAAATGAATATAGCCGGGGGCACGGCTTTATCCATTTTAATCAAGGAAGTAGAAGGATCAAATGAAACACTTTTGAGGGGAATGATGTCGACCCAGAGAAGGATATTAATTACAATGCTAGCATCTGAAATCTCATTGGGTTTTTGTCTTTATGTCACTGGTGTAACTGATAAAAAATAGGAAGTGTAGCTGACACTTAAGGATTCGCTAGCTACAAACCTGAGAAATTTTACTAATATGTCAACATGATAGACTAAATATACAAAAAAGTCCAACTCAATTTTTTTCTTCTTAAATCCTTGCTGTTTCCATATTTGTAATACTTTATTCTCCCCTCCCCACAAATGAACCATAATTGTAAATCATTGCACGTTTTCTTAGCATGTTGGGTCTCCCAAAGAGAGGAAGGTAAAAATTTATACTGTTTCACTGCCATCTAGTGGTAGAACTGGAGCAGACACGTTACTAATAGACTAAGCAGTAAAACATAAAAAATACTTCTAGCTTTTTCAGTAGCTGCGTGTGAAACTCTGTCTGCCTCATCAAAGATCTGAACTTTGTTTATTATTTTTTAATCATTATATTTTAGAACAAGATGACACGTTTGACACAGAAGCGTGTGTGTAACATCCATTTATTACCACCTTATATGACAAATCTGGAAATTACAAACATTGTTTATTCAAACATTTTCAAAATAAAAAAAGAAAGAAAAATAACAAAATAAGAGGCAGAATCAAAACTGAACAAAAGCAAATAAAAATAATGTTAAAAGAATGACCTGAGAAACATGATCAACTGATCCAAAGGGGAAGAGTTCTGCACAGGGGGACGTATACAGAAAAAAAAAGATTAGTATTATTACCTGCTTCACATGAATCAAGGATACATTTTGTTGAATTTTCTCTGTTTTTTTAAAAAACATCAATCATACTCTGTGACAGATTTTGGTTTTATATAGCATCCGCAAGCCTTTGATTTACAAAGGTGCTCTATTTTATGTGAACAATTGCTGCAAAAGATATCCAACACATTCTGCTTTGGCTTTAGGTACATAACCAATGTGAACACCACAAAAAAATAGGCGAGATAAGAAATTTCAGTTTGTTAGGAAATGAAGGCCCATAGGATAAAGATCGGGCCGTGGCGTCAGAACAGGTCAGGAGAATAATTTTCAGTGAAAAAATAATAAATCTGCCTCCTTGTTCTGCCTTTTATTCTGAATCATCCCCCCATCTCAGTAATCAACAACTAATCTGAGCAAAAAGAAAGAAAAAAATAATAATCCAAAGAAAATCTTGACATGACAGAGAACATCAGTGATCAATATGGTAAGCAAAAATGGACTGTATACAAGCTTCTGAGGTGATGAGAGCCAACACTCAGCCAACACCCCCCTGTTTCTGCCTGTGTCTGAGTAGAGCTGGAGGAAGGCATAAAGCAGGGGAGGAGGAAAGGGTGAGTTCTTCTAGCACCCTGCTGTGGAGACCAGACCCCCCAGCAGAAACAGACCTGTCCTCCCCACCTGTTCCAACCTTCCTCAATTGCATTTTCACAATCTGTGGTCGTCCTTATCGCTGCCACAAACTGTTTCCTCCCTCACAATCATAGGCAGGACAAACAAGGGAATGTGTGCTTGATCGGGACTCGTCATCCCAGAGTCGGTACATGCACAAAAATAGAGTACCCTAGAAGTCTGCTGCCGAGAGCACTAAGAAAACACAACTATACACTTTCATTATAATATAATCAGCTTTCCTCTACACACTACTAACACAGGGAAGAGAAAGGGGAAGGAAGGGGTGAGGCGGCTTGTGAAGGTTGGAGGGACGGAAAGACAGAATAGTAAAGACAGGAAGGGAAGGAACAGAGGTGAAGAAGAAGAGAAAGTGTTTTAGGCACGCTCTCCGCGGATACGACGTGCCAGCTGGATGTCTTTGGGCATGATGGTGACACGCTTGGCATGGATGGCGCACAGGTTGGTGTCCTCAAACAGACCCACAAGGTAAGCCTCGCTGGCCTCCTGCAGGACAGGAGTGGGAAACAAATCATCTGTACAGTCGAAATATGTCAAAATAGTAACTGAATTGTTAACATTAAGGTTAACAATACTGTGGTCTCAAAATTGTGGAACACAACTGTGTATACTTTAATACATATCTGAACCAAATTCTGTTTAATTTCAACACTGAATCTTTTGTCCAACTTCATTCATCAAAAGCTAACACCTGGCATATTTTAGATATCCTGTGATTCAACTCACCTGAATCAAACGAATGATTTATTACTGTGCTTCTGCAGATCATGATGACAACCCACGTTAGTAATTGAGCAAATAACTCAGCTAAAACTTGCAGAACATTGGTTCTAGAGGCCTGGGGTTTGACAGAATATTTTAAAGCTTGCAAAGAAAAATAAAAACAAATACTGATATCAACAATACCAAAAAGGCCAATACACAAATCTACAGAGTTGGGAGAAATGTTTGGACTGCATCATCACTCAATTAGTCAATACAAAGAACAAAAAACTGTAGTCCTTTCCACACTAACAGATTTTCTGCTGTGTCTGCATTATGTTTTTAATATAGCAGTTATCACCACTCACTGGCACAGCAGAGATATCACAGCCTTTTTGATTGGTTTTTGCAATAAAAGACAGAAAGATATAAATTAAAATAAAATGTGTAATAGTGCAGCTGGGCTTTATTTTCAGACTTAACCATCACATGAAGTGATTGAACAAAAGCTTAGCTCCAATATACGGTGCAAGTAGATGGGAATATTTTCACATTTATGGAAAACTTTGCCACACAATTACCAATTTACCATTGATAATTGGTAATATGAATAGCTACGTAATTCACTTTTCACCATTACAAGTTTTAAGTTCCTGGCTTTCTAGATTTTTTTTTCTCAGTTTTCTAAATGTTAACTTAACGTTAAAAGATGATTAGTATTTTTGTTGGCCTATTATTATACCATTAAATTTGAATATTAAATATTTTACTAAACAAACATTTTTTGTTAGACTTTCAATTTTAATTTAATATTTGTATAATATCAAAAGTGGCAAACTATTCAGTTTTCTAATCTCTTGAACCCTAATATGACAATACAGACCTGCAGGGCACCGATGGCCGCGCTCTGGAAACGCAGGTCGGTCTTGAAGTCCTGGGCGATCTCTCTCACCAGACGCTGGAAGGGCAGCTTACGGATCAGCAGCTCAGTGGACTTCTGATAACGACGGATCTCACGGAGAGCCACAGTACCAGGCCTTCATGTAGCATATTAACAAAAAATAGTTGAACCTAGAACTATGTAGATTTCTTAAAAATCAGTAAAATTATGAATCTTAAATCTGTCTTGTCAGCGTCACCTGTAACGATGGGGCTTCTTGACCCCACCAGTGGAAGGGGCACTCTTACGAGCTGCCTTTGTGGCCAGCTGCTTACGTGGAGCTTTGCCTCCAGTGGACTTACGGGCGGTCTGCTTGGTACGAGCCATGGCTGTTACAGATCACCTGAAGAGGACAGATAGAAAGTAGCAGAAGGTTTTTAACGATTTTAAACTTTTCTCTCTGATTCTTACAGAGCAGAAATAAATTGTCTAATAAAGTTCTCATAATTTCATAATTCCTTTTGCAAAACAAAACAAAACAACAACATAAATGTTCTGAAAAGGGCCCAAGAAACTTTTCTTAAAGAAACAAAACCTTTGGTAAACACTTTGATTAAAAGAACACTTTGACTAAAAAAAGTTTATTTGAAAATTCACAGAGAAACTGTTTCACAATTTTGATTGTAATTTAAAAACATATTTTTTTTTGTCTTGTTTATGATATAAACCTAAGAGAAAGAAATTAGATGGCGTTGTGGTAAAACTAGTCCAAACGTGATAACAGATCTTTATTTTATTGATTCTGTTGCTCTCACTTTTGGCAAACATTTACTAGTGAATACGAAACTTTGTAAATACTCATAATTTTAAGTCTAATGGATATTCATAATCATTTAATAAACAAATTAAAACTAGAGTCGCTACTTGAATAAGTTCTTACCTTTCTTAAAGTAAACAAACAAGGCATTCCTGATTATTATCAGCATAATAAACGTCAATCACAAACTGTGTTTCTATTGGCTAGAAAACCAAATTACTAAAAAAAAAAAACAAGTTATGAACCAATCACTGAACAGAGTTCGTAAAAGTAGGCGGGTTCTACAGCCACTTGCCACTGCTACTAACCCCGCCCACCCCGCTCTGATGATGGCGGCGGTTTGATGCGCAAACGACATAAAGACGGAGGGCATAGAAGCGAGGGAGTAGCACATAAACAAGTTCATTTTTACCAATAACCCTACATCCCGCGAATTTCTCAATAGAACAACAAGTCAGAAAACATTTCAAAGAAGGCATTGATACGTATGGGTGAGCTGAATGGTCCGTAATAGCGGCGTAGAACCGAGCTGAACCGGCGCATAATTTGAAAGTGAATTCCCCCTTCCTCCAAGCAGCTGCAGAAAAGACTGCATTTCACCGTCGCTGACTGTTATTACCCACACGACGAAACGAACGCTTTTTTACAACAATAAAACCACGGATTTTAAAAAATACAACTTTAAAAAAAATGTAATTTATTTACATTTGTAGAAGGACACGTTTTGAGTGACTTACCTGTAGTGAAAGTGAGTGTAAGTCGTCAGTAATGTTTCGCTTGACTGTTTTGTTCTTCCTATCCACAATGGGAAGCAGCGTCCAGCGGGAAAATGGCCGCTGCGTCACTGCTCATACATCACCGCGATCATCACGGTTTGACACAGCGGGGCCACTCCGGGGTCACATTCTGCTTTCTGGATTGTTTTATGTGCTTAATAAAGCGGGACTTTGGATATTGATCAGATAAACTGAATTTATGGCAGTGCCGCTGCTCTTTGACATTTTGAAACCATTTATTGCGTTGAACATGGAGGTGACCGTAAAGCGACTAAATGAGAAATTATGGTTTTAGAGCTACCCCGCATAAAACGACAGGACGAAATACGCAGCTCGGGATATTTACTTTCAGAACTTCGACTTACGGTGACCTTTTAGTAATGAAAGTAACTTTTATAAGCGAGACGTTGCTTGTTGGAAATAAACAGTAAATAAATGATTTACATTTTTTATGTATTTTTCTGCAGATGTTTCATACTACTTAGCTGTTTTCTATTATATTTAGCCACTGTAAGTTATTTATGATGAGGGGAAAATAAAATAATATTAAACTACTTTTCACAATCACATACATTCTTTGTAAAACTATCCCTACAGTCTAAAGTTTGTTTGTTTGTTTTTTTGTTAATGAAATGAAATACCGGTTTTCTCTTGCTGGATGGATCACAGGATAACACAATGCTCCCCTTCCCACACATGTTGTAGCAGAATGCTGGCCAGCTGGCTGAAAGAAAACCACTGAACTTTTCCTAGTTTACAAATACACCAAATTCAGCTTTTTAGAAAAATATATTGTGTCAAGAAAAACATTACATAAAAATAAACCCACGACTGTCCTTGTTTTTAAGTTTGGTACATTACTGCAGGTGAAACTCCAACAGTCTCTCTCTAACTGATTAATCAATTATTTGCTTGTTATTCTCCAAAAAGTAGCTATTAAATAATGTCACAAAGTTAATACTTTGCACATCAAGCATGTTAATTGGAAACTACATTTTACTGTGTATAGCTTATGTATCAAAAAACATGATAAAGATAATTTGCATTATGTTTCCAGCAGTAGAAATGTTGCTATTCTGTTTCAAATAAAAGAAATTAGATTTCATACATTTGTTTTCATATGTGGATCCAATGAAACTGCAGTATCTGTACCCACTGTAATAATATAGTATCTAAAAGATTTTCAGACTCTGCTCTATCAACCACAAGAAACTCTTTATTATGCTTGAATGTGAAGTCCAGAGTACAAATATTTTGCTCATAAAAATGACCGAATACATAAATCATGAACACAAAAATTAGGTTATTGTATCAACCTGAGAGAGGAACAAAAACAATACCCAGACATAATCAACTTGTCTGCAAATTAAAACATGATCAACACAGGTCTGCTACATCTACGCCGCTTGTAGTCTGCGAACCATGCAGTGTCATCACCACATAATGACGTTTCTAATTGACGACCAGAATCAGTTTTTTTCTATTTTGATACACTGAACAGCAACAGTAGAAATACACCAATATTGTTTAAAAACAGAATCAATACTAGTACAACTAATTTCTATTTAAACAGGGAAAAAAAATAAGATAACTGTAGTCAACCGCTCTTGAATGAAAATGTCCACCTTAATGCTAATTCCTATGCCCCTTTCAGATGAAACACTATTTATTTCCCCCCAAAACACCTTATTTGTCGAGGTAACAAGGTATTCCTGTGTTATTACTAACTGGAACTAAGATTAGAAGTTTGAAACATAGTTGATGATACTGCTATGAAAAATCTGCTACTAGTAGCACCACAGAAGACATAATCACACAATTACGGTTATCACAATCATATGATATAGATATTTATATATAGAACCTCAAACCAAACTACTAGGTATAGAAGAAGGAAAATGAGAGGACAGCATATCATAAGTCAGGAAAGGTTTTAGGCACGCTCTCCACGGATACGACGTGCCAGCTGGATGTCTTTGGGCATGATGGTGACACGCTTGGCGTGGATGGCGCACAGGTTGGTGTCCTCAAACAGACCCACAAGGTAAGCCTCGCTGGCCTCCTGCAGATCACCAAAAATCTCTTTAGTATTTGATTACAGGATTTTTTTTAAAAAGTAACAGGTGAGGGAACTTTTCCACAGTAAGCACCGCTGACCTGCAGGGCTCCGATGGCCGCGCTCTGGAAACGCAGGTCGGTCTTGAAGTCCTGGGCGATCTCTCTCACCAGACGCTGGAAGGGCAGCTTACGGATCAGCAGCTCAGTGGACTTCTGATAACGACGGATCTCACGGAGAGCCACAGTACCAGGCCTGGAAAAAATAGTATAAATAAACATACAGAAGAACACCATTTAAAGAAAATAGACATTTTAGTTTATAAACTAAATAAAACATATTTTTTATTACACTCACCTGTAACGATGAGGCTTCTTGACCCCACCAGTGGAAGGGGCACTCTTACGAGCTGCCTTTGTGGCCAGCTGCTTACGTGGAGCTTTGCCTCCAGTGGACTTACGGGCGGTCTGCTTGGTACGAGCCATGGCTGTTACAGATCATCAGAAGAAAATAAAGTTTGACTCAAATAAATAAGTCCACTCTTTTATGGTACAATATGTGAGCTCTGTGGAGCTCCATTTTTACGGTTAACTGGCTGTTGTTTTTTTTTATTTATAGAAATTTACATAACAGGGTTTAACTGAACGGGAATACTTTTTTATTTAAAGTCTGCACCTGAAGCTTGTTTTTAAGTAATATCGTCAGTAGCTTATGTAATTGAAGTGCGTACATGATGACAGTAAACATGTCCAATAAGATCCGATCTCTCTATTAGCTGAACCAATTAGATTGAGATTTTTAAGTCTATGGGTGGGACGTTGTGACCCTCTCCACCAGTCACAACGCAGCGTTCACCGTGTAAAGCCCGCCCTCTACGTACTGAGCGTGGGTTTGTTCACTTCTTCATAGTGGGCTCACCGGTTGCTCACACGCCTTGCCTATTTTACACAGAATGAGCTATTTTAACGGAAAACCAGCCCATCCCGCCTTCGCCGGCTGCCCAGTGCTGAGAAACAAGCGTACTCATAGACGATGGCTGGCTGCTGCCTAGAAGATTGTAAAGGGGAAGGGAAAAAAATCGTCGCGAACGAAAAAAGCAGACGATAAAAACGACGGAAGAACAAGAAAACTTCAGCATATAAGTGGGAAATATTTTTCGGAGACGAAACTAGACATGTCAGGGGATCAGTTGGTGGACAATATTTTGTCAGATGGCCCCTCACTTTAGGCGCATTTTCGAGTCAAATTCAACCAAGATCACAGGAGCTGCTCAGGTCCCCTGACTCCCCGAGCACATAATAGCTCAACAGCTCTGCGTTTTCTTTTTTTCACCGAAAATAAACGACAAAACCGCGTTATTTTAGGGTTAACACGACATAAAATGTGAGAATGGACTTTTATTCAAACAGTGACGCTTACCTTTGGGGAGTCAGAGACAGATTTCGGCTTCAAAATGCGAATTTATTCTTCAGTCTCTAAAGCGTTGTTCTCGCAATAATATGCGGGGAGGGAAAAAAAAGAAAATGAACATAGGAAAGCAAGAAGGGACTCATTTCCCATCATGCATTTGGCAGTAACATGTTACACACATGCTGCAACATGGTAAACAATTACTGGCAGGCAATGTAGTGCAACAAGTTTTTACCAATCACTACAATCGATTAATTTGCTAGTTTTTAAAGAATTAGAAAGTAATTTTTATGGAAACTTGTTCAGAAGTCACACAATTTAAATGAGAAGAAAATAAATTATCTGAACCCAATCTTAAAAATATGAGCAACTATTGAATGCACGCCACTAAGTTTTTCAATTTAATACATTTTAAATATGTTTGTTATTATTTGTTAAAAAAAAAGAGGAAATTTTAACTTTGTGAAAAAAATCTAAATTGGTCTAATTTTACATGAAGTTCTATAATTTACTGCATCTGATTTGATTAAAAATGTTGCAATTATTTTGTAAATTATGACGTATTTAAAATATATATACTTTAGATAAAAATCAACCGTTACACCATCAATCCTACAGATGGCGCTACAGGCTTCACACCGCCCTTAAAAAAGACGAAACGTCACGCTCTTCTTTGTTTTTCTATTCTTTCAAAATGGCGGCTCGCAGGAGACTTAAACGCGTGGCTGCCTCCCAGTCGGGATTTTTAAGTTTTAAGTCCCCTTCGGACCCGACAGCCTCGGTTGGTAGCCGGAGAAAACGAGTGAACAAGAATAAAAAGAAGAACTGGAACAAATACAGCGACGTTAATGACGTAGATGAGTTTTTAGAGGACGTCAGGCACCAGGAGAGGACCACCGGGTGAGGAAGAAAAACCGAGGCTTTAAGTTCCTCGGAAACTGTGTCAACTCTTTATGTCTAATTTTTGTGTTTTCTGTTTTGCATGTGCCTTTTTGAGCGATTTACCTTGCAGTCTAGCGTGTTGACAAATAATTTTTGTCACGCAATAAAAATGTTGAGGCTTTAAACGTGTCTAAATGTGATATTTTTTTCTCATTCAGGGGTCTGCTATCTGAGAAAGCAGATGATAGCTTGTTTTTTTTGGATCTTGGACAGCCAGAGAAACCACAACCACAAGGTGAATTGTCTTACTAGCTACAACAATAACTGTTGGAAATTACTTGTTTCTGAGTTTTAATTCGCTATTTAATGTGTTTTTTTGTTTGCGTGTTTTCTTTTTCAGCTGAAACTCCACAAGCTGATGAAGGGAGGAAGAGAAAAGGGAAAGCTTCACGTCCTTTGAGGATAGACCTCATCCTAAAGCCAGATTCTCTGGTTCCTCCTCCTAAAGAGTAAGTATTATCAGCTGTGATTAAAAGAAACCATATCCTCCTTTTTAGTAAAGTCTTTTGATGGAAGGTTAACTTCCTTCAAGTGTGTAAAACCACATACATGTGTTTCTGCCTCACTACAATTTATTAAAAGAATAAAATCAAAATGTGAAAGTCTATGGAAAGGGGAAAAAAAGTACTTCCTAAAAACACAGGATACCTAAAAACTGTGTAAACCTTAGAATTAAAGTAGGTGTTCAGTCTTTTACCTGAACTGGGAGTATAATTTACAACTAACTCTAACATGTTCTCTTCATCTAATCTTATTTAAAGGAGGATATTATGTAAAATAGACTTTTTTGAGCTGAGGACATTTTTATTAATGACGTAATGAGAAGCATTGTGGTGAAGATGTGCTGATGTCCGAGTGTTGGGAAGAGGCAGAAGCCCAATTTGAAGGCATCAAATTACGAATTCAAATTTCTTTCAAGACACCTTTGCAATGTACACCTTTTTTTTTCTTTATAACAACGGAAGGAAAGTGATGTGGTTATTTGATTGTGCTATAAAATCGCCCTGTGTGCCTAAAAACGCATAATGCTCTCCTTGAAACAGCTAATTATGTCCACTCACCCCTGGAATTACAATATTTGTCAATGATCTTTTATAAGTCAATTAAAAGTCATTGAAGAAAAAAAGATTTTTTTTCTGAGCTCCCCCATCAAACATATAAAGAATCATAGAATTATCTGTTATTTGTTCCTCGGTACTAAAAATTATTTGTACCAACCTGAAATTGACAAACAAATGAAATCATGCAGCACCACTGAATCAAAGGTATACACTTTCATAAAGGATATTAATATTTAAAATAAGTGTTATTGTTTTGACAAACAGGGAAGTGAAACTATTTTTACTTTAGAAATTAAAATATAACTTATGGTGGTGTGTTGTATAAGCTGAACTAAGTGAATGAATTAAATGACAGTGAACATTTTTTCAGTCCCATCATACTGGAAAGGATTTATATAGATTTCTTATGAACCAGCCCTTTATGAATCTAATATTTTCAGCTTATTTGAAACAAACTACTTCAATAGAAGAGACTTGAGGTGTGTGTGTGTCCTGTGATGTTCTCATCCTTGCACTTCCAGTATTTCCTTTTGGAAATGTGAAGACAGCAGTCAGAAAGCTCAAGAGTCTGTTGTGTGAACAGTCTCTTGGGATCTGAGGGCTTAGAAACACACCCACCTCATCATGCTGCTGTGTTTATGCCGTCTTCACTCCATCCTCCTGTATCACAGAATCAGCTAAACAGGTCCTCTTCCTTCCCTGACAGTATTCTGGCCTACCAACAACCAAATGCCAAGAAACTTCGTCGGATCGCCGAGAAAGCCGAGCGGCTGGCAGCCAAAGGCGTGGTGCCACGGAAACAGAAACGGCTGCTGAACAGACGGCCCATCGACAGAACTGTGAAGAAGGCTGTGGCAGAGGCCAACAACAACCCAGACAGAGACTATTACGACATATGGGGACAAGAGCGTGAGTGGTGTGTGTGTGTGTGTTGGGGTGTGTAGGCGTGTGTGTGTGAGAGAGAGAGTGTGTGTCCAGTGATGATCCCATCCTTGCGCTCCCAGTATTTCCTTTGTGGGAATGTGAAGACCAACCTGGAGCTCAGATGAGTGTTGTGTGAACATTCCTCTGGAATCTGAGGACAGAAAACAATAATTTAAAGATTGTTTTTATGAATCAAAAGTTTGAATGGCAGCTGAAGCAATGACGCAAACTGGACATGTACTGGGCCCCATTCTGTTTCCAGTCACACCCCTGTACTGTCAGAGCCTACGTACTGTCTGACTTATTGACTTGAATTGTGTAGAATTTCTGCAATGCAACATTAACGTTTCTCCTTTTGCAGCGAAAGTTTCAGCTGATCCCTGGTATCTGCAACAGACTGGGAAGAAGCTAGTTAAGGTGAGACTGACCACAGTTTTCATTTAATCGTTTGTCTTTAGTTTATCTGATGTTAGTCACATGTGCGTGAATGTTGATGGTGGCTTTCTTCACCAGCGTCCAGAGAAGCTGAATGAGAAGCCGTCCGTTCTTCCTGCTGTGGAGGTGATCGCTCCGGGTGGATCCTACAACCCGGACTTCTTTTCCCACCAGGTAACTCAAAACGCAAAGTATATGACTTCTCAGGCAACTTGTATGTTATTAAAGTGATATCAAAGTATTTACACCCTTTGTACCGTTTCACGTTTTAAAGTTAGAACAAGTAGTATGGTTGTCATTGTTCTGTTAGAAGGTGAGTCTCCAGCCTGGTCTGGAGTCTTATGAAGCTTCTAACATGTTTCCTGGATTTAACTCTGTTCATCTCTCATAAACTATGACCAGATTCAATGTTTCTGCTAAAACTAACAAGGTCTGTTTACATGTTTGCTGTGTGCCCACTACATTTCTTATGGCTTTCTTCTTTCATAAAGTTCAGATTTGAGGAGTCGTTGTCCTGTGGACAGATTCTCCCCTCCTGAGCCGCGATTCACTATTTATTTATTCTTTTAAATTTTGAAAACCGTTCATCATTTTCTTTCTAAATAATCATTCGCTACTTTGTGTTGGTACAGTTGAAGCAGGAGTATGAATACCTTTGCAAGACCAATGTAATCTTAAACCTACCCATAGACTGTGGTTAATCTTTAAAATGACAGTGGCACAATTGTTGTTCACCGCTATGCTAGCACCAACATTTGACAATTTTTTGTTAGATCTGAAGAATTTTGCAGCCAACTTGACTTGGACAGAGAAAGTTGTTCTTCTCCTCATATTTCAATATGCAATATTTTCTTCGTTTAGAAAGTCAAATTATAACCAGTATGATGTTATGTCTGCTTCATTGTTGATTTAAACCAAACCATCTGGTTGTTGTCCTGTAAACCCAGGCGTTGCTTCAGGAAGCCCATCAGGTGGAGGTCCAGAAAAAAAAGCAAGAGGACAAGTTGGAGAGGCAGCTGGCCATCAATAAAGAGGACAAAGCTACAGAGGTACCTTTTATAATCTTCTTCCTAGCAGTGCTTTTTACATTCACTGAAACTTCACTGGTTTATTTTGAAATGTTTTCGTTTTTAGGAGACAAATCTTCGTGAGCAAGTGGAAGGATTAGTGGAGGAGGAGAATGATGATGAAGAGTTGGCTCCTTCAAAGGAAGATGATGAAGCAGCGCTGGCGGCCATCGCTGTGACTCAGAAAAAATCTGAGAAACAGATAAAGAAAGAGAAGGCAGAAAAACTTAAGGTACATTGCACACACTAATGCTTGATCTGTAAATAGAGGGATTTATCACACTGATGATTGATGCAAGAGTGAAATGTCAGAAATGAGAAAGTAGATATTCAGTGTGAACACCGTTTTGGTAGCAGCATCCCCCCCTTACTATCGTTTCCTGGTTAGACAGAGGTCAGCTTGGCTTTCCTCTCCACACAGACAGAAAACAAATGGTCAACCATCTAAACAAAAACCTGCTGAAACAGTGATGTTGTCCAAAAAAAATAAATAAATTGAAGTTTAAAGTAAAATCTTGGACAGAGAAATAATTTTTTTTTATAAATCAGGAGATTTAATTTTCTGCAAGTTTTTATCAGCTGTAAATTGACTGGATGAACAAAGATACAAGCATCAAACTAGCATGAGCCCCAGTCATTCCTGCAAACATGAAAGCTAAACTGAAAATTTATGGGCTTTTGGTTTATTTTCTAAAATTAGATTTTTTTGTTTCAGGCATATTTTTTATTATTTAACGATATAGAGAAATATTTTCAGATTCCACGTAAAAGCACCCAATGTTTCTGCTGAACCTCAGCACCTTTTTAAAGTTAAATAACTGTAAATATGGAAACTCTTTGGCTATTGATTTCTTGAATTATTTTAAATTCACTCCACAATTACACACTTTTTTAGTCAATGAATATGGTTGAAATAAAAAAAGTGGAATTTTTTAGAAAAAAATAAAAACGGTAAAGGGAGAACTTGAGGGAAAAGGATATTTCGTGGTCTCCTCTGTTTCCTTAAGTTTTAAATTTATAGCTTAAAAATTCCTAAATATGCTCAAATGTACATGTTTAGTTCTAGGTCTTAAACATATACATTTGGTCATTCATCGTTTGTTTTTAAAAGTTGCTGTGGGATTAACTTGTTCCATGAGTTGTAGTTTTGGTTAAGTTGTGTTATTACGCTGTTACAGCATTGATTTACATGGTGCAAGGAGGTAAAATATTAACCCCAGACATTCAGCTTTCCCTGTAAAGTTAAAATGTTCTGCATCTAAAGATGGCTTATCGTATATTTAGTTGGTTTATCTTTATATTCTCATCTGCTTCTCTTTGCACTAAGTGCGCACCAAATTCACCTAACCCCGACGGCGTCAGGGACGGCCTACAGACAGTTCAGTTTATTATTTCATACCAAGAAATAATACCAGAAGACCAGAAGATAATTGTTGATCTTCTAAGCTCTTTTCTATTTACCTTTTTAGATTTTAACTGATCTCTAGGTCAAAGAAAAACATATTTTCCATTCTGGAGCTGTAGAAATGCTTTCATGTTGAGAATCTCTGAGTTATAACTGAGAAAACATTGTAGTTCGATCATCTGTAGATCAAAGCCTGTGGACTAGAAGATATTAGTTTAATGGACCGTCGGCTCCAGAACACCAGAGCATCTCTTAAAGCTTGAAACTAACAATCGTTCCAAGTTATAATCTTTTTATAAGACTTGTGGAAAACATGTTTTCTTACTGTTCTGTGTCTACTTGCACAGATTTTAGGAGAACAAAGTGATTCAGTTGCATTCTGCCTTCGGAGGCACTCTGGATTAATCTTGGAACTCATCTTAATATCAGTTTAGAAGATTAAAACTTTGAGCTTTTAGTCACTCTCTTCACCTCCCAGCTAATCCTTCTGCTTTTCCTCACCCCCATTCCAGGAGCAACAGCGGCTGACCAGCAGACGACAGACGGAGCGGCAGCAGCAGCTCTTCCAGCTGCGCTCCATCAAGGCCTCCATCAGACAACAGGAAGAGAAGACCAAGAGCAAACAGATGCAGCGCAGAATCAAGCAGGAGGCTCAGAAAGCTCAGCCCAGACGTCTGGGAAAACTAAAGTACTTAATCTTAAACTGATTTCTGCTTTTCACATTCACTGGTGCAGAAACACTTCAAAGCAATACAAAAATGAGTCCAACTGCATTGACATGTAGTCTATTTTTACTCAAAGGGACATAATGTTCCTCTGAAGCCAAAATATCCCTTCAAAAATGACTTGCATAAATGTTATTTTGCCGTGCTGGTGTACTAAGAGTTTGTCACTGTGTTGTCAACTTGGGTTTGTTGGTGCATATGCAGTTTTCCCAGTAATTTAGAGCTTGACATGTTTCAGTGGGAAGTCCTTGGTAGACTGTTTACATGTAATGTTAATTTCCACCTTGTATCTTATATTTGATCTATTTTCTGACAGATTCCAGGCTCCAGATTTGGATGTGCAGTTAAGTGACGAGCTGGCTGGCTCCCTGAGGCAGCTCAAGGTACTTTATCTACTAACAATGCTCATTTCTTCATACTGTATCTCAACCCTTCTTCAGGACACCGTTATTCTACGATGAGCTTAGCTTTTTTTCCTTGTTGTATTATCTCCTATCTGTCTTATTCTAAGCTCTGTCCTGATCTGTAATACGGTGACGACCCATTTTGTCAGTTGGAACTTTTTCTACTTTTTTTCCTGTTATCTCCTGCTGTAATTACTTCGCTGAAACCTTAATCAGCCGTTCCATGAATAAGATTTCAAGATTTTCTGGAAGGAATTGTGTGTACTTACGACATTGTGACACTGATTTGTTTCTGGACTTTGTTTCACTTCTTGTTATGTCATAACTCTGCAGCCAGAGGGCAGCATCCTAAAGGATCGCTTCAAGAGTTTCCAGAAGAGGAACCTTATTGAACCCCGAGAAAGAGCCAAGTAAGGCCCTCAGCTTCACTTTTGCAGTATATTCAGCTATCCAGAGTGTAGATTTAAAAGATGTAAAATACACATCTTCATCTCTTTCAGGTTCAAGAGGAAACTCAAGGTGAAATATGTGGAAAAGAGAGCATTTAAGGAGATCACATAATCAAAGTTCAATAAAATATTAAAAACAGAAGTATGTGTGTGTTTTTTGTCTTGTCTGAACATTGTATAACTTTCAGTTAACTTTATCCACTCTGCAGTGTTGCATAATATAAGCCCTTTGAGTACAAAGTTTTCACAATGTTCTTTTAATTAATCTCTGTCTGTTTGCAGCTGTTAAGGGTTGCAGCTTTCATTCATTAAAAAGTCAGCAGCAATAACAGGTATTGTTTAACCAATCCCTTATCTCTCCTGACATTTCTAGTCGTTTTTCTTTAGTGATGCGTCTTTTAAAAACACAGGTTTTATTTCCACACCAAGATTCTTGGTGAGAAAGATGGATACACATTTAGATTTTTCTTAACGGAAGGTAAAAAATGAAGGAACTTTAAGCTGTAATACATTCACATATCTAAAGTTATTGGATCAGATGATACAATAAGAATAAACCTGTTCACTTCTTGCTACATTATAAACAAAAACATGTTTTATTGGGATTTTATGTGATAGACCAACACAGTGATTTAAAATGAGAAAGAAAAGGGTATGCTGCATTTGCTTTCAAATGGTATTACAACAACAACAAAAAATCTGAAGTATGTGTATGCATATGTATCTAACCAGTTTGGTCTAAAATCCATAACTGAGTATTGGTGCAACTGAGTATTTTAATCTCAGCAGAAATCCAGCAAAAGCATCAGTGAACAAATATCCTGATGTAGACCAAGGAAAATAAGAAGTGTGTGGCAAAACTGCAAACCCACCACCCAATAGCTCACTACTTTTCTTGCATGTATGTATATATACATTTAAGTTAATGAACTTTGATTAAAGTCTTTGCTGGTTTTATTATTTTCTGTAACTAGACAGATGGTTTGTAAAGGTTGGCAGGTGATAATTGGTCCCAACCTGCCAGCTTAAAACTGTAATTGCCTCCAGCGTCCTGATGGTCCCATGGTGCCTGGAGCTGTGCCAAAGCGTCTTATCCATTAATCAGAGTAAAAATCTAGTCTTTTTACCTTCGAAGTCCCATAAGCCCCCCAGACAAATAAAGCAGGTTAAAGCGCTTGATCTTCTGCCACTCGATAAAGTGCATACCCCATATTGGACCTCATCCCATTTTGTGGCTTAGCAGCATTTCTGCACCAATTACCTGCTGATGAATTAACCTGCTGACTCATAAAGCTGCAGATTGTCCCCAAGCAACTCCAACCCACAACTTTAACAAGATTTATTGCAGTGTTTCACTGTAGATGGAACCTATGAGACTGATGAGTAATGTTTACTGGTACGATATCAAACAATTTGTAACAACTAAAGAACTTTAAAATCAAATACACAATGCCTTGGTTGATGATGACTTTTGAAAATTAATTTAGTGCCCTGTAATGTTTTCCACCTCTACCTAACACTGCATGGCATCTAAAGCTTTGTGATTAAATCTACTGACTTGTGAAGCACATTACCTGGAGGTAGATTAACTACTGTTTTTAAACAGAGTTTCCAGTATTTGGTACTTAAACAGCAAAAACACTAAATCTTACCAAGTATTTCACTCTTGTTTCTACTCCAAATGTATTAGCACTCTTGAAATAAGGCAAAACTAACTTAAAAGTAACTTTTCAGCAAGTTATATAGGCCTGTCAGTAATTCTTCTATATAGATGGGGGGTAAAAGTACTTGTTTCACTGGCAGATTTCTTTTTCACTTTAAGCAGGACATTTTTTCTGTTAAATAAAAAAAAATCTGCCACTGAAACTAGTGCTTTATATCTATATTCAAGAATGACAAACTAGTATACCTTCTTGAAAAGTTACTTTTGTCTTATTTCAAGTGTAGAGTCTAGATAAAAATACTCTGTAAGTATTGGTGTTTTTGCAGATGGAGCGGGAGATAGATTGGTTGGGGAGTCATTTCTGGTGAAGAAAGAGCTGAGCCAGAAAAGTAGCATGACTGATTTACCAATCTTTCTTCATTCCAGCCTACATTATAAAGTGTCTGTGAGGGTCCTGAAAAGCACTGCACAAGTCTGATGTCATTTTGTTTCATTAAATATGGATCATGGCTGAGAGAATCAGATCGAGCTGGTTTAAACGAGCTCCCTTTAGAGTGCATGGATTCAGCCTTGGAGATAAACTGAAGAGCTTCAGTTTATCTCTTAGCAGAATAGCTGCTGCTCATCTACATCAAAACGTCTGCTGAGGTGGTGCACAGCATCTCATTAGGATGAATCCTGGATCCTGAAACCTTTTGACTGTTTTCCAGGCATATCACACTGGGAGGATACCAGAGCAGACCTGCAGCTCGAAAATCATAACGCATGACCAAACAAGTATTTTTAAAAACTGTTGTTGGTTGGACATATGTTTCCATTTATTTTTTTACTCTTTTATATTGAATTCCTTTTAGACAGACTACTGGCACAAATAAACCTCAGACCACAACACTGGCAAAGTCGTTGTGTGTATACACCATTCATGCCTGTTGATGCATATTATGCACAAACCAAGGATTGTATGGAAGCACTTTGCTGCTATCTAGTGATCAGAAATATGTCCACTAAATACTAACATTGATACGTTTTCTTCTTTATTTCCAAATCAATCAGTAGGTAACTTAGAAGCTAAAACAATTTATATTTTATAACTGCAGATAAATTCAGGGAATCAGGGCTTGAAAGTACTTTAATATTAAAAATTGTTTTCTAAACCACCTTCTAACTCTTCAG
Organism: Xiphophorus hellerii; assembly: GCF_003331165.1. Classification (NCBI taxonomy): domain Eukaryota; kingdom Metazoa; phylum Chordata; class Actinopteri; order Cyprinodontiformes; family Poeciliidae; genus Xiphophorus; species Xiphophorus hellerii. The sequence continues at coordinate 12,335,784 of NC_045689.1, read as the reverse complement.
ATTTGGACCTTTTAACCTACAATAGTTAATTTCTGAAGGAATATTACCAATGGACTGTGATTTACAGTCCAAAATAAATTAGTTTTCCAAGATGGATCTAAAGTAAACTAAGCTGGTAAAAATCAGCCACTTCTTTTACACTTTTTTTTCGTACAGAGAGTTTAGATCTGTGGACTCAACTTGCATTCCTTGAGGGCCAGAGTCCTGCAACTTTTAGATGTGTCTCTTGTTCTTCAAATTTGAATTAAATTGTGATATGCTCTGAAAAGCTCTGATAATGAATGAATATTGGAGCCTGGTGTGCTGAAGCACAGAGACATCTAAAAGTTGCAGGACACCAGCTCTTGAGGACTTGAGTTTGAGACCACTGGTCTAGACTCCAGACCCTCGGCTATTGGACGCGTGGACTCTGTTGAAGTCTTAAATTTTACCCAATCGCTAAAGTTTGGTTGTGGTGTATGTTATGTACCAGCTCAATGAAGCTTGCTGTAAATTGAAACCTTGTGGGAAGTAGGGCCACAACATGTTTGCCAGCAATAAAATGTCTTATACATTCATCTTGCGCCGATGTGAATTGCTCTATATTTGGAAGCGTGGCAAACACAAACTGAATGGCTTAGCTCACTTCCCCCACTGCCATTGCTAAAGCTACAGTCAGGCTACAATTCCAAAACAGCGCAGAAAATCAACATCATCATAATTCTTTCTTCTGTTTGCTGATTGGCTAGGATAGAACTCTACCAGAGAAATTGAGCTCAATGGGAGAAATTCCTGACAGAGCAGTGAGGGGATATGAGAACTGAGTGGAACTGCCTAGGAAGGCAATGGCCAGGCTGGATCTAAACAGGATCATGCCAAATATGGGTCTGTGGTGTCTGCAGATGTTCATATGTGGCCTTTCCAACAAATACAAGCAGATGATTTAAGTGTTTGTATAATCTGGATGAGGCAGATCATCCAGTTTGATGCATCCGTAGATAGATCTAACTTCCACTTGGCTTTGCCTGGGAATCAGGATGTAACCCTAGCAGCAATATTTCAGGATGTTCATGTGAAAGTCTTTGAAAGTCTCAATATAACCAACAAAAGCTCCTAGATAGTGAAAAACATCATTTTTGACAGAGACTTCCATCCCCTTAGAAAGACATAGGTTTGGTTAAATATCCCGGTGTCTTGTTGCAGTAAAGATGTTTGTGTTTTTATGTTCTTCCCCCCATCTCTCTTTATTCCTCACTCTGTTTTGCCTTCCTCTCCTCACGTGTGAGGCACGGTACAGCCAGATTGTCTTGGCATGGGGCAGGCCGGATTACGTGCGTGTGCAGTCGCTCATTACAGAATAGATTACTACCCCTCCGGTCTGAGGAGCCGCGAGTGACGAAGGAAGTCACAACAAAACAGTCAGCAGAACAGCACAGAGAAGAACAATGAGTGTGACCGTAACCTCTGCATTTGTAAAAGAAAACTATTCAGCGTGTAAGCTTAATAGGCGCCTTAAAGCTGCAGCCTTATTGTTATCTCTCCTCCCTCACCTTCTCACCCACATATTGTGTAGTGCGGCACACGCAACGGCACGTGAACACAATGAGCTTTGTGCTGCAGGACAAAACAATCCTCACATCCCAAACACAAGATAACCTTCACATAATTAGGCCCTTCTGCGCAAATGATTAGTGTGTGATTAAACTACAAGCAGAAACACATTTATTCAAACTTTGATACTTCATTAGTAGGTTTTTTTTTTTTTTTTATTGGAGCAAATTAATCCTGCTTAGTAGGACCTAAAAAAGGTGTTGACAAGTAGACTTACCATTGCTAACAGCACTTAATTTGGCAGTAAATATAATAGGGCTGCCATGTATTGTGTAGACTTGTGTTTTCTGTGGTCTTTAAGTCATTATTTCCTAGTTGACGTTTCTTCGGGGTACATTCATCAGTTTGAGCCCCAGATTCTGTTCTAGCACGCTGCTATTTCATCAATTTTTTTTTCGTTTCATACCAATGTACAATATAAGACCTAAATTATTCACACCAATGGTAGATGAGGAATGAAAAATATTTTTATTGAACCAAGAAGCTGGTTTCTGATAGAAAGGCAAGGATTTTCTTTAAAAGATAATAAACAATGTGAAAGGAGTATTCATTTCTGAAATAATCATTAGTCAGTCAAATTCAAATTTTTGCTGATTATGTCTTGAAAACAGCTGTAAAGATCTATTGGCATCACAGAAATTAAACCCTTCCTATAGGTTTGATCAGATTTTTGCATATTTCTGCTTGTATGCTGATCTTTTGCAATAAGTTATTTGAGGTTGGAAGGCCTCTTTGCCATAATCCTAATTATTTGCTTCCCCCAAAGAGACTCAAATCAGAAAGCTTTGTCAGAAGAAACATGCTGGTAAAATTATAAAATGACCTTAAACTGCTTAAGATATAACTTATTCCGGGATTAAGCATAATTTAACTGTTGTGTTAAATTATGCTTTCTTTTGTTTGTCAAACATTTTGCAAATTATGAAGATAAATATTCAGAAAAATGCAGTCTCTTGGTTTCAGATCAAAAACATTCAAATGTTAAAAACTATTAATATAGAGGGACTCTGATGGAAATAAGCCTCCAGTTTTCTTACCAAAACCAGCAAATAAAAGACCAGTAAAGTTGGAGTTTAAGATGCTTATTGTTTTCTATTTGTTTCCCTTTTATTACAGAAAGTGCTGAGGCCAAAAATTAGTTATTTTCTTACCATTTGTGTGATGAAGTAGCTGCCTAAAAAAAATCAGCTTTTGTCACCACTGTTGTAATTAATCAAATGTATTCTAGCTAAACTCGGTTTTTGCAGGGCCTAGTTATATCTATTCAGAACATTGTAGTAGGAACCTAAAAACTGCTTTTCTTTAGAAGCTGGAAACATCTGGTTTGAACAGAAAAGGACAGGAAAGCACATTGTGGCCGCAACTGATGTTGAACAGTATGACTTTGTGCAAAGTGACTAAGAGTCATTACATTGTTATATTAATTGGCAGACTGAATTAATGATACCTCGAAGTGTATTCATGCATGATTGTTTTTTCCTGCATAATTTATGCTCATTTTAATGACTGCCACTAACTTTCCATCATGTATACACACAGACACACACCCCCCCCCCCCCCCCCCCCCCACACACACACACACACACACCCACACACCCACGCACACACACCCACACGCACACACACCCACATACACACACACACACGCACCGATTCCTTCACGTTCTGACTCTGTCACACACTCCCCAATGTAAGCTCAGTATCCTTGCATAGCCTCGGCACAGCGCTGCCTCTCACGGCTCCGTGTGAATGAGAGTGTGTGAGTAAGCAGCAATGATCGGCCTGTCACTTCCAGCAGGTGCTCGGTATGCAAAGCAAAGAGGATGACAAAACCATAGATGGAGGGAGCAGGAAGCTGTTTGCTATGAGAGAGAGGGGCAAAAAAAATATTGTTTTGTGCTGTTGATGGTGGTGGAGCAGAGACAGATAAAGAGGATAGAGAGGGGAAGAGGAGGGGGGATAAACATGGTGATGGAGAGTGAGTGAGAGGGAGCGAGAGGGGGGAGGAGCAGAGAGATGATTCCTCTCTAATCCTCTAGACACACGCTCGGTCTGGCTGCCTCCTGGCTCAGAGAGGAAGAGGGAGACGGAGGCAGGTGAAGGCAAACGGAGAGAAACCAAGAGGGGAAAAGGAGGGGGAGAAAAAGCAAGATGAAGGAAAGAGAAGAAAGCAGAACTGCCTCTCTGCATGCTGCACGCTGAGACGGAGGGGGGAGAGCCGCCGCGAGAGCCAGAGAAGCATGCAAGTCTCTGAGTGTGAAGAAGGAGCCTGAGGAGGAACACGATGCTTCAGTCCCGCTGTTCCTGAACCCAACCAGGAGAGTACGAAGGCGCAACAGGAGGGAGGGCGAACAGAAGGGAAACCCTTGAGAAAAGAAATAGAATAAAGAGCAGATCAAGAGAAACCCGGGGAAAGAAAAGCGACGAAGAGAATGGAGGAGAGAATCACAAGCAAAGAAGCAGATCCCCCAGCAGCCCAGCTCACATGAACGCGTGGAGCCGAGCCTGACCAAACTTACTACTTCAAGATGCTGTCAAAGAACGAGCGTGAAAGGGCGGAGTGTTGGTGATGGATGTCCGCCTGCACGCACCGCTGCTTCTTCAAACTGAGCAGGAGTAGATGAAAGCTGCGCTCTCCTCTAATCCAGGTGTGTGTGAGGGAACATATGGCCAGGCAGATGTTTGGGAAGTGAACGGAGACCAGGAGTCGCCAGAGCAGAAGCAGGGAGGAAAGGGGGGAAAACACACTCACGTGTAAAGTGAGTTGGCAACGGATTACATAGATATTAGGACTGTGTGTGTTTGTGTGCGTGTGCGACTCGCACAGTCCTACCATCTAGGAGCGGGGAAGAGCTGTAAGAGTGTGTGTTTTTGAAGAAAGGCAGAACACAAGTGATGTGTCGCTGACTTTTCAGACTCCTTCACACCTGGAGATCCACCGGAAGCCACTCGCTACCTCATCTCTGCACAACAAGTGGACTTTGAGCACTTTATCACCAGCGCTGCTTGTTCTCCTGCTGGCTGGGAAGCCCACTGGGGTGTCACTCCTGATTTCCTCGGCCCAGTGGATGCCTTCTAGCGCTGACCATGGGAGAATGGACCATCCTAGAGCGCCTCCTGGAGGCTGCTGTGCAGCAGCACTCTACTATGATTGGAAGGTGAGTGGTTAGCAGAGCATCAGGTACGAGTATGGCCTTCAAAATGAACCAGTCTGATTTCTGTAACAATGTAAGTTACAGAGAACAAGTCATTCTTTGGTACTGGTCAGTGATTCCTGGTTCAGAGTCTCTGATTGTGGCTTTAGCCTCGTTAAATCCCCCAAGTGACTTGATGGGATGTTTATGCATCCGTAAGAGACAGTATTAGTCCACAGACAGGCTCTGAATGTCAGGGGACATAGAGCAGTGTGAAGACATCTCCTCTGAGACGCTCAACGCGCCTGCTTTCGCACCTTTCATTTCTCAAAGCGAAAGCTCTGTATGTTTTCTATCTGGTTCCTCAGCAGCTTTCAAAGCCTCCGTGTTCAACATGCATCTTGTCACAGTTTATTAGAGCATCCATCCCAACCCCCACCTTTTCTCCCCAGTTTATCAAATGATGTCAGTTTCTGGAGCTAAAAAAATGAGTCAATGCACGGTCACTGCAGTTATGATTTATGCATCCTGCTACATGCAGAGATGTCTTGTATTTTAGTCCGTATAAATCGTTCCGGCAATTATTCATGAACGTTTTAGCTTCAGAGGAAAATCCACCAAGTTAATATAATGAAACTGTTACACTGAGCAAATGACTTATTGCAAAAGGTATTTTAAGGACGTCTATGACACCACAGGTTCAGCTTAAGTTCACAAGAAGCTGACTTTCTAGTTTAAATCAGTTCCCCAAAGCCACTGATTTCCTCTGATTATGGGAGTCTTCAAATATACAGGATTATATTCATCCTCGGTGTGAATTTTGAGGCATGTTATGAACCTAAAGTGATTTTGAGAGTTCATGAAAGATTATTAAACCATCGGGCATGAGGCGGTTGCCAGGGGGATTTACCGACTCATTGTTTCTGCGGCTTAAATCTGTTTGATAGGAGGCCAGAGGGACCAGAGCATAGCCATGGTGTCACATTGACCAGCTTTCTCTAGCCAAGAAACTGATCAATATGTCACCTGTTGTTGCACTCTGCCAGTCAGCTGGCTTTAAGAAGATTATAGTATTCTTCACAAACAATTCTGACAACTCTGTTGACTGGAAATATCTCCAAAGGAGAGCTCCTGATCAATTTAACAGTGTAGTAATCCTGCAGCAAAAGCTTAATAATCATTTAGTTAAACACTACTATTAAATGTAGCAGGTGTTATATCTAGAGGTGCAGTTAATGCGGACTGCAAACCTGCACAATACAAAATGGTCAAGGTTCCTTGTCATTTAGAGGACGTCATATCTAGAACAGTTTACCATCAGCAATAAGAATGTTAACTGATCTTAAAGATTTTAGTTCCCATGTGAAACCATGGCTGGAACAAAAATTAACATGTGAACGCTAATGTATACTAACCTACTTTGTTATGGACAATTAGTTATCTCTAATATGCATTTTTATGTATTTGTTGTAAGTAATACAGCATATGTGTGTATGTGTGTTTGTAATACCTTGTGGGGACCATTTTCCTGACACATATTACATTGTGGGGACCCACTGCCCCTTGTGGGGACCGAAGCCTGGTCCCCACAAGGGGAAACGCTGTTTTCGGGTCAGGGGTTAGATTTAGGACTAAGGTGTGAATTTAGCTGAGGGTTAGGATAAGGGTGAGGTTTAGGCTGTTATAAATGAATGGAAGTCAATGGAAAGTCCCCACAAAAATAGCCACGCAAATGTGCTTGTGTGTGCGTGTGCATGTGGGGGTGTGTGTGTCCATGCGCGTGTATGATGGGAATCTTTCTTGTAAAAAGCCAGCCAAGGACTGAGTTTACAAATGAGCCTGTAGCCAGAAAACCTTCGTACAAAACAACGCTTGCTTTGTTTTTATCATGTAACTTTGTTTACTGTGCTGTCCTTGATTAAATAAGCTTGAATTGAATTTGTATATTTAATGACATTACTATAAAAATGATGATCATCTTGAATCAATAAGAATAACCAGCTTTTCCTTATTTGTTTTTACTAAATACAGTTAGATGTTCTGTATTTTTATTTGACTTTAAAGTCAGAGCAGTGAAACCATAAAATGGAGCAGTTTTTGCTCAAGCTTTCCCACCCAATGCCAAGTCGGCAGCAGCTTGTCAGAGATGTTTCCAGTGTTGTTATAACAAATAAATGGTCAGCATTTACTTCCACTCATTCACGGCACACTAGAAATGCACTGTTGCTCATCAACTTGGATAGTCATAATTGCTGCAGGGTCTGAGTGAGAGTGAGAAAGAGGAGAGACAGAGAAGGGAGGTTGCCAAGGTCAAGAAGCTTCTGAAAATGTTGACATCTGTGAAGGATTTAGCAGAGATGTTCAGCTGAAAAGTAAAAAGGACGAGACGAGCAAGAAACAAGAGAATAAGGAGCAGATGTCAGACAGAAGAAAAGAGCGGTTACTCAGAGTGAAGTGAGGTAAAGTGAAGTAAGCAGACACACGCGTTAGTCGCACCGTTGGTGAGAAGCCAATAGGGCTGTCTCGTCACGAGATGGTGCTGGGTGTCACGACCCGAGCAGGGCATCTGCTGCCATGAAAAATCTTATTTACACAGATTCAGTCTGCTGTGCAGAGACGGGAAATACTTGGATATAAACTGATAGAATTACAGTAATATTGTCACAAAGGCTTTCCTGTAGCATCTGTTTCATCTGAAGTGTTGGCTTTTTTTGTTCTTCTATGATAAAACTAGGTTGTATTTTTCATCAGATATCTCCTTTAATGGTCCAATATGTTACATTATTTGATGGTCTTCCTTATCGGTTGGAAGCTTTTTACATCTTCACACAATCAAGTTTTTAAGAGAGAAACCCTGAGTTGCCATAAAATTTTGACTACTCATGATCTTCAGAAGAATGAAATTTGTCAATATTTTTGAAATAAATTATCACTTAACCTCCAGGTATTCAGACAGATGGTAATTAACATCCGACATTAACCAAGCGTCTAATTTTACAGCAGCTTTGGTTTGAGGATCACATACAGGGATAAAAATAGCTGAAAGTGTTTTTTCATAGGGGTGACATGGCTTCCCACTCAGGGTAGCACGGCATGTGGGGCGGCAAAATAATATTTCTAACTGCGAAAAGTTATAGCTGTACAACTGTGTCCTAAATAACTTTTATATTGCTTTTAGTCATGGCAGGTCATTGCAATGTGGGTGTCACTGCCATTTTGTGTACATTTTAAGCAAAGTGAATGTTACAAGATCAAGGATCTCTGACTAAGCTGCCTACTTAAAAGGTTAAATTGTTGTTTTTGAAGAAATCTGGACCACATTCACTCATGTATATTTCAAAACCGAAAATATTTATTTGACTAATTAAACTAAACTGATTATTTCTGCATAACGCATGTGAGGTGTGAGAACAGCAACCAACAAAACTATAATGATTGTTTTAGGCTTCATTTAGTTTTTAAATATGTTTATGCTTTTTTAAAACACAAACTTTTTATACTTTTTATATAGGTTGCATAATACAGGTTATGTATTACTGAAATTAATCAGCTCCATCAAAAAAAACAACTTGTGTAATAGTATAATAAAATGTAACAGTAGCAGAACCTCGTGCTCAGTACATTTTCGCTTTGCCTGTGTTATAGATCACATTATTTGCACATGCACAGATAGCTATAAAATACAGAAAATGCAGACTAGAAAAAAATTTTCTGCCATTGCTTTTGGTTCCGCTTTTAGCACAGCAATGTGTTGCATATAGTGCATATTCACTTTTCATAGCTGGTGATGAGAGGATGAGCAGTTAAAGCCTTTCATCTGCCTACATCCCCCAGAATGTCATGCACATCTTGAACTTCATAGAAATTATTGACCTTCTATTGGATGTATTTTCTACTGAGATTGATGACATGTCTATCACAATAGGTATCGTTTTTTTCCTATATTTACTTTTCAGTGTCAAAAATGAATCTTTCTTTTTCATTGAAGAATAACTACGAAAACAACTACGGCTACAATTGAGGATATTTTATTGATGTTCTGCTCAGGACCATCAACGCTCTGAGCGATGAATTGCTTGGATTCAACGCAGTTCCTATTAGCCGCCAACCAGATGCGGTCAGAATGGGTTCATCGAAAGTAGTGCTCGTCTGATGCCGCCTTTGTGCTTCGCCTTTCACAGAATTTATAAATCATTTCTGTCCTTTCTGTCATTTCATCGTTTCTTCTCTCTACCATCTAGAGTGCTGTTAGAAAGCCTCTTCAGAAGACTTTATTAGTCAGTTATCAACATAGCATGACAATTACACAAATTCTTCCTTTTTTATTGAAATATAAAAATTTCAAACAGAGAGACTATAAACAGCACACCTTCATGTTTTGAAGTCATAATCACAGATTAGGTTTATTTCGTTGGACACCAACAAACTAACTAAATCTTCCCAAGACGACTTTTATTTCAATTAGAAACATTTCTGTATTTAAATTTTGCAAGATCATATGGCAGGAGAATTTTTACACTCTACTCAAGACTTCGCTATTTTATTTTTGTGCTTTTCTGAGTGACATTATTTTTTGAACATTATTTGGGGTTAAAGATTAGACTATCCAGCTCTCTTAAGGAGCTGGATAGAAGGAGACATGTGGCTTTATTTACTAGAATTTGATTATTTGTTGCACTTCGATCACTTGGAGTGGAAATATGAAAAGTTTTCTTTTTTTTTTTTACTTTCAGTTGCTGTTATTTTTGAGTGAATATTCTCATGTTTCTGCAGTAGCATGCCTTCCTGGCATCTGACCTCTAATCTGGGCTGCTATCACTGACGAGGATTTCCATAAATACACATTTAAAAGACAAAAACCCATTGGATCTCCGCCCGCTGTGACATTCAGGCGTGTGATTGGTCAGCAAGGGTGTTGTCCCATTCTGGAAGGCACTGAACAGGTTGCTGTCCCCGAAGAGATGCCAGTGTGTGTTCTCATGAGCAAAACACAGCAACAACCTGTGTGTCTGAGTCATTCATCACACGCGAGTCACATACATGCCTACACGCACACGCCCACCCCCACACACATGCACACACACGCCCACACACACATTAGGATAAAGGTAAAACTCCTTTGTGTACAATGGCAGAGGGCTCCAAAGATTCCCTTCTTTGGTCATATCCCATGGAAATGTGGATAGGTTGCCTTGGCTGCCTGTGTTTGGGTAGTAAGCTGCCAGCAGAGATGTATCCTTTGCTATTACAAGCAGTGGGTGAGCTGATGGACTCTCTGGTGGGTTGTAGCACAGCTGAGGCTGTTGGTCCAGACAGCCGGTGAGGATCAGCAATGATGAAGAACTCTGCCCTTAACTACTATCAACAGATGATTCAGTGCCGCCTCTGCAGCTCAGCTCCTCAGGCCAAATTCCCATTTATGTGCTGCTAGTGCTTAAACAGGGGCCATAAAAACAGGCAAGTCTAACCTCCCACTCCCTCATATTGATCTCCAGTAATGGGACGGAAAGATGGGTTTGATAGAAGATGGCCACAAGACTTAATGACACAGTCTCTAATCCCGTCCAAAAGTACAACAGATGAGCTCTTGGGGTGCACTATCTTGAATGTAAAACGAGTGATTCAATCTCACAGTACCTGATTGACTTCTGTTAAAATAAAACCTGGTTGTAACGGCAGCCTGAATAATTACTCTCACTGTAGCTTTCTTATTGAGAGGTCCAATGTTTCAACTCTCTTAGCTCTATGAAATCTGATCCACAATCAGAATTACTACATTTAAATGGTATTTATTAAATAAATCAAGGTTCAGTCCTTGAGTGCCACTGTCCTGCAATATTTAGAGGCATTCCCTCTCCAAAAAACCTGAATCAAATGAATGGTTAATGACCAGGTCTTTGCCGATTCATGTGTATTTGAGCAGAAATGCATCCAAATGTTGCAGGAGAGTCACTTTCAAGGACAGGAGTTTCAGACTACTGAAATAAATTAGATAAAAGTAGGGATTATTGTCTGACAGTTGACAGAACAAAAAGGTCCTGGGTTTTAATCTCTCTTTCTGTATGGAGCTGGCATGTACTCCATATCCATTTGTAGCTTCTCTCTGGGTACTCTGGCTTCCTCCTGCAGTCCAGAAAGATGCATACTTGGTTAATTGGTTTCTATAAACTTGGATTAGGAGTGTGAGTGTTTATTTGTCTTAGGCCCAAGGGATACTGCAGATAGGCACCAACCCTGAGTAACCCTGCATGCATAGATGGATGGGTACACAGTGTAAATTCATTTTCTGACTGCGTCACATTTGAATTCTGCCATTTAATAATATTTATTTTTCTTGAAAGTGACAGTCTTTCAGTGTGAACACTATTGTAAGGATGAAAGTATTGATTCAATGCAACGATAAAGTTGTGTGTTAAAATACTGTTTTGCAATCTGTGGACAACAAAACTGGCCATAATTCTTGAAAGAAGTTGTCAGTGAAAAATGTTCTTGCATTGTTTCTTATCAGGGAAATAGTGCAAGACTCTAGAAGGACCCCACTCTGATATTTTTGGCTGCTACTCTTCTACAGAATTCAAGTTGATAAAATATCTAGAGATTATTTTGTCAGCATTTTCTTCCTCTGATCCTGATCTTATTCATTTAAGAATCTGCATCAACCCATAAAAGTTAGTAAAATCAATATAATTTAATATATACTACACTGGCCTACAAATATATTTTATTTCCAACCTGACAAACATGTGATACATGGACAGATACCAGAAATTGAGTTGGACCAGAACGTTACTATTTATAACCAACCAATTACAATCAACCAGCTATTACATCCTACATTTATCTCCATATTAGAAATTCAACCTTTTACAGTACAACATCTCAATTTTTTTACTTGTCTAATAATCACAAGCTCTGACTCTGGTTTTCTCTTAGAGGCTGAACCTCAGTGTTTGTCTGCCTTTTCTGACTCCACTTATTTTTGGCTGCCTGACACATCTTTTGTTCTCTTGTGGATTTCTGTGGAACAGAAACAGAGAACTCGCAGGAGCGTGGTGCATCCTCCATGGCAGAAAACCAAAGTTATTTTGGCTCTGCCACATTGTTGCTACTGATAATTCACAGTTACGCGAGACTATGACTGCTCAACTTGCTTCAGCATATGACATGACTACAGGGACATCTTTTCATTGAAAGAAAATCCAAAATAATCCCCCAGTTAGACAAATATGGATTCCAAAAAAATAAGTTTGCATATGTGGGTGTTTATTATAAACAAGGCAGCTGAAAGCACTTCTGCTGCCTTGTTTCTCAGTAATAGTGAGATGTTTTCTAAGGCTCTTCTTTTTTTTTGTTTTTAGTTTCGAGGATTCAAACCACTGAGTTCATCTCATGTTTATAAGAATCAGAAAATGTACTGCTCAAAGTGCACTGATGAACAGGGTTTTCAGACACTCTTACATGATCTGACAAAGACTTTGTTTGATGTGCACTGAAGCCCTAAAACGGCTCATGAGGGCTGGATGTGCATTTAAAATAGTTTGTGCAGCTTCACTTCATTTAAAGCAGTAAATTTAGAGTTACTAAAATAGAACAGATAATAGAAGGTTGTCATCATTTGCTAATAAAATCCAAATGGTTTCATAGAGCTCCATTTCACAGTTTAGTTGTCTGATGATGTCTCTCAATAATCCCTTACAAAATATTCACTATGATTAAAAAAAAAAAATCACACTTGCTCAAGTTTTAACTGCTCACACAAACATGAAGTGGGGTGTAATTGTGAAGTGGAAAATGATTCTAACAAATAGGAATTTGAAAGGTGTGGTGTGGATTCGGTGCCCTTGAGTCAATATACTGTAAAGCCACCTTTCACTGCAATTGCAGCTGCAGGGTCTTTTGTGGTGGGTCTGTGCCAGCTGTGCAGATCTATCATGTGCCACAGTGTGTACAGTTTGGTCCCATCTGACCAAAGCAGTTTCTTTCATATGCATGTACAAGTAAAAGTTGTTCTGTCAGCAGATTCCCAACTCCCCATTTTTTGGCATGTTTGTCACGCTTTAGTGTTTCAGAACATCAAGTCAGTTAAATGTTAGAATTTTTCCAATTCAGCAACATTGGAGGGTTTATAATCATAAATGGCTTGTTAAAGGTCATGTCACAACATCTCAAAAGGATACAGGTCAGGACTTTGACTAGGCCACTCCAAAGTTTGTTTGCCTTTTGCCATTCAGAAGTGAACTTGGTTTCAGCTAGAGGTCAAAAACAGATGGCCGGACATTCTCCTTGAGGATTTTTCAGTCAATAGCAGAATTCATGTTTCTATTTATTACAGCAAGTCTTCCAGGTCTGGAAGCTGCAAAGCAACCCCTACCACTACCATATTTACTGCTGGCATAATGTTCCTTTTCTGAAATGCAGTGTTACTTTTATTCCAGATGTAATCTTACACACACCTTCCTACGAGTTCAACTTTAGAATGTTTCCCTGACAGCATTGGGGGTCATCAAGCTTTGTTCTGAAAAATCTTAGAAAAGCCTTAATGCTGCTTTTTACTCAGCAGTGGTTTTGGTCTCGGGACTCTAGGCCCCCTTGGGACTGCAGGCCATTTTTAGCCAGTCTCTTTCTAATAGGGAAGCCATGACCTCTGACCTTAACTGAGGCAAGTAAGGCCTGCAGTTCTTTGGGTGTTGTTGTAGGGTATTTTGTGATCTTTTATGAATCGTCTCTGCGCTTTTGGGGTAAATTTGATTGTCCTGGTGGCCAGAGACATTAAACCAGCGTGCATTAGACCACATCTAAGTTTTGTTTTAACAAAGAGGACGAGAGTAATCACAGAGCGTCGTTAGATTTGCATTTTTTTATTCCTTATAAACACATTCATTTAAAAATTACATCTTGTGTTTATTTGTGTTATCTTAATATTTAAATTGGTTTGGTGTCTTGAAACAATGAAGTGTGACAAACATGCAAAAAATAGGAAATCAGGAACGGGGCAAACACTTTTTCACGCCACTGTTGTTTCATAACCTAAACATATTTTAAACCTCTCCACATCTTTCTCCCTGACCCGTCTGGTGCCTACTTTCTTCTTCATGATGTTATTTGTTCACAGATGTTCTATAAAAGACTGTGACCTTCACAGAATAGCTGCACTGATACTGAAGTTAAATTACACAAACTGGTTCTATTAATCAGCTCAGTGGACCGGTACCGGTCCGTGGACCAATTGGTGCCAGGTCGCGCAAGAAATAATTAAATATTTCCGTGTTATGTATTGAGTCTGGAGGATCTTTTATTTTGAAAATCCTTTAACCGGATTCTGTCGGTTACGTCTTGCGCGGCAACATTGAGCCCACAAACAGCATCGGTTTCGGTCTCCTCCCTACATCCGCAACAAATTTGCGAAGTCTTAACCGGTCCGCGGTACTAAAAAGGTTGGGGACCACTGAATTAGCTGACTTCTAAAGGCACTTAGTTGGACTGAACTTCATTTAGGTGTATTGTAGGAAAGGGGCGTAAATGCACGTGCATGCTGCACTTTTCAGATTTTTCAATTATATAAAAATATACAGTTAAGCAGTGATTTGTGTTATTCTGTCACATCAGGTTCCATGAAATAATGTTTCTGGAAAAATGCCTCTTCTAGGAAATTTCAGTAGAAGCTAAAGCGGATGTTCACCAGTCACTGTGGTGTTTACATGCTGCTCATTGAGCCTGTGTTTGGTGGCAGGTTACATCTCTGACATTATGTGACCTTTAGCTCGTCAAGATTTTATTTAGTCGTCCCTTGTGAAGCCCCTCATAACCCTGCACAGCCATGATGGGTGACTGTGTTCATCCTGAGGTTGGCCTCATCTTGTGAGTGTTTGTTCAGAAAAAGAAGAAAGGAGCTGTCATATCTCCTCTCTTCAGGCAGATTCCCCCCCCCCTGGAGAGAAGACACTCTAAGTGAAACATCCAACATCAGCTCACTCCATCCCTCCCTACCTCTGCTTTCACACTTCCTCCATTTATATTGTGGCAATTCTCGATACGCTGGCGGCTGTAAAGTCACTGCTTTCTCAGCGCTGCTGTTATTAAAATGACCTCACATGTTCCATTGGGAGATTATGAGTCACCGATGGGAGGTAGATGCATGTCGCTCCTGCAGCTTCTCAGATTTTAAAACTACCATGCAGACGACACCTGCTATTAAAACTTAAATTATGTGCAGGATCTGGCAAATTAATTCTAAAACTAAGGATGAGTGTTTTATTAAAGATGCCTTATAAATGTGCTGTAGTGCTTATGTCACTGCTCAGAGTGGGATTGATCCTCTCTGGCTCCGATGCTAGACATACAAAGATCCAGGAAATGAGTCCCGGGAGCAGGAAGGAGCTGCTGTGTAGCTTTTCATGACTCAAGTATTACAGTCGGCATCCATGGGGACTGTTAGACAAGCTGTAACTCAGGAGGAGAAAGAGAGTAAACTCAAATAATTATTCAGCTAGCGCTCTAATTTCTTTCCGCATATGCTTATCTTCTTTACTTCCATCTGTGGCCACACATTACGAGCTTAGAGTTGAGATAATATTTACACAAATGTGTTTTTCAGACACAGTTATGGAAAGTAAACGGTTATCCTTAAGCTCGCCTTTCATCGGCAGTAAAGTTTTGCATTTAAGTTGTGTCTGTAGTCAGATTTTGCATATAGTTACAACCACAAATCTCATGTTTTATCTTTATTTTTTCTTTTTTTATTTATAAAAACGTGTGGATGAATTCAAGCATATTCAGCCCCCTATATTATGGCGTGAAACTCACTTGCCTTCTGAAGTCACCAAATTAGAAAATAAAGTCCACCTGAGTGTAATTTAATCTGTTTTCAAGTTTTCATGTGCAAAAACAATGTGTCGCTTTTTTTTCTTTTTTTTAACATTCATTCCATGTAAATGCAGTGAGATTAGGGCAGGAGATGAGGTCAGAGTTCACCTTACAGGCCTGGGGAAGAAGCTGCTTCCAGCAGAGTGACTCAGCAGCGTTTGTAGGTTTACTGTTAGTCAATGTTACAATGATACTGGGAGGTGAAATTAAAACCAAATATTCGTAGAAAACAGTAGAGAATTTGTGCTAAAATAGCGAGGCAGAACGCAAGCTTATTTGAACTCAAACTCTTGTTGTAAGATTAAAATATCTGATAATAATGGACTTTTAAATACATTTATTCCATAGGAGAAGATGTTATATTTGAAACAAAAACCCCAACAGAAACTTTAGCTGAAACATTTTTACATTCATACTTTAGTGTATTAAGGTGACCAGAGGTTTTGGGGACTCTAATTAGTAATCCATGAATTTTTGTTTCCCTTGGGTAAAATAAGACATGACTTATTTCTTTTGACTACGATACTCAAGGCAACATGGTGACCTCCATTTATCTTGCCAACATTATCAGCATGTCAGTACAGGAGATAGAAAAACTCAGAGATCTGCACCAAAGTGTGGAATCATTAGACACTACCTACTTGCGGAGTTACTAGCTGTTTGTGATGATGTCCTACCATCAAAAATAAACACGTCAAACCTCCCTGGGACTTTATGTGTTACAGTGTAAGCTTTTTGGCAACAAACACTTTAGGTTAGTTGTATAAAAAGCCCCTCACGCCAACTGTGAGGTACAGTGGTTGATCTGTGATGCTGTGGGCCTGTTGCCGCCTAGCAACTTTTGTTATTTCTACGTCATGCTCTGACTTTGTGAATAGAAAACTAAGTGCTGTTCATTTGGCAAACAGGGATTGTAGAAAGTATTAGCAACAGGTGTGAAAATAATTATGTCACTGGTGATTTTTTTTGTGTGATTTTGTTTATTTTTTTCTGGTTCAATTTTAAGGCTATTTACACATTTTAACAGGGTTTCAAATACATGTGACCAGCACTGTGACAAGTCTATTTTCACTGCTGCTGGGGGTCTTTCCCACAGCATGATGCCACCGCCACATGCTTCAGCATACACATAATGTTAGCGATACAAAAAGTGGCCCTTCTTCTTACAGATGAAAACTCTTACCACCTCTGTCAAGTGAATCAGGATTGAGAAACATCATCCATATTTAATTGTACTGTTCTTGTTGGAGAAAGGAAGTTTGACAACTTTCACCCTGACTGACCTCTAACTAGCTGTGTTTTTCCAAGTGAAGCACCATCTATGCTAACAGTTCTTTTCATGTTTAAAGTGCTTCAGCATTACATACCAGTGGAACAAAGACTCCCGCAGGGCTGTGCCAAAATCATTTTTAGAGTATAAAAGCACGCAATTCCAACAAAACACTGTGAGGCCATATTTTAATGATGAGAAAATACTTTACAGTCAAGCTGAGCAGTAAATGTACAAAAAAAAAGAAGCAAATGAAGTTACATAAAATATGAAGCCTAAAATAAAAACAAATAGCCTCCTTTGATCTTAATTTGGGGGAGGAAAAGAAAGCAAAGCTGTGGCTTTTGAAGTTTTTCTCACTTGGGTCCGTTTGTGTGCGCTCGTGGCAGTGAGCTTTATTTAGACAATCCGCTTTTATTACACACGACTTACAGCATTTCTGTGCAGGCTTCATAAAGCTGATGCTCCTTGTTTTATCTGACTGATCATCTTGTTTGTCTGCTGGTGTTCAGATAAATGAGCCCCTCTTGTTTTTTTTTTTTATTGTACTGCCTCCACACTAATTTATCTTGCTCCATCTTTCACTTTGAAGATTAAAAGGATGCTTGTTTGCTGCTGATTTATTCTCTGTTCCCCTACAAATCCCATCTCGCCATCTCAACACTTAGATGAGAGGTCTCTAATGAACAGGGGCAGCGTGTGAGAGCGGCTCAGTTTGTGGTCCGCAGCTCCTCGGTGGCAGTATCAACGTCTGCACCGTGAGATTGACTCAACTTAAAGAAGAAGCCAGGACTGCGCACACCATCACCAGCAGAAGTGAAATACTGTACAAAGCCTTCTGACTCACTGCCTTCTGCACACACACACACACACACGCACACAAGGCGCGCGCCTCTCATGACCAGATGGTCGCCCAAATATACAAACATGTGCGTAAGCGAGTGTGTAGCACGGTTACTATATATACACACACATCTCAAAGGGCCGGGAAGCACACACAGACGCTCTTCCTCACGCACGAATATGTGTTGCCAAAACTGTCACAGTCGCCGTTGTTCGCGGCAGATCACATGAGCAACCAGAGCCGACTCTGACAATGTGTTCACACTTCTCAGCGCGTACACGCACGCACACTCCCCACACAGCCTCTTTTGCAGATTCTTCAATTAAGCCAAGTGAAGCCAAGCTTCTGGGAAGACACTTGCTCTCAGCAATATGCTGCATTCACACTACTCTTGCAGCCAATTATTACAAAAGGACTATAGTTGGTAGACAGATCAGTGATGTAAAAAGGATAAATTTAGATTTCACAACCTGCAGAATGACAGCAGTAGGACTGGCTGCTATTTACTACAGAAACCAGACATTTCTGTCAGATATTTCAAATGCATGTAGTACTGAGCAGAGATATTCAGGCTCCTTTGAACTTCTTGACATTGTTTCATGTTAAACCAGAAACTTTATTAAAAGGAAGGGAAAGGAATCGCACTTTGCTGAAGCACCTGTTTCTGATACGTCAGCCCTTTAGAGACTTTTTGGCCATTCTTTGCACAACAACTCAGGACCAGTCAGATTGAAAGGAGAACATCAGCTTTTAAGGTCTCCCACAAATTCAATTGTATTCAAATCTAGACTTTGACTGAGCCATTCTAGCACATGAACATGCTTTGACCAAAGCAAATTTTATTTGCAATATTTAGGGTCGGAAGGTGAAGCTCTGCCCCAGTTTCAAAACTTTTTAAGCCTTCAGCAGGTTTTCTTCCACTGCATTATATTCAGCTCGGAACATCTTCCCTGTTCCTACTTCCCCACAGCATGATGATGCCACCACTGTGTTTTATTTTGGAGATCGGTTGTTGTGTAATGTCAGCATTCTGATGCTTTTGGTCTATTACAATGACATTTTCTGGATTTCTTATTGCTAATTCTCTATAAAAATCTGATATGTGGCATGCTCAACTAATTGTTGTTCAGCCAATAGATCAGTGTTAGTCTCTGTAGCTCCTCCATAGTTACAGTTCTCTGCTCTCTGTGACCATCCAGCTAGACTAGGGAGATACATATGCTATGTTTGTTTTTTTATCCTTTCCTTTTTTTTAGACGATGTTCTTAACAGATCTTTGTTTCACAAAAAAGTATATTTTTCCTTTTGGGAATAAGAGTTCCCATCAATGGCTCCCCAGATGGTTTCCTGTAACAAGCCATCTGTCTTGTCAGGTAAATGTTTGGTCTACCTAAAACATTACCTCTAATTAGCTGGCACAAACAGCATGATCGTGATGTCGAATAAAAATAACCGTCCTGCACATTTCTGTTGCGTAACACCAAAACTGTCAGCAAATACCAGATTTTCTTTCTCATTTAAAGTGTTTCAAGTCTTTTTGACCATTCTGCATCGACTGAAATGTGAAAACCAGGAACAAATATGGGCACTAAGCACCTTGTAATAATTAGATTTTTAATTTATTCAGTCCCTGCATTACAAATACAGCAAACTGCTATATAAATCTGACTGATGGATTGAGAATCCAGATACCCAGCAGAGACAGAAGAGTGCAGAGAGCCAAAATTTGAACAGAATGGAATAAATTACATGCAATATTCACAGTGACTGGGACTTAACATATAAAGCAAATAAAGAAGGATTTTTCTTCAGATTGAGTGTGTCTGGGATGTTCCCTGTGTGGCTTGTGTGTCATGGAAGCTCCCCTCATGTGCCAGAGCAGCTGATTTGGGCTGGAGCTTGGCACAGGAAAGCTGTAGTGGGTGTGTGGGTGGGGACCTGGCACGGGCGTGCCGACCCAAGCTCGGGATTGTCCAAAACCCGCTGATTTAATCCGGATTACAGCCATCTTTTTTTCTCTGTCTGTAGTTCCCTCCTTTGACCAATCCTTTTCCCCTCCTGCCGGAGGAATGCACCCTGTCCGTCTCTCCTGCTGCTCTTTCTTCTTCCACAATCCTTTCCTTTTACCCAGAAAGCCAGTGCTTCTAAAGGCAGGTCCAGCCGATGCTGCAATTACCTGTAATTCACTATTTCTATCAATACGCAGGGAACAGTCCCTTAAAAAGGATGCATAAAATCCAGATTTAGATTTTATATTCCCTGTTACTTTACTGCCATATATGTTGCCAAGGTAGCTGCAGTTTCTGTGATTGTCATGGAGACCTTTGTGCACTTGTGCTTTTGCGCTGAAAGGAAAAATAAAATGAGCCCAATCCGTTCTGTCATGAAAGAGCAAAAAAAATCTTCATCTGTTTCCAATTTTACTTGTTGGTGTAACAAACAAAAAAAAAGATGTACAGTACATTACAAAAATGGTAAAACATTTAAGCTAACAACACCAGCATGATTAAGAAGCTGATGTCTTTTTGTCTGAGCTGGAAAAACTGATGGATAAATCATAAATTACAGTCAGGTTTGTTGAAACCATGTTTACAGAACAGAAAAAAAAGTATCTTGTTCCTACATAGATTTGTATTTAGCTCACTGCCCACTCACTGCATAAATTGTAGTAGTTTTTACAAATATACTTATTGGCGGAAGGGACATTTAGATTCCTGCACCTATGAAAACCAATGTTTCATTGCATTGATGAGAGCGTGGTGAAAGTAGCCTTGAAATTTAATTAATCTTTTCTTTTCCATTCAGTGTGCAGCTCCATTTATGAAATATCGTTTTCTTTATAGATATGTTTTTTTTTGTCACACTAAAGCAAATAACAGAATTAAGTAATCAAGACCAACATCCTGCAGCCCCCACTAATAATATATATATTTTAAATTGTTCCTGGTTATTTTTTACACATTGGCAGTTCAGGGTAACGTGGATGTTTCTTTGGACAGTGGGAAGAACTCAAGAGTACCTGGAGAGAACCCACACATGCATGGGGAGAACAGACAAACTAAAAGTAGAAAAACCAGTGGCTGGAACGACTGCACCACCATATGTGTCAGTTATGTTAAGATGCGTATAAGCTAGATTGTGTTTTTTATTTAAAAAGAAATTTAGATTGTTTTAAATTTGTCATAGTAAAACCAAATCAACAACAAAGATTTAAAGTTGAAATTCTATTTAAATTTGGAAATGGGAGTTTTTAAGTTCAATAAAAAGTCGACATGCCAGAAATAAATTATTTGCGGTTCTCACCATCTGTATATCACTAAATCCATGTCACACAAGTCAGTGTGTGAAATGTATAAAATACAGAGAAGTACGTTGTTCTTCTTGTTGAGGATAATAATAATAAAGACAGCAGCGAGGAGAAGTTTTACAACTTAATGGGTTACTGTTGAGTTGAAAATGCATCCATTTTTATTCTGTAAATTTAAGCACTCTTGAGCTGCATTAGCAGTGGTTTGGATCCAAAGGAACTTTCTGTCACCAAAAATTGTCTGTTAGCTTAAGCACCAGGCTGACAGTGAATGTGTAGCTGCTCATTATTGAAGGAATTTTGCATAAATTGTGTCTTAAAAGATCAGCAAAGAGGGAAAAATGCCATTTAAGCCTTCATATTCCCAATTAAATCTATTTACACTGGCTGGTCTGTTCGTTTTATCATCTTAAAGTAAAGGCTTCTATAGATTTAGTCACTTTTGGCATTGTGATCCTCTTCAAAAAAATGGAATAATGTTTTTTTTGTTTTGTTTGGGCATGACTGTGAAGGTCTGTATGTGTGTTAGGAGATGGATAAAGGTCTTTCAGCAGGGAAGAGTGCTGCTTCCTCACTCCTTCTGTCACTGGCTTGAAGCACCGGAACACCCCTTCAGGTTGCGTGTATGTAGGCGTGCGCGTGCATGTGTGTGTCTGTGTGTGTGAAAGAGGTTTGGTTCAGTTTGATCCCCAGTGCCCTGCAAGAAACAAGCTATTGATAAATTTTGGCAAAGGAACACACAGACTGACAGATAAAGAGAGGGAATGACAAGTGTCACTCCATATTTGATCTGACAGGATTAGATATGTCAGCACTGTTGGTGTGTTGAAGTTGGGACAGATGAAGGACTGAGGGGGAAAACAGTGAGAGAGAGAAAAATCAGAAGGAAAGAGACTAAAGCCACAATGGGGCTGTGAAGGTTGGGTTAACTAAATATGGAGATGAAAAATCTAATGATGGCACGAAAAGCTGCTACGTAAAAACGCTAAATTTGGCATCTTCTCCAACAATTTAGGGTCTTACATTGAAATTTTGCCAAGTGTATGAATAATTCTGGGCTTTAATGTTCTGTTTAGAACCATTTTTAAACTGTTGAACCTTCTTTTATTAAAAAAAAAGAAATAAAAGAAGTTTAAGTTTTCCAAATGATCTGTGATGTAAAAGTCAACATTTCTTCAGCAGTTTGGTCCCTCACTGAAGGATTAGTTTGGATTGGAAGTGAGGTTTTTTAATTATCAGTGAGCTTTTTGGGAAATAAAAATATTTTCAGAGGATTTGATCCCAACAAACTACTCAGGTTTGTACTATATTGTACTTTAAAGAACAATATCCACTCTGCCCATGCCTGATTTTTACTCATAAAGCGTAGCGTTCAAATGTTAAATATATGCCAAATTACCCTTCTGTGTATTAATTTTGTAAGATAAGTAGCTAAAAGGGATGGAAAGGGCCTTAATTAGTCCATCTTAGGTTTGGAAATAGATTTGTATCGATTTATGTTAGAGTATTTTCTCGGATTACAACAAACGTCTCAGTCTGTTTCTGGGTAAAGGTGTAACATTTCACCTCTGTGTCTTTAAGCAATGGCATAAAAAATACCAGGTGGCTAAAACATATTTATTTAATGCTAATTTGGAAGAGCATAAAAATGTGCTTAAAAAAATAAATGTTAGTTGATTCCCCACTAACCCTCACCGATAATAACTCAGAAATCCAAAATAACCCTAGTCTTTTTCTCTAAAACGTGTTTTATTGGTATGATAAAATGTTTAACAGTTATACATAAGCCTGGTTGCACAGTGAACTGTTAATTCAGTTTGATTAAGTGAGGCTAAGTGAGGAAGATACACAAGTGTGGCTGTAAAAGAGATGCAACATGAGAGGCTCACTTGGTAACTATCACAGAGACGGAAAGTAGAGGCTGAATGAAAGAGGTTTAATTATTTAATGGCAGAGACCGCCAGCAATGAGGTAGTGATGGAATGGAAAGTGACAGCAACAAAAGCTGAGGTTCTAAAAAGGATTAGCAGGTTACTGATAACAGGGAGCTTGTTTATATGCTGAACCTGGAGTGACTCTTTCGGCTGCACAAAACTCACTTCATGTGAAAATATATCAACAGTTTGTTGGTGGAACCAGACTTTTAAAGTTTGACACTGAAAAGAAAAAAAGAAATATTGCTTTTTAGTGGACCACTAAAAGACTGTGAGTGTGTTCTGGTTCCCCCAAACTAAATCCCATCTTCAGAGAAGTTCACGCAGCTGATCGATTAGCCCGTGTAATTTCATCAAACTCTTTGGGCTTTTGAAACAAATTAGCATGACCCTCTCTGAGACACCTCTGCCACGCTGTGACTGCTGCAACAAATCCGCCGCTGCTCTTTAGTTGACTTAGCTCCTCGTCGGCACACTTCGCTCTCCTCATTTTCGTTTTCTGCCCCTTGCCTGTTGCCGTGGCGACTAGCAGAAGGGAGCTGAGTGGAGGGGATTGAAGTGAAAGGGGGGGGGTAGCAGCTCTTCCATCACCCATCTTTTTCATTTGCTCTCTTATTTGTTATAATCTCCACACTCTCACATCCTTCACTCTTCAACCTCATTCTTCATGCCGTGTGTCTGCACCCTTTGCCTCCTCTTTATTATTCAAGTTCTCCAGCCGATCTGGGTGTCATTTCTTCATTGATTATTGTATTTGGGCTCATGATGACCATCTCAACCCTTGTCCCTGCGTTCTAAAGCACACTGAGCTTCTTCAGTGTGGACACAATGTGTCTCTTGAGGACACTACCACAATAAGTGTGTACCTTTTCAATATGTTTTGCCTCATTAAACCATAACCATTACATTTGGTTGCATCTTTACATGCTGAGAAACACTCTGCTCCCACCACACATTTTGCTTCACCTTTTTCTCACTAACTGCTAAGCAAGCAGCATCCAAGTCTTCTTTGTAAAAAAATATAGTGGAGGTAATAGATCTGTGACTTGCATCTAAACCTTTTTCAGGAACTAAGTAATGTAATGTTTTTGGCATGATTTGGGTTCCTCTCTGCATGCAGATACGAGGGAAACACTGGGGGATTTCTCCTGTCAGATTTCACAACTATCATTATCTCTTCACATCATTGTGCTCGTTTAATTCTTCCACAATGGCTTGTGTGTCCGTAATACCAGCTTTGAGCACGGTGGGGCAGGATCTTTGTCGTCGGATAATGAGGGAGACAAAAGCTGGCGGGTCAGTTGGAGGAGAGGAGGCGTTTTTCGAGTTGGCATAATGTTTCGGCATAATCACCGCCGCTTGTGTGCTAACAAAGGCAACACATTAGTGAGAGGGAACAACAAACGCTGTCTGCTGTGAACAGAGCGTGTAAGGGTGTGGAGATGTGTGCTATTTATAAATTGTGTGTCACTCCTTTCAAGTATATTTATAGAAATGGATCAGTCAGACTTCACTACTACATTTAGGATTTAATAAATTTTAACATTACTTTCTGATTCTAAATCTGTTTTTTTTCACCTGATTTAGGATCATTGAACAAAAGGATGCCAGCAATAAATACAGTTTAGTGACAAATATTTCCCTCCTTATAAATTTGTTTTTGCATATTTCATATCATTACACACATTTTAATATCAAACAAAGATAAGCTGAGTAGATACAGAATGCAAATTTCCATTTATGGATTCATTTATAATCGAAGCTTTCCAAATCTGCCTGGCTCTTTGTGAAAAGTGCAGTCAGTCTAAACCTAATTACTGCTGCGGCCACTCTTATGTCAACAATTGCCATTAAATGTTTGTGAAAACTGAGTCGTTGTGGAAAATAATTGACTCACTTTACTTTGTAGAATAATTTTATTTCAGACACTTTGGAGAGTTTTCAAACATTAACAGATATTGAGTCACCATCTCAACTGGATTTTAGTATGAACTTTGACTTGGCCACTCCCAAACCTTCATTTTGTTTCATTTGAGTCATTTATCCTGCTGTATAACCTCAGTGACGTTAAGGTCGGAAAAAATACTTTACGATAGAGAGCAGAATTTATAGTTCCATCAATTAAGCTACAATAAGCCATGTCATGTGCAGAGACAAACTGGCAGAGTATTTTAATTTGATTTTTTAATTGTATTTTTTGGATAATGGTTTTCACTTTACTTCACTGGAGACCTACTATCTTAGAAATATCTTGGTAACCCAGAAAAATAATTGTTTCTCATCTGTTCCTAAATTTCCACAGGGACAGGATGTTGTTGAAGATCTTATAACCTGCTTCATGTTGTCAGACGGGTTCTATTGAGGGAATTTCTTGGTCATTATTGACTGAACTAAATAATGTAGTTAATTACTGGTAAATCTTGATTTAACAAGCATGGGGGAACATCTAAGATATGGGTGACAAAAAAGCAAAAATACATTTTTTTTGTAAAAGATAAGCAATACAAAAAAATAGATAGTAACACAACAACAAGAATCTGCACGTTTTTGTTAGAAATCACTATGACAGCACATTGTGTTCATTATATGAGCAGGGGATGCAGCTGGCTACAAACTTTCCAGTTAAAGATCTGCTCCGAGCAGAAAGCAATTAAGTTGGATGCTATTATTATGTGTAATACATCAACCCCATTTTTAAATTTACTTACTTTGAAAGTAGGTACATTTCTGAAATAAGTCAACTTTTTGTTTATATTCTTATTTACTGAGATGCATCAAGATATTCTTTGAAAAACAATTGAAAAAAGATTGGAGAGACAAACAGGGTACAATAATCTACAGCTATGTGTTGGCATAAAAAAACCCCCACACCACCTAATGTAAGACTCCTCCCTTTAGCCCGGCCATAGATTACACAGAACTGGGTTTGCATGGGGTAGCTATTATATAGTCCATTCCCTGTGATGAGATTTTCTTACATTGCTGGTTTTCCTGTCTAACTCTCACACTCTGTCCCAGTACTGGCAGGTTTCTCTTTTTAATTTAAGGACAGGATGTCTGAGCAGCACTGGTGGTTTTGGTTAACTTTCTAATCTTTTTATCCCAGTTTGGAACTTTGAGTTTTTTGGAGGTTTGCACTTAGGATTGGTGCTTTGTTTCTTTGATTTGTGTCTTTCCATACAGTACTGTAGATTCTATGCACATGTGCTCATTTATAGCAATACACTCTGAGTTCTGTATTGTCAATTCTCTGCACACTAAGCTCCTTAACGATGTCACAACAAGGGCAAAAGCCTTTTAAATTTTTTTTTAGCATTTATTCTTTCATCCCTCCAGCCCCCACAGTCCCCATGCCGTGATTACAGGTGGGCAGATTGGTGATGACAAGTTTTTGTTTTTCATTTCGGCAGCCGCCACTGGTGAGCTGTCGCTTTTGATGAGGGTTACATGTGAGCTGCACGCCACCGGATTAACTCTGCCCTTCGACTTTACATCTGTGCCGCACAAGTCTGGCAAAGCTACTGCGCTGTTGGTAGATTACCCTTCAAACAGCCAAATGCCATCTAATGATTATCTGGCAGTGTCTGAGGTGCAGCAGAGTTGGACTCCACCGCCATCTCAGACTAGTTCCTGTGGGATTTACACTGAAATTTAAGTGGTCCTTACTATTATTCATTTCCAATTTTCACTTTGTTTTCCTTTTCTACCTTTTTTTACCATCAAAACTGCCTTGCGGTAGATTCAGCCAGGTGTCAGAAACATTTCTTAGAGGTTTTCCTCCTTGCTGTCAGAATAGCATCTCGCTTTTGCTGCAGATTTCTCTGCCGTGAATCTGTGTCAGAGTCTCCTGCTGCACCACAATCACAGAGATGCTTCACTGGATTAAAATCTGGTGACTGTGGAGAATGTTGGAGTTTATTGGTGCATTATCCTGCTGAGGATAGCAATCATAAGATGGGTGCTGTGTTAACGAACGGCTAGAGATAGGCAGCAACAATACTCATGGGGACTGGGGATGAAACAATGCTTATATAGTTACACTACCACATCCTACCTAAACCACTGATTAAAGGCAGTTTCTAGGTTTTAATGGATATCTTAGATTAAAAAAAACAACACATTTTAGATCTGAGAGAACGTTGTGGATGGAAATCCCAATAGATCAGCAGTTTGTGAAATACTGGGACCAACCCACCTGGCAACTATGAGCATTCAGTTTTCAGTCATATACTGTAAATCCTAAGGGCTGGTCGATATGACTGAAAAATGTGTCATAAGATTACCAACTGATAATTGTTATATCAGTCAGTATCAGTAATTATTGATTAGTTTTTTGTTTTTAATATCTTAAATACCACCAAAACGTGTGGTGTTGCCATTCTTGTGTCATCCACAGCTTTCATTCCTTTGATTTTTACTTTTAAGCAGTTAAGAGCAAAACTTGAAACTGCCGCTTGAGCAAGCTACTGGCTGCTTGTTGCTAGGTAACCAAAGACTGAGTGAGCTAGCTGTTGCTAAGTAACCAAAGAGTGAGTTAGTTGATGCCACCAACCTTGCTTAGCTGGCCTCGAGAATCTGAGTGGCTAAAGCCTTTCCTCTGCCTACATCTCCCAGAATGCTTTGCAGTTTTGGATTGGAGTTCAGGGAAATTATTGAACATTCTATCTAATGTTTTTTTCTGTTGATATTGATCAGATGTCTGTTAAGATATATATTATTATCAATCCATCGCCCAGTCCTCGTAAATCTGTTGGATTTCAAGTCATTTTCACCCAGTCTAAATGTTTTTAACTCACTTCAAAGATGTTATGTGATTGACTAATTAGCTATTTGAGATAACAACTGCTGTACCTAATAGAGTGGCAGGTGAGCTCACGGTTTATGTGTCATTGTAAAAATGCCAGCTCAAGTTAATCGGTTTTAATGTTTTAAACTTATCAAACTATACATTTATGTTAATTGTGGGGATTAGTTAAAGAGAATCTTACAAAGAACTTCACATTTGTTTAAGACTCAGCGAAAAGATACCTGCCAACAAGAAGTTTAAAAGTAAATGTGATTCGTTGTACAGTGTGCAGTCTTGCACTATTCTTGGTCACATTGTTAGACAGTCAGAAAGCTCATTGGACTGCTAAAAGCCTGCTATCTGAAGTGCTTTCTCAGCATAAGACTTGAAAAATGAATGAGAAATGAATAAAGTAAGGAAAGAACAAAGAGAAAGTTGTCTGCCGGAAAGGTAACAGAATAAAGAAGGAAGATAAAACTGTATCCCATCTACTAACATTATAGAATTGTGCAGCATAAATGTGCAGATGCATCAAGTCAGAACATGTCAGGTTATGCTTGGGTAGACTCAGATCAAAATGCACACATGCACACTGGCTGAACTGAAATGAACCATTTTGGCATCAATGATCTCTTTGTCTTCCCACAACCCAACAGAAATAGTAACTAATCTGCAAACAAGTCGCCACAGACTCACTTGTTGCTATGGGACTGCAGGCAGAGTCGCTTCACAGCAAAACTAACAGCCAACAAGTGGTGTTGTATTTATGCATGCAGTGTGTCTTTGGAGCCAATTAAAGCTCCAACTTTAATGAATCCAAACTGGTTGCTATGAAAACTGGGCTAAATGCTGCTCAAAACCCTAAAATTAGAAAAACAGATACACCATCATCCCTTGCCACCTGTAAACACCCTTCCTTTGTCAGATAGCAGAGTTATGAGGACAGATGACACAAGCTGAAATACTCGTAACTGTTCTTCATTTGGAGCATTTTCTCAGACTGATAAATGAGATTTGAAGCTCTGCTGATTCCTATCAGGAAAAGTAGGTTCAGAGTCGCACAATGACCCTCAATCTAATTAGTTTGGGTTTTATTTGTTTCGTCTTCCTCAAGGATTTCTTCTTCTCTTCCAAATACAGAGTGTACACTTCATGCTCCTTGTTTTCCTGTGTTGGCTTTGTGACTATTTTCATTTTTACGTGAGATTTTACAGTAAATCTACAGGTAAGCCTCTACCTACAGATAGCTATAGGTGTTCTCACCATGTCTTTGCATTTCATTCTGGTATTTCTTATCAGATCCATGCAAATATTTTTCTATGAAGTCAAGTCAAGTTTATTTGTATAGCACATTTCAGTAAATAGGCTGTTCAAAGTGTTTTACACTATAAAAACATAAAAATGCAACCATTGAAACTAGCATAAAATCATACATTTCGTAAAATAAAAACTCAAAATAATCAAGAAAAAATAATCATAAAATATACATCAAATCTATTGATCAATGTTCCAGTTATTATGAATAAAAGGCAACTTTAAAATAGGTCTTTATCCTTGATTTAAAGGATTTCAGTGTTTAGACTGTTTTCCAATTTTCTGGAAGTTTGTTTCAGATTAGTTGAGTATAAAACCTGAATGCTGCTTCTCCATGTTTGGTTCTGGTTCTGTGGATGCAGAGCAGACCAGAAGCAGAAGATCTAAGTGGTTGGGAAAGTTGATACAACAACAACAAATCTTTAATGTTTATGAAGGATAATGAGATAAGAAACAGAATCCAAGAGCAACGCTAAGTGCTTGATTATAGGTGGTGCATAGCTTCCAACCTACATTTCTTGTGTAAAGAATCATCTCCTGCCCTTGCAATGAGTTAAGGGTCACACATTAGCATAAATAATGTAAATAAATAATGCTAATGTTGCTATTTATGCTAATGTTATTTATCATTAGCATAAATAACATTTTGAGTTTGGATTTGATTAGTCCATTTTGGTCTTGGCACCTGTTACTGCTTACAAGTTTTAATTAAAAGTCCATTTGAAAAATACCATATTATCCCATCCAAGAAAACTTTATCAAATCAACAAACTCTTGACTGCATTGTACAACGCTCTGCTTAAAGGTTCTTGTCACCATGTATGTGTCAGGATCTGTGTTTTTCTGTGTTTATTTAGAGTTTTCTGTGTCCTTAAGTCTCTTCGTTGTCCTGTCCTCCCCTTGATTGTTCCCAGGTGTGTCTCGTCTCTGTGATTACCCTCCTGTGTATTTAACTCCACCTGTGTTTCTTGTTCCTCGTCGGGTCCTCGTCAATGTCTAGTCTGTTCGTCGTCGGTGTGTCTCTGTGCGAGCTGCCGTGTTACTGGACTTATTTATTATTAAATCAACATTTTCATCTAACCTGGGTCCGCTGCCTCTGCCTCACCACCAACACCACCCGCACTTCATGACAGTATGATTGTATATTTTATGGGTTTTGAACTAGGAGGTTTTTGCTGTTTTGTGGTTTTTACCTTAATTTCTTAGATTAGAGATGGAACAAACTATACTTTATTGTTTGTTTCTATGACACTCTGGGAAAAAAGTATATAAATTAAATGGAGAATAACACATTTAACAGGTCTGACCATGGCACACAATAAGCTACCAAACTGTCATGCAGTTAAAATACTTTAAAAGACCTCGACTGAAGGTGTGATTATTTATTGTTATTTAACCCTAACTATTGCAGTGAATAGCCTGTAATTTTCTAAACAACCATGTCAAAGACACATGCTGTGATCATTGGAAAGTCTGTTTCAGAAGGGTCAATTTATGGGCATGTATCAAGCAAAGAAAACATAAAAGGAATGAATCAAGACATTAATAAAAACTGGAAGGATAATGAGGAAGTTTTATCTTTGCAGTAAAAATGTGGATGAAAAAGAAATTAATCACACATTGTAAAATAAAATAAAAAATACAAAAAGAGTTACAGTAAGGAACTGTGACTAAACAGCTGTGCCGCCTTAGGAAACAGTTCTCTGAAAAAAGGATTCACTTGGCTAGAGAACGTACACATTCAACAAGTCTTGATCCTGAGCGCAGGAAGTGATGCTTCCATCATGCCTTGTGCTTATAGAGCCTGTGGGTGCAGTGCTATGATCTGGGGATGCAGTTGGTCAGGATAGGTTAAGCAACATTGTGTGCCCAAAGAATGAGGTCAGCTGACCACCTGAAGACACTGAATGACCAGGTTACTCAGTCAAGGAATTTCTTCTTCACTGAAGAGGCATATTCTAAGAAAACAATGCCAGAATTCATCTGGCTCAAATTGTGCAATCGTGCCTCGAGGAGCATAAGACACAATTTTCACACATGAATTGGCCACCAAAGAGTCCAGACCGTAACTCCACTGAGACTCTTTGGGGTATGCTGGAAAAGAATTTGGGCAGTAGTCTAAAAATCTAAAGTAGACTACATCTTCTTCAGGTCCTACCTGTCCTGGTAACCCAGAAGTTGGTCTTAGGTCCTATTTCATTGTCAGCATTTGGGGTCGATTTTCAGGAAGTACAGCATTTCACTTAATTATTATGCTGATGACAACAAAATGTATTTCGTCTTTGATTTGAATGCATCTTCTGCAGCCTCGATTGAATTGCCTACATAAAGTAAAATACTAGTTGACACAAAACAACCTGACATTAACACACCCTGTAGAGAAATTAATGCAAATTTTACTGGAAATAAATGTTGTTACATTGCATTAGCTCACAGAAACAATACTACAATGAATGTGTGCAACAGTCAAAACTAGAAGCAGATAGAGAATAAATGAGCTGGTATTTACTGGAATTGCATAATAAAATCATAATCATTATCACATTATCAATGTGTGCAACCACAAAGTATTCGTTGCATTTGTAAGCTTCTTATGCTTTGTTGTTCATTCTCTCACCTGATAACAGATTTTAGTGACTGAGTTTCCTAAGATGACACATAACACATTGGGATCTCTAAAAATACAAAAAGAAAGACAGTGAGGAGGATGTGGGTTAATCTAAATGAATATTGTTGCGATATTAATCAATAATACCACAGTCGCATGTTTTTCTGTTATTGTGTTTGCCTGGTTCAAAATTTATTGTAATCAAACCTAAGAAAGACAAAGATATATGAAACCAAAACTACATATTAAACTATGTCATTATTTATTAGAATGAATAGTAATAATTATATCTACTAATAATTATTAGTAGAAATTTGAGTTAAATTTCAGAAGCAATTTATTTCAAAGACAGCAAGAAATATTACATTACAGTGTCAAACCATTCTATTTTTATTTTTTAGTATAAAAATAGTAGAAAAATAGGGGAAACAAACATTGGATAATAATATACAGTACAGACCAAAAGTTTGGATACAACTGTATGTCCAAACGTTTGGTCTGTATTCAGTACAGACCAAAAGTTTGGACACACCTTCTCATTGAATTCAATTAGAAAGTGTGTCCAAACTTTTGGTCTCTACTGTATATGGAAAATTATGGTTAGAAAAACAAAACGTTTTCAAAACAAAAAATAAATTAGACAAGTATTTGTTGATTTGTTGTGTTAAAACACTGAAAATCTTCTAAAACCACCCACATTTGTATAGATATATTACATATTTATATCTGCATTTAAAATCATTAGCCGATTTTAGCCAAAGTTTTTAAGAGTCACTGAAAGGTCCAATGCACCATTTGCAGCTCCAAACCTCCAGGTTGCAGACTCCAAGTGTAGATTCTCTGCTGAAAAAATTCCTTCGTAATGAAGTAAACGTATCTGACTGTAACAACTTCCTCTGTGTGTGTTTCTCTGTAGGATCTTGCTGACGGTTGTGGTGATCTTCCGTATCCTGATCGTGGCCATTGTTGGAGAGACGGTGTACGAGGATGAACAGACTATGTTCATATGTAACACGCTGCAGCCGGGCTGCAACCAAGCCTGCTATGACAAAGCCTTCCCAATCTCCCACATCCGCTACTGGGTCTTTCAGATCATACTGGTATGCACTCCCAGCCTGTGCTTCATCACCTACTCCGTCCACCAGTCAGCCAAGCAAAGAGACCGGCGTTACTCTTTCCTCTATCCCATAATGGAGAAGGACTACGGGGGACGGGACGGGGCGCGAAAGCTGCGCAACATCAATGGTATTCTAGTCCAGCATGGTGGAGATGGAGGGGGAGGGAAGGAGGAACCCGACTGCTTGGAGGTGAAAGAGATCCCCAACGCTCCTCGGGGTCTCACCCATGGCAAGAGCTCCAAAGTTCGGCGACAGGAAGGAATCTCACGCTTTTACATCATTCAAGTCGTGTTTCGAAATGCACTGGAAATTGGCTTCCTGGCAGGCCAATACTTCCTTTACGGCTTCAGCGTGCCTGGGATTTTCGAGTGCGACCGCTACCCCTGCCTCAAGGAGGTGGAGTGCTACGTGTCCCGGCCCACGGAAAAGACGGTGTTCCTGGTTTTCATGTTTGCTGTGAGCGGCATCTGCGTGGTGCTCAACCTGGCCGAGCTCAACCACCTGGGCTGGCGCAAGATCAAGGCCGCCATCAGGGGAGTCCAGGCCCGCAGGAAGTCTATCTGCGAGATCCGGAAGAAGGACATGGCGCATCTGTCCCAGCCGCCCAACCTGGGACGCACTCAGTCCAGCGAATCCGCCTATGTCTGACAAAAACATTGAAAATAAAAGGAAAACGAGAGGGGGTTGGGATGGCTGCTCAAGAGGGAAAATGGATGACGCATTTTTTGCCAAGCAAGGCAATCAGTTTTCTGTGATGGTGGAAGAAAACAGAATGTAAAATGACCAAAGGTCTGGCTCTGCAACTTTGAAAATCAAGAGAAGGAGGCAGAGGACTAAGAACATAGTCTAAACCAGGACAAAAAGTTTTTCTCCGCAGAATGGACTTAATTAACACAATGGTCTCATGAGAAGATATTCCTACCATTTTATATGTCTGTCTTTTATAATTAATTACCTTTTATCCTCTGTAATGAGAAAAATCCAACCCACATGGGGCCGGAGAGAGAAGAATGAGGGGAAAAAAAGGGTTCAAAAGAAGATAGTGATGATGTTCTCTTGGGAAATTGGAAAATGACTGAGGTGTGTGATGCATCTGATGGTGCTTTTCATCTGGACTTCATCAGCTTCCCTTGAAAGAATTGAGGGAAGGGGGGGCAGGATAGGGGACGGGACGAGGAGGAGGAACGACAACATCATTAAAAGAGGAACGGAAGAACTGTCAGGGTCTTGACAAACCCTAAAGCTGCTCAAGGGGAGGGGGGATCACCAAGCTGTGTGAGAAACATATAATACAAAAGTGAGGAGTGAAGAGAGGAAGCATTTTTCCTTTCCGATCCTCTCTCCGTCAGAGCCAGACTGAAGCCAGGAGAAACGGAGCTGCCTCCGAACATTATGTCTCGCCTCTGCTGGAACATCGACACAGGCCAAACCGAGAGAGAAAGACTGACGATGTTTTTGCTTTGTCTCTTGGCAAAAGATGATTTCAACACAAACACAGCGACTAGCTACCATAAACACTCTTTTCTTCACCTCCCCTCCACCTCCCTTCCTCCCTCTCAGCTGGCAGCTGTGGAGACAGGGGGCAGGGAGGGACGCGAGTGACAGAAATAACCCCTGCTGCTCTCCTGCTGCATAAACTTTGAAGAGTGAACAAATGGACAGACGGATGGTTAGTTTGAGTCTCTCCTAAAGCACAAACCATACAATCCTCCCTCCAGCATTTTGGTGCGCTAGGAGAAGAAAAAGGAGAGCAGAAGGAGAACTAATTGGGGAGGAGAAATTCATCACCTTATTATAACTTCAAACAATTTTTTTTACAACACAACACTTAAGATTACTTTTTTGCTTTCAAAAACAATGGTGCCATCCAGATACTTCAATATTCTCTAACAATTACATAGAGTACGACCTGGTTATATTATTTATTCATTCATAGTATATCCAAATAGATTTATTTATCTTTGGCCACGGGTTGGATGAGAAGTTTATTTCAAACCTACAAACTGTTTGTCTCTTTTCATTTTTCTTTCCATGGGAAGCATTTCTCACTGCTCTGGTTGATTCATGAATCGTATGGGGGGGTGGGACGGGACAAGTTGGTAATTTTTGTTATTAAATGCTGTGAGGATGTGCAGCTGATTTCTACTTTTTTTTTTTTTTTGCTAATCTTCAGACTAAATCTGAAGTGAGTGCAGACCTACAGCACTTGTATCTTTCCAACACAGAGCCTTGACTTTTGTTTTTCTTCCTAAAAATCAGCTGCCCACCTTCAGGGCACTTAAGGCCTGTGAGCCATTTGATAAAGGCATGTTTACATGAAGCAGTGTTTCTTGAATGATCAAGCTGTGTAACAGTTATGTAGCTTCTCTCTAAGGGGCCGTGATGTTTTTCAGTCTCAGTGGATTTAATTTAGTTTTTTCCTTTTTCCTGACTGGATTTCAGCATGCATGCAGAGTTAAAGAAAATTAAGGGAATAATATGAAAGACAAGGAAAATGATGACAGAGAGTGGTGCACCTTGTTTAATGCAGACAGGAGGAAGAGTGGCAGACTGTGGGAACCCCCTGTTGGGATGATGATTGTGTTTCTGGGCCCTCACAGATATGCACAAATGCATAATTTAGAGTGCAGAGCAAACACTGCGGGAGCTGAAGAAACCAGATATAGAGACAGTTCAGTGAACCTTACGTTTTATATTCTAAAGAAGTTTTCAGCCAGGACGGTGTGCTTCTATCACTCTTCAGGGTCGAGCCTTCGCTGACTGAGACAATCAGATGCTCAAGTCATCACCTTCTCCCCTCGGAGCTTTGGCATCCTATTTTTACACAGCTGATACCCTTTAGCCTCACATTTCAACATGTAATGTGACCTACATCCTTCAAACGGTGGTGCGTTTAATGTCCAACAAACGCTTTAGAAATGTAAGATATTAGAAATGTATAATGAAAATAAAATATTGGGTTTCAAATTAGTTGAGGTTTATATTGACACATTTTAAATTTGCTTTCCCCTAGTCTCTTGATACATCACAGCCTGTTTTAAAATACACAATTTAAATATGTTCCACACATGTTAGAGACTTTTTACAAGCAGGGACAGGATAACATAAATTTTTTATGATATAATATATATTAATAATGAAGTCATTATGTTGAAATGAAAGTGAGTGATATCAGATGTAAACAGCTAAATCTTTTTTTTTTTTTTACCCCTCCAGGGGGTCTTTTGTGGGCTCTAGTGTCCCTTATACGACAGTAGGCTGACAGGAAACGGGGAAGGAGAGGGGGGGAAGACATGCGGCAAATATCGTCGGGTCCGGGAGTCGAACCCGCGACGGCCGCGTCGAGGACTCAAGGCCTCCAAATACTGGTCGCGCTAACCCCTACGCCACCACGGCACGCCCGTGTAAACACCTAAATCTTAAAACAAAATGTTAAAATGAACACTTAAATATAAAATTAGTAGTCATGACCGATCGGAAGTGATTGAGACGTGAAACCACCATTCCATGATCTTATTTTTCCCCTATTTTTGTTTTTTTTGTTTTGTTTTTGCAAATTTTAAAATTTTAAAATTTTTAGAATGAAAGCTTTACTAAGTAAAACAATTTCCTAAATGTTATGATAGTTTTATATTAAAAATATGTTTCATTTATATCAAATGATGTAAAAATTTGCCCGATTACATTAAAGAAATACTGCTGTGACATTTAGCTAATGGCTAATGATGCTAACTGCTCACAATAGTTTCTAAAATGATTTTTAAAAAGTTAACTGTTCTTAATTTCTTTTCACTAAAATACTAAACTCTTGTATTAATTTTATTATTTAGATATAAACAGCTTTGTAAATAATTTTTTTTAAGTATTTTTCCCTCAAAAAGCCACAGAGTCAACAGGAGCAACTAATTCAGTTCTAAAGTCTGTTGAGTGCCGATATGTGCCCTTATCCCTTCCATCCAAATTGCAGAGTTAGCTACACCATAAGTATGTATTAATATGGACATGAAAGAATAAATCTGATAATTTTTAATGTTGTAAATAGAAATATACCTGATGTTATGCACATAAAATGCTGCAGAGCAGTGCCTGTGGGATTTATGTACAAACATAATAAAAAGCACCAGAACAAAGAAAAAAATCTAGATGTTTTGTGCATCAGGACCCATAAAGCCTGAATTGTAGCATTTCTAAATTACAGTGTTTCCTGAAGATTTTAGCTAAAACTCAAGGAGGGACCACTGCTTTACATTGATCAAGCAACAAAACACAATTTATATAAAGCACGCATTTAAGTAAGCAATCGAAATTTGAACTATATATTTTATGCTCAAGCTAAAAACTGTGCAGCTGCACACAGATCCTTGTCAGGATCTACTCCTTTATGTTGCTAACAAAGTAGCTCTACATGTATCCAAAAGACAACAGTTGGTTTCTGCTAATATTCAGCTGCAGATATCCCCCACGGACTCTATTCTCCATTCCTCACCACTGTCATAATCTCCCGGCTTCTTACAGGTGATTATCTCCAGATTTAGTTTCCTCCAAGGATGTTTATGGGGCTCAGTGCCATCGGTACAATCCTCTCTGCGTGCAATAGGAAAGGACAATTTCTCTGACATGACATGCTGGAATGTCTAATAATAGAGGTTGGGTTACCTATTACTTACAGTGCTTCTAACAAAAGCCTAAGTCGTGACCTCGAGCTTAAAAGCCTAACCAACGTCCTGTGCTATATGCAGAGTCTCTTCATAGTACAACACTGATCTAATCTCCACAGACTCCAGGTCAGAGCTAGTCTGAGTCCTTTTTTTTACTGAATGGCACACATGCACATGCTCAACATGCATTTCTCCTGGAAGAAAAAAAAAAAAAAAAATATATATATATATATATATATATATATATATATATATATATGTATGAATGTAAGAGCCGGCAGACAGAGTTCACTTGTGCTCTTAGGTTCTGTGGTTATGTCTGGTTTCATTCAGGTCCGAAACACAAACATATCCTTAGAGTGAGGAGACAGAGGGCCATAAATGTGTCCTGCTTTTCTTCGGTTTACGTTTATCCAGCGTTCATTAGTGACTCAAGCCTCCTGTGGTTACACAGCCGTGGAGTTTGTCACTCTCACTGTAAAAGCAGTTCCCAGTCAACAGTCTACTACTCTCCAACACTCTGCTTTTCTATTTGTCAATGTGAATTCAATTATGCAACCTTTTTATTCTCATTTGCTTCTCTTTTTTGACTTGTGGGTTCATTTTGTTGTCTGTTGCTCTTTTTGTGCAGTGGCATATATAAAAAAAGATATTTTTTATCTATGTAAATGAACAATTTTTTTAAATTGTGTAAAACCAAGGGTAGAGAGTTGAAATATAATAGCAGAAAAAGATGTTTTATTTCCTCCCTTGCCAAAATAATATGCAAAGTTTAGTTCATTTACAAAGATCTTTTTTTGACTGCATGTGTGAAGGCTATTGTAAGCATGTTTCTATGTTTTCTTCTACAGAACCTTTAAGGAAAAAAACTTTTATAGTCCAAGTTATGGAGCGAAGCTGTTATGTCTTGATGCCAAGTGCATATTTTAAGGCTACAGGTTGTTTGATCCCTTCTCTATTTTGTTCATTTTGTACCCAACTTTTCCAGGTTCAAAGTGTTGCTATCTAATTTTTAAGATTAAACTAATAGTCTTATGAGTAAGAGATTATATGAATCCAATCACTATCACCTACCTGCAGGAGGTCACTCAGGAAATATTTTTGGTTTGATCCGGAGTGACCAGTGATCAGAATAAATGCAAATACAAAGTTTTCTGAAAATAATATACAAATTAGTTTAGTTATGTATGAGATTTTATGATTTTATGTTTCTAAATTCTTTAATTACTTCAGTATAAAGAAATATAAACATCTGTTGTGGGTACGAAATGGCAACATGTCGGTGCAAACTGGTGAGGGGACGAACTGACTCTGAGCTGTACTTTAAACATCCGATTGTTCAGACCACAGAGTCAGGCAGATTATACCAAAACAGTGATGTTAAAGCTACTTTTCCCACAAAACATAGATAACTTATTCATACAGTTAATGTTCTACTTTGTGGAATTTGCACATAAATATATATATAGTTATATATATATATAAAACTTTAAAAGAGTAGTATAAGATGTTGTATATTCATAAACCAGTCGCTGAAATGATTTACTGTAAAAACACAGGGTACATACCAATATATAGTCAGTATAAAGGTCAAAGACTGGCACTTTTAGATGTCAGACACTAGAACATTCCAAGGTTTCGCTTTGAGCACAATCTGCATTTTTACCTACAGTTTGTAGAGTTTTAGTTAAAGAATAAATCCTCAGTGACCCTATGGACAAATTGTTAGAGTACTGTTCACATACAGCAGACTCAGGAAAGAAAACAGTATTAATCTGTCAAAATGCTGTTTCCACTTCTCACGATATCTTGCACTAAGCCCACACATGTAAACTGTCCTCTAGCCTGAGCTTTTGCTCACTGGTGCTTTTTTGACCTTGGACCCACTGAGACACATTTCCTTCAGTCCAGCTAAGTACTGCCCAAATATACAGGTCATGTAGCAATGGAAGCCTCCTTAAAAAAACACACACACACAAAGCAATCAGGCTTTTTCATTTTGACTGTTACTAACCAGTGGGCTTATTGCATTATAGCCTGCAGCAGGTAATGTAATTTTCATCCATCTCTTCGGTTAATTTATATTGCAGCACAGTAGCAAACCATTTGAATCCTCAGGAATGCGACATAATGAGCTGTCTCATTCATTAACACGGATTGTACTGCTCCCTCTACGTTACTCTTTAAGCTGCCGCCAGCAGGACCTTAGATTAACTTAGTAATCACATTATGTAGCCAATCCTAAGGGCTCCCAGCAAGTTTTTAAAAAATGCCCGTCATTAAACGTCAAAGGGCTTCTTATTCATTCCAAACTAAAAAGCCATATTAAAAAAATTTAAATCAAACTTGACTCGCCACATTATTTTGAAAGAGCACAATGTGAGTCAAGATTAATCACAATCATTTGTGGTCAGACATTGAAAATTTCTTCGTATTTAAACGGGAAATTAGATATCTTGTTTAACGTGAAAAGCTTTATTATGTGCTTTGATTAATGGGAAAAAAGTCATTTAAAAAGCTTCTTTATACAAACATTGAGCTTTATATTTCATCATATGTCAAACAAAAAGCTCCCTCCTCCCCTCTACAGCCCTAACATGCAGCGCCTTGCACAACTACTTTTACTTCTTGAACTTTTCCACATTTTATCATGTTAAACTACAAACTTCAGTGCATTTAATTGGAATTTTATGTAATGGACCGACAAAAGTAGTGCATATTTCTCAAGTGGAAGGAATAGTGTATGGTTTTAACAGCTTTTTGCAAAGAAAAATCTGTTTCAATTTAGACAGAATAATATGCTGTGATCTGAAGCATCCCAATGCAGAGTTGAGGTCACTTTTCTTGCTAGAAGGTGAACCTCCACCCCAGTCCCAAGTTTTTCGCTGTCTAGTAACTCTTCTTGTTTCCTCCCACCAACCACACCATGATGCTGCCACCACCATGTTTCAGTGTGGGGATGGTGTCTTCAGAGTATTGTCTTTGTTTTTCTCCTCTGATCAGAAAACCTTCCATGTTTGCTGTTTTCTTATAGCTTTCTTTCAACCGTGTTTTTTCTCTACTTGATAAACGTGCAAAATCAATAATCATCCATCAACAGGATGCTTCCATCCGCACTGAAAAATTAGACTGGAGCTCCAACTTAAAAAAATGTGATAATTTGCCATAAGTAATTGAATGAAGTTTGTCAAATTTACTGTAATTACAATAGTTTAACTTGACAACTTAATAATCAACTTAGATAAATTCAATTTGGCTACTTGTTACTAATTAATGCAACATATTTATTTTGAATCGCTTGTTCCATTTTGTAAATCTTCTCCATGCCACGATTTTTACATTTTTAGTTGTGATTAACAAATTTTAAGAAACCGCCAATCATTTTCCTTCCACTTAACTTGTATGTGCTACTTTTTAGCACACACACATCAAATGTTCATCATGTCAAATGGTCAAATACATTACCTGGATATGAATATATTTGCAAGGCGCTGCATACTGATGCTCACAGGCTCAATTGTAACCCTTTCAGCATTCAGCAATCCACCCTCTGGGATAATCTGCCATGATATCAGTTGTGATTACTTTGTCTTTTTACACTAACTGCAGAGGCTGTGAGAGCGCACTTTAAATCACTGCCCAGATCGCACCATGCAGCTTTTACCCTCTGTAAAATCAAATGGTTAGAGTTTTTGAGACATTGATCCTAAATATTCCTCAGGTCAAATATCACCTTTTTTGACCATGACATCACAAACCCCAGAGCACGGTACCTTTGTGTCACACTGTGAATATCGGCGGGATGAAGGCCTGAATGGTTACATGTGAGGGAAGCTGGGGAGCAAAGTGAAATGTGGCCAATATTTGGCATCGTGACAGATGAAAATTTAGGATATGTGAAAGAAGAGATAGATTTCAACCCTTGGAAATTACATTTTTCTGCGACATCTGCTTGGATGTAAAACTTGGACTGAACACACAAACGATGTACTGCACTCTCAAACACGCTCACGCTTCGTGACCTTCATTAAAAAGATTTAACGTTCATGACTGCAGATTAGATAATGTAAGCAACGGACCTTTGTTAAAGGTCCACTGTATATTTCTGACTGGTGTACTGTATGGAAAGCCTGAATAAAACCTTGAATGTTATTTCAAGCCTGAGGTGAACTTGTGTCTACTGATTTATGACCTTTAAGTGGCAACCAGTTTTATCTGTACTCCCTGTAAAAATGCTCCAAAAGGATTGAAACAAATGCATGTTTTCTTGCAGCAGCACAATTTAAAATCATGTATTAAGTGGTAAGAATATTGCATGGGTCTTGCCATGCGAGAATCCCTGCATGGCATCAGGGATTCTTTGAAAAATGTGGAAATGTAGACTGAAAAGTAGATGGACTTTTAGGTTGCATTCACAACAGGATTGTTTATTCTACTTTAATCTAATTCGTTTGTCTAGAAAGTCCGATTCGTTTAGGGAGTGTAAATGCAAATTTAAATTCTAATGCTGACTGAAAAAGTGAACTCTGACCCCCCTGAGAACCTATGTCTCGGTGCTGTTGAAGTGAACAATGATGCAGTTTGAAGGCAGTTTGAATGGGCATTCTGGTCAATATATTACTCTATGTTGATATAATATATATTAGCAATACTGTAATTTAAGCTATATTCATAGAAATCGGGTAAGAAATAAGGGCACTACAATCATTTTTGTGACAGATTCCTGCTCACCCCGCATTGGAACAGTATTGTTTTGTGGACATGACTCAATGGCTCACAGTAATGGCGCCTGCAGGAGCATCACTAGCATTAGCGGCTAATAGGCGATGTCCAAACTAGTAATGTATCGATGAAGAAATCTTACAACCGCTAAAATCCGACACCGCTCCATTTTTGTTTACATTTTGTGGAGAAGGAAGTTGCTCTGGTTATCTTCAGAGGTTTGTCCTTCAGTAGTTCTTGGTGCAGCGCCACCACAGGCGACTGGGGGAACAGCTTTTTCAGTTAGCTTGGGTCGTTTGTCTCAGTGACGTGTGAATGCGAACCACAACAGCTGAAAATGTAACAAAAATGTTGCAATTTTGGTCCCTAATTGAACCGAGTACCGGACTTTGAGGTGTGAAAATACCCTTGGTGAAAATATGTCATCATTTCATCTTTATGGCAGGAAACACAAACTCAAATGAGCCAAGAAATAGTTCTCTGGAATGAACATTCTTCCAAGGGATGTTTTAAATATAATAGAAGAACTTACAAAGTCAGCTGGGTGGCTGTGCTTCAACCTTGTGAAATGTTGAAGAGGATTAGGTTCTGTCCTAGCAAAGCACTGATTCCATCTGTAATTCTGTTGAAAACAGTTACGGTACTGAAGAATTGTACTCAAGTTAAAAATTTTATCTTTCTTAATTTTCAGTGTGAGATTATGCAGCTGCAATAAAATTAAATTTATTTAAGGAATTCAGTGAGCTAAGCTGGTACTGTATGTATTATTTTTATACCAGTGTATGTTTGAGATTGTGGTAATTCCTGCACAATGCTAACGATTATGGAGAGAACGTGAGTGTGTGGGAGTGATGTGATTGAAAAAAGTAACAAAAAAAAAAGAATAAAAAGATTCAGTGGTGTAAAAGGAAACGGAGTCAGGTGACATCAGCTTGTATTGATACAGGTCTAAATATAGCAGACAGAAAGCAGTACTTGCAGAGAGATGTGTGCAGCACAGCTGGTTGGCGTAATGACATTTCTGAACTCAGTAGGTGACTCTGAAACGTTTCAGCGGGATTAAAACCTTTCCACCGTGCCACTGATGGGAGGACAGGAACCATATCTGTGTGTGCAGTCGCGTGCTTTTTATGACCTCCTGCTTTTAAGAACACACAGTTCACACAGAGCTGCTACGATGTCAGTGCATCCACAGAACACACGGCATGTAGGTGTTTCCCATTTCGAAACCTGCGAGTGTCCAAACCCCATCCACCCCCTCTCATGCGAGGTCACATGGTGGCTCCGCTCGACTAGGATTGAAGGCTTGTTGCCACGGCGATAAGCCAGCTGGTAATATCTCTAAGCACAGCTAGGATTAATCTGCGGACAGATGGCTGGCTGCGCAGCGTCACTTCCTGAAACAGGCACATACATGGGATTCATATTCTCCTTCATCACCATTGTCCCCTTTATCTTCACATTTCCCCCACTGCTGTGGAAACACACACACTTACACACACGTCATCATCTGCCTCCTTCATAAACATGAACATCTCATTATCACCACAACCATCATGGCCGACCTTGGTCTGTTCCCTCCGATTGTCAAATCCATGACACCATGGTTAAATCAGTGTGGTTAGTATTCATCACTACGACATAATGATAATTAAAAAGAGAGAACATTATTTCATGGGTCAGAGGCTTTACATATCATCCACACCAGGAGTTCTGGTTTTACTCACTAGACAATTTACAGATATTTAGAGGTGAGCATGATATCCAGAAACACGCTCACCTTTAAGATTTCATGTGCTGCACTCAGATCTGCAGAGTTATGCTTTTCAAGTATCTGCTAAAAATAGGGTTATTTTTGCACTTCAAAGTTATCTCGGGATGCTTTGGGAGTTTTTTTTAGAGTCACTGTCAAAAATAGTCAAGCACCCAGAAGAATAGGTATGGATT
Organism: Xiphophorus hellerii; assembly: GCF_003331165.1. Classification (NCBI taxonomy): domain Eukaryota; kingdom Metazoa; phylum Chordata; class Actinopteri; order Cyprinodontiformes; family Poeciliidae; genus Xiphophorus; species Xiphophorus hellerii. Next base: position 12,291,689 of record NC_045689.1, on the reverse strand, counting down.
TGGATTAAAAGGGGGGTATTGTGTAAAAATCGACTTTTTTGAGCTTCATATTGTGTTGTAATATTATTCCCTCATCAAAATCATGCCTGGATCCATGTTTAAGAAATCTTTTAATTGCCTGTGGGAGCCATTCAGGGAAGTCTAAACGCTTGCTCTCAAAAAAGCGCTGCCTATTTCCACAATGCTCTTCTTAGGAGCTGCAGTCTCCAGCTGAGCTTCTGCCTCATAGAGCACCCCACCCCTCTCAGCTCCTTCAGACTACCGGCAGCAGCCACCTGGTGGAACTATACATCTGCTGAACTTATCATAGAAACTGCTTCTCAGTCCAACGCTCCAAAGAACAGTTGAAAATGGCATAATGGAGGAGTGCTGTTGTTGTAATGATGCAATGAAGGTGGAGTGTCAGAAAAAGCAGAAGCTTCTTAAAGAAAAACTAGGATCTTAATAACTGTAGACCAAACTATCACCAAACATCCTGGGTTCATGATGCTGGTTATAAACCATCACATATCATCTTCATAAATCAGCGTACCTGCTGTGCAGGTGCCAATTAAAAAATTATTGCAACATCTGACTTTATGTCATGTCTTAAGTTTTAGGAATAGAAAGAAGTGATGAAACTTCTCATGCATTTTTTCCAATTTGGTAGTAGGTTTAAATGTTAATCAGTTTATGTACCATAATATTTCCAGATACCTATGCATTACACATGCAGTATTTATTTTCTTATGCTGATTTCACAGTCACCTCTGTGTCTCTGTCAACCAGGGCAGCTCACTTGTGCAGAAATTCAGAGAGTTAAGATAAATATTTTAGTGTGTATACATTAGAACCATTTACATTAGATACTGGTTGTCTGCTAGACGGGTCATCTTCCCATTGTGGCTCATAAATGTACTTTTGCACCCCTGCATGTCCTGACAACAGCATTAATATTCTCTTTTTTGGTTCCTGCCAGATCTCTGTATTATGGTATTCTAAATTGTTGCTTCTATGATTCTCATCCTCCCTATTTTGACTGCAAGAATCGATCAAGATACAGAAGACATTTTTAAACAGGTGTATAGTGGTCAGAGAATGTCTTTCACTGCTATTTAACGTAATGAATACTTTTGGTTTGAGTTTTCTTCATATTTCCGCAGGGCGTGTAGTTTGGTACAGTTTTAAAAACTATTGGCATAAAGCTTTCTCATTTTTATTTTAGACAAATTGAAATCTTTCTTTTTTGATAAAACCATAATGCCACAATAAATTTGCATCATTTTGCCTTCTTATAACCATAAGGAAACCTTACTAGCATAGAGTGAACACCAGTGGGCTTTCTGACTGAGAGCATAGCAGCTAAAGTAGTTGATGCGGATGTTATTTTATTGTAATTCAGGATGTTCCTAGTTCCCTGTAAAATCCAGGACTAGATATAAAGCTCTTAATGACCAAACTGTATTGTATCTTAAAGACCTTATATTGACATATAATCCTAACAGAGTGCTTTTCTCTGAGAGTGCAGGCTTACTTGTGGTTCCAAGAGTTTCTAAAAGTAGAACAGGATGCGGAGATTTTAGTTGCAGAATCCTGCTTAACCAGCTGCAAGCTTGTATTTGAGGAGACAGTCTTTACTTTTTTACATTATTACAGATAACTATCTTTTTATGCATAGTGCATTTCCAGCATTGATATCTCTTGAAAGTTTTTGTATTTTGTCACATTGCAGCCACAAAACATTTAGAAATGTCAGCTAAGGATGATGGGTATGTGATTTTCAACATCTTCAAAAATATTTCACAAAGAAAAATCGGAAAACTGTGTAGTCACACACCTTTAATCTATCGCCCCTAAATAAAATCCAGTGTAACCAATTGCCTTCAAAAGTCACCTAATTGGAAAGTAGAAAGTAAACAGAGTATTTGTGTGTAATTTCATCTAATCTATAATCCCGTGAAGGCCTCAGAGGTTTGTTAGAGAACATTAGGGAACAAACAGCATCATAAACACCAAGCAACACATCAGATAGCTTACAGATAAAGTTGTTGAGAAGGTTAAACCCTAACCCAACAGCTTTGGACATGTAATGCAACAATGTTCAGTCCATTATCTGGAAATGGATAGAATACAGCACGGCTGTAATCCTAACAAAACATGGCCACAGACCTAAACTGACTAACTGGGTAAGAAGAAGAGCATTCATGGGAGAAGCAATCAAGAGGTAAGCAGTTTAGAAGAGTCAAATGATTGTGAATAGGGAACATTTCTGAAGGGTTTTTTTGTGACGTTTAAGATCTTGGTTAAAAATATGTAGCTTTACGTTTTTAAAGCTAAAGTTTAATCAGTAATACTTTTATTACACATTTATGTCTGATCATGATTTCTTTTGACATTATTCAAAAGACATTTTGAATAATGTCAACTTTGTATTAAAAGTGTCATTATTTACCAAATGACACTTTATGACAACAGTCATGAATATTCATGAAGACTTACTCATGTCCATGACAGGTGTTATGTCATGTTTATGACGATGTCATGACAGTCTTATTCACAACCCGTCAAATAAAGTGTTACCAAAATTTCTAACATCTTAACACTGAACTGTTAAAACATTTTTTATGCCACTGTTGTGCATCTCATTTGATTGATCTTCATCCCATTCAGGGTTACAAGAGAACATTGTGGCCACCTCTGCTGCTAACAGACAAAATGACAAAAGATCCGCAGCTAATTACCAGCAAAATAGAAAGATACAGTGTCATCTCTAATGGAAATTAGGAGATTAAAGTCACTGATGTACAGACAACACCCATAACGTAAAGAGAAAGACCTCGGCTGAAATTTGACTTTTTAGACACTGCACAGGCAAATTGCAGTTTCGAAAAAGAAGAGATTTCCTTTTTATCTGGGCTTTAGTTGAAATTTTCTAGATTTGATAATGAGATCAATTTTGACTTCATAACCCAGTATAACAAATTTAACCCAAAGATATTCACAGCATCAGATTGCAGCCTCCCTGCTTAGACGTGTAGTGAACTACACATGTAGTGTAGTGTGAACTACATGTCTAAGCAGGGTCGCCCCCTAAAAAGACTTTGAAAGTTCCAGCAAGCAAAAATGTTGCATGGTTGATATGAATAAATATATCTCTTATCATATTTAATTTAACCACTCATGTCTAATTCTCTTTTTTCATGACTTTACTGCAAAACAGCAGTATTAGCCATCTCATGAAAGAGGATTAGATACATGGGAATTAATACGCCAGCTTTTGCCTGTAGTTATATCCGAAAGAAGCTGATGATGAAAGCTGGCTGAAGGCACATTTTTCTTCATCAGATGGGGGAAACATATTTCTCAGATCACACTAACGACTCTTATTGTGTTTGCATGTTTCTTAGTTATGCATCATATCTATATCCCACTACATCCAGGATTAGGCCTTGCAGTTCATACTGGTTAAGGGTTTGTAAGTACTTATAGAAGTGGACTGGGGTATAAGGTGAATTACCTCCTCATATAACCGTGTTCTACATAATCCAAATGATGATTAAAATATTTGATTCAGGTAGGTTAAAGCTGAAGCATCAAAAAGTTGAAGGACAGTGGCCCTTGAGGGTTGGCGTTTGACATCTGTGGTTTAAAATAGCATTCCCATAAATAGCACAGAAGTTTTTGAGGTTGGAGTTGCATTAAGGGAAATATGGAGAGGTGCATTTCAAGCATAAAATTATAATGGACATCTCAATAGGACACAAAATTATGAAATTCCAATCCAACTTTTGAAAAAGCACACTGAAGAAAACCTAGATTTTCTGCATATAGAACATTTGGGTCACTTGTCGTTAAAGTGGGTCATAAGGTCTGGTAGTAGACTGATTTCATGGCTGTAGTTAAGATTAGTCAGATGGGCAACTTCTCCTGCAGGACTCCAAACTTTCCCAGTAAAACAAACTTTTTTTTAAACGAAGGACAGAGGAAGCATTCATGCTGTAAAGAGTTTAGCATTGTATGTTTGGACCAGAGTACAACTCTGATGAGCCAAGAAAGACAGTCACATGGTCACAGAGGCTGACACAAGAGGGGAAAAGGATAATGAATGTCTTCAGTACTGAAATGAAGTCTATTCATATTCCAATTTGATGGTTTTCATTTGATTACTTTATATTCTAAATACTCTATTCTGCTAGTGTCTCCTCATTAATGTGACCAGTAAAGTAGTTACAGTCATTCTCATGACAGGAAAGGAGGTATTATATTAAATCAACATTTTTAGCTCTATATATTATGTTATAATGTTATTCTCTCACCAAAAGTGGAGCTTTTGCCTCACAGAGCACCCCCTCCCCATACCTTCCCAATCCAGTTCCTCCAGACTAGCCAGCAGCAATTAGTAAACACCTGGTGGAACGGCACGTTTGCTGAGCTCATCATACAAACTACTTCTCAGTCCAATGCTCCTAAGAATGGTTGTAAATGACATGAAGAAGCATTGTTGTGGTGACATACTAAAGGCTAAGTGTCAGAAAAAGCAGGAGCTTCTTAAAGAGACAAAGGCTAATTACCAGTGATCAGATTATGAAGTTACATTTCTTTTAAGTCAAGTTTGATATATTCAGAAATACTTTGCTCTATAAAATAACACCTTCTATGAAACCTCTGAACCACATGCCAGTATTTAGTTAATTTTATCAAAACAAAACAATTTTGTTAGAGAAAAATTAATTCTGACGTTTTATTTCATAGAGGGTTCACCACATGTTGCATGAGTTTAATTGATTTTCATTCTTAGTTTGGCCACCTTAAAGATGATAGAAGTTGAACCCATAGCTTTAGACTCTGGGACCAACTTGAGAATTTGTACGAGAGGAAAACGGCGAGAGAGTTGACTGCTCAAAGAAAGATATTTACTTCTTAAAAACCTTTAACAGAACCGCTCTTTAAAATTCTGAACAATCCCTGAAGGATCCTTTAGCAAAGTGGGAAAACAGAAATGCCTTAAAGGGAAAAGAAAGGAGGGAGAGAAAATATGAAACATGAAGGGACAGTAAGGAGATAAATTAAAAAGTAGCAAAGACATTGAAAGTGCATGTTAACATAATGTGTGCTAAGGCTGAGGAAAGGATGTATGTGCGAGAAACAGAGCGCTCTGCAGCAGAGACGGAGTAAGAGAATAGGGGAACATGCTGGCTGTTCTGCCTGGCTGACTCTGCTCTGTCTTCAGGGAGAGCAGCTGAGGAGGAGGGGGAGAGGAAGGGGCGAGGAAGATGAGGAGTAGGAAGTTTGAATGCAGAGTAGAAATGGAGGGAGAGAAAGAGGTCAGAAGAGGAGAGGGAGAAATTGGATGGTAGATAAGGGGAGAGAAATAGGGGAGTAAAAGGCAAAGTGATGCTTCAATGCGGATGATGAACTGGCTGTCATGTTGTTAAAACAAAAGTGGCCTTAGGAGAGCTGGGACGGACCTTAGAGATGGACAAATGGAGAAAGACGGGGCAGAAATAACCAATAAAATGAACCAAATAAAACCAAAAAGGAGCTAAAAAAAAGGAGAAAATAGAGTAAAATGTGAGCAGAATCAGGAGGAATATGAAGAAAAGTTGAACATTGAGACTGTGGGTAAGAGGGACACTAAGTCACGAGAAAAGAGGGGAGAAGAAGAAATAAGGAGAAGGGATGGAATGGTGTCAGAGTGATTGTGAGATGGCAAGGCAGTAGCTTTGGGCAGGGTGAGAGGAAGTGATGCATACTCTAAGAGGAAGGAGCAGATCTCAGCGGCATGCGCCAATCAAACACCAGTCCGGTTCTCCCAGGCGCCCTTCTTGACCGTCAGCATGAACACAAAGATACTACTGGCATGGGAACACACACACAGAAACACACACTCATTAAAAAGGTTTGGAGGGGATCCTGGATCCACTTTGCCAATTAAACTGACATGTATTAAGAACTAGAAGAAGAAGAACATCCAAGCCCATTAAATGAAGAGGCCATGCACTCACACACACAAATATGCATTGGTCAGACAGAAAGATTACTGATTTAACACAGAGTCAAGATCTTGTCTGTTTTCTGAGGCACGTTTCTTGTCATCTGACACATCTGAAACTTAAATGTCAATTTTTGACAATCCAGCCACCAAATTAGAAAAGCAGGTGAAATGTTGCGGAGAAGAGGATTTAGTATACATTCACATCAGCCCTGTTTAGTCCACTTTATTTGAATTCTAGTTCATTTACCTAAAAAGTCTGGTTTGTTTGGGGAGGTGTGAATGCGTCATTGAACTCTGCTAAGGACCAAAAAAGTTAAATCTGGTTTGCCTACAAACATGGTCTCGGTTCGGTTGAAGTGAACTCTGGCGTGGTTCAAATGCCAACCCCAAGCTGGCCTGAGATCGCTCCAAAAGCAGGAAGTGGACTGTACTGCAGAGCATTCTGGATAAATACAACCAAAACCAATGCATGAGTCTATCACTAGTGGGAGAAATGGCTTTGCCAAAGACAGAAGAGTTGCACTCAATGTCTTGTTCAGAAATGTTTGTGTTGTTTCCATGAGTGGTTGGTTTAATAAATAGATTTAAATAACAAATTACTATTATTTAAAAATTTTCTTGAGACATGAACATCTTTATGGACGTTTATGGATTTCATTATGAAGTCCTTACTATTAAAGAAAATAAACTGATATGCAATGGCTACGTAGATGGGTATGAAATAATTTGTTCATGGAAACATAATAGAAGTGGGTTGGGAGAAACTAGCAACATAGGGGTGTGAAATAGAAGTACGAAGAATTGGGTGTGTAAGGGATGAGGGGATAGTGGGATTATTAAACAAGCAGTATCTGGTTGCAAGAGCCAATTTGTAGTCCCACTGCTCTCAACCTTTTACCAGCTCAGGCATGTGCTGACATTTGCTGCCATGTAAACACAAAGTACTGTCATTTCTTGAGGAGGAACTGAATCCAAAAGCAGGTGCTGAATGTTGGGATGCAATAGGGTTTATTTGAGAGAGTGTGAGGAACTGGCACAAGAGGAACTGAAGCGCGTCTGACAGGAACTAACAAATGCCAGAAGGAGGACAGGCAAACCTGCATGAAGGGTGTGACAGGATCTGACAAAGAAGTACTAACCCTGACCACCTTTTCACTGCAGGGGAGGAGACTGAATGACATGAGAAACAGGAGAGTCTAATCAGCAGAACGTAGTGAAGCTCAGTGAGGTCTTGAACTGAGGAGCTTTATCTTACAGTGGAACATTTTCATAGTAATAGAAGTAAATTGTCCATTTATGTCTTGGTCCTTTACATTTGGTGTCAGAAGTGGGATGGCCTATTGGATACAGTTTATTTTTTGCCTTGTATTTTTGACAAAGAAGAATGCATCATTGTGGCAAAAATAACAAAAAGAAGGATCTACTCAGCCAATCTGTGGAGAGGAGGGATATAAATATTTGTTTTTTGCTTTTTAAAAACATACAGGAATTGGTGTCCTCCAGGATTAAGCAAACAGTTCATTAATGTGAACAGAGCTGCACACAGGGAAACAAACTTTCTCCAGATGTGAACAAAAAGAATCATGCCTCCATTTTTTAGTCATAGACTTATGTTCATATCTTTGAATTAGTAGTAATTGATCAATTATCATTGATGTTCATGTATGTCATGGATGCTGATGTTATGTAGGATTTGAAGGACAGACTGCACATGCCCTGTTTACCCAGGCTGCCCTTTAAAGCTGTTTTCAAATGTCATCAAAAGGCATCATTTCTACACACTTTTAAAATCTGATTAAGTCAGCAATTGTGTCGATGTTTCCCCCAACGTTTAAGTCCAAAAAGGGTGAAGTCATTAAAGTAATTGCCAGGCTCCTTTTAAAGTGGTGGAGAAGCAGAAGCAACTAAAATACAGCAACACTGCAACTATGTTTTCCTCTCCATTTAATAGCTTTTGATTTTATGTTTGGTCTAATACACAATTAGGGACAAAAGCTAAAATGACTAGACTGGATGATGAGTTCTAAATAGGTGTTTTTCCAATCTTGTGACTGCTACTTTATGCATATTTATATAGTATTTAATGTGTTGATATACTGTTAAGACAAGTACAAATTAAACTTTCATGCATGCGTACTTGTTCTCGTTGAACATAATCTGTTTGTACCTGCCTGTATACAGAAACTAGAGAACACCATTCATCTGTCTGGAAAGCGCCTTCTCTGTAATATTCAGCCTTGAAGATCATTACCGGTGCTTTCGGAAAGAAATCCTTCACTTTAACTGCCTCTCCAAGCATGGGTACTTTGTTTGGGACAACCTGACGGATGCAGCACCAGGAAAAGAAGAAACTTGGAAGCTGGTGCTGTGACCGATGCCAGGAGACGTCGTGTCATTGTGTTATTATTATGGTGCCATTGTGTGGACGTTGATCCAGTGCAGGAACAAAGGTACTAAAGCTTGATGGTTTATCACGTGTGACTGTAACATTTAGGCAGCATCACACCGGAACAATCAGAGGGATTGTTTTTCTGTCGCATGACTTTAGGGATGTGACAGATTGGACGGTTCTCATCGCCTGCTGTCATAAATCAGTCAGATATTTCTGTTACCTGCCAAGCCAAACCACCAGTCTGTGTAATGATAGGTAATCTGAGGTCGATGTAGAAATGTGTGTGTGCTGAATATACAGCTTTTACGGCTGCTCTATATACAAGTTCAGTGCACTTGCAGTATTTTAAAATAGCCAGTTAATCCAAACAAGATTGTGGTTAAAAGTTTTTTTTTAAATAGCATTTGTACTTGAACTTCTTTGACTGTTTTAAACACCCTATGTAAACATGTCTGCTTTTCTCTGGTCCATTAAGAGTATCAATGATGTGGCAAACTACTCTCTGTTTCATCAAAAACTTTGTTTCCACAATATGAACCTTATCCTGGAATCAGTTCTGATAGGGTCCATTATTACATCCCAGGATTTCCTCCATACGAGGGTGAAAACAAAGCCCCGCTGTACAAACATACTGTAGAAAAATACAAAAAAATATGTGCAAATAAGTTTCTATTTGGTTGATTTATTGTAATTATTAAAATAATGCAAAGCTCACACTGTTCATCAATTTAACTTTTACATATGTTTTCATCTTTTCTGTAAATTGTCTATCTAAAGTAATGTTTCCTGGTTTTAAGTCATTTATCAGAGTAAAACAAAAACAACTCAATTTCTGTGGATCATTAGCAAGAAATTTTTTACATGTTCTAAGTGAAACAATATGTGAATATTAAGGAATTATTGACTTAAAACAAGCTCCTATAACTTGCTGAAGTTACTTGTATGTTACTTTTGTCCTAATTCAAGTGTACTAAGATATTTGTACTAGAAACCAGACCAGAACTACTTGGTAAGCAGTGTTTCATTGTTCTTCAGGAGAAGGTTTTAACTATATGACTTTTTCTCTAAAAAATGTTTCTTTACTGTCAGAGCTCTGATTTGACAAGTAACATGCCACCAAGTTTCAGCTGAAATGAGATCCAGTCTAACTTGTTCATACCTTTAAAAACACGCGTGTGGAGTGATGCCGCTACTACGATGGACTAGCAACCTGTCCAGTCTGTACCCTGCCTCTCGCCCGCTGACAGCTGGAGATAGGTACCAGTGCCCCTCCTGACCTCAATGGGATAAAGGAATGGGATCTTCCTGGAAGATGAAAGTTCCAAGATGAGGCATTTTATAAGCGGAGGTGCATAAAATACTAGTTTTTGTCATTGTCAATGACAATGTTTGGGTCAGTAAGGATAAAGATTTTGCTGAAATTGTTGAAACTTCCAGGGTGGTGTAAGTTTTTGCTGTCACTTTTCCTCTCTGTTATGTCACAGTAACTCTGTCAGCATCAGCAGTTAGTCATCTGACTGGATGGAGCCATGAGCCAAAGTGCCATCAATAATTCTTCTCCTTCAGGGTGACGGACGTTGGATCTGTGGACACGCGGACAGATGAGTCAGCTGGAGAAAAGTGAAAAACTAACCATCAGGAAGAACTGCAATACATATTTAGGAGATTTACATGTTTATTGACCTGGTGCTCTGGGGGGAATTAATATGGCTCATTTACAGAACACAGACCACAACATTGAACAACACTGTTATCAAGGAGGCCAAAAATAGATATGAGGGTTTTAAATTTTCCTTTTCAGATGACTTTTTCTAGGTTTTATTGAACATATGAAAGCCTTCCAGCCTCCTCTGTTTCAGAGAGGAAATCCCCAGCTGGAGGCACCACAGTCTGACCCCACTAGTGATAATCTGCATAGATGGTTCGTTTATGTGCATGGATGCTTCTAAAAGATATTAATATCTTGCTGTTTTTAGTTATTTAACTTAGCTAAGCACTGGAATAAGACTGCCTACTGTCTCTAAAACCTCCAATACTGTATACTGTGAATCAAAACATGCCATATTTTGAAAATATGGCATGTTTTGAAAGCCTCACTTTAGTGTGCAATTGGACTCTCAGTACTTGCAGAAGTTAGGGACAACAGGTTCAGAATTTCTGGAATCAGCAAATACTTGAAAGCCAATCTAAAAATGCTTCCAACAATTTGTTATAATAGTTCAAACATCAAATGTACATTAATATGGAATAATATGCACTGTGGAAAACAGCTTGGCACTACCAAAAGAACTAATATATACAGTTTTCTCCACTCTTTGTGGTACAGCCAATCAGTGCAAAGAAAAAACAGGTCACTCCTAAATTGTAATGCCAGCCAACAGCTTGTCAAGTAGCATTGCGCCTAGGAATTTCAGTTAAGCTGCATTTTCTTTGGAATGTTTTAGATATGATCTATGAAAATATCTGCAAATAACTTGTAAAAACATTCCACAAAAAAAGTGAATACACTGAAAGGGCAAATGTGATGTTTCCATACTCTACCCGCCTCAGAGATTGTTTTCCTACTGCTTTGTCAGCCACCCTATCATAATGATATCATTATAATAATATCACCACAGGTATTGACATGTAGGTTATTGTTTCCTTACAATGTGAATGATTTCCCTATAGAAAGATATGAGAACTTAATTGACCAGATTTATTTTTTATTTTTGGAAACCCTCCAATTATAATTTCAGACAAATACAACCTGAGCAAAAACATAATAAATTCAGTTTCCAAAATCTGAACCTTTGCTGCAACCAGTGAACCATGAGTTTTGTCCTCTACTGGAAAATACTGATAGAAAATGTCCAGCGATTATTTTCAGACCCTGAACCTAAACTGTCATGAATAAATGATTCCAGGAAAGGAACGGACATTAAACGAGTACAAACATGTCCATTGGCTAAAAAAAATCCTGAACTCACATTATTCCGAATGTGTAGAAATGCTGAATCTAATTAAAGAAGGACTCTATTATTCAACACAGATGGTGAAAGCTGTGCGGCCTCAGAAGAATGAGCTGCCTTTGAGAAAATATTATCCACCATGTCAATTTATTTCAAACCAAAATGAATTTCAAAGCCCAGTTTTGAATTAGCATGGTGATTTAATTTCATTTTTCCCATCTCTCTCCAGTCACACATTAGTCGTTTCTGCTTGCTGTAATGACTTTCCTAATAGCCACTGTGGAAAACAACAAGAATAATTTACTGTAAGCCTAGTCCGTGTTCTCCAAATTACTTTTTACATCCACAGTTTTATTATTATAAATCTTTCCTTTAAGGTTGAATGGATGATGCAAAGGAAGTGAAAGTACACACTGGACCAATGCAGCCTCACAGTGAAGGTGGCTGCAGAAGAAACGTGGGAAAGAAATGTGAGGAGGTGCAGAGTGGGGTGAATTAAAGGACAGATGAACAAAATGAAGTAGTTCATGGTGCTCTGTGGACATATCTGGTTTGTGTTTAACCTTTAGGAAGAATGAACACAGGATAAATAAATCAGATCATCCTAGCAGCTTAAACAATCCTCATGTTGTGTGATCAGTTATTTGGAAAGATGAGGGAACAAATGGACAAAACAGACTGCAGCCGGCTGTCCCAGGCTGTACATGTTTCCAGTAGTTATTGATCACATATTCCAGGTTTGCAGGGTTTTTGAAAAATGGCATTTGTATGAATGTTTTTTTTTTAAATTACAGTGTTTGATGATATACCATACCATACCATACCAACTTTATTTATAAAGCACTTTACAACAACCACAGCTGATACAAAGTGCTGTACATCAAAACACAACATAACAATAAAAAAACATAAAATAAAAACTTACAGTTTAAAAACAAAAACATACAATTTAAAAACTAGATCCCGCTAGAGTTGAAAGCCAAATAAAATAGATGGGTTTTAAGACGAGCTTTAAAAGTGGACAGTTAAGGGGCCTCCCTGACCTGCAAAGGCAAGTTGTTCCATAATTTGGGGCCCATAACAGAGAAAGCCCTGTCCCCTCTGAGCTTCCTTCTTGATCTCGGTACCTCCAAAAGCAAATGATCTGCAGACCTAAGAGACCGATAAGGTATGTATGGGTGAAGAAGCACAGATATACAACAATCAACAAAGTAAAAAAGTGATACAGTTAGTCAGCTCAGTTTATATTTATCTTGATACATTGAACTGTAAACTGCATAACTCATAATTTATAAAGCAATACAATGTTTGCTATATGTAGATCACTGGTAGTTCCTCATTGTCGTCATTCAGCTCTGCAGGCCAGGTAACGAGCCATTAATTTGACTCAGCCATGTTGGAGAAGGATTGCAACTAAAAGTTGCAGAACAGAAACTCTCCAGCAATGGACCTGGCTGATAATCGGAAAGCTAAGCGCTCTGTTAATGCAGAGCGCTTTAACAGAAGGAAGCTACTATTAATTCTGCTATTTGCAACACAGATTTTTCCATTTTTTAAGCAAACCTCATTAACAATTCATGCTTATGCTATATTTTCTTTACATTGGTTTATCACATAAAATCCCAATGAAACATTTTGATGTGTCAGTTTATAACATAACTAAATGGGAAACTGTTAAGAGGTTGTAAATACATTGCTTTACCAATTAACATCTGCATGACACAGTTGCAAAAAAAAAAAAAAGATTAGAAACCACGTAAATAAATCATGTATATGTTCTCCGATTTAAACCAAACACAAACATCTCTGTGTTAAATTTGCTGTTATTTTAGATGGGAAGAAGTAATTCAGCTTCTGGCTGTGTTTTGAGTTAGTTGCGCCAGCATCCCACTGACTGCTACAAAATTAACAACCCCTTAATAATTGAGCTTCCAACAGCTGTTGCTTTACCTAATGGAGGCCAGCTTTAATGTTAAACACATTGCTGTGAAAAAGGATCTGAACTCTTACATATTTCTCATGATTTAGCTGTTTTATTACAACTTTAATACAAATGAAACTTGAATAGATACGAAATTTTGTTGTCAAATGATGAAAAGGTACCTAATGGCAGAATAGAATAGAATAGAATAGAATAGAATAGAATAGAATAGAATAGAATAGAATAGAATAGAATAGAATAGAATAGAATAGACTTTATATGCTAACAGCTACTCCATCCAAAGTGCTACATATTGGTAAATGCAAATATAACCATAAACACTATAAAATTTAAAATTTAATTATTTATCTTTCTGTGCCACTCTTGGCGACAGAAGTTGTATTGAAGAAATTGTGATAACTGCCAGTGTTCAACATCACTGGGAAGGAAATTTGGCATAAACACACACGAAAGTCATGCCATAGCATCTCAATTGGATTTTCCTCCAGACTTTGACTAGGTCACTCCACAACTTTTGTGCAGTTTTTTGCTTTATGCTGCTTGAGAGATATTCAGAGGTTGCTGGTATGATTTATAATTATTTTGCTGTATAAACTAGGGTAATTTAGCTTAATGTGACACAGACTCCTTCAAGACTCTCTGGTACAGCAAGTCGTTCAGATCCTGAAGCAGCCCCAGATAATCACACTATCACCACACAGGGTTTGACTGATGGCCTGATATGCTTTGTTTGTGTTACACCAGCTGGGAGTCCATAGAATATTTTCCCTACAGTTTTTGGGGTATTTTTTTCTTTTTTGAAAATGTAAGACAAGGCTTTATGTTTTTTTGTTCAGACAAGGTTTTCAATCAGAAATTGTCCCATGGAGGCTGTTTTGCCTTGCCCATCTTTCTTATTTCTAAATCATAAGCACTGACCTTAATCGTGTTTACGTTTTGTGTTTTTATGTTTTGAAGTTTGCATCATTCATGTGCTTCAGGATCATTTTGTTGTTTGTTGCGCTTTATACCTGTTTGCAGCACATTTCCCTTTTCCTGTTGATCACCGTAACACTGATTAAAAAACAACCAACCAAACAAACATTCCAGCACTGCCATTAATTTTTAAGGCAACATCTTCAGATCTTTCTTAGACCGATATGTTGCTGTAGAGTGGTCCAAATTTAGCTTTTTCATGCTAACTAATGGATGGAGTAGAATAAATATGCACAGGGCTAATGAGAGAAGACAAGTCAGGAGGGACAGATGGAGGTGACATAAGACCATGAGGCACAGAGGATGAGTAGATGGAGATGAGAAAAGCTTTACGCTGTAATATTCGCTTCCTCTAATGTGCAACCACAGACTGGTGGTCGCATGACATGATAATCATGGCAGAACCCTTATTAAGTTTGAGCCTCATTAATTAGCTTTCAACCTCTGTACTTCAACATGATGAAAGAGGCACTGACTGTATGCATGGATGAAGCAGGAAGCTGACTGATGAAGATGAGAACGAGAGTGCTGTACTTAATGGTACTCTGATAGTGGCTTTAAACATGCGAGCAGAGGACTGTTTTTTTGTGGTGGAGAGTTGTGGTCATTAAAAATCAGCATATTTGAAAGTGAATCTGGTTCTAATGATGTAATTGCTTGATTGAGTGATGATGAAGAAAGGAGGGTGATTCACATGACTTAAGGTGGAGTTTTAAAGATGGATGGGTGAATGTTCAGATGAAGGGTGAAATCAAACATTTAGGAGTCATTTTGACATGGAAGGAAATTGATAAGGGTGTAAACAAGAGCTCAGAAGGACAAAGACGGACAAATAATGGTACTGAAGAGTCAAAAGAGGAAAGAGAACGTTGTTGGTTAAGGTGGGCTGTGTTAACATGCCTATTTGTATGCAGTGAGGCCAATCGCATCGTACAATCATCATTGGGGCCTTCCCATAGCAATGCAAAAAAGAAATGAAGTCACACCTGACGTTACGGTTTCTCCAGCCCCTCCTCTTGAACATGATCAAGGAGCTTTTGGAGAGGAGCTAAAAATAACAATTTTGGAAGATGAAAAAACTCACAATAATGAAGAGAATTATTGACCATTTTGAGGCTGGAGAAATCTGACTGGGACTGAACATGTGTCCTGATGTGTTCAGTTAAATAAAATTATGGGGTTGAAAGGTAAAAAGATTTGACAGGTTTCCTGTTTGCAGGTTTCTCTCCGGGCACTCCGGCTTTCTGCCACAGTCTGAAATCAAGACCGTTTAGTTAATTGGTCTCTAAATTCTGCTAAGGTGTGATTAAAACATTTCTTTTCTTTGAATAAAACGTTTGCCTGGGTTTGAATCCCTGCCTGGGTCCTTCTGTCTTCATGGGGTTTGAATGTTCTCCAAGTAGGGCCAAAACTATCCATCCATCCAGCCAGCGGGCGACGTCGGCGGCGCAGGAGGCAAATCCCTGGAGGCAGGTCCAGTGGACGACTTCGGTGCAGGGACCGGACCACCTGGAGGCGAAGAGGGAGCTCTGGGACCACCTGGAGGCGACGAAGAGTCACTGGGGGCACTAGGGGGCAACGAAGGAGACTCGGAGGGAGCACTAGGAGGCGGAGACTCATAGGGAGCTCTGGGATCCGGAGACTCGGAGGGAGCACTGGGGGGCAACGAGGAATCTCTAGGGGGTGAGAGACTGTGAGAGGCGTCGGGCAGGAGTGGGCATACTTGTTGCTCCCCATCTTGGCGCCTGTACGTTGGGGTTTACCCCGGTGAACAAGAGGGTTATCTCCCTCCGCCTACGGGTGGGGGGGCGGGTCCTGACTGTTGTTTGTGCTTACGGGCCGAACGACAGTTCAGATTACCCACCCTTCTTGGAGTCCTTAGAAGGGGTACTGGAGAGTGCCCCTCCTGGGGACTCCCTTGTTCTGCTGGGGGACTTCAATGCTCACGTAGGCAATGACAGTGAGACCTGGAGGGGCGTGGTTGGGAGGAACGGTCCCCCCGATCTGAACTCTAGGAATGTTCTGTTGTTGGACTTCTGTGCTCGTCATGGATTGTCCATAACCAACACCATGTTCAGACATAAGGGTGTCCATATGTGCACTTGGCACCAGGACACCCTAGGCCGCAGTTCGATGATCGACTTTGTCGTCATTTAATCTGCGGCCGTATGTCTTGGACACTCGGGTGAAGAGAGGTGCAGAGCTGTCCACTGACCACTACCTGGTGGTGAGTTGGCTCCGGTAGTGGGGGAGGATGCCGGTCAGACCTGGCAGGCCCAAATGTGTTGTGAAGGTCTGCTGGGAACGTCTGGCGGAATCCCCTGTGAGACGGAGCTTTAACTCCCGTCTCCGGCAGAACTTTGAACACAGTTCAAACAGTGTACCAACACGTTCCAGGAGAGGTGGGGGACATTGAGTCTGAGTGGACCATGTTCCGTGCCTCCATTGTCGAGGCAGCCTATGGGGGCTGTGGCAGAGAGAGCTACAGATATGTATCGCGGTATTATCGGTAATGCTGCAGCACGAAGTTGCTTCTTCTGCCATGATGTATGAGGAACAATGTAAAAACATTATTTTGATACATTAGGTTTTGTGTGGAGTTCTTCCAGCTGTCACATAAAGGATCAGTGAATCACAGGAATGACACACAGCACTTCCTGAAGAGTAAAAAAATAAATAAACAACAGATTGCTTTCCTGTTGGCTCATTTTTCTTCAGTTTTCCATTACTGCACATATTCTGCAGCTTTCCTCTGAATTCTAACACTCACAACACAAAACAGGTCTTATTTCAAACAGCATCTTTCATAATAGACATTGGAGGGTTGCATATCTGAGAGCAACATCCCAACATGTAGGGTGGACTGGTTTACTTCACATACAGCATCATTAGGAGAGAATATAACACCACTGCTGTACAGCAAGAAGGTCTGGAGTTCGAATCCTGGCATGTATTTGTTCAAGCTGCATCTTCAGAATGATGTTCAAATAAAACAAAATAAAATTCAAACATGTAAATAACATATTTTTTATAAAAGTTACATATACTACAGCTTTAGTGAATGGGTTAAATCGGCTATTGTCTCAAACCCAATCCAGACACATTTATGAAATATTTTAAATAAATTCTGTACAAAAAGTCCACATCAGCACTTGATGCTCCACAGTTGAGTGTCTGATATGCATGCCATATAAAAACGCACTGCTCCCTCCAGGCAGTGCAGAAGTGTACCAACAAATCAAGTCATTGTTATTTATAAAGCCCCGCATCACAGGTTTGTCTCAGAGGGGTGTTATTGATGTCATTTCCAGTCAGTGACAGACGACTGTGCTGCCTCTTGCTGTCTATTTTGGGAATTTTTAAGGGGAGGGATATGATAGTGATGGTAGGTACAGATGAGATATTTTAAGCTGTTATAATGCATAATCTATGAAGGCCTGACTGGGTCACACAGAGTTAAAAAAAAATTATTCTATATGTAAACCGATATAAATGTTCAGTAAACAGAATGATATACTGTATATAGTGGCATAAAACAGAGTGAACCAGGTCTGAATTTATTACATGCAACAGATGTTTGGTGGAAATTGTTGTGCTTTGCAAACAGAACGGCCATATTCTGATGATTTCCGTCAAAATCCAGACATAAAAAATGCTTTTCTTTGGAGGTAAACCTGTAAGCAGGATAATCTTCAGCCAAACTCAGACCTCCGTACACCCTGCAGCCAAATCGATCAATATTTTAAACATGCATTTGGCTTAGCTTCATCAGATCTCCTGCTGTGTGTCTGTCCGAGAGGTTGTATGAGGTTATCATCTCTGTAATCAGCTTATCACCTGAAAGTGCACGGGGTCCTGATCTAGATAAGTGGTAGACAGGAAGATAGGAAGCTTATCTAAATAGCTCTCCGGTAAGAAAATTTGATCTATTTATGGAAAGTTGATTTTTTTGAAAGCGTGACTCTAAAGCCGCATGCTAAGGCGGTTATTACGCTGGTCATTAAAACAGCTACTTTGATGGATTTCCACCTTCGTCTTTACTGATTTCTTCTCTTTTTTCAGTCTGTTCTTTTTTAACCAATTTTTTTTCTGCATCTGACTGCATGTATTTCACCTGACTCCAAAGGTTTTTATCTCCAGCTTACTGCATAAGATTAAAAAGAGTGCAGTACCTTTGCTAATGAATTTCACATAATGAATTTCATTCAGATTTTATCTGATGAACAAAGATAAGGAAGTGCATAAGTTTAAATTGGACGAAACATTACATACATGGTTCTCAAACATTTTCATATAAAAAATCTTAACTCACCCTCATTCTTCTCCACAACTTCCTCTTTGTTGTGTTTGTTGTGTGCCATAGTCTTCCTGGTGTTCGCTAACGAACCTCTAACCTCATGCGGTGTCACTTTGCAGTCAGCATCGTCTTTGGCTCTGAAAGATGTAAAATGGGTCTCTCAAGTTAAGCTGAGCCACACCAAGGGGTTTTCATGGTTTGAGTTTCTTTCTAAGCAAAGTTTTTCTTACAATGCATTCACAATTTTAAAACGTATTCTGTTACATCATAAGTTATCCAGGATTTTGAATGCTTCTAACTAAGGCTGTACTAGTGAAAGTAATCCAAGTTTGCAAAGACATTTGTGAAATAGATTTTAAGGTGTTCAGACCTAGAAATAGTCTTAGCTGCTTGAGGAGATTATTTAATCATAGTTTGATCAGAGGCAGAGAGGACCTGCGTTGCCTTCAGCCCAGAGTCCATTATCAGCTCAAAGCACTGTGGAGTACAGGAGCAAGGTTGTGATTGATGACACCAAGAAGGGACTGGCTGAAACCAGAATGAACATATTTAGTATTCATGATTTGCAACTTATATTCTGAATTCTCTTTCTCTCTTCTCAGTCTTTTTTCTTCTGTTTTTCTTCATGTATTTTTGTGTTTGTCACGCATTTGAACTTTAAAATTGGTGTTCTTAACCCCAACTAGGCGTAACTCAATATTCTGCTGACAAAGACAGAGGAGGGGGATGAATGTGAACAGAAATAAAAGTGTGCCGGTTTAGATTTTGCATTAAAAATCCTGACAAGTGTGTGCTGCTATATGAAAATGTACAGGTGTCAGCCTGAAGAAGAAACCTTTTTTTATGCTAAGTGCAAGAAGAGCAAATGATGTTAAAAAAAGATGAGCACTGAGAAAGTAAGAGGGGGAAAAATTGGAATCTATTATTGTGACATGATATCAAATGACTGAAATGTATAATTTACGGTTCTTAATTTGGCCTTAATCTATTTATAAACCAAAAGCACTACACGGCTTTTTAAAAAATGGCAAATGCAAAGCTTTGCATAATATAAAGCCTTATAAATAATCAAAATATCCCTCCCAGGCCTTTCTTTCTCAAACACAAGCTTTTGTTTGCTTCCATTAATTAAACTTACTCATAGAGAAACTGTCAGCAAACATAAAAAATAACTCAGAGTGGGTACAGAACATGCAAAATGTCATTGTTGTGGACGATAGACATCCTTCATAGACAATGTAAGTCAAGCAGAAGTTTGGAGGTTAGCAGCAGTTCACAAAGAACATGTGATTATCATTAGCTCTTGGGGAGGCCAAGTAGAAAACCCCTTTATTTCCCTTTGTATTATTTATTTTCTGCTATGTAGCTGACACTTTGAAAAACTGCCTCCAGCCTAATGGGAATTCAACGTGTTCAGGCTTTGCTTTGCTCTGTGACAGAGCAACGTTTTGATTAACATCTAAACGTCTTCTTCTGTGGTGCCTACAGGGGTAGTGATGATGCATTCAGTTCTCAAGATATTAGGTTTCGGGATAAGTTGAAGTTTTAGAAAAATTAGTGGGAAAACTTAGAGATAATGTCACAAACAGAGATGGATTAAAAGCAGTGATTTTATGATTGCCCAAAATACCTTTAAAGTCAGTGTTTTTAAGCTTTAAACATGCTCCTCTTTAACAGGAATATTAAATGTTACATCGGTTTTTCGAGTAACTAAACCCCCAAATCAACTATTCTTTGCATATAAGGTTACTTTTAAGGCTGCTGTGATAGTGACATTTTGTGTGCATTTGTTCAATTCTTAAATATTTTGCCCAAACTGTTCTAGTGACACCCTCTTTGAGTTGAAGGGCAGCTAAACCCTGGACAGGTCGCCAAGGCTCTAACTAAAGTTATAAATATGATGATGAATAACCAGATGTTTTATAAAAGCATTGCAGAATGATTTCAAAACTTGCTCTTGTCTCTGGTTTAAATTCTGAACGGAAAAGCCAAACCTAACCTTGAGCTAGTTTTTTAATCGTCTCCCTCCCTGCTGGTAGTTCTCGTGTGGAGACATGCTGCCCCTATCAAACAGATCTTCAAACTGAAGCACTTATCTGTGACTGCACATGCATGAAATAGATTCTGCTTCTGCACAACACAGTGCCCAACATCTCATAAAGATTTGAGTGACTAGCACTGATTTTTTACACGTATCAGCCTCCTCTAGTCAGGGAAGCCTTTATCTAATGACATGCTCTGCTCAGCTTATGCTATTTTTGGCTATGTGCTATTCTAAGTCCCATCTCCCGACAAGATAAGTGTGCTGGGTAGGGCAAGTGTTTGGTTGGGTCCGCGTTTCATCACCATGCTAATTAACTCTGTCAATGAAAATTGGTGCAAATGTGTGGAACAGAAAGATAACAAGATGATGATCATGTGCTTTTGTGCAGGCATGCATATTACCATTATGTAAAGTCTTCTGAATAAGATGAGACAGTACACATGACATTACTGGACTACAAATTGTATTTGCCCCTAATTTCAGCAGATCACCCACTAAAATCATGTTTCTAATTCACTCTCTCTTGTGAAAGATTTATTTGACACAGGAGAAGCTGGAAAATTAGTAGGCATTTTCATTTGTAGCTTGAGACATTAACAGTCTAGTAACAGTCAAACAATAACAGTTCTTTGAACTTTTACAAAGAAAATGTACAAATTCCTTCAAAACACAAATTTTAATTTTAAAGGCGTTTATTTTATCAATGCTGAAAATCAAATTAAGTTTAACGGTAGTCTTGTTTTCATTTACAAATTTAGATCTAAGGCCTGTTTTAAAATTCAAGCATTTATGAGAGGCCCTGTATATATATGCACATGTGTAGTATTTATTTGCAGAAAATGAGAAATAGTCAAAATAACAAAAAATATGCAGTGCTTTCAGACCTCAAATAATGCAAAGAAAACAAGTTTATGTTCATTTAGAAACAACAATACTAATGTTTTAACTCAGGACGAGTTCAAAAATCAACATTTGGTGGAAAAACCATGAAATTTTAATGGTGTTCAGTGAGGTGATTTCTTAATTTTTTCCATATACAGTATATATACTGTATATACACATTATATGTGCATATATATATACACTCATGTATATATGCATGTGTCCCTGTGTGTGCATGTGTGTGTTTGTGTGTTTGTGAACCTTTGTTTCATCTCTGTAAAAACAGAAGCGGTAGCATCTAAAGATACAGCTAATGGTAACGGTTCTCCCTCAGGGCCATCACTCACTGCAGTTCTAGGAAAGAGAGAGGAGCCACAGGGCAGCAGCCATTAGGAAAACCTCTGACTTCATCTGCAAAAAAAGACTGTGGAAGCACTTTTGCTCTGTCCCATTTAACAGAAATACAGTTGTCACAGTGAAAAGCCACTGACCAAATGCTCTTACTATCAGATTGTAATGGAGAGCGCCATCTTGTGGTGTCGTCTGAATGTTAGGAATGGAAGTTTGTGTGGAAAGTTCATGTTGGAGTCATAGTCTGTAGAAAAAGTGAGGAAAACACAAAAAGAGAACAAACCTATTGAAAGATTTTCCTGTGATTTTTGACAAAATGGATGGCATATGACTTTTCAATAATATTTGGTTATCAGTGACACTTGAAGGTACCTACAGATAAATGAATATTTTCACAAATCCTTCAGTTTTTCCTCATTAAAGAAATTGAGATTGCTGATAGGTGTATTGATTTTGCACAACAGTATCATTAATATTATACCACCATGTAAGAGATATTTTGATGTTTTTCTCAACATTTTACAGACCACATGAACTTTTCATGGCACAGAATAAAACCCTGAGCTACTTTGTTTTGTTGACCCCCAACTTCAGGTAAACGCAAGGTTTGTTTTTCTAACGTCCATTCAGATGCAATCAAAAATTTATGAATGTGAACAAATATAAAACCAGGACATCAAACAGCAGGTAAAAGTTCTCAAAACCTTATCAATTATTCAGTAACACAAGTTCAAAACACAGAAGCTTTTGATCAGATGACGGTGATGTTTTGAGGAGTTTGGCAGAGAACTGGACACAGATTATTTTTTCCAAGATAAGAATAAAGCAGAATCTATGATACACCTGTTAATTCAGAGGTTGGATGATATCTGTGTCTTTCAGCATAGATGTCATAAACTCCAACAGAAATCACCTTTTTCTGACTATTAGATGCTACTTACATCAGTATGATTCTACTGAAGCACATGTTTACTTTACTCCTCAAAAATCCATCTGTAGGTTGTAATGTTGTCATATCTGTGTTGTTCTTTACCAACATGGATCTAAGGCAGATGAGACTGAGGATCAGCTATGAGGATTTGTTTTTATAGAAATAGATTTCCTGTGTTTTTCTTTGGTTTAATTTTGTTTACATTTACAGTATTTTCTGTGACATTTACAGTATTTCGGTTTCCCGTCACAGTTTAAAAACCTGACTTGAGCCATATTCTAGACCCACAAAAAACCCAGTGACATACAACATGCACTTACACATATTAACACCCAAGAATGATTTAAAGTGGCCAATTAACCTTCTATGCATGTTTTTGGGTGGTGGAGCAAGGCGGAGTACCTAGAGGGAACTCATACATCCACAGGGAGAACTCCACACAGAAAAGCATCAAACTCAGTGCTAAAACTGTTCCACTGTGCGGTGCCCACCTGACCTCATGCAACCTGAAGTTGAGTTGACCTAAGGCAGGGGTGTAAAAAAGTGAGGCCCGGGATCCAAAATTTCTGAGTTTTTGGCAGAAATATATTCCTTTTTCTATCTAAAATGGCCCTAATACACCGTTGTAAAAATCCCTTCCAGATTTTGGATCTACAATAAATATCAGGCTTCTTTATTTGCTTGATTTTAGGTTGTTGTTTTTGACCTGCGACTACATTTGAGTCTACAGTTTTGGCCTATCTGGCCAAACGTTTGGACACCCCTGACCTAATGTATCTCGGAGACGTTAACTCTATATCTGGTGACCTTCACTGTATTTTTGACTGACTCAGTCACACTACATGTGAGACCAGTAGTCCTGCTCTCTTGTTCTTGTTCTAGATGTGGCAGTTCTTTTCAATTTATTTAATCTACAAATCCATCTCTGATTTGCTTGTGGACCAAATTACATCCAGAGAAAGAAAAATCATTCTTCCTTCTATTGAACTGGGTTTGTACAGTTTTTAATGTCATAACTCCCAGAGAGCAAGCCACTTAGATTGTGTTTTGTCACTTGGAGTCCAATCTGGTAACAAAGTACATTTGTGACTTGGCAAGCAGAGGCAAGGAAGAACTCCCCTTTAGGAAGAAACCTTGGGAGGAACCAGGCTCTCTGGGGTGTGCCCCTCCTCCTGAGGGCTGCGTCCTCATACCAGAGAGGGCTACTCCTAAAAACAGACAAAAAAATATTGACATGTAGTGAAGTGAAATAAACTAACCAGTTCCATGGTGTGAATTGTCTTACCCTCCTCCGGTAGACAAGGATATAAGACTCCCCTGTACACATCTCCGAAATGACTGTTCCATTTGTCTCCATCACATAAATGTCATTAAAGTGGAGCCATCGATCGTTCCCGTCCTCCCTGGACTGGTCCGGGTGTAGCCCATCGCTCACGTAATGCCCTAAAAGAAAAAGAGTAGGTGAGAACTTTGGGATTTAAAGAATAGCCAAGTGTCTAGGCTTTTTTAAGCTTAAAATTTGAAGGTTAAATTTAAACTCTAGTCAGATTTAAACAAAATTAGACAGAGGTCTTGTAAGATGTTATCTGACCTGTCTTCGCCGAAGAACCTACGTGGCTGATGACGCTGACCAGGCTGTACTGTAAAGATTCAGAGGCAAAAACTGTGAGCATCACACACAGCTGTCATGTCACAATCCCACATTGTCCACACAGTACCTTTCAATTTTTGGTTTTGAGTTGTACAAATCTGTGTACCTGGTGGCCAGCTACTGTCATTTCCCTGCACAAAACGATGGGGTCCTCCAGTTTGACCATCACCAGGTTCTCTGTGAAAGTGAACCTCTTTAGTTGCAAAATCAAATATCTGTAGATGAGAAACTGATGCTTTAGACTTTATTGTACATAAACACATCTATATTATTATAATAACTTCACATTTTGCAGAAGACATTTGGAAAATGGTGTTGCCACTCACTTGGGAAGGGTCAGAAATCTAGACTGCAGACCTGATGTGTTTCCTCCACACTCACACTTAAACTCTAGTTGTCTTTCCTGTGGATAAAACAAAATGTGAGTTATTTACAGCACAAAAAGCACTAAGTGTCATAAAAATATTGTCTGACTGATGGGTGGATTAAATAGATGAGTTTCTTATACCTTCTCGTGCATGTTGAGCATGTTCTGCACTGACCCTCCAGCGATCAGGTCCAGAGAGAGCATGATGAAATCCTCCTCTCTTATGGACTTAATACCACAACTGCAGATAAGAATCAGAAAATATTATATTGCAATATTTTATTGGAATAATGAACATTGCTCAGGACAAGCGGGAATAAATGCATGTTTAGTTCTGGGTAGAAGAGTGCTTTTACCTTTTGCACATCCTTGTGTTCCGCATTTTGAACTGTAGATGTGTCTCAACTGGGCACCTGTATCTTTTCCCTATAGTGGCCGCAGTCTTTGTCAGAAGGGGCTGCAGGTTCTTCATCTGATTCAACACAGCCGTCAGGAACTCATGGGCGTCCTAAACGCACAAGAACACGCAGAGTTAAATTAATGTCAAACACTGCAGTCAGGTAAAACACAGATCCACACAAAGCAGCTGACTGACTTTCATGCCTTCATATCCAAACTCTGGGGCCTGGAAAGAGAGGACCTTCTTAAACCTTATAACCACCTCCAGTTTCAACCTGGAATCAGGTGAGCAGTGACATTTCACAATGTCTAGGAAGCATCTGGAAAATAAAGGCTGATGTTTGATTTTATCTTCAACTCACAGATTTCTCTGTGTGTGTTTGTGCATATGTTCTTGCTGTACCTCATGAGCTGAGCCTCGGGACACAGTGCCAACACGTCCTCCTGGGATTTGATGTCCTCCACGAACTCCTTGAGTGTAAGCAAAGTCTGCAGGCTGGCGTTCATGTAGCAGATCATATTAACGTTTGGGAATCTGATGCAAAAATGCACAGTCACATTAGCATCATGGTGTTTAATGACAGATCATTTTCAGTTTCATTGTTCCTGGTGGTTATCTGCGTAATTACAGTTTGCAGACGTTTTTTACCCAAGTAATATTGCATTCTGATGTTTCATACAAGTGGACTGGACCTGGATTGTAGTGACTCTGCACAAACACAAACAGACAGAGTTGTTCAGTATGATTATAACAATTAATCTGTTCATACTTAATGTGTTGTGGTGGAGGTACTTTGTGGGAACGTTCTGGTTGTGCTTCGAGGAAGTGTTCTCTTCTTTATAGCTCTTATACTGCTGTGTCTTAGTTTCCATTTGAAGTGGGCTGCAAAGTGGAAAGAAATCATTTAGAAAACCTCTCAAATAACAGAAAAACTTACCTAAACAATTTAAATTAAAGCGTGACCAATTACCTTCAGAAGTCACTTCATTAGTAATTCCTATGTGTTTTGATTAATCTCAATACTTCATAGAAACATATTTTTCAGTAATTTCAGCTGCAAATCTTTTGGGGTATGTTTTTGGAAGTTTTTCACTTCCACTTCAAGCGGCTGAAACATTTTCTCATTCTTTGCAAAAAGCTTGAAGAGGGATGGAAAATCAAGCTAAAACCAGAAAATGAAAAAAAATCTCAACTTTATCACAACGCAGACAGGCAAACTGTGAATTTTTGTAACCACAAACAAATTAAAATAACAAAAAAAGACTCTTTCACACATTGTTTGCTATCCTGTGGATAACATGTTGCCAGATGTTAAATGTGAACAACTTAATTGAAAGGTCAAAGGTCAAATCTTTTATTTGTGTGCAATAACAAATTTGCTTTATCAGGCTTTGAGGGCAGTATTATACTTGACATGGTTGACTTTGGTGCTTTAGCATTACCTGTTTCTAAATACCATGTTGGTGTAATGCTTTAGTGGGATTAATGTTTATGATTAATGCTTTAAGGTGAGTGCATACCTTTACAGTGGTGCCTCCCACTGCACAGGAGACAAATTTGAGACTGAAGCACAATGAAATGGACAACTGGGGGAGGGAAGTTGTGTTTCTCCGGAGCAAGTTCGTCACTTTTGAATTACTAGTATCTATTGGTATGCTTCACACCTTTTCATTTACATATATTGTAACTATGATTGATTTTAATGACTTGGTTCCCTACACACTTGCGTTACGGGCGAAGCAACTGCACTGCATACACCTCAGTGTTAATCCTGTGAGGGATCTATGTACTAATTAGGTGACAACTGAAGCCGGTGGGCTCCACTGTATTTAATTTAAGATTGAATGCACAGCACTTTTTTTTCTTGTTCTTATTTGTGAAGCGTTATCAAGTAACTAGAATCCTGAAGAATTACACCAAGATTAGTGGTTGCCATGTGTTAAAATGTTGGACATCTTACAAACAAGTTGGTTACCTTCTCTTTTGATCCTGAGAATCATCATCACAATCAGGATACTCTTGTATTATTCTCTGTCAGACAAACAACAAGCTCATTAGAATAAAAAAGATGAACCTGCAGAGCTTCAGTAGAATCAAGTCCAATATCAAGCATATAAAGTGCTAGATTTACCAAGAAGCAATCAAATAGTCCCCAGAAAATCTTCTTTTTCTTTGTCTTCTTCTGTTGTTTTTTCTCCTGAGGCGAATATCTTGTTTGAGTGCTTCTACTTGTTGGAAATCCAATATCTTTAAACTTTGATGTAAAAAAAAAAATAAATACAAAAAACAAATAACTAAAATAAATCACCAGAATAAATTCCAGACAGTCCAGATTTTTCCAAACTTCTACGTTAGTTATATGAATAAAAACGGACTTACCACATTGTACAAGCGCTGCAGCCAATAATTTATCCAGTTGTTGTTGTTATTGTTGTTGTTGTGTGAGCCCTGATCTCCTTCAACTTTTTCACAAATTATATGCTTTTTCTGTGAAAGACAATGAAAAGGAAAAATACAATATGCAAACTGATAAAAACTGTCTTTAATGACTACCGTACATCCAAACAGAGAAATCTGGAGCAGAGTGAATCTAATCTGTGAACAATATCAAAAATCTAGGAGAGAAAGTTACATGGTCAGCAACACAAACCTTATTTCGATGATGAAACATCTCTGGGTCCCTCTCGGTTTGTAAAATGCATCTTAGTGCATTTTAGAAAGTGTTGTGTTTGAGTGGGGAGACTTCAGAGAATATTCTAAATCACCTTGTAGCACGAAAGAACAATTCTAGAAAGTAACTGTTGACATCAGCGGATGTAACAACAACAAGCACATTTCAAAAATATACAACTTGTATTTAGAACTAAAATACTTTAAATATTTTTTTAAAAATCAACAGAAATTGTATAAAAGTTGGAGAATTTTTATTTTTTTAGTTACATAGAACTGTCTTTGTTTTTTTATTATTGCTATTTCACCCAAATTTTAAATTAAATCAAAGATTGTCATACATCAAGTTCATTTAAGCTATTCACATTTTAAAAACTGGCAGCATGTTGGAAGGCAAACAATATGTGAAAGACTATTTTTTTCTTATTTTAATTTGTTTGTGGTAAATATTCACAGTTTGCCTGTCTGCATTGTGATAAATCTGCAGGTTCAACCAAGCTCTTTCTTTCTGGTTTTATGTAACTTTGAAACAGCTACAAAATTTTTTTAAATGATCACATTTTGAGACACAGAGGCTATCAGAAAGTCTATTAGATTCCTTTTCTGTGACATTGTTTAAACATGAAATTTGTTAACCTTAGTACTGAACTAAAAAGGTTGTTTTATGAACTTTTAGTAACTTTCAAATAATTCCGTAAAAGTAGGACAGTTCACCTTTCAGAGGCATTCACTTTGCGACACCTAGTGGTGACAAGAAGAAAAACGGCTCTGAAAAAATCCCAGAGGCGGAAGCGGAAGGTTTGTCCTACACGGCTTACTGTTGGAAGTTGCTGTCATGTCGGCACCCTTGATAGTGAGTTATCCTTCACATTTCTGCTAAACCCAGCGAGAAATATGATATATAAAGAAAAAAGTCAGTTTCACTCTTGGAGTGTGTGTTTTGTAGATCGGCCGTATTTACTCTGAGGCAATTGTTTCGTTATAAACTGCGTTAAATTAGGATTAGGTAATGGGTTAGCTAATGTGGTAATATGATCTCAGACATCAGGACTGAAGGTTCCTTAATTCTTTTATATTGCTGAACACAGTACAGCGTTGTTGCCTTTATTGTTATTACATTAATATATTTTCTCCTTTATTTCTTTATGTTTCCATTTTTACCTGCACCGTGTTTGTTCATGCCCCCTTTTCATCAGGTCGTCTGTATCTTTTCAGTCTTTACGCAGGTGCTGTCAGCGGGCTGCTGTCCTCCTCGTTGCTAGGCGACATTGGAGCTCCAGCTCAGCATCTCCTCCTTCTCTCGTGTCCAGGTCTCTTGACTTCCTCGCCCAGCGTTTCTATGATGTAGAGGCACTCCTAAACTGGAAGTCCCGGATTGGGAAGGACCAGCTCCGAAAGAAGAATCTGTAAGACAAACAAAGTTTTATGTGTCAAAAACACATTTGGTACATTTTGAGCAACATAACAGTGGAACAGTTACAGTTTTTATATGACCCTGAGTTCAATTTTCAAGACAAATGTGATAAATCAGCTTGGTACCATTATTTCTATTGGCCTACATATTAGAACATGTGTGTAAATTATTTTTTCATGAATCCTTTTCATCAGCATAGACCAGAAAAATCATTATTCCATCATTATTGTAGTCTTTTCACATTTTTGTGACTTTATTTGCAAATTAGTAATGTTTGTCCAAATTTGTACTTATTTTTTCCAAGTTTTGTATTTATATTTTAGCCTCTAAAGTCTTGCAAGGCGTTGGGGTCCCAGGGTAACTCAGGATAGAAACCACTATGCACAGCATTGACATTGTTATTGTTTTTGATTTTCAAATATTAAGCACTATTTGTAGCATTTGTCAATATTAAAAATGCAAACATATGAGTCTAAAGTAGAAATGTTTGATCAAAATGCACAGCACCAAATTTAGAGACAGTGCCCTTAATTTGGGGTTATGATAATTTGGGCTTGTTTAGCAGCCACAGGAACTGGACACCTTGTAATCACTCCAAAAAACACAAAATCTTACCAAGTATTTTTGGTCTAATTTCTAATTTGCTTGAAATAAGACAAGTAACTTACAAGTAACTTTTCAGGAAGATATAGTATAAGTCAGTTAGTTTAATTTAAATCAATAATTTCTTATTAGTGATGGAAATGTACTGATTCCTCTGGCAGATTATTTCACTTGTAATGTTGGAAAATGTCTTTTTTGTAAGTGAAAATCTGGCATTTGAATTAGTACTTTTTCATCATTCATTAATGAATTGTTGACTTAAAATAAGCTCCTATATCTTGCTGAAAAGTTGGGTTCTTAACAGACCTGTTGCTCCTAAGTTACCAACTGCACTTTTAAACAGTAATTGTGATGGGCTTTGCACCTTTAGTTTCCACACCATTACTGAGCTGTTTTTTCACATCTGAACATATTCCCTTACAGCCAGATCTGTTGGGAGTATAGGAGTCTTCATTAAGACAGCTAAAGCCAACTCTAACACTTTCTCCAGCATCTCCTGAACAGCAAATACTATAGGAGTTTTTATGATTTGACCTTGCCAAACCTGGACTTTGGTAACAAGTCATGCCTAATCCCAATTTTTTCTTCTGTCTTTTACAGTTACTATGGTTACACCCACAAGCATTATGGCCCAGACATAGCATCTGCCTATTATATTCTAAATCTAGGAGGAGGATTTAGGTAAGTGGCTCCTCCTCACATCCCTTTGCATTATTTTTAGTTGTTCTGTAAATGCTTTGTCAGGTAGCTGGATGTTTTCCACATTTATTATGACAGATTCAGTCTAACAAGGTCATGCTCCTTCTGATTAAATGTTTATTATGAACTTGTCAACACATATGGTGTGAAAAGGGCCCATTGCAGGCCCCAGGGCCAGAGGACATTTTTGAAATTTGAGACTAAGTTTACCAAATTCTTTTAATACTTGCCTTAAGTGATAAAATCGAAAGACATTTTTGTTGAAAATTCAGGTTTTTTACTCTGAAAATTGAAGACATTTTTGTAGAAGAAAAATTCAAATTATTTGAGAAATGAGTTCCTTTGGAATTATTCTTTAAAGCTATCAAGAACTATAACTTTTGCAACAACCCGCTGCTCTCTCAAAAAACCTCACATATGAACTGCTTTTCAAATCATCAGCCTTCTCTCTCTGTTCATCATAACTTCTGTTACTTCTGCAGGTTTGTGGGCCAGTCTGAGTGGTTCCGTGCCAACTCAAGGGGCAAATTCAACTGGGATTTCCTGAACTACAAGGACACACCTGTGGAAGAAGTAGACATGAGTCACACCATCATCAACTACGTAGGACTGTCTAACCTAGGTAATATGCTGTGATGCAGATGATTCCTCTCTGCTCTTTAGTTTTTGAGAGTCACTGAATATATTGGTCCTGTTTTTGATCTGATTTATCAACACCTGCAGAGAGGCAACATCTGCGAACTCTAAAGCTCCAAGGCTGTCCTGAGGTGGATGACTGGTTCCTGGCAGGACTCCACAAGTTCCAGGACTCTCTGGAGGAGCTGGACATTTCTCACTGTCCAAAGATAACCGTGGGCGGCCTGGCTGCTCTCAGGAATCTCAGGTGAGCTTTATACTCAGTGTAGCCCACAGTCTGCAGTGCAGTAGTCCAAACCTTTTTTTATATATATATTCCAAAATTACCTAAGGCTTAATGTGAGTAAGGTTGCAAATGTACTTTTTTTCTTTAACTAAAATAATCTTTTTAATCTGCTCAACAGTAAACTAAGCTTATAAATTTCTTGTAGGAAAAGAATATTTCAATCATTGTAGATTCAAAGTTTTGCATATTTTCCTTATTAAAGAAAGGCATCCGGTTTGGAATTTCTTTTGGGCTCGATTGGAGAAAATATTTTGCTTATTCTCAGCACTAACAACAGGATTTGGGTTCCTCTTTCTCTGACATGACACAGCAGTCGCAGCTCTGCAAATATAAATACAGCTCTTGAAAAACATACCCATTTGTAATTCACTTCTTTAGGATGCCAGTAATATAAAGAAGTGTATCACTAAACTACACAGTAACTGAATTTAATCATGTTTTCAAATTTACTGGTATTTCTTTTGAAATATGAAAATACAAGTATCATAAATATTATACTCCCTTTGAATAAGCAGTAGAAAAAATAGTAAAAATGAAAACCCCGACAATTTGGTTGGTTTTGTTTTTATAAACATTATTAATTTGAATTTTTCTTGATTAATCAAACTTCTTGTCATAAGAAATGTAACAGTATAATAAATGCAGAGCCCTAGCAGTCTTATTCACTATGAAATTAAGGAAATAGAAAAAGTGTAATATCTAAATGTGTGTTGTACCTAACAGTTTCCATTGTTTCCATCGTAACAATTTAACCTTAAATTAAAATGTCGCCTCAATTAAAAAAACTCTCCATCTTTATCAACCTGTGGTATCAAGTCAAATTCAAATTATTCTCACTAAAGAGTTGCAAGCCAAACAAAATCAGTCCAGGATGCACAAGTGGCCTTTATGCCACACTTGTTATTCAGCATTATTCTAAAGCAAAGTAACCAGTTGTGTAATGATATTCTCCTTTTTCTGTGTCTATTTACTGTAGCCACCTAAAGCATCTGAATGTGTCCTCCCTCCCGAGGATTTCAAATCCAGGGTTGGTGATCATCCTGCTGGAGGAGATGCTACCTCAATGCCAGATCACAGCAGATGGCTACGACCTCAGTCTGCCTCAGGCTGGAAGGGAGAAATCAGAGGAGCGCCTGGAAGCAGAGAGGTAGTGGGTCGATTACAACTAGAATCACTGCAGAAAGACTTGGAGGCTTTTGGTGTTTTCTTTTTTTTCAAAGTGCTCATCATAAGCTTATATGATTGAAGAATCATGACATAAGGCACAATAAATGCAGGACAAATAAGAAAAGCAGAAACATACAATAGATGTGGGCGAAGAAACATGTCACACACAAGTTGAAATATATGTCTGGATGCCCTGTATATCTCAGTTTGTGAGTAAGGCTGCACATTGATCCTGTAAATGTTCATATTTAGAAAATCTCTGTTCATGTCCAACTTCAATTTGCTGGGACTTTGTCACTGAATGTAAAAATGGGTGTACATAATAAAGATTTTATTCTTCAAAGTAAGGATTATTGTAAACCTCATTGTGTGTATTCTCTTATATTTGACTTGCAAAAATAAAAATTTTTTATATAATAGCGCTGAAAAAAAATATATATATATACAGTACATATACATGTATATATTATATATAATATCTGGTATTATATATAATATCATATATAATATAAAAATAATAATAAATTTTTCTATAATAGCAGTGGAGAAAATACTCAAACGTTGTACTTAAGTACTGTAGTAAAGGTACGTGTCTGACAAATCTATTTGAAACCCAAAATGCAGCTCAGTTTTTTGCAGTTGTCTAAAAGTGAGCTTTGGAGATTTTTTACTTTCTTTACCATGCTGTTCACTCTATCCATGGTGGTGAGATGAATAAGGGTCCTCAACCATCTAGTGGTCAATAGCTGAAATAAACTTACTTCTATCACTTGTGATATTTATACTTTTATTTGATAGTGGTACCAACAACTATGCCACATGTGATTTTGCAGTAAAATAAATAACCTTAAATTAATTTCTTTATTTGCTTATATTCCCTTTTGGTGTTTATTGCCTTTATTTGGTTTTAGCTATGATTAATTTTAATATTTAATACTTTTATTTTGAAGGGACGACGTCCGGTCTAACTGGACTGACCACATGTTATAACGTAGACGATAAAATGTATCTTGTTAGAAGCTGGCCCCTTGATAGAGGCGCAAGGTATGTGTGTAGTAAATGAGTAGATGTCTTAAATATTGTGTAAATAAAACTGTGCATTTGCTTATATGCTAAAACTAACGTTATTTTTGGTTGTAGCATTATTTTAAGTTATGAACGTTAAGTTGCAAACGTAAACGGTTGTAAACGTATGTATTTTTGTTGCATTTTGGCTTGCACTGTGTTTTTCAGTGCACGTCCCTTACGGTGAAACCAGGGGTTAGTGCTTATCAATAAAGTCTCATCCTTCACGTGGGTGCAAGTAATATATTCATTCATTCTTTCATTAATTTTTAATGTATTTTAAACATTATGCTATGCAGTTAATTGCCAATACAGTGTCCGTGTGTGTAAGTGTATGTATTTGTAATCTGCACTGTGGAAGCTTATGTGAATAATAAAGCCCATAATCCAGTGTGAGCCTGTTCTGCAGCAGATACACAACAAACTAATGAAGACACCAAGAAATAAAATAAACAGTGATAGTCGGTTTTGCAATATCTTAATTGGCAGATGTGAAAATTAAACATTGTTAAAATACTTCTATGTTTGACTCACCTTATGTTCTACAACCAAATAAATTGGCGATACGTTTAATTGCAACTTTTGCTTATTATTGGGTTAGTTGATATTAAGAGTTTTAGAGTATTTTTTATTATTTTTTTGTAATAAGGAAAGTGAACATCAACGGGAACTAATGTTTCCTTTGAACGCGGTAGCGGTTCACGCCGACGTAATTTTCCGACGGACAACAAGAAATGGGAACAGCTGGATACATTTAAAGCGTCGGGTTCCTGTATATTTTCTCCGATTTTAGCGATTTTCATTGGATTTAAACCAAAACAGTGTCGTGTTGGAGTCCTAGCAGGCGGATAAATGTCTGAACCATCAGGTAGGACGACTGTCTGGTCCAGAAAGGAGACGCAGTTACATCTTTGTCTCTTTAAAACAAGACTGTCGAGTTTTACATCATGGTGGTTTCATTTCCAGAGTTCCCCAAAAAAGAAGAACAAGGGGAGGAGGCTACCGCTGAACCCGAGGTGGGAGTCACTGTTTTCTGTCAAGCTTGAGTTGTTTTTTAGCTGCTGTCAGATGTAGTGAGACCCAGACGATGGTTAGCATCATAACAAAGAGCTGCTAATAGCAGTCACCAATCAGTGAACTGTTTCTCACACATTGTTTTCTCCGCAGGATCAATCAGACACCAGCAGTGAAGACGAAGCTGCAGGAGAAGCAGAGAGTACGTTTAAAAATACCGCATACACTCATATACAGCGGTGGAGAAAATACTCAAAAGTTGTGCTTAAGTACTGTAGTAAAGGTACATTAACATTATCACTTGAGTAAAAGTAAGTGTTTGCTTTTAAAAATAGTTAAAGTATTGAAAGTTAACCAAAATCAAAACCATTGTGTGATTTTAACAGCAATAAATACATTCAAGTAAATGTTGTCTGCCTGAAAAAAGGGGCATTAGACACACCTAACAGGAATAGGCCAGTAGTTAACAATATTTTAATTTTCTGACACCATTTTCTAAACTTGGACCAGGGCCAGATGGAGTCATTTTTGAACAGGTAAACTTGAGTATAGGGTTGTTGTAAACAAATATTTTAGTAATCAAGTAATCTTGCGATTATTATGATTAATCGAGTAATCGGATTAAACAAATTATTAAAATACTGGTAAATCTAACATAACAGCAGTGTTACTATCAAATACCAACATCAGTCCAATTGTTCATATTTGAACTTCCCTAAGAATAACTTTTCTGTAGTTTAAGAAATTAACTTGTAACAATAATAGCTCACTTTCTAAGTTAAGCTGAAGAAAAGTTATACAAAAATCTGAAATTATATTCAATTTAATAATAAAGATTAATGCTCACAAATACACTTATATTTTTAAAAAAGTGTATACTCCAGCAATTTAATAGATGAACTCTCACTTTGCCCAAACATTTATAGCTTTTCTGTTCATTTTAGCGACGTAATTTGGCTCCTTAGTTTGTCACAGAAAATCATCTACCAGATATGTACCACCACGATGCGTTCCGCCACACGTTTGTTGAGACCGGGATGACATGAAATTAATTTTCCGGTTCGTCCGTAAAGCTATATACACTATAAGCAGCAACTACACAACAGCCGCCCACTGTGTTCAGTAGCATTTTATTGAAGTTTCACAAATCAGAAAAAGGTTTCACAAATCCCAAACATGGTTCTAAATATTCTTCTATTAGTTGAGAATAGTCCAGTCCAGATTTGGGGTATCTAGGTGTTGTAGTTTTGGAATTAGAGCAGTTCTAGTATGATCCAGATGCAAAAAAGTGGTAAAATCAACCTTTATTGAAGTTTCACAAATCAGATAAAAGTTTAACAAATCACAAACATGGTTCTAAATATTTTGCTATTAGAGCAGAATAATCCAGTCCAGGTTTGAAGAGTCTAGGTGCTGTAGTTTATAAACTATAGTCGATTAAAGATGCAAAAGGTAGTGAAAAATTAGGTGGAATTGCCCTTCAGTCTTTTCCCGAATCGGAAACCAACTTCAGGTTCGTGTGTTCAGTCTATCCGCTCGTCCCTGGTTCGCTCTGAACCGCCACCAGGCTGCAGCTCCGGGAGGAGAAAAGCTGCCGTACTCCAGGCATCGCGCCAGTTATTTTAGGGAGACTTATTGGTCCCCCCAAAAATAATAAAAGCCCGGACATTATCATGAATCAATAAAATCCTCCCAGAGCGAACTAAAAAATGCTGCTAACACTTAGCTTTCATCAACAACTCAGGCAGAAGTGAGAGCACCGTGCAACATAAATTAACTTTGATGCATATACATAAAACATATAAATTTTCCTCGACCAGTTTTATAATCGAGGTACTCGAATCACTCGAGGAATCGTTTCAGGCCAACTTGAATAAGTTTTTGATTACTTTCAAACTTATAAATAACAAAAAAAATTTTTATTTGTAACACAACATATAGAAATATAGTGGCGTAGAAAGTACAGATACGTAATGTGAAAACGTGAATAAACTGGTCTTGTTTTTCCTTTTCTCTCCTGTCCTTTCCAGTGGACGTCTTGCGCGGCCTCTTCTCCAGTGCGCTGGGGTTGGGCTCTTCAGAGAAAGTTCTGGATGAGTTGTCTCTGGAGAGCGTGGCGCGCTACATAAACAGCGGCAAATGTGAGTTTTGTCTTATTATGTTTTACTTTATTTCTGGGTATTTGCAGGATTACAAAATCACTGAAAATGATAATAATAATAATAATAATAATAATAATAATAATAATAATAATAATAATAATAATAATAATAAATATGTATTTAATCTGAGTACATTCATCCAGAAAAAGAAAATAAGATTTAGAGAGTGCTAAATTATTCATTAATGGATTCATGACTGAATCATGAATCCATTTATCATGAATGTTTTTACCTGTCTTTGCCATAGGTAAAAACATAATTTGCATGGTTGGAGCAGGAATATCAACATGTAAGTATATCCCATTCATTTTGAGAGAATTAAGCATTTATTGATTATTATTAAACAGTTTTTGTGCTGTTTGAGTAATTTCTCATGATTTCTTCCTGCACAGCTGCTGGGATCCCGGATTTTCGCTCTCCAGAAACCGGTCTCTATGCAAACCTGCAAAAGTACAACCTGCCTTACCCAGAGGCCATCTTCCAGATCGATTACTTTAAGGTCTGTTCAAGATCGAATTGCATCTCTCAAAACAGTGACATGTGAAAATTGAAGAATTTTCCATAATTTCATCACTTCAGAATCATCCAGAACCATTCTTTGCTTTGGCCAGGGAGCTGTACCCAGGACAGTTTAAGGTACGGCAAGCAGGCTGCAGATTGGGAAAAGCCGGTCCTTACCAAATACTCAGAGTTGTTTTTTACCCTGATGCTTGGTTTTAGCCCACAATCTGCCACTACTTCATAAAGATGCTGAAGGACAAGGGGGTTCTGAGACGATGCTACACGCAGGTGGGGGAGAGAAAGAACATGTCGCTACACACAGAATAATTCAAATTACTTTAAGTTCCTGTATCCATGTTGGTGTGCATGTCTGTTCAGAACATCGACACCCTGGAGCGAGTCGCAGGGATAAAAGGAGACGATCTGATCGAAGCACATGGAACGTTCTACACCTCTCACTGTGTCAAATTGCTCTGCAAAAAGGAGTACGACCTGGACTGGATGAAAGGTGCTGCGACATTTTTAAGCTCCTGTGATCTCCTGAGATTTGAGATTCTAATTTTGTCTGTGTTTTAGAAAAAATCTTCTCTGACGAGATTCCAAAGTGTGAAAAATGCAGCAGTTTGGTCAAACCAGGTCAGTCGATCATCATTTTTGTTCATTTAAAATTTAGCACTATTCGTCTTAGTTCTGCAAATTTTGTTGCTGAATCATTGATTTTATTTCTACTTCCAGAAAGATCCCAGATCTTTTCTCACCGTTTGTCCTTATCTCGCTTTCCTCAGATATAGTATTTTTTGGAGAGAGCCTGCCAACCCGTTTCTTCACTACCATGAAGATGGTGAGCTCATAACAGTGATTTGTTCATGATTTAACCTCTGCAAAAACATAAACAAATTAATGTCTCACCTTTGCTTCCCTGTCAGGATTTTCCTCTATGCGATCTCCTCATAGTCATGGGCACATCTCTGCAGGTTCAACCGTTTGCAAGTTTAATCGGCAGGTACTCCACATCTAGTCTCAGTAGCATTTCTAATCTGATTGTGTAACATAACTTAGTCATTTCTGAAACTGTCCTGCTTTGGCTTTCCTGTTGGATTCTTTCATCTTCCATTTTTGTCATTTAGGGTTTCAAAAAGTTGCCCCAGGTTGCTCATTAACATGGAGAAAACAGGACAGGTGAGTCTTTACTGCTCCATCACCTTTACATACCTACTTTCTTCACACTGCCTTGTCTAAGCCACTGCAGCTGGAAAGGTTTATTTGTTTCTGTCTGCAGGCAGATCCTATTTTGGGGTTGCTTGGCTTTGGAGGAGGGATGGACTTTGACTCAGACAATGCGTACAGGTAATGCTGAGATTCTGTCTTATTATTTGATAAACTGGCTTAGATGTTGATCACTATCTGTTGAGGATACTTTTATTTTTATTAGAGGTGATCTGAAAAACTGACAATTTCCAGATTGACCAGCCAGTTGGAAACATTTTACATGAAAGGTGTGAAAGTTCAGTGCAGATTCTGCTGACAACACGTTATCTATTTTCATGGTAAAAGAAATACAGAGATGTAAGAAACTATTTTAAAGGAAATTGTATTTTGAACGACACATTAAGACATGTCTGTTATCCATAAAGCCAGCAGAAAGATTGAGACGTTCAACAGGAACACTGAACTGTATTTTATTATTTTGAGTTTCTTAACATGTTTTCTTGTCATGTGCTACGCCTAAGAGTTATGGCAGCATTTTTTAAGTTTTAAAGCTCTTCATCTACATTCTCCAGAAAATCCACAAATAGGTGGCTATTTTTACAATGACACCAAGTAATTGCTAGAAGGAAATATTTTGATTACTGTCATAAGTTAAGTTATATTTCTTAAAAACAAATGGTATTTATTAAGCATTACATTAAGACTTACAATTCTGTTCAGTGCATCTCTTTTTCTTATCCTAATTATTTATGTCTTGTTTTCTGGATGAGGGGTATTATTTAGCCACCAGGGGGCAGCGAACTAGCATGCATAATTTAGGTAGAAATGACTGAATATAAATATCACAATAGCATCCTGAGAGTGATCACTTTGCATTCTGAAAGAATTGCCATCAGTGTTTTTTCTATTCCTGTTCGCATGAAGCCGAGAATAGAATATAAGTATATATCTTATTGTCCCTAAAAAGAGATTTGTCTTGAACATAGTTTTACACAGCTGCAAGTAAAAACACTAAAGCACAGACTCAAATCAACAGTGCAACAAGTGGTGTGTATAGGTGTTAGTGGTGAAAAGCAACATGGTGAGTTGCTGATGTGCCGTGGAACAGACTGATTGAGGCTGGAACAAATGACAGTTTCTGTTTGTTGGTCCCACACTGTGGCGCCCTCAGTCTCCTTCATATTCAGTGAACTGTGGGTGTTCAAAGTCACATTCTCATCACTGCTTTTTCATTTATGGTCTGTCTGGTTCAAAGTGTTTCAGGATGATTATTTTTATGATGGGTATATAAATGCTATATAAACTTAACTGCCCCTAAATTGGACAGTTAAGTTACTAAACGAGGCCGTGATCCAGTACCGTGTAATGCTTTTCAGAGTGGTACCGTAAGAAGAAATTACCAACCATATGCAATCTTAGTCTTCTTAGAAAGTATAGTCTTTACTGCAGTTGTGTGTACAGAAAGTCAGTGCTACATAGTTACTCCTATCAACAGATTAACAAGTACAAATAAATAAAATTTTCATTTTTAATTTTAGAGTCTGGAAGACAGATGTGTGTGCAAAGTGTACAGCTGTTTGTATTGTTTTGTTTTTGTACCAAGAGATTTTAAGCTAACCACTTTGTAATTAATGAAAATAATATCAATAATCAACATTGATATATATGATCTTATTGATATATAGACATAATTAAATATTTGTTCATTGTATATTTGAGTTGGGTTTTCTTGTTTGCTTTTATGCTCTGATCTACTTGTGAAAAAGTTTATTTTCTGAAACGGTTTGTTGTGCCTTTAATAGTAAATCCACCGAGATAAACAAGTGCAAGGAAAATCTAAATTTAATGATGGATTAGTTAAAGACAGATTGTATTTTTTGTGATGGGATATGAAAGCCTGTCTTGAAATCATCTCCGCATCCAACATGTCGTATTTTTTCCTGGTTTCAGAGACGTAGCTCAGATCAGTACGTGTGATGACGGCTGCTTGGCTCTCGCTGACTTGCTGGGTTGGAAGGTGAGCCCCACAGTTTTCTCATTGAAATCTTGTATGCCTGCAGCTTTGCAGTATTTACAGCTGAACTTCATCAGTAAAGAATGAACACATAATCATAAAGCTGCTGTGTCACTGATTATCTAAAATGCATTTCATGTGGGTCTAACTATGAAGAAATGAAGAGCGTTGTAAAGTGTTTACTGCATAATGACAGAGTATGCTATTTTCAGTGTGATATGATTCTCTCATCCTCCAAAGTTATAATTACTGACCACCTTAGTCTGAAAGTTTGGTGTTTTTATATACAGTCTACAAAATCATCTAATTGGTCATAAAAGTAAGCCACAGTAGGTCAGGCTGCTGTCAGTTGGTGTAAAATATTCAGCATGGTGAGTTGAAGTAAATCTTCATCAGTGCAGACCGAGTGTCTGCAGTGTAGCATGAAATATTGAGTCATTGCTGTAAGATTTGCATTGCAATTACAGTGGACTCTGTATATTCTCATTACATGTAGATTTTTCAAAATCTACAAGTAAAGAAAAATTATCTAAATTATTGCGGAAAACCTGCCTGTTAGCAGATCTTTTCATAGAGCATTTCTAAAATACTCAAAACTAAATCCAGCTTTGGAAACTGAAATTCTTTGATAAAATGATATTGGTTGTCCTTTCCACAGCAGTCAGTACAGCAGTTCCATTCATTTCCCTTGGAGCTGATTGACTGAATTGCAAGAAATTACACCTAAATAAGAAAGGCTATAGATGTTAGCATCTGCTGTATTGCTAAAACCACTGTGTGTGTGTTAATGCATATTAAAGTATATTTAGTGTTTGAACTGTTAAAATAAGCAGTTATAACCGTTTTTAGAGGGAAGTCTCAAGTATTTGTGGATTTCAGTTATTTGTGGACGGCTGTTTTATGGGGATTTTATAGCATCAGCTATTATGTATCGTATATCTAAATTATAAACCTCATGCTAGCTGGAGGTAGCATCTCTTGGACTACAATATGAAAGACAATACTAGAGATCTGTTAACTTTAAGCTGCGTAACTACATGCTACATAGAAACACATTACTCATTTGACACCATAAAACTTGTATCGCTTACTTTTTGGTTGTCATTTGGCCTCTATTATGTTTATATTCTGTATTCATTCCTGTTTTGTTTTCCGCATTCGCCCAGGCGGAGCTGGAAGAGCTTGTGAAGAACGAGCATGCCAGGATCGACAGTGAGGACAAGCAGGAAAATCCCGGAGGAAGCGAAGGAGGTGCAGCCAAAGGAGCTGCAGCCAAAGGCGCTGCAGCCAAAGGAGCTCCGGCTTCAGCTGAACCAAAATCCAAAGCAGAGGAGTGACCTGTGTTTAATTAACAAAACAAAAGCAATGACACAGTTTATAGCTTTACCAGAGGTTAATACTGTATATGAGGGTTTGATTTTTGGAAATTAAGGGTTTGATGTTCAGAAATGAAGCTCTGTTGGGTTTCTCTCATTGTATATTCTCAGATCTGAGGACGGTTCTTTCACATAATTATACTTTTGTTTATGTCAGTCATTTTGCACTTTACTAACTTCTCTATATTTTCCATAAGCTTCGTCTTCAAATTCTCAGATCTGAGGACGGTTCTTTTCCATAATTATACTTTTGTTTACGTCAGCCATTTTGCACTTTACTAACTTCTCTATATTTTCCACAAGCTTCTATTTGTCCCAGCTCAAGATGACATTTTCCCTCTGATTGATTTAATTTCGTTGTATGTAGATTTTAGCCCCACGCGTTCCTTCTAAGCATAATCGACTCTTAATGATTGATGTGTGCTGATGAGCTGCATTTTAATGAGAACCGGATGTGGATTTGAGATAACGATGTTCTGTTAGGTGGCCTAACATTCCCTCCCCCCAAGCTAAAAGCAGTTCATCTGATAAAGCTGTCAGAATGTTTCCGTCAGCTAATTAACTTCCTGGTTGGTAAAAATGTTGATACATTTGATAGACAGATTACTAGAACCATCACTGGTTTTTACTTTTGTTCAACTTTTAGTCATTTTATTTTAATTGTTTAGTCATTTAAGCAAAACTATGAGACAAATAATATTTTTGTGTAATGTTCATCTTGGAACAGCAGAAAGAATTGGAAGCAGTCACTTTTCAGTCGAGCTCTTTGCTAGTTTAATTTTCATAGCCAATAAATTTAGATTCAAAGCAACATAAAGAGGAAAAAAACAGACGTGATTCGTACGGAAAAAAAGCTGAATGAAAGATCTCTGAGAGCATGAAGCATTGTTAAAAAAAAAATAAAAATACTCACCTAGACTTAAATACGTTGACATGTACTAATTCTAACAACCAGTGCAAATTCCTGCAATAAATGTTTCCTTTGTTAAACTAATCAAGTTCACTTCGTGTTAATGGAGAAGTGTGTCATTCTACTTTCTTCTTATGAATGCAGTTGATTAAAAATGATAGTGGAAATGTCAGACTGAAACTCTAGTTACCGCACTTTGCTCCGTCTGTCATTCACCTGCCTAATAACGATTTGCTCAGGATTTCCTCCTTCTTAGTAGTTTAAACTCTGTACGATGAGGTCAAAGGTCATCCCCCCGGCAGATGTAGATTTAAAATCGTTTTTATTCAGTCAAGAAGTTTGTTCTGAAAATAAATCAGATTGGCATCTTTCAAAAGAGAATAAAACAACGTAAAAGGAGAATGAAGTTAAAAAATGATTTGTTGAGTGGAATATTGCGTGTCAAAAAGAATAAAATCTTTGAGAAGTCTTTAAGGTAGGAAGAGCTTCTTTCCATCACCCTAATCTTTTGCTCAAAGATTCTCAGTCAGATTCAAGTCATAACTCTGAGCTGCTCCAGAACATTAGCATTATTTCTCTATCAACAAATATCAGAGGTGAGCAGTGATGAAGTAAATTTACTTGAGTACAGTTTTTTTTTGTACTCGAGTACAAAAAAACTTGTAGCAAAGTGAAGTACACTTCACTTTGAGTAGCATGTTTTTTTAGTTTTTTGGAAAAACTTTTTCTCATTCTTATTCGTAAAACTTTCATTTCATTCACAGTG
Organism: Xiphophorus hellerii; assembly: GCF_003331165.1. Classification (NCBI taxonomy): domain Eukaryota; kingdom Metazoa; phylum Chordata; class Actinopteri; order Cyprinodontiformes; family Poeciliidae; genus Xiphophorus; species Xiphophorus hellerii. The sequence continues at coordinate 12,248,040 of NC_045689.1, read as the reverse complement.
AATGTTGAAAACATTGTGTGATGGCTTGTGCTAAGTTGTCTCCACTCCCAGTCTCAGTTGTTTCTCTGCTGAGTCCAGGTGGGTTTGAAGCAAAAACAAGCAGCGGAATGAAGCTGCTGCTAACTGTATTCTTCTTTTATTGTGATAAAACGGGTAAGTAAATCCACAATTGCAGCACAGATGAGTAGGGATGCACCGATTCTTCGTCCGGCACATTTCCTTCCTTAACTTTGGGAGATCGGTGATCAGCTGATGCTTACATGTGAAACAGATCTTCACATCCAATCATTCAACAGTGGTTGATTGGTCTAAAAATCAACCACTGTCCTCTTTTGCTCTCCTATGAGAGAGGTTTGACTGACAGACCAGCCCACAAGGTCATGTCTGCACATTTTCAGCTAGAAATAGTCACACCACTGTTACCAACATTTCAGACAAAATAATTTTGTCGTCCAAAAACAGAATTGGCAGGTCAAGCTTAAAGATTGGTAATCGGCGCACGCCTACAAATGATGCTTAATTTTTGTATTTTTTGCTTTTAATCCACTAGCTTGTTTAAACGCAATCATGTTTTTTATTTAAAGAGGTACAGCGTCCTCATTGTGCTTTAATGTTGACAACAATAAAGTCTTATTGGACACATGTTCCAAATTTCCTTTTGGACAGTTAAAACGGGAGTAAATCATTTAAAATAATGTGTGAAACTGCATTCATAAAGTTCTATTATATTATCATGTAATAGAGTAGATCTTTCTTCACTTAAAATTTTATGGTATGCAATAAAAACAAAGATTTATTTTTAAAATATATATATAAATAATGGATTTTTAGGATAATGTGTTAGTTGGAATAATGGTTAAATATGAAATTTTGCTCCTTGCGTCCACTCCAGCAGTCGATGGGGGAGCGTCGGGGTCAGCACTGGAAAGTTCACCAGTCCATCACTGGGCAATTAAGCCCAGGACTGTGTGGTTGGTTGTCTGTCCATCACTGGGCTTTATTGCCCAGTGTACTTGATCCTACATCGTTTGAGATTATGATGTAGGTTAGCACCTTTTCTGATTTAAAAACGACCATTAATCTTTTTTGCCCTGGAAACACTGACCTATCAACAACACCTCAAAGCGAACGGTTTCTGTGACATGCAGAGCTGTGAAAGCTATCCAGTCCACTCACAGAGAGCACAAAATAACCTCAAACCTTTGTTAAATTGTCCTTTTTTTTTCTTCTGCTGCAAGACTTTAGAGCTTGTTCCTCTCATGTGTGACATGTTGTGCCCTATAGAAATTCACAGATTATCTTAGCATTTAAAGGTTGTAAAAGTTGCCCAGCAGAGGACATCCGCAGCTTCGCAGTTACACATAAATATAGCCTCATGGTGCATTTAGAGAACATGCAGTCTGTTCAGAACTTGCTCAGAGTTTTGGTTAACCACAGGCTGACTCGAGAAAAGGGCAGGGTATAAGTAGCTGCTGTGAGTTTTCTAATGGAACCCTAAGTTGCTTTAGTTGTTATGTGAAACGGGACAGAAGGGAAAAATTTCTTCTCAGCAGCACGGGTCGTTGATACAATGTTGAAATGTGGAAAATTTGTCCCATTAATGCAGGAAATCTCTTGGGGTTGTGTTGCAGAGACGAAAGTGAACTTCCTATTTTAGCCCCGCTGGTATTTTGAGCTCTTAAGCAACACGTTCTCTGCAAGAAGGAAAGAGGAGTTTAAGAGAGAAAAAACTGAAAAATGTGCAGAAATTTCTGAGGAAACGAAGAAAGACATGTAAGTACAACCTGATTACTTGTCTTTAATTATTTTTGAAATTTTGGAAGAATTCAAATTACAAAAAAAACCCCCCAAAATTACACCTACGATTGTTCCCAGGCTGTAAACTTTCTCTGCAGAGGTGTCAAACCGTTGCTCTGTGTGCATAAATATGCTGTGCATGCCGGTCATAGTGTTTGTGTCCAGGGCAGTGCATGCTCCTGTTAACGGGACGACAGCAATCCCATGGAGAAGCAGCCGGCGGAGACTCTCGCTGCTGGAGAAACTCAGGGGCTGTCAGGACGCCTGGTGTCCCGGGGCCCCCTGGGACAGAGAGGGGGCCCATGCTGCTATCCGTGGAGCACCAGCCGGGGTAAGAGAGGAATTATCTGTTCAGTGACGACAAGTTCGTAAACAAGAATTTGTTGAGAGCATAATTTCTATACTAGAATGAATTCCTTTTTTGAGAAATAATGACCAGACCACTTATTTACTTTTTTTAACTTGTATATAAGTAAAATATATACATACATATATATATTTATATTATTGTTGCCCTGCCATCTAAAAACAGACAATTATACAAAGACACTTATCAAAAGACACTTAAAAACAAATAGTGCTTATATTTTTAGTAGCCTTTTAGGTTTTATCTCAAAATGGAAACAAAAGATGACAAACTTTTAAGAAATGTTCTCAACTGAGTCTCTGATACGTCCAAATGTTAGAGAATTTAAAAACCAGGTCCTGCTGAAAAAGCCTGTGTGACATGAATGGATACGTGTTCATTAAAATCAACAATGATTTGTAAGTTTCTGTTTTTAAACTTATCCTCAGTTGGAAAAAGTTGAGGCACCTTTTTGTCAAAAGGCCAAGAAGTGTGGCTCCTAAAATCCGAATATTGTAAAAAAAAAAAAAAAAAAGTTCTCACTTTAGAAAATAAGGCTCAGGTTATCGTTATGCATAGAGTGAAATATTTCATCCCTTTGTTTCTTGTAATTTTGATGGATAATAAAAACCCAAAACTCTGAATATTACATAAGATCAGTCTTCTGAAAAGCTCATTTTTATGCCTTAAATTCTTGTATTTATTGTTGAGTAAATTACTGCACCAGTGCGCCTGACATGGAGATGATCAGGTAACGGTGTTATGGAGGTCCAGATTTCTTTGATATCTCCCTACAGGTCATCTACCTTGGTGCGTCTGGTGTTTCTTATCTTCCTCTTGAAAACATTTCATAGATTTTCTATGGGGTTAAAAGTCAGGAAAGTTTACTGGTGCATCAAGCTCAGTACCATCACAGTCATAGAAGCAGCTTTTGGTAGCTTTGGCAGTGTGGGCAGCAGGTGCCAGGTCCTGCTGGAAAATTAAACCAGCATCTCCGTACAGCTTGCCGACAGCGGCTTCATTTACCGTGGTCTTCGGAAACCCAGTGGACCAGAACCAACAGATGATCCCCCAAACCACAGCCAATTTCACTGACTGTGGAAACTTCACACTTCTGTGCCGCCCCACTCTTCCTCCAGACAACTTGGACCTCGATTTCTAAATGAAATGCAGAGCTTACTTTCATTTGAAAACTGGACTTTGGACCACTGAGCAACAGTGGTCCAGCATAAGTAAGACACCTCTGCTATAGAGTGGTCTGACATATGGAATGCAACATTTGCAACCCATATTTAGGATTCGTCTGTTCGTAATGACTCTTGGTGTGCTGACTTCAGCCTCAGTCCACTACTTGTGAAGCTGCTTGATGATCCTCTCAAAGCTGCAGTTAGCCCTGCTGCCATTGCACCTTTTTCCTCTACACGTCTTTCTTCCTCTCAACTTTCTATGGAAATCCTTGGATACAGCCCTGTGTGATTAGCAGTGACCTTTTGTGGCTTTCTCTTTTAGTGGAGGGGATCAATGATTGTCTGTTGGACAACTGACAAGTGAGCCATCTTCCAAACTCTGTAAGCTACAATTTGCAATTTGTGGATTCAACAAATATCACTTTTATTGATATTTTATTGATCATCTGTATTTCTGATGCCTTCAATTTTGTTTTAAACAATCTGCAAGATGTAAACATCAAAATTACAAGAAAGAAAACCTTGTCATATTTAACTCTGCTGGTCATATATAGGAGCTTCACTTTTAGAAGCGAGTGACAATTGGATGATTAACAGGATTCTTTAACACCTCATGGTGTGTTGAAGAAGTAATTCATTTATTTGTATCAGGTGTGCTGGTTCAGGAAAACCTGTAAAAAATGAAGGACAAAGCATTTTGAGGACCAGGATTTAAAACTACTGGTTTTCAAGTCACACTGCCCTGAATTTCTTTTGGTGTTTCCCTGCTTGAGTACATCTGATTTAAATGATTGTGGTTAAGCAAAGGCCTGCTAACCAGTCATCAATTAAAGTCAGGCATGCTGAAGCAGGAAAGCACGTAAAACGTGAAGGACAATTTGTCTTGAGGACCAGGACTGAAACTCTGGTCTAGATCGCCTGACCAGAGGCTGAGTCAAGAAGAAGACCAAACCAATTTCAAGGCTGTAACAATATTATAGTGGTTGTGGCAAACATAAGCAAGAAGGTGTCCAATAAATTACCTCTCCATTTTTACACTGTAAAAATCCATGTTGACACTCCTGAATGCTTCTCCAAGTTGCAGTAAAGAAAACAATGTTTCTGACTTTTCTTGAGGGAAAAAAATGAGTCCAGCAGGTCTGAGATCAACACAGGATGGACTGAAAATGTATTCAAGTCCAAGACTTTGAAAATGGGGCCTCAAGACCAAATCCATTCAAGTAACGTCAAACTACGGCATGGTAACGGGGTTTTTGTTTTACAGAAACATTACTATGACTTTGCTACCGATGATCCAACCGTTTATCATCTATACACTTTTTTGTGTTTAGATAAGTTCTCTGTGAATCTAATCATCTAATTGTTTATTGTGAGAAATGAAGCAATTTCTCCTCTGAAAGACATGCTAAATTTTGGCCTTTTCAGTACCTCCTAAATCTGTTTAGACTTGATGTGATGAAGCTATGCAGTTCATGTCGTGGTCCCTCTGTTTTATATCTGCATGAATAAAATTATTATGCTGCTTAGTTTTATGAATATTTTCAGCTCTTTTTAACATTATAAACCAATGTAAGAAGTTTCTAAAACGGAATATGCTTCTCCCTCAGTACTCAGAGTAATTTCTGATCACTCTGGACATTCTGTGCCCAAAGTGATATTTATGCCTTTGTTGCTATGTTTTGCATATCACCATCAACCTTTTGGTTCTCTTATGCAATCTAAATATTTTCTGAAACTTGATATCTTGAATTTTTTTTTTTTTTATCCTGTTCAGCCCTTGCTCTCTCCGAGGCATCTGCAGTTCCCTTTTCTGCTTTACATCTGAAAATACAAAGAATGCTTTTTAAGCTAAATGCAGAAGTACTGTTGATTCATAGCCTGAACGTATCAGGGAAATGACTTTACAAAATGGATGCACCAGCTGCAGAAAAGCTCTGTGAGTAGCGAAAGACTTTAGCTTTTTACAGGCCGATCGTTTTAAATCGCAGCCTTCTGTTTATGCTAACCGGAAGCATCGGGTTATTAACCTATGAAAGAGGAAGAAGGCTTTTTGTTGGTACTTTTCCGGTGTGTTGTGGAGTTTGTGGTATGACATAGATGTAGAACAAAAAAAAAAATGACTCGGCGGTTGGGTTGTAGTGAATCACCTAAAAAAGTGGACGTCATTTGTGTCATTCTTTGTTGAGTGATCTTGTCTTTATTTCTGAGCACTCTGAGCCTAAAAGCCACATCCTGCATGTATGTTCATAATTTTTTCATCCTAATGTGTGGGAACACCTCTGAGCTGAGGTGAGTGAGCGGTTTCTCTGGACTCAATGTGTTACTCAAGTCCACCGTGACTCAACCTACCGCTTTGCTCTGTTGCTGCTTCTGCTTCCAGGAAAACGCAAAGGTGATCTGACTGATAACAGCAGTCTCTAATAACAGCATCTCAGTTTTTTAATCTTTTGGTATAAACATCAAAAATGCTTCTTGAGATGAAGGAAAGAAACCCTTTTTAAAAAAACGGTTAAAACATTTGAGAGCTTCCTCTTTTTTTAGCACGCATATACTGAGAACCTTTGCCTTGAGATTTCGATTCAAATGTTGCTGAATCCTGATTGGTGCATACAAGTGTGACATCACATTTTTGCTTTTACACATATTTCAGTAACTTGGAAGGGATAACAGGATGCTGTGTCTATTAAAAGGATTAACCAGTGACGTTGTTGTGTTAAAATGACTAAACCTGTCATGTGAATGTAATAAATGTTTATAGGTCTTTTGCTTTGTTTTCGAATAAATTAAACATTAACCAAAATCCACAAAGTTAGTTTCTGAAAGACAAGATGTCAGTCACAAGTTTATGGGAACAGAATTTAAAGGAAATACTTCCTAGATTTTGTGTCACGAGTGAATTTTTATTGTTTATATCAGATGTAGTGGTGATTTCAGGTCATGTAGTGACGGATTTGCTGCAGTAGATCAGAAAACCCACTAAACATATTTAGTTCAATATATAATGAAGCAACGCCAGAATGAAGACAGAGATAAACAGATGCTACCATAGTTGTTACAAAGACAAAGAAGCACTTGTTTATTTCTAGAAATTCAACATAAACAGATTGAATATTTATATTTCTACAGGGGTAAATATTACATTTGATTAATTTTCAACACAACATAAAGTAGCCTTTAGCAGGAAGGATAAGTTAAATGGTAAAATATTGAAGTTAACTTTTAATAAATATTAAAATATTTAAAGAACCATCAAATGCTCACATTATAACTCCGGCCTAAGGACTGAAGTTCTAACTTACCACAGTGTGGGGTTAGAAGTGACCTAGATGTTGTAAATTTGATTTGCACTATTAAGTCCCTCAAGTCCCTTGCCTCTGAACTGAGGCAAGGAACTTGAGACTTGACTTGGACTTTTCCCTCAAATATTTGAAAGACTTGGACTTTTAAAAAATGACTTACAAACGTGTGTGTGTTTGGTCCTCACTGCCAAAACAAACCTTCCTCAAACTTTTTAATGAGCTTTTTCCAAAATCCTCTCCTGACTGTGGTTATTGCTGTTGCTTGTGTATCTTTTTCTGACACATCTTTTTCTTCCACTCAACTTTTCATCCAGATTCCATATCTACTCATTTCTCGAGCAAGAACCTTTTAGTGGCTTACCTTTCTTGTGGAGGATTTTGAAGTCAAGCTAGCAGTCTTCCCCTTGACCATAGAACATAACTAATGTGTTTGTAAAATCCATTTTCATTGTTCATATAAGGTGAATGATTTTTGTTTTTAGGCCAACAGTCGATTAGCAGAACAGAATCTGAATTATTAGATCAATCTTGCTGCAAGATCTACCATGTAGAACTGCTGAGACAAACTGAGCTATATCTGGGTCGCATGATAGTAAACTTCACCACACACAATATCTTCACATGTCTACATCGCTTAGAGAAATGTATTTGAGTCTTTGAGAGATCAGAATGACACCATGTTGCTAAAAAGATGAACTGCTGTAGCTTTCAAAAACCACACTTTTAAATTGTCAGTGTTTTATATCCACGCCTCGGTATCTCTCTTCTTGTGGCCTGGTTGCCATGGAGCCCCGCTGCGAGGTTTGTGTGTGCTGGAGTTTCAGAGGAAACGTCTTACTTCTCAGCAGGCTTCAATCGCACTTCAGACAGCTAAAAGAGTCACTTTGTGTTTCCCTGCAGAGCTTCCTGATTGTGCGAGACTCTGTGACGTCTCAGCCCTGCCTACTGTGTGTGTCTGCAGGAGATCAGGATGGAGAAGTTCTCGATTATAAAATGAACTGCAAGGGAACAGGTACGAAATAATGGATACAAACATTTATCTGGGCGGATCCCGGTTAACCGAGGTCCTTTGAGTTTCTCTTTCGACATTTCTTTACTGATTTGTTACTTCCACTAAACATTGCAAACAAACACGTCAGTCAGTCAATATTATGATAAGGCCAATGATACCATCAAGTTTAAATATGTCTACATATGTTCAAATATCCGCCCAGTTATACTTGGTGAACTAAGTATTTGAAGGTTTCTCTTCAAATGCAATCATTTTTTTGTAGCCATCAAAAAGTTTTACATGTAATTCTAGAAATTCATTTCCAACTCATCAGCCTTTAACTGGTGGTGGCTGTTTCACTTAAATGTTCACACATGGTTGGGTATTCCAGCAGGGGAAAGAAATCCCAAATGGAGGAATTCAGGCTGACATTAACCTTTTGCAAAATCCTGATTAGTACGGTTGCAGGTATTTTCTGTGTCTGTGCAAACTATTAACTCATATTGTTTGAACTTGTGCACCTGCTGTCTGTTGTTTGATAAATTAAAGTTTTCTTATATAATTATTCTACTCCAGAGAAATAGGTTTAAGATATGTGATAATAAAACACATGACACTGTTTTTCACTCAAAACTGTATCTGCTGACCTGCTGAAACGTGCTTATTATAAACCGTCTATTGTCAGGAAAATAGTGAATGACTGAGAAAAGCAGCAAGCATAACCACTTCAGCGGTGACAGCAAATTTTCTACAGAAGTCCCCTTTATAAACTTCCTTATTTAAAGCACAAATGTAATGGAATGTAATGTAAGGCACATTCTCAGAATGTTCTTAACTTTAATGAAACGTAATGACACTGAGCTGCTCACTCTTCTCTATTTTTCTGTGATAGCCTTCCAGCTCTCTGAGTCTCGTCTGTCTTTCTCTGATTTGCCTCAGCTGGTGCTCTTCTACTCTTTGACCAGGTAGGAACATACTTTACTGCTTTTGCCGTATTTACAGTTGTGAGCTGAACCTTTTTGTTATTTGAGTATGAGATATACAGAGAAATAAAGTCAAATGGAGATTTTAAAGTTCTCTTAAAAACCTTATAGGATATACAGGTAATGTCAACTTTAAAGTCTTGCCAAACCTCTTAAGCAAATTTAAACATCGTATTGTTACAATGCCTTCAAGAAGTATTTATACCACTTGAATTTTTACACATTTTGCTGGATAGGAGTACAACATGTTTACATATTGTACAGTGTGTTATTCCTTTGTCTGTTTTTTATATTTTATGTTTTTATCTTTGTGTGAATCTACATGCTTTGATTGCCGTTTACTTTGATGTTGCACTAAAATCTCCCCCCTGTGGGGCAATAAAGTATATAATCGATCCTATTACCAGTCATGGAACCCGTGGTCCAGATAAATTTATTGTTCAGAGTGGCATCTAAATTAATTAGCTCTGCCAAATGCATCTCTTGGCTGCTTCCCTGATCAATTCAATCAATTCTCTTCTGTTCAGATATCTAAACTGCTGTTTTGTTTAGATATCAGAGCATATGTTAATAAGTTTGCAGTCGTTCCTTCCTGCCTCCACTTTTGAATAATGGATTAAAGAGTGCTGTGTTAGAAGTTTAAAAAATGATATAATGTTTTATGACCCAGGCATTGCTTTAAACCTAACCAGACCTTCCTCCCTGACCTCTCTGCTGCTCTCCTTGCTCTTTATGACATCGTTTGTTTTCTGATGTAACAAACCACATAAGAGCTGGATTTTGTTATAGATTAAATGACATTTAAGTGAACTCTTGGATAATCAGACTAATCAATACCCAATGTATTCTTTTTTGGTTAAAAAAAAACATATATTATTTACCTTTTACTTCACTGTTATGTCAAGCATTGTGTTGCCAAGCATTATGTTGCTGTATCATATTAAATCTATTAGTTGTGTGAAATTCTTTTATGGTTCCTTTCCTGCATATGTTCGAGATATATTACCAAGGGTTGTGAATATTTTTACATGTCTCTTTCTCTCTCCGTATCAGGGATGTGCTGGCTGTCTGCCTGTCCATCCCCCGTTGGATCTACAGTCCAACTGAGATGAATCAAGATTGTCTCTCTGAGCTTGAACCTAGTGAGTCCTTGGTTCCAGTCTCCTGCATCAAAAATACAAAACTACAGTAATTTTAAAACCATGTTAAGTAATGATTTCTGCTCTACAGAAATGTGGTTGTCCACGCCACCTGAACAACAAGCAGAAGAAATGCCCAACAAGGAGCCAAGCCATGTGATGTGCTCTATTCAGGTACGTTATTTTGTTAGTGTGAGTAAGCGTACCCGCCAAAGGAACAACTTCTCTGTTTTTACTCAGTGAGGAAGTTCAAAGTACTGCAATCCTCCCAAAAGCTGCAGTAGCACTAAACAAAACATTCACTGAGCGACTTGAGGAGGAACTTTGAAAGTTAAATTCATGCTAAAAATAATTCACTTCCTAGAGATGTAGAATAGGATAGCTTGTGACATTAGTTACCCACTTAGTAAAAATAGTTCCAACCTGTTGCTTGTCAAGCTTGTTGCTTGTTTACTTTTGTTTCTCCAAGTAAACAAAAAAGAAAAGTTGGAAACAGAAATGTTGCTCTTTGTACAGTCTTTGCAGGCCCTCAACTGGTCAAATTATAATTATTTTCTGAAATAATTAGAACATTTGTCACACTGCCATGCTTTTAGTCCCACTTAAAGCATTTGACATGCTGTGGTGAGTGAATCTTTTTTAAATCAAGTAGGAGTGGCTGCATGGTGTGCCATTAGACCAGCAAAGGTTTGTTAACAATTATGTTTTATAAAAGCATTTTCTATAATGTAGAATTTGCTAACTTTGCGTTATGTCTACATTAACTGGATTTCTGGAAAGTTTCAAAAGTTATTTATGTTGGAGCCCACTTCATGCCCTACACACTATTACAACATTAGTAAAACTGCTTTACAATTGTATTTTTCTCACATCCATCATAATTTCTTCTGACTTTATCTCCATTTCATTTCAAATGTAAATTTAAGAGGTTATATTGCTGAGTGGAAATGGCAAATAGTGTCACGTTTTAATCACACTTGCTTAAATCCTAGTGTAGTAAAGTTTGTGGACTTAGTTGAGGATCACACAATGTATGCTACAGTATCAGAAGAATAAAAAGGCAAAGCAGAAGTGTTATTTACTCCAGGCAGTATAACTGCATGCTATTGAAATGAATTGTGAGAGCTAGTGGAAATTAAATACATGAGTCTAAAAGATCAAATGAAGACATCATTGCAGCTGCAAATAGAAGCAAATAGAAATTGCCATAAAAAAAATAAATTGGAATTTCAAATGACTGTTTGGATGCAGTATTTGTCTATAATGTTTCCAATGGCATGCATTAAAAGTCTGCTTTGCAGTCATATTTGTGTGAGTTGAATTACCCTGGTGGCCAACCCTGGTGTTGAGCTTAGTGATCAAGATGCAAAGTTCATAAACGCGATGACAGGAAAGACATACTTAGGAAAATGGGGTTAATTACAGTTGATACTATCATATCTAATATTATTATAATATTGCAATTTAATTTTTTTATTTCATTATTACTGTGCAGTGCTAGATCTGAGCAGATGTTATGTAAATATTGTTTTTCTATTGGAGTTTGCTAGTGATTTACTGAAAAAGGTCTCCATTTCTGTGAAAACCATGTAATAAAAGGGTTTAGTGTTAATAATAACAATGTAATTGTTCTCCCTATGCCTTTTAAAATGCTTGGTATTCGCAGATGTGGGGATTAAAAAGCGGAAAATATCTGCCTAAATATGAGACGGACCAGTCAGTCTTTCCAATCTTATTTTTTGCTCATTTGCTTGTTTTTCTGAAGCTGACTTCTGCCAATGGTGCCCTGTGCATCATAAATCCCCTCTACGTTCATGAACATGGAGATGACTGGTTGACTCACCGGCCAGCGGCTTTACAGTTATCAAATGTCAGGCGAGAGCGACGCCTCAGCACCACCCGGACTTGGGCAGGGGCTGGGATACAAAGCAAACGAGCCATCTCACTGGACCAGGTATCCAAAGCTGCCAGTACAGAGGGATCAGGTCAGAGTCAAATGCATCGACACACAAAGATTGCGTTTTAAGCAGGTGGTTAAGCTTTAATTTAAAAGAGCGTGGTTTTTTCGTTGAGCAGGTCTGACCAGAGCCAGGTCCGCTGATTCCCCTCTCATCCCACAAACGCCAACAGAAGTGGTCCTCAGGAGGCCCAGCCGGGATTTAACGTGTAGCATCCCTCAAAGAGCGAGCACTGGGAGCCTTTCCACGCCCACCACACCAGGAACACCTGAGCAGCACCGCCACAGCAGCCCCGTGCCTCAGTCTCCACACAGGGTGTCCTGGATTGAAGATGGAGTTTGGTTGCCTCCACCCAGGCCTTCGTCTTTGCTCCAGCCCCCATCGCTGGAGCTTGACTCGCTGTCGATCAGCAGCATAGAGGAGGAGCAAGAGAGCCAACTAGCAGGCCCAGCGCCCCTCCACCCTTCAGCGCACCGCTTGGCTGGTAAGGTCATCAACCGTCTGTCGGCTGTGGGCCAGGCACTCGGTGGTCTGGTGTCCCAGAAGAAGAGGCTGACTAATCGGGTGGTGGAGATGAGCGAGAAGAAAGGAAACGCCTTTGGAGAGGCAGTTAAAGGATTTGTAGAGATGACCCTGAAGGGAGGTTCTGACCCCACTGGGCCTATGGGAGCAGAGTACCTACAGGAAGTGAGGTCATCACTTTCCACGCTCAGGGAGATCTTGTTGGAATATCCAGACATTCAGGCCATACTGGACAGCATCACTGACTTAAATGA